>NC_134405.1:10682215-11353882 GCF_038048845.1 Mixophyes fleayi | reverse complement strand
TCTTTTGGGCTGTTGGACCCTCCGCACCCACCTGTCAGCATCCTCCTAGACCTCGTCGTGTCAGAGGGGAAGAAACTGCCTACTCTATTAACCCCATCCAGGGGGTGGTAAAGTATCCTTCACCTCTTCCATTGTCCCTCACAATTTGGATCAATTGTTCCTTTCCACTCTTACATTACCTACATTACCTACCCTAACTAATACAAATTCATTCAACATCTCTGCATCATGCACCTACTCAATTTACAGTCTCTCCTATTTACTGCCACCATACTTCTCTGCAAACTTCACTTCTTTCTCAATCATCCTATTCCTCCCTCCCTGATTATCATTTCCCCATCACTACTTCCCTCCTCGCTAGTCTGTACAGATGAACTGATTTGTCTCCTGTACCCGCCACACTCACCAGCCTACATAGACAGAAATAAACCTCACACCCACAAATCCTTCTCGCATGTCCTTTTTCTCACTCTGCTCCTTCTCATGGCTGCTGGTGATATCTCGACTAACCCTGGCCCCGTACAATCCCCATTATCTGCTCACGCTCCTCTATCCACACAAAACCTTTCCATCCATACCGTACTTCCAATCCCGCCATCTATTTTATCCTCTCCACCATTGTGTTGCTGTCATTTATTGCTCCTCAGATTCCCAGTTTCCCAATTGCTTGACAATTTTGTGGCCTGACTTACTTATTTCCTATCCTTTGACCTGCTTACTCTCATACTAGGCGATTTCAACAATCCCATTGATAATTCCATTGTCTCTTCTGCCACTAAACTTCTTTCACTTACTTCCTCTTTTGGACTCTCCCAATGGACCTAATCTCCCACCCACTGTGATGGAAACTCCCTTGGCCTTGTCTTCAACTACTGCTCCAGCTTCAGTTTCTCCAATTTAGACTTCCCACTCTCTGACCAGAACCTCCTTTCCTTCAGCCTCAACTTAGCTCATGTCATTCCCCCTGCACAAATACACACGTACACAGCGAAACCTAAGTACTTTTAACTCAATCCACTTTTTCATTAATACAACTATTTTCTCTAATGACTGCATTGTCCTGTCATAATAAGGCTGTCTCTTTCTATAACAAAACACTCACTTCATCCATAGAGAATGCAGCTCCAGATACTACATATAGTCTCCGAGGATCCAAACCTCAGCCATGGCACAACAAACAGACCCGCTATCTGCAAATGTGCTCCCGCACTGCAAAGCGCCACTGGAGGAAATCTCATTCCTATCCCGATTTCCTCCACTATAAATTCATCCTTTCATCTTACAGCGCTGCCCTTTCTATTGCCAAAAAAACATTCTTCAAATCTCTAATATCCACTCAGTCTTCTAACCCACTTCATCTCTTTGCCACCTTCAACTGACTTCTCTGTCCACTTCCACCTCCTCCTTCTTCCTCCCTCACTGCCCATGATTTTGCCACCTATTTCAAAGACAAAATTGACACCATTCGACATGCCAAATTCCACTCACTCCACTCACTCTACCCACCTTTATCTACACTCCCCAATCCACCCTTAAATTATTCTCTCCAGTAACTGAAGAAGTCTCTCCACTCATTTTATCATCTCACCCTACATCCTGTCCACTCAACCCTATTCCCTCCCAACTTTTCTGCTCCCTCTCCTCCACTGTAATGCCCACCTCTAACTCACCTCTTCAACCTGTCTCTCTCCACAGGTACATTTCCATCCCCCTTTAAACATTCTCTCCTCTCACCTATTCTAAAGAAACCATCTCTTGATCCACCCTCTCTATCCAACTGCCACTCTATTTCTCTCCTCCCCTTTGCCTACAAACTACTTGAGCGATTAATGTACAAGCACCTGTCTCACTTTGTCTCCTCTCATTCCATTCTTGACTCTCTGCAATCAGGATTCTGCCCCCAACATTCCACTAAAACTGCGCTCACAAAAGTGACCAATGATTTACTTACTGAAAAATCAAAGGGTAATTTCTCCATACTCTTAACATCAATATCTCTAAAACTGAACTTATTGTCTTCCCTCCCCCCAGACTCCCCTCCCATCACAACCTCTCTATCATTGTCAATAACACTACCGTCTCCTCTGTCCCCCAACTCCGATGCCTAGGTGTCACTCTTGATTCCTCTCTCTCCTTCGCCCCCACATCCAATCCCTTGCCCAAGCCTGTCGCTTCCAACTGCGCAACATCGCCCGCATCCGGCCCTTCCTCTCTCAAGATGCCACCAAAACAATGATCCACTCTCTCATCATCTCCCGCCTCGATTGCTGCAACATTCTCCTCACTGGCCTCCCCCTCTCCCACCTTGCCCCCCTCCGCTCCGTTCTCAATGTGGCTGCTCGACTCATCTTTCTCTCACGCCGCTCCTCCTCTATCTCCCCTCTCTACCACGCCCTTCACTGGCTCCCCTTCCCCTACAGGATCCTTTTCAAACTCATCACCACCACTTACAAAGCTCTCTCCCAGTCTACTGCCCCCTATATCTCTAACCTCCTCACCACCTACACTCCGGTCCGCTCCCTGCGCTCGGCCAATGACCGTCACCTCTCCTCCACTCTGATCACCTCTTCCCACTCTAGAATCCAGGACTTCTCCCGAGCTGCACCCTTACACTGGAATGACCTCCCTCGTTCCATCCGTCTCTCTTCCAACCTGTGCTCCTTCAAACGGGCACTTAAAACCCACCTGTTCCTTAAAGCCTACCAACCAGCCACCTAACCCCTCATCCACTCTTTTCGTTCTCCCTTTCTCCCCTGGCCCCTTTCTTTTCTCCCCCTGCTTCACTGGCTCCCTTTCGTGCCTGTTTTTGTTTCACCCTCCCTTAGGATGTAAGCTCTTATGAGCAGGGCCCCCCTCCCCTCCTGTCTCCATACCGGTTCTTCTGCTCTGTCTTTACTCCATATGTCTTCCTGGAGTTCCTGAAGCATTGGTACTTTGTGTTTATTGTTCTGTACTTTGTCACCCTGTTTTGTACTACTGTTTGTACTGTCTACGGCGCTGCGGAAACCTTGTGGCGCCCAACAAATAAAGGATAATAATAATAAAATACTCATTCTCCTGGACCTCTCTGCTGCTTTTCATACTGTTGATCACCGTCTTCTCCTACAGACCCTGCACTCTATTGGTCTTTGTGACACAGTTCTTTCCTGGTTCACTTCCTAAACCGCTCCTTTAGTGTTTCTACCTGTGGTACATTCTCCCCTCCACTCCCACTATCTGTTGGAGTGGCAAAAGGCTCTGTTCTTGGCCGTTTACTTTTTTCATTGCACACCTCTTCTCTTGGGGCACTAATTCGCTCAATCGGGCCTCCACTACCATCTCTACACTGATTACATCAAGATCTATATCTCTTCCCCTGACCAGGGCCGCCGAGAGGGGGGTGGGGCGGGTACATTTTACCCTGGCCCGGCCATGCCAGGGGGCCCGAGCCGGGCCCTCACTGTTAATTTAAAAAAATTATTTTCTTTTTTTATTCCCTGCAGGTTTTTTTTTTCTTCCGCGCGGGGGGGTTTTATCGGGGGATACGCCGGGTCCGCCTCATTCGTTGGCAGGGGGATCTGTAGGAAAAAAATAAATAAAGAAGACATACTCACGTGACAGCTGCTTCATTCACACTGACTGTTGGGCGTGACGTCATCAAGTCACGCCCGTCAGTCAGTGAGGAGCGCCACAGCCAGGAGGACCAAGCCAGAAGAAAGAAGAAAGAAGAGAGAAGAGAAGAGAGAAGAGAGAAGAAAGAAGCTGACATAAGGTAAGCAAAGAAACGGAGAGGCAAGGGGGGGAAACAGAAAGGGACAGTACTATAAAGAAGGGTGATAGAGGCACAGAGGAAAGAAAATGGGGGAGAGAGGCACAGTGGAAAGAAAATGGGGGAGAGAGGCACAGAGGAAAGAAAATGGGGGAGAGAGGCACAGAGGAAAGAAAATGGGGGAGAGAGGCACAGAGGGAAAAAAATGGGGGAGAGAGATACAGAGTAAAGAAAATGGGGGAGAGAGGTACAGAGGAAAGAAAATGGGGGAGAGAGGCACAGAGGAAAAAAAAGGGGGAAAAGCAGCATGGAGGGCGCAGTGTGAGCATAAGGGGGCATAGTGTAGTTGTGATGAAGGGGCACAGTATTGTGTGTGTGATGGCACAGGGGGCTTGTTGCAATGTAGTGTGTGAGGTAGGTGGCGGCTAATTAATGGGCGCTATTTTGTTTGTAGGGTGATGGTGAGGCAATTTAATAGTGGTGACTATTAATTTAAGATGGGGTGGTTTGGAGGCTATTGAATATGGGGGTGAGTTTGGGGAGAATGAGGTCTATTTATTAAATGTGACTATGAATTATTTAATGCCAGTGATGGTTGCGGGAAATAGGTATTGCTGGGGCTGTTTGCAGTAAGGGAATAGGTTTATTTATTTAATGTGAATTCTATTATTTTAATGTTGGGGCTGGAGGAAGGCCTAATTATTAATCGTGGGTGCTATTGATTTAACGCCGGGGCTGGCTGTAATTTTCTAAATGTAGCCATTTTTTTTTTCCAAATAGGTCCTTCAACATTCCAGGATCCGGACAAGCCGCAACTAAAGAAACCAGCAGCCACAGGTGGAGAAAGTGAGAAGAACAGGTAGGAGAGAGCAGCACAGTGTGTGAAATGTTGTGATTCTAGTAGGGACAATGTAAATTTTTGGTGAGTGTTGTGCCCAATGTAAGGTGCAGGCCAAGACTGAACTCTTTGTGTACACACTGCATTCTTTTTATACTACACTGTGGTGCTAGATGTCCTGAAAGTCAGGAGTGCTTGGACATATGTGACGCTTTGGCGAATTGAGAGCCTAGTGATTTTGATGTTAGCGAAGCCCCAATGGCGCATTTGCCACGGCCCCAAATGACCGACCACACCCACATTTTTTTTTTGCATGCTCGACTATAAGGGGGGCCCCATGAATTTGTTGTACCGGCGCCCTGAATTCCTCTTGGCAGCCCTGCCCCTGACCTCTCTCCTTCTTTACTATCTCATGTAACCAACTGTCTTTCTGCTATCTCCACATAGATGTCCCAACGCTACATAAAAGCTCAACATGTCCAGAACAGAGCTTATTATTGTCACCACCTGCCCTTTAATCTCCCTCACTGTCAATAACACCACAATTTCCGCAGTCTCCCAAGCTTTCTGCCTTGGCATCACCCTTGACTCAGCACTCTGCTTTATTCCTCACATCCAGACTCTCTTCCAGTCCTGTCAACTCCACCTTAAAAACATTGCCAGATTGTGCCACTTTCTTAATCAACATGCTAGCAAAACTCTTATCCATTCTCTCATCATCTCCTGCCTTGACTATTACAACCTCCTGCTATCTGGTATTCCTGACACTCATATGTCCACACTTCAATCCATCCTAAATGCTTCTACAAGACTGATCTTACTCTCTCACTGCTCAACATCTACTGCACCACTTTGCAAATCCCTACACTGGCTCTCTGTGTCTGGCAGAATCAAATTGAAATTACTTACCCTTACCTAAAAAGCCCTAAACAACATTAACTCTGCATACATCTCAAATCTCATATCAAAATACTTTCCCTCCTGTCCTCTTAGATCTACCTCTGACCTTCGCTTTGTCTCCTCTCTGGTAACCACCTCTCACTCCCGCCTATAAGACTCCTCTGCTGTTCACCACTTAGGGAATTCCCTACCACGCTCAACCAGACTTTCCCACAGCCTTCAAATCTTTAGATGCTCTTTAAAAACACATCTCTTTTTTAGAGGTGACCTTATCCTCGATAACACTATTCACACTATTTCACCCTCACAACTATTCCAATCTCCACTCTAAGCCACACTAGCTCCTCTTGTTTCAGCTGTGCCCTCTTCCATTTAGACTGTAAACTCTGTAATGAGTAGGGCCCTTCATACTCTTTGTTTTCATGTCTGCATTTATTTTGTCTACCTTGTATGTCCTTGTTTTATGTTTTTTGTCCTGTTTTCCCTTCTGTAAGGCGCTATGGAGCACTGTGGCGCCTTACAAATGTACAACAATAATAATAGGCACAGCAAAGGGCAATAAACTGGAAGACAGTGAGATGATGGCAGTTCAGAATACACAGAAAAGTGTGATGAATCGCAAGTGTCTTTATGCTTCAATCGCACAGGTCCAAAAATCGAACCTCGAGGTTTCACATTCCTCCCCCTACTACTTAGATTTGGCACAAATCCATTTGTCCTACTTCTGGACAAACATCAGGCCCAAAATGGGAATAGACAGCACTTGGCTCATCCTGATGGTATAGTTCATTGACATTCCCATGTTGACTGCCCTTTTTATAAGATATGGTAAAATGATACATTTGCAAATGCAGACTCCATCGCAATAGCCGTCCATTGTCTCCTGCAGTTTGGTTGAGCCAGCTGAGGGTATTATGGTCAGTAACAACTGAGAACTCCAGGCCATAAAAACAGGTTTGCAATTTTTTGAGTGCACACAATATCGTCAAGCACACTTTCTCAATGGAGGAGTAGGCAATTTCGCTAGCCATCTGTTTCCGGGACTAATATGCTACAGGTTGTTCTTGACCATCCTCCCCGATCTTCTACCTTGCCTGACTCTGGTTGCACCTTGTCTCCACCCACCCTGTGCCTAAGGTACCTTACATTTTCCATTTCCATTTGGCATTTGTCAGGCCTCATGGTCAGTCTGGTGTAGGTTATTTGTCTAAGCACCTGGTTGACATGTATTAAATTAATTTTCACAAGCGTCACTGAATTTAGCAATGTCCTCTAAATACACTTTTGTGAACTCCTGATATCCATCAAACAGATCATCTACTGCCCTCTGGAAGGTACCTGGGATGTTCTTCATGCCAATGGACATTACTTTGAATTCAAATTGATCAAATGGTATAGTAAACACAGATTGCTCCTAACCCTCTTTTGTGAAGGGAATTTACCAGTACCCCTTGTTAAGATCTAAAGTGGTCACACGGCTCCTAGATGGTCAAAGAGCACATCTACTCTAGGCATGGGGTGTACTTCATTCCTGTCACCTTGTTCAACCACCTATAATTCATGCAAAAGCATTTAGTTCCATCTTTTATGGGCACTAAGATTACCCCAGCGATCCAGGGGCTGCAAGATGAGACAATGACGCCTCCTCCCCCAATTCCCCTTGTGGATTCCAATCAGGTGTACTTGCAGGTGACAAATCAGGGGCTTTGGTGAGTGACACATCTAAAACTTCTGATGCCAGTGTGGAGATCTGGCTGAAACTTAACTGGCCAGCTCTATTTTGAGCACGGGTCACGGAATTGGTAAAGTGTCATATTAATCCGTGGCCCAAATCCAAAAACAATATATACTGGGAGTTGTCTTGAACATAGAGATCTTACAGTTATTTATAAGGGCTAACCCATCATATAATTGTGGGGAATAAGTGATAAATCATAACTGCAGTGTAAATATGTTATTTCAAATGAATCCATTAATAAGTTCAGCTACTAAAGTGTAAAATGTGAAGACAGAAAGTCTGTTGTATGCGTATTTGCACATTCCAGTGTGAGAAGATAGGAGTGTCACCTATAGCAGCTTCAAATAACTCCTGCTGTGAGATATCTTTAAAGGAGACCATATGGAACTATTAGATTACATTGGACATTTGACATCTGATACTTAATAAGAGCCATATCCAGAGGACAGGTTTAATGGCTTTTTAATATATATAATTTTGTTTTGTTTGTGTATATTTTATATGTTTTGTGTTATATATTAAATTCTGTATTTACGACTCAACTAATCTCTTCCTACCTTGTTTTATGCATGTCTGGATGATTACTATTCCCCCAGCGCCATTATTTTCTTTATTTTCTGTAGTTCTATGGTGTCAATAGACTCTTAATGAACTGTAGGGGGAGGGGTTGATTCTCCAGATTATTATCATTATTATTCCTAATTGTTTGGGATTTTAATGTTATTTTTATTACCAAACACTGGGTATATTTTGTAATTTTATTTCTGTTACTTTTTAATATATATTTGCTATCCGCGAGAGGGCTGAACTTAACCCCTTGGTGCGTAGTTGGTTGTTAGCTGCTGTGAGATATAGCCTAGCCTGGAATGGAGTTGTGACACCTGAATAGACTTATAGGAACCACACAGCATGTTGTCTGACTTAAAGAGGCCATGTGCTGAAGTAGGTTATATGTGATATAGACAAAAAAAATGCAATTCAAAATATGCCACTTAAAATCAATAAAAGTAGTTATCAACCACATATTCTTCAATAGCATGATGAAGGGCAGCTGGTATGTCAAATTAAGAATTCTGCCACACAGAGAAGCAAAGAAACTGAGTGTAAGTTCTGCAAATACACTGTATTAACGTGTGTTTGGTATCAAAAGATGGACAGATTCATAGGGGATTTATTAATGATACAATTGGATCTGTGTTATGCTCCACAGAAAAGTTAGGTCACATAATAGGATTGGCTAGTAAATCAGGCAACATGCAAATGGTGATTGAAAAAAAAGTGTCACAGGCCACAACCCCCTGGGGGTAGAAAGAGGTGTGGAAGTATCTTTAAAAGTCTGAGATCAGGTACAGCAAATTGTCAAACTTTTTGGAAAATCAATTTATATTGATAAGCTATCCATCTTCCAAGCCAATTTCCCTTGGTCAGAAAAGACAATTCACGTAAGTGCCATTTTGAATGTAACCCCTTTTATTTTAAACTGTTTTGCTTGTTATGTCACAGACACAGACAGACAGACAGACTCAGACACACAGACAGACAAACAGAGACAGACAGAGAGACAGACAAAGACAGACAGACAGAGACAGACACACAGAATAGGGTCAATTTGTTAGTCGTCAATTAACCTACCAGTATGTTTTTGGAGTGTGGGAGGAAACCGGAGCACCCGGAGGAAATCCACGCAAGAATAATTAACATAAATATGCACAGTATACAATAAAAATGATAACCAACGCATAGGAACAACAAATGACAAATCACTGTAAGGCAGCGAGACGATGACAGCTCAGTATAGACAGCAATGGAGGATCGCAAGTGTCTTTATGCTTCAGTCACATGAGTCCAAAAATTGCACCGTGTGGTTTCACAAACTGAAATCTCTGAGGAAATTAAATCTCAACTATGTATGTGTAAGGTGGATAAATAGGTGTATTTACACATCATTAAATGTTCTAAGCGGGCAGATTTTTTTTTCCGGTTAAAATATGATGGCACACTCAAAGGAATTGGTATTAAGTATTGGGGAGCACAATTTTTCTGACTTATAAATGGCTGACACTGACATGAGTTGAACATATGTACTGCCCTGTTAGCAACTTCACAATATGGTGATTCAACCTAAAAAAACAGACAAAAGATTTTTCTAATGACAGAACAGTGACATTTTTATCAAGATGTCCAGTCATAGATTACATCAGAGCATCAACTTTGGGAAGCCAGTAGTTCTATGTATGAGCCTAACATCGAGTTAAAATGTATACATGTTAACATTTGGTTCCACTTTGAAAGTTTATTTCTCCAATCAATTTTAGCGCATGTTTGTTAATAAATCTTTGACCTATGTTTCCATAGATACTAAGGCAACTTAAAGTTTGACATGTCTAAAACCAAGCTTAACATCCTCCCTCTTCCCAATGTTACCTACTCACCTCAAATTTTCCCCACCTTCTAAAACATCACCAATTCCTCAGTCTCTCAAGCCTGCTGCCTTGGTGTTACGTTTGACTCTTATCTCTGCTTTACTGCTCACATCCAGTCTTTCATGAAGTCCTGTCAGTACTATGTTCAACATATTACTAGAATACAATTTTTTTTACCCAAGCTGCAAACAGAACACTCTCATCATCTCTCACAAGAAGTTATGCATCCTCCTTCTCCAAACCAGTTAGTCCTAAAGATGGTAGCAAGACAGATCTTCCTCTCTCCCTGATTCACATCCACCACATCACTAAGCGAAGATCGACAAATGCTATCCATATCCTTCAAATTCGTATTCACATTACTGTCCATCACCTAGGAAAATCAGCAGTAACACTTCCAACATATCAAGCATCATCTCAAATAACTGTCCCTCATTTCCTCTTTAATATTCCTCTGACCTGTGCCTCACCTCCTCTCTGATTTCCATCTCTCACTCCCACCTCCACTATCCACCTAATAATTCCCTTACCATGTCTATTCAGACTCTACCCCAGATTTTAAATCTTTAAACAATCTCTGAAAACCCTACTCCCACCTATAGTACTCACACTGGTACAATCTCGCTCCTAATCTCCACTCAGAGCCACACTCTCTCCTCTTGACTCAGCCACCTACCATATTTTAAGTTTGTTCACAAGCAGGGCCCTTCTTAATCAGTGTTCACATTTGTATTTATCTGAACTTCCCAGTGTGTCCCTCTATTATATATATGATCTGTTTTCCCTATTGTCTGGCTTATTAGGACAATATGTCACCTTGAAATTAATTTCAATAATCAATGATATTTTCATATCTCTCAATTGCTAAGAAGACAGATTTTACACATTTGCTCCTTTGGGCATCCAAACTTTTTTAATTGAATATGAAATTTTGGAAAGTTTACCGCTCCACTCGATCATTTCATTATCAAAGTTAAGATCCTGTTTAATTCAACATACTTAGTAAGTTATATGAACAAGAACATTTTTGTATACTTATTTATACCGGTGGAAACTACTGACCTCAAGGCTGAGACTCTACATACCTGAGCCACCCAGTTTACTGGATGATAAGTTCCCATCTATAATCTGTGGGACTATCTTGACCGCAACATCTGTTAGCTCTACTTAGCTGTTAAAATTGTACACATTATGTTTTCCGTAGGTTTAAAATGATTCCTCGAATAACAATTCTGTCCCTGATAAATGACACAATAATTTCTACATCTGCAAAATTGTGTATTGCTCGTGTAATGACTCTTTTCACCTCTTGGTTCCTCAGGCTGTATATAAGTGGATTCAGCATTGGTGACACCACTGTATAGAAGACAGCAGCTATCTTGTCTTGTTTTTCAAAGACATTGGATGAAGAGCGTAGATAAGTGAAGAAAACGGACACATAGAACAAGGTGACACACATGAGATGAGAAGAGCATGTACTGAAAGCTTTTTTCCTGCCCTCAGCAGAGTTCATTCGCAGAATGGAAGAAATGATAAAAGTGTATGAGATCAGAATAACTATTAATGTACCCATGCCACTTCAAAGTGTGAAGAAAATGATTCCCATGTCACAAGAGAAAGTATCAGAACAGGACAGTCTGAGCAGTGGAGGCATGTCACAGTAGAAGTGGTCTATAAGTTTTGAACCACAGAATTGGAGACTGAATACACATCCAGTCTCCATGGATGACTGCATGAAGCCAACAGAGAAAGATAAGACAACCAGATACCAACATTTTTTCTTGGTCATTATTGAGACATAATGGAGAGGGTGACATATAGCAACATATCGGTCATATGACATGTTTGAGAGAAGAAGAACCTCAGTACATGCCAGAGCAGCAAAAAGGAAGAACTGAAGGGCACATCCATCAAATGAGATGATCTTCCTCATGGAGAAAAGGTCAAAGAGCATTTTAGGAGTAATAACTGAGGAGTAGAGAAGGTCCACCAGAGAGAGATAACTCAGGAAGAAGTACATCGGAGTGTGGAGTTTGGAGGTGCTATGAACAACAGTCATCATACCGATGTTTCCAACTATAGTTACAATATAAACTTGTAAGAATATAATGAAGAGGAATAGGGCAAGATCTCCATTGTCAGTAAGTCCAGAAAACACAAACACTGTCACTTGTGTCTTGTTTATGATGTCCATTGACATACCTGTAATGGTGAAATAAATATTGATTACACAAATCAATAATTCACAAATCTAAAGCAGTGTGCAAAATAAGTAGTGTCACATAAAGTGCAAAGTACAACCTGCAACAGAAAACTGTGTGCAGGACATGAACTGGGCCACATCGGGGCTGATGCAGAATTGGCCGCAATTGTTCCCCAAGTCTCAGACACAATTTGCATTCTTTCAAAGAGCTGCAATTGCGTCATGTGGAAAGCAGCAATTATCTTAGGATGTGTGCCAGATGGCAACAGTAACATGTGCGTCTGGTCTACGTCACATACACTTATGTCCCACTTCCAGCCATGTTTTTACCCATTTATTTTATTTGCAACAAATGTATCGCTATTAGGCAGCAATTAAACTGCTAAAACCTCTCTAGTTTGGTTGTCACAACTCTCCCTGTCTTGTGTATAAAAAAAAAAAAAGTTTTGCTTAAGCACGTGCACAAAATCATAATATATGACTGAGGGATGAAGAAACCACCAATCGATATAAGTGCATCATTCGCAAACAGCCAATCACAAGTAGTTTGATAGTGCTGGGGACAGTCATCATCCACTATTTTAATTTTCCTTGAGCACTCGAAAATAATAGGTCTTTCTCAGACTCATATGCATCTACACCTGTCCTGCATCTGTTCTCAGTTGTGTGAACAAGGATGTACAGTACTCTCCCTACATTAAAATGCCCCCGTTCTGTCTATCTAGATGCAAGCATCCGTAAGTGGCAGAATCTTTATGGGCACATACGTGTATGCCTATATTTCGCTACAGAAACTTGCATAGTACTCATGATTACCAGAACCAAGCTAGACGGACGAATAACTTAGTCACACTAACATGAAATCTAAAGAGTGTGGTCATAAAGGAGGAAGGCACAATCTTAGTCAGAGACCGTGTGTGTGTCAGAGAACGCATCAAACATGTCCATTGAAGAAGGAAGACCAAGGTGTCAGGGAAATGATAGCTTATGATATTAAAAAAGGTCTATAACTAGAACCAGAATTCCTCTATTTCAGGACAGTACAAATACGATGTAAGTTACCTATCTGGCCACTGCCTTAAAACCAGAATGAAAACAAATTACGCATGCTGGTAAGGTTATATTCATCCTCATTGTTTATTTGTAAGGGGCCAGATATTCCGCAGTGCCGGACAGACAGCTTACAAATCACAAAATGCAAATTAAACATAGTAACAAACAATACAAGTACAAATAGAAGTATGAATCTTAAAAGTGCAATTAAAGGTGGAAAATATACAAGTAAAAATTTTAAAAGTACAAGCTAAACATAAAAATCACAGACATACTATTTAAATATAAAAACATAAAAACAAATATAAAAACATAACAAGTACATTTGAGGTAGACAAAGAAGCTGCAGGCATAAGACTTAGGGTAGAGAGTGAACTGCTCGTGAGAGCTTACAGTCTAGAGGGAGACCAATGAGCCAGTAGGGCAGACATTAGAGAGTATGAGGTTATATTTCATAATATATTTATCCACCAACCATACAAAGTTAAGGATTATATTATTATTAATGGTGCCAATGCCTCTCTGGGTAAAGGATGTCCAAAAGAGTTCTCTCAGAACAATTGTGAAGGCCAGTGATTGTTAACACTATGCCCACTTCAGTAATGAGTGTCTCCACTTGTAGGAGGCTAACTAGTCATCATTGAATGCTGCCAAACAGAGGTTCAGGTAAAATAGCCCCAAGCCACTTTTGATTGGATGTCTCAACAGCATCATTTTATTTATTCTGCCTCTATGATTTCTCCAAATATAATCAATAACTGATTTTTGGAGCCCCTATAATAATAATTGATTTTTAAAGAACTTAATTTGTGACAACCAGTGAGAGGCCCTGAAATGTGGGAAGAAATTTTGTAACAGTGCTCATCTTGACTGGAGTCCCAAATTTGCCTCTTATACAAAATATTTCCAAGGTCAATTTCAGGATGCTTCAAACTACCATGTCAAATGTTAAACTTTTTAATATCCAACTGGTACATTTTCTTATTTTGTACCATTTATTATGTGAAGAGTAATCTTATATAGTATGTGCTATGTCTGATATGGATAAACTGTGGCTCATCAGGGAAGTTTGAGGGCTGGAATATAAAGACTGTTTTTAAAGAAGCAATACATTATGGAAGGTTTTTTTATTTAAATATAATGTTAAATACCCTTTAATGGATCTGATAGTCATATTTCTTAACTGTACTCCTATAAATATTTATTTCCTTTTCAAAACCTCTCTTGGGGGCAGACACGTATGGCCGACAGCAAAATACACAGACTTAGAATCTTAGTATATTATGTGAAGGCAGAGGTGGTGGAAGGAGGGAAGGATTTTACAGTGCAGAGAGATCTCAGGGAGGCACTCCAAAGCCTCTCTTCTCACTAAATCATGTGCCATGTAACTGTGGTTGCCCTGGTAACCACATGACACTGTGGAAACGGCATACAGTTATAAACCGTTGATAGCAACCTAAAGAAACAAACCAAGGAAAAAGGTAATGACCAAACCTCTTCTAATAGTCTGCTGCAGTAATTTATATTAAAGAACACACTACATTTATTCATGGAATTGCTGCTCTAAACATTTACACCACATGATAAATATTTATCAAATACCATCAAATGTGGGTTAATTCATATTAAATACTACCTATTGTGTGTTAATTACTACTAATGCTTTTAAATATTTTAAAAGTGACCCTGATCTGTTTTATATGTATTTTACTCTTTACTAATAAATATATTGTTAATTTAAGTTATAGATAACATGCTGAAGTGTTCATTTAATCTAACTGAATTATCACATAGCATGTATGAATTACTGCATGGGAACCTAGATTCTAAGGACCTGATTCATTAAGGAACTTAGGCAAGAAATTTCTTACTTAAGTTTCCTGGACAAAACCATGATAAAGTGAAAGGGGTGAAAATTAGTTTTCTTTGCTGCACATAAGTTAAATACTGCTGTTTTTTTCATGTAGCACACACATATCAACTTTAAATTTCAGTGTACAAATAAGCTATCGAGTATTTGTGTGCTACATGAAAAAACAGACATTATTTAACTTATGTGCAAAACAGAAAACTCATTTGCACCCCTTGCCTTTTATCATGGTTTTGTCCAGGAGACTAAAGTAAGAAATGTCTTGCCTAAGTTCATTAATGAACTAGGCCCTTAGACTTGTGAAGATAAGACCTTGCTGGTATGGAGGTCAACTGTTGCCAGCAAATATTAAATAAATATTTTAATAACTTCGCTATTTTTATTGATAACAATTTCACTAGGAACCCTCAAATTAAGATATTTAAAAAATAAATGGTTATTTTTCTCATGAAATGGGCAATAGTGACTTCTTAAACATTATTGGAGATAAATGTTACAAAACAATTTAAGTAAATCTCTAAAAAGTGCAAATAAATAAGGGGATTTATTAGACCAATTAAGATCATTCTTTATTACCTGCAAGAGGTTCAAGACTGGTGAGATAATTTGGATCTCTCCATTTTCTGTAGATAGACCTATTACTTTGCCTTCCAAGTTTGGCTTTGTTGCACCAGTGTAATACTGTTATAACTGTCAGGAGACATATTCTAACAAAATCATCATCATCATCATGATTATCACTAGAACATCACTGAGAATTATCTTCTTCATCTTGGACAAGCGTTTCCCTTATTCAATAATAACAGCTCCTACAGCTCCTTTCTGACATTACTCATAAACTCAACATATCTGGTAGACATTAAGGTTGTAACATGGTAAACAGTTGGAATCCCTACCTCACACAGGTATCTCCTTCTAAATATGTTGTATTAGATAGATTTATAAATCAAAGAACCAACCACCTTGACTTATAGATAGGCTTCCAGCAGTAGGTGGTTCAGTAAGTCCCTGGGTTTATGCTTTAGTTGGTAGTTTTCTACCACAGTTTGGCAGTGAAGTCCCACAGATAAAGTTTGTCTCAGTTTGATGTTTTTCTTCTTGTTGTTTGCATATGAAATATAAAAAACTGGTATTATTAGTTTGGCATAATCAGTCATTTATAAAACTGCAAGACAACCCATATTTCCCATGACACTCAAGACTCCAATGAGCAGTATTTTAGCAGGAAAATGGAAGGGTTACACTTTAATAAGGAGAGAGTCAAAAGCAAACAGTTGTTTGGACATTGAACTGACCTTTGACCTCTTTATTTCTAGCGGACTATACAATGGCTCGCAAAGTGCAGTATAGAACATAGAAAGTAGAATCATAGTGGCCATCAAGGATCTGATATATGGGTATTTACACGAAGCAGAACAAGCTGCAACTATGAATGTGTTTTAGTTTATAAATGACCATTAGTGATTCCTTGTATATTTCTGGATACAAGTATTGTTTACATGATAGCGTCATGTGACAGACATGGGATATAGTGACATGACCAGCATGGAGTATTGTGTGATGCACACAGATAATCTATCAGGTGTCATTGATAGATTTCAAGGGGGGTATTGGCGCATTCTCAAAGACCAAAGACCTCTCCCCACGTCCACATTTGTTCTTACCGTGCAAAGGGTCAGTGACACTAATAACAGAGATCATTTCTCTTAATTGTTTCCGTAAATCAAATAATATGTGCTGTTCTTGTGTCTCAGCCCTGGGTCTCTGGTCCTAGCAGATCACCTGTATTTCAGTCACCAGTTTCTTGTCTTATATGTATATAAAATATATAAATAACATGATACCTGTGGTAAGAAATGTACCTTGGTCTGCTACTTGTCTTAATATAATTGTCTGACATCCGGGATCCACACGGCTTCTCACTGCTGTGTCTGATGATCCTTCTTTATATAAAACTCAGTGACCCGGGAGTATAAATCTCTCCTGACCCAGGGAACATATCACTAATTATTGTAATGTAGAAACAAACCAATTAGTGTGTTGTTCCTGTAATTGGTGAATTACTTTATCTCCACAATAAGTAAAACAGTTATACCCTCATTTAATGTTTAATTAATTTATTTTATCTTATGTTAAAAGGTGATGAAAAAAATGGAAAAAATGTACCTATGTCAACATTGAGTGTTATTGAATAAGATTGTTCAAAGCTGCAAATTTAATCCAACATTTGCTTCCATTGTCTAACATGCACTAGTCAGATAAACACGAATAAATTATTTTATGAAACTGTACAAGGACAGACTAATTCTATTTGTTCAAAAGCACCTACAGTAATTGTTCACCAAGCCCATTTGTATGTGCATGCCCGATGTTTGCAACTACCTTTGGAAACTGGTTTATTCCATTTAGTGAGTTTATCCAGTTACCACCATATGACTAAGGATGATAGGAAATACTCTGTGACTACGTCTGGTAACCGTTATATGTATTTAATACAGTGCACATCTAGTACAAAACAATAGCCAATCACTTTAGGCCTCGTGCAATGCTAAAAGTTAAGTGATTTTGAACTCGAGGGAGGGTGGTGATAGACAGTAGGAACAACTGGGATAAAATAGAGAAGATGGGCAAATGAAGAGGAGGAGGTGGTGGACAGGATGATTGGATAGACGGAAATGAAGAGTTGAGTTTTGAGGGAGCTTTTAAAGGACTGTAGGTTGGGGAGAGTCTTACTTTGTACCAATATACAAATATACAGTGTATATCTAGTTTATAAAAGTGGCGTTACGGAAAATGTAATGGCAATGTAAGTGAATGGACATTTAGAGTTTTACTATGAAGACAGTAGAAGAAGTATATCTATCTTACTATCTATCTATCTATCTATCTATCTGTCTGTCTGTCTGTCTGTCTGTCTGTCTGTCTGTCTGTCTGTCGATCCATCTATCTATCTAAATATATGTATATATATATATATATATATATATATATATATATAAAATCATTGTGGGACATGGGACATGGTTGCCACACGCCTCTAACTGAGAATTTGATATTCAACTGACAGTGTGCAGAGCAAGGCTGCAGACATTACACATTTGTAAAGCAGTGCACCTAGTTCAAAGATATATAGGTGGAGAATATATAGGTGGAGGACATATGTGTGACAAAATAATAGTTTAGAGTGTGATTTAGCTAACATATTTTGAAGTGGTTTAGAGGCATCTTTTTCCACAGCTAATAATAGCTGACAGAATGTGTCATCAGTGACAGTAATCAAGCAGAACACCTGCAGAAAACTCCTTTTTAAAAGTCCAGGTGAGAGTGTCACCTGTCCATCAAACTAGAGCTGTGGGAGGGGTGTAAAGTATATCCTGAGTTATTCATTATTCAGTGTGACCGACACTGAACAAGTTGGCCAGTGTTTAGGGAGTTGGTCTTTGCTAGCTTAACATTAGAAAATTTGTGTGAAACTTTGTGTTACGTGTTACTTTGCCATCCTGACAATAAAAAAAAGTACAAAGAAAGAAAAGTTCTTGTGTGCATTACCAGAAGGGTGCCCATGCCACACTATATATAATGTTATAGTTATGGACAT
Source organism: Mixophyes fleayi (assembly GCF_038048845.1). Taxonomy (NCBI): domain Eukaryota; kingdom Metazoa; phylum Chordata; class Amphibia; order Anura; family Limnodynastidae; genus Mixophyes; species Mixophyes fleayi. Next base: position 11,335,511 of record NC_134405.1, on the reverse strand, counting down.
GATGTCAGTATATGCATCAATTTTGGATGAACAGTGTTGGTTGAGTTAAACTAAAATGGGCCCAACTCACTTCATATATGGCCAAACAAAAGGCAGTTCTAACATCTGAATATGATCTATTAGTTGAGGTAGATAATCTAGTCTGCCATTCTGTGTGATTGTAAGTTAACCCTACTAATAGACACTTTGAGAACAGATTGCTGAGCCTGAACATTAAGTGACTGGACCCATCCAATTTTTCACCCCGAGAACACATTTAGAAACACTGGAAACATTTGTGATTCTTAATTAACAGTGGGCTCCTGCAGAAGTACACAGGAAAACATGAGGGAAATAGATCTATCTACCTCTATGCTTTACCACACATGCTGTCCACAAGGGCAACAATGTGATATGTGGCTTGGATGTCACCAAAATGAAAACATGTCTCTTTCAAGTGGCATTTGGCAAAAAGTTCAATGGATTAATATGTTGCACTATTTTCTCAGCAACTTTATTCAGTTGTATTACAGTTGTACTACACTTCAAGAAAAAACTAATATGGATAATATTTTTGAACTGCATCCACTATGATCATTTTCACCCCTTGGCTACTCAGACAATATATAAGTGGATTCAACATTGGTATCACCACTGAGAAGACAGCGACCATCCTCAACCATTTCTCAAAGATACTTACAGTAGATTGTAAGTAAATGAAAAAAAAAACTGTCCCACAGAAGATGGAGATATACATGAGAGGTGAAGAAGAAATACTGAATATTTTCTACCTGCCCTTTCCAGATTTCATCTGTAAAATGTAATAAACAATTACAGTGTATGAGATCAAGAGTATCATTACAGAATCAGTTCTATAAGAATATGTGAAGAAAGCAATTACTATGTCACATGGGAGAGTTCTAGAGCAGGATAATCTTTGCAGCGGAAGGACAGCACAATAGAAATGGTCTACAAGATATGATCCACAGACTCAGAGACTGAATACACATAGTCGTCTGCAGTGGCAAGAAGTCAATGGATGAAACAAGAAGAAACAGACACAAGCAATGTTTTGGTTGCTATTCAGATATAGTTGAGAGGATTGGAGAATGGCACAAGCAATATATTTATCATATGAGAAGCTCAAGCGTAGAAGAGCCTCAGTGAAGAGCAAAGGAGCAGAAGAGTTGGACTTTAGGTGGCATTCTTGTTGGTTGCTCCTTAGTAGACACTTCTTTGCTTGATGGGAACTGTGCTGGCAACACCCACAGAGTGAACGATGAGGTCTTTAGCTGAAACAAAAATGTGACACTTTTAATGGGGTAAAATATATTGTGGGAAGAAGGTAAGGGGAAGGAGTAGGAACCGGAGAGTGTGTTCTCCTAGCGTATAATAGGGTCACGCTTAGTAAAAATTGAATGATATAAGGAATATCTTTCAACCAAATTATTGTCATCAACATATCATTTATTTGTAAGATGCCACAATTCAGCATATAAAGATAAGGATTTGAATACACCCATAAATCATAAGGATAGGAACACACATATAAACAGAGAAGCACGTTAGCGGAACATGAGGGTGCAGATACAAACACAAGTTGTACAGTGAGACACAAAAATGATGATGATGATGATAATGATGATCAGCAGAATTAGCTAGTCGCTTCTGATTGGCTGGTTAAGGATTGACCCCACTTGCTATATTATATGAAGTTATATTATATAAAGTTATATTATAGGGAGTTTAATTCTATGAGGGGTTGCTGCTGTCTATTTGCATTACTTCTTTGATAATGCCATTTAAATTGTGGCAGAAAAGAAGATTGCATTTAATTTTTAAAGAAGAAAACAACTGATGTTTGTATTACATTAAATTTAATTGAATATGCATTTGTATGTTGCATTTGTATTAATTATTAATTATATTTTATATATTAAAAGTGACTTTTACATTTTTCATTAACTGTCAACACACTATTCTTTATTGTGCAAAACTAAAGTATTGGGACTTTATAATTCACTACTAATACTGTCAAGCTGCCTCTCTATGCTATCTCTACACGATTGTGAAACGTTAGTATAAACACTTGTAAACCTGGGCAAGTGCTAGTGATGTACAGCTGGACGCATCTTGTGACGTGTACAACTGAACATATACGTATACATTAACTTTTTCATGCATGAATCTTCTCCTGCTTAGGTTTGGGGCACAAATGCATCCAACTCTTCATGAGCCCCTCTGTCACCACAAACTTCATAAAATGTGATATATTAACAGTTGAAATGGGGCTGCGCTCCCTTAACTGTGTTGCGAGAGCAGCATTTCACTTATGGTATTCCTCCATAATAGATTGTTTGACCAGAAAAATGAAGTGCTCATCGAGTTCATGTTATGTGTAGGTTCAAATGAATGTAATTAGTGCATCTATCAAGGTGAACCAGAACTCCAAGGGGTAAAGCCATCAAGCTGAGAGTTTTTCGGCGGGTTTGAAAAGTGGAGATGTTGCCTACAGCAGCCAGTCAGATTCTACCTATCATTTTGTAGAATGTACAAAATAAATGATAGCTAGAATCTGATTGGTTTTCCAAACCCAACAGATGACTCTCAGCTTGATACATTTAACCCCAAATGTCCACCATAGAACACACGCCATCCCATCGGACACTGCACTCTAACTCGCTGCTTCTACCAAGTCCGGAACCACCGCAGCTAATAGCAAGTAACACTGCTGGCTGGCAGCATATGATTGTGTTTTCTCCATGCTGATTTCCTCGCATGTTGTGAATATATGGGCGAATACCACCGAACTTAATGCTTTCTGTATCCTCTACTACATGCTGATAACTGCTGGTCTGGACTGGTAATGGTAGCCAGCACTATTGCTATTATTGGGACATTTTAGATATTGTATCAGGAACTTACCTTTAGGGCATTGTTTTGCTAGTTTTTTTGCATGTTTTATATGTCCTCGCATAAAGGATATTTTAATCCAAATGTCTATTGTCTTCTTTTTGTTTTGTTTTATATATTGATATTAATTGATCCCCTGTTAGATATTTTAATATGATCATCTGGATGTATCACTTTTACTAGTTCTGGATAGAGCTATTTAATTAAATTGTTGATTATTTGTATTTAAATCTACCAAGTTCTTGGTCAGTTAATGACATACATACCAGCAACACAATACATAGGTCAGTTTGTATTTATTGATTCTAATATAGTTTCTCCATCTCATTCAAATCTGATTTGGTCACTGAGAACATTTGATGTTCTGGTTCACCTCGATAGATGCACCAAATACAGTCATTTGAACCTACACATAATTGAAGGCGATGAGCACTTCATTTTTCTGGTCAAGAAAAATATGATATAGTTGCTTAGTGGTGTTTGTGAACTTGACACTGGTCCACTAAAACAAGACTTAAACTATTCACCTGACCATAACTTACAGAAAAAATATACACAGATTGTTAAAAAGTGCAGACCCACCTCTAATGCTTGCTGGAGACCCCATAATCCATTGCTTGATTCATGAGGAAACAAGGGATATGATGAGATTTCTGTCCAGGTTGAGGCTCAAGTGGGGACCTCCTGCTTTGCCTTTATAACCCACATTTTTTTACGCAACCTTGGAATAAGTATGACATTACTATCTGAATATATTTGGTGGCAGAAACCCACTCCTAACTGGAGTGACAGATTTGTATTACAAACTCTAGTGTTCGCTTTCATCCAAAAATATTATGAGCATTTTCCCATGAATGTTACAACTCTACTCACTTGTTATGTACATTCATTCATTGATCTGCTTGATCTGTTTGTTGTAAACCAACTTATGTACATGTGGGATTATGAAATTTGTACGAGCGTTAACACTTTGAATATAAAAGTAATTATGTCACTATGGACATATGTTTTTCTGTAGTATTACTTATCTTGACAGCATTCAGAGGGCCTGAGTTATTAATGCACGTAGAGCATAAAAAATGAGCAACTTTGCACCTGGGCAAAACCATGTTGCATTATAGGGGAGGTAAATTTTAAATGTGGAGACAGATTTATAGTGGGGTTAGGGTATGTACTAGATCAACTTTACACTTCAGTGTAAAAATGACGTTTTCAAGAATTTGTGTGTTACATGAAAAAACAGCCAGTGTTTAACTTATGTACAAAATAATAAGCTGATTTGCACCCCTTGCATGGTTAGTCCAGAAGAACATTTACTAATTTTTTTGCCTTAATGACTCAGACCCAGCTTGGTTCTAGCAAATTGATCAACATAGATTGCAGGGGTAAAAGTCTGGTTAGAGGGAGATCATTAAGGACAAAATTGCCATAGTTAATGTGGAAGATAAAGAGTGCATGAATGAAATATTTTGTAGTGTCTTGCGTGAGATAAATGCGTATTCTGGAGATGTTTCTTAGATGTATGTACATAATTTAGATACAGATTGGATTTGGGAAACAGAGGAGAGTTCTGAGTCAAGGATGTCACCTAGGCAGCAAACTTGATAGGTAGGGTTTATTGTTGTGCTGCCAACAGAAATAGAGATGACAGGTAGGTATCTTCTGTTGACTGGGGGGAATATAACAAAATATGATAAGAGATGCGGAAAGAGATGCGGAAAGGATAGAGACATTTGGGTATCCTCTGCATAGATATGATATTGAAATCCAAAGGAGCTTATTAGTTTCCCAAGAGAAGTGGTGTAGATAGAGAAGAGAAGAGGACCTAGCACTGAGCCTTGCAGTAGTTCATTTGAAGAGGAAGCGGAGCGGAGTTGGACCCAGAGAAACAATCACTGAAAGAGTGATTTAATAAGTAAGATAAGAACCAGCATAGCACAGATTCCTGAAGGGCTGAGTACGAAATGAGGATGCTGATTGCAGCGACGACGAGAACACCGACGTAAAAATTCCAACTTGCTTAATGACTATAAGAAGCAAATGCAGGCTTAGCAGAAAACTGACAAGAGAAATCGCCGACCTGCTTCAGTTACATTCTGAAGTGAGCCAAAGACGGCACATTCTATGCATGTCAGTTGCCATAGCAACTTGAACTTTTCTGTATTTAAAACAGTAATACCAACAGCCGCGTGAAATGTGAAACTGTCTATGTGGAGCGTTGGGAACTAAATATGCTGTAATATAAACTATTTGGGTATCTCTAGTAAAGTAAATCGTCAGTTTTAAAATTGTATTATATGAATTATGTAACAATATCCCCAATTAATTTGTACAGTTAAAAATATATACAAGAGCTCTGTTGAACTTACACTTCATTGCTGGATGCTGCAGCTGTAGAGAAGGGAAAAGAGAAGATATTAGAGCAGTCTGATGTCTCTCAGTGGGTGATACATGGGTAACACATTATACTGTACACATAGACTCAATTTTTCCTTTCTAATAACTGCTGGGTCACTGTGCTGGTTGTATTATCACCTTGTACAACTGAACAGTATAAAATAGAATCCAACCAGCATATTGTTCCTGCATTCACTCCAAGTAATAAACCAGCTCTCAAGGTACAAAGAATACTGACCATATTTGGTGTACAAACAGTATCCAGCCACTGAGAGAGCAGCAATGAGGATCATTCCTATAATACTGAGACGGACAGACCACGGCATAGACCACAGGGTAGATGACGGAATAGACCCGTGACAGTCATCACATCTCTGCTGAGCTTGTAGACCTAAGAAGGTGACAGAGATGAATTACATGTTTTCGAAGTTTTGTTCCCATACAAGTGCCACCAGCTAAATAAACTGACAATTGGCACACAGATGCCGCATATAATATAGGGATCAGAGCAGGTCGTTCTAAGCTTATAAATCCCAAGGAAAATATATGTTTTGCAGTAGCTGTGAGCAGCTGTAGGGCTATAGGCTTGTGGAAAAGCTGGAAAAGGGTCCTAGGGTTTATGAATGGAGAGAGTAGGGTGGGCTCCATCCATTAGGCTTATTAACTGGGTCTTCAAGGTTACCAGTGAGCTTTCTGGTAGTCAGTCTTTTTCTCACTGCCTGGGGACTGAGGCTGGTGAGACTCTGTGAGAGAAAACCTTGATATTTACCAGTGATTGAACTGGACTCACACTGTTTATGTTTTACTTTAGTTTGTTAGTCAGGATTGACAAATATTTAGTTAAAGCTGGATGGCAAGATGTTTATTTTGTAGTTTTATTTTAATTTGTTGCTTAATAAAACTGGCTGAGGCCAGTTGTACCGAAAACCCTAGACTTGTGTGACTTCATTCTTGCTGTTTACTAACATCTACCCCAGGAGATGCTACCTGTTCCCCTCACCCGGTCACAATATATATACACTATATGGACAAAAGTATTCGGACGTTTAACTATTACAACAACAGGGACTGTAATGACATTATATTCAAATACATATACTTTAATATGGAGTTGGTTCCCCTTTTGCAGAGATAACAGCTTCCACTCTTCTTGGAAGGCTTTTCACAAGATGTTGTAGTGTTTCTGTCAGAATTTGTGCCCATTCATTCTGTAGAGCATTTATGAGGTCAGACACTGATGTTGGACGAGAAGGCCTGGTTCGCAATCTCTGTTCCAGTTCATCCCAAAGGTGATCATTGGGGTTGAGGTCTGAGCTGTGTGCGGGCCATTCAAGTTCTTCCATATCAAACTCATCAAGTCATGTCTTTGTAGTCCTTGCTTTGTACACTGGGGCTCAGTCATGTTGTTATAGAAAAAGGCATTCCACAAACTTCTGCCACAAAGTAGCAAGCATAGTATTGTCCAAAATGACTTGGTATGCTGAAGCATTAAGATTGCCCTTCAGTGGAAATAAGGGGCCTAGTCCAAATCCTGAAAAACAGAGACATACCTTTATCTCTCCTCTATCAAACTTCATAGTTAGAATCACGCAGTCAGACAGGTAACATTCTCCCGGGATCCGCCAAGTTTGACTGCCATACATAGAAGCGTGATTTGTCACTCCACAGAACACATTTTGATTGCTCCACAGTCCAGTGTTGCTGTGCTTTAAACCATCTGACGCTTGGCATTGGTCTTGGTGATGTGAGGCTTGCATGCAGCTGCTCGGCCATGGAAACTCATTCCACTTAGCTCCCACTGCACAGTTTTTGTGCTTACATTAATGTCAGTGGAAGTTCAGGATTCTTCAGCTATGGAATCAGCAGAGTGCTGGCGACTTTTACGTACCATGCGCCTTAGCAGTCGTTGACCCCGCTCTGTGATTTTACGTCGTCTTCGCTTCGTTGCTGAGTTGCTGTTGTTCCTAAATGCTTCCACTTTCTAATAATATCACTTACAGTAGACCGTGGAATATCCAGCAGGGATGAAATTTCACGACCCGTCTTATTACAAAGGTGGCATTCTATTACAGTACCACGCTTGAAGTCACTGAGCTCTTCAGAACGACTAATTTTGTATCACAAATGTTTGCAATTGGAGACTGCATAGCTAGGTGCATGGTTATATACACCTCTGGGAACGTGTCTTATTGACACACCTCAATTCAGTAATGAACAGGTGTGGGCAAATATTTTTTGTCTATATATATATATATATATATATATATATATATACAGGTCTTGGTTCTACTCCCAACCCCAAAATTCGGAACTGTCGGATTTCTATGAATCAAATCCGCTCATCTCTCTCTCTCATATATATATATATATGAGAGAGAGAGATAAGATTGATAAGATCTGACTTGAAATGGTATCATCTCCCTCGACAATCAATCAATTCCTTTGTAGCGCCCTGTGACGCCGTCTCTTCATTCAATCCCATAAAGGAAGTTTCTACTCTCTTCTCATCCTTCTACTCTACCTCCTGTCCTCTTGATCCCATACACTCACAAATTGGTAGATCCCTGTCTCCTGTGTTCATTCCACCTCTAACTAAAATCTGTAATCTCTCTCTCTCTCTACTGGTATCTTTCCATCACTATTCAAGCATGCAGTGATTACTCCTATTCTGGAAAAGCAAAATTCTGACCCAAACTCTCTCTCAAATTACTGCCCCATCTCTCAACTCCCATACCCCTTCAAACTTCTCGAGAGACTTGACTACACTCACCTCACACACTTTCTTACAGGAAACAACTTACTGGACTCTTTTCAGTATGGCTTTCGCTCTCAACACTTTACAGAGACTGCGCTGACCAAGGCTGTCAGTGATTTGATCAAAGCAATAACTATAGGCTATTACTCTCATCTAATTCTCCTGGATTTCTCTTCTTTATTTGACACTGTTGACCACTCTCTCCTCATCCAAATGCTAAAATCCCTAGGTCATGAAGGCACTGTCCTATCCTGGTTCTCATTCTACCTATCTAATCTGTCAAGTTGCACATGACACGTCTTCTGCTTCAGCTTCTCCTAGAAATACTACTGCCATAAACAAACTTACTATTTCTAAGAGTCACACTGATGATGAGTCAACACAGCACAACAATGTGAAATGTTATTATGACATTTGGTCAGACTTAAAATAAAATGCCCAAATATATTGACACCTCTACCATGTCTCAATCTGGTACACCTTGTCTTAGTAGAATAGTGGGGGATTATTTTTATGATAACATGCAAATTAATATCTCAGAAGTTCCCTTTGAATTCGGGGATGAAAATAAATGCAATTTAGAGCCCCTTGTACAAGCTAGCACAGCGGGGAACATTGTTAGTGATCGGTGGAGGAGACTACTTAACAAAAATGTAGAATGATTGGTGCTCATAAAAATGAGCTACACATTGTATGAAGAATATCAATCTTGTCATCAATTACAAACAGAATCTGTAATCCTAGATTCCAGTGGGGACGAACTAATATTATGTGATGATGATCTTGACATCAGTGATGAGGATGATGATAAGGGTGATGACATTGTCAGCACAGAGGAATATGACCACTGTTAGTCCATTGCCCATTAGTAATATATTAAAATGCCTATCTATTCTCCAGTTCATCAACCAACAACCAAAATGTTCTCTTTGTGGGGCCCAAAGAAATCAAGCACTTCATCCACAAAAGTTGCAGTCCTGTCGGTGTAGTGCTTGGTTTATTAAACTGCTTTCTGAAATCCCCGGTGTTGTCCGGGTTTAAATCTTCAAGTTATTAAATTATCAATGAGTTGGATATAATGTCAAAATTTTAAAAATAGTTAGCAGCTAAGAAGCTCTTAGCTTCTAACTAACCAAGAGGTGGCTGCCCAGTGACATTCTTGTTTTATATTAAATGTCTGTCAGGATCTGCCTGCAAGCCCTTTGAATTTCATGCTGCTTTGCCTGGCAGCTCCTGCCTTTTGGACTTTATTATTGTGATATTAATATAGATATTGTGGCAGGACCTCTATTAACCAGAGGTGCTGCTATTGTGCCTCCCTTGTTTGTACTAGGGGTTAACCTCCTCATTAGTTATCCCTTGCACCTGGGTGTTTCCCTATTTGTACCTGTCACTCCCAGCATACATTGGTTATTGTTATTCCATTGTTGTTGCTTTTCCATGCTGCTGTGCTTCTAGTTCACCTGATGCCTGGGATCTCTTCATATCATTTGCTTATCTGCATCAGCCGTGCACCTGGTATTACTTTCTGCATCTCCCTGCAAAGCTCATTACTACACCATCTGGTTTGTACTTCCCATCAATAAACATCACATGTTTCACAATATTCCTGGCTCTTTAGCTGTATGTCTGCATTGAAGCGTGACAATGTCATTCAAATCTATCCAGTGGAAGGCCCAGAACAAGCTCCCTGGGTCAAAGATCTGACCAGCGTACACCAACAGAGGTCCAACCAGAACCCTAACCCCCCCTAAAATCTGTCCAGAAACCAACTGCACCGCATGCATTGGTTTCATCCCAATTGGTGCAGGGTTTTCCGAATGCATAACTGGACAGACAAACAAGCCAAATAGATCCAGTGTAAGACCCAGAACAAGCTCCCCAGGTCAAAATTCTGGACAGCGTATACTAATGGGAGGTTCATCTGGAACCTCAACCCTCTTGCATGTCTACTGGGATCGAATGTTACCAGTCTGTGAAAGTTTTGTCCAAATCCATCCAGTGGAAGGCTCAGGTTCTGCCTAGCGTTTACTAACAGGAGGTCTGACGGGGACCCAAACCCCGCTCAAACCTGTTCAGGATCCAACCGGATTACCTCGTGTTAGTTTCATCCCAATCGGTGTAGGGGTGTCAAAGATATTTGCCAGCAAACAAACAAACAAACAAATTTCTTCTTTTATATATATATATATATATATATATATATATATATACTTGCTGAAGTACCCGTTGTTGCTCATGTTTAAATCTTCAAGTTATTAAGTTAACAATGAGTTGGATGTAACTGTCAACATTTTAAAATAATTAGCAGCTTAGAAGCCAATGGTAAATGCCTTTTCAAATTTTCATCCAAATCTATCCAGTGTCAAAGTTCTGGGATCACCTACACCTACAATCAAACAAACAAACAAACTTCTTTATGTATATATATATATATATATATATATATATATATCTAATATATAAATGCTTAGTGGCGTCTGTGTGTGTGTGAAAAAAAAACCTCTGCTGGGCAGAGTTATACACTGACCTACTAAATTCTTAGTGTGTGTGGAAAAAAAAAATTAAAAAAGGGCTGAAATTTGGTAGGGCTCAAACTCATTTTCGTGAGGTAATTTTACCTCATGAACACACATGTGTAGAGGCGTGCGTTAGTGTGTGTGTGTGTGTGTGTGTGTGTGTGGAAAAAACTATTTTCTCAGAAAGGGCTCATCCAATTGACTTGAAATTTGGTATACTGACATTATTTGACAAAAAAATTAGAATACTCAAGTCAGTTAACTTCCATCATCCCCCCTTCCCCCCGTGGGAGGGGTAGTAAAGGCTAAATTTACGAGTTGAGGGGTCAAACTCATTTTCGTGAGGTAATTTTACCTCATAAACACACATTAAAAAGGGCGCTTGCGTCGGGAAGTAACGATCCTCTCCTGAGGAGGCCTGGGCTAGGCCCAAATGCATGACAAGAACCTTTTTAAGACCTTAAGTATCTTGATTTGACTAGAATGCATGAGTATCATGCACGGGTTAACTTGTATATATATATATATATATATATATATATATATATATATACAAGTTAACCCGTGCATGATACTCATGCATTCTAGTCAAATCAAGCTACTTAAGGTGTTAAAAAGGTTCTTGTCATCTTCATCGCCACACACGCACGCCGCTTGGCTTTTATATATTAGATAATGCTAAGAATTTAGTAGGTCAGTGTAGTATATAACTCTGCCCAGCAGGTGGCGCTGCAGCTTAAGCACTCTGTCACCCGGTAGTTTTTTACACACACACTAACACACGCCGCTAGGCTTTTATATATTAGATATATATATATATATATATATATATATATATATATATATATATATTCTTTTATATATATATATATATATATATATATATATAATATCAAATAGACAGGGGCGCTTCCATGGTGTATTAACCAAGTAAAATGTTTTATTCAAAACAATAAAATGCACGTACCAGAATATAAAAGTTTTCAGGCATTGAACATTAACACGGCAGGCATCAGCTCAGTATAGCTCTTAAATGTATCCACCGTCACCTCTACGCGTTTCATCACAAGGACTTCGTCAGGAGGTATGAATCTCTATACAAAGGTTTACCTATTTAAAGGTTATTACTAATTCATTCACAGGTGGAACAACTTCCACTCATTTGCAAAACATAGAAGCACATATTAACAACCTGTTATCCATTAACAATTCAATTTAAATGTAGGTACATATATACATCAGTCTTTATACAAAGCATAACAAAGTCTTTATATATAAGCAATTTGTAAGAAGCTTGTAAAAACAATTTATAAAAATTAAACAATTTCTCTATAAAAAAGGAGTAATCTCACATCCCTCATTTAAACCCCAAGGGACAAATGTGTTTAAAGTATAAATCCAGAAAGTTTCCCTTTGAGCCAGTTTTAACAATCGATCTCCTCCTCTTTTATCTAGCTCTATATATTCAATCGCTTTAAAACGTAGGGATTCAGGATTAGCATTATGGCAAGATGAAAAATGTCTCGGGACACTATGATTTTCTATCTTGTGCTGAATATTTCTAAGATGTTCAAACACCCGTATTTTAACTGGTCGCTTTGTCTTCCCCACATATTTTTTCCCACAACCGCATTCTAGCAAATATACTACATGGGTGGTGTTACAATTCATAAATGACTTTATAGTTCTCTCTTTAGTATTAGACACATCAGAAAAAGATTTATGTTCTTTATGTACATATTTGCAGGCTTTACAATGTCCGCATGAAAAAAAGCCTTTTAGCGGGGCTAACCAACCATTATTCTCAGGTAAAGATTCCTTAAGATATGAGGGGGCTAACATCGATCTTAATATCTTAGGCTTCTTAAAAATTATACGGGGTTTCGCTGGTAACAAACTGGTCAAAGATGAATCCAATTTCAATATAGCCCAATGTTTCTCTATAGTTCTTTTAATTTGTTGGTTAGCTATATTGTATGTAGTCACAAATGCACAATCTAATTGCATGGGTTTAACCTCTTGTTTGTTTTTATATACAAGAAGTTTGCTCCTATCGCATTGTCTAGCTTTTGTTAGACTATCTGCCAAAATATTATCCGGATAACCACGTTCTCTAAATTTCTCTATTAACACAGCAGCTTGTATTTCAAATGTATTAATATCCTCACAATTCCGTCTAATTCTCAATAATTGTGAGGCAGGTATTGTGAGGCAGGTATATTGTCTTTCCACCGTCTCTGGTGGCAGCTCTTATAATCAATATAGCTGTTACTGTCTACTTTTTTAATATAAGTATATGTATCAATCTTACATTTCTCTATAAATAATTGTGTATCCAACACCAAGTCCAAAAATTCTATTTTATCCTTATTGATCACAGATGTAAATTGTAATTCATATTCATTGACATTAATCTCTTGAATAAACGATTGAAATTCTAATTCTGATCCTTTCCAAATTATTAGAATATCGTCTATATAGCGCTTAAATAAGACAATATTATCCATAAACCTACTATTCGTATAGATCACTTGATTTTCCCAGTGACCCATATATATGTTTGCATAACTGGGTGCAAAAGGACTGCCCATCGCAGTCCCTCGCACCTGGTGGTAAAACTGATTCAGAAAGATGAAAAAATTGTGTTCCAATATATATTTAGTACATTCTACAACAAAATTGCATAACTTAATATTGAGTTTTTCATCATTATTCAAACATTCTCTAATTGCCTGTATACCTTTAGAGTGTGGAATGGTGGTGTACAGAGACTGTACATCAATAGTACACCAAAAGTAATTTGTTTGCCATTCTACATCGCCCACAATTTGTAGTACCTGAGTAGAGTCTTTAACATAAGACTTTAAACCAGATACATATTTCTTTAACTGAAGATCTATAAATTCAGACAAATGTGCCGTTAAAGAGTCAACCCCTGAGACTATAGGACGTCCCGGAGGATTGACTAACCGTTTATGTATTTTAGGCAAATGATAGAGGGTCGCAATTCTAGGATGTTTGTTCAAAATATAGTCAAATTCACTTTTGTTAATACAATCATTTTTTAACCCCTTCACAAGTAGTTCTTCTAATTCTTGTAAAAATACATTTGTTGGATCTATTGTTAGTTTTTTGTAAAATTCACAATCATTTACCAATCTTAATGTTTCATCAATATAATCTTTTTTATTAAGAATCACCAGGCCACCTCCCTTATCCGCTGGTTTTATTATTATTTCCTCATTACTGATAAGGGATTCCAAAGCGATCTTTTCATTTCTTGTTAGGTTAGATTTTATTCTTATTTTATTGTTAACTAGCGTCTTAAGGTCTCTTTTTACCAATTCTCCAAACATATCAATGTATGTTCCTCTTGATTCGACTGGGTAGAATGTAGACTGTTTTCTCAAATCAGTTATACACACTTGATCGTTTGGCATTACCAGTATCTTGTCACCTAGAGTTTTATCTGCTTTAAGAAAGTGCCTTTTTAGGGTTAACTTTCTAATATATTTATTGATGTCAATGAAAAGATCAAACCCGTTCGGTGAACAAGTTGGAGCAAATAATAGACCTTTAGATAACAGTTTCAATTCGTCAGCTGATAACACTTTATCTGATAAATTAAAAATTCCTTGTATTGGGGTGTTTATAGATTTTATCTCTTTCTGTGATCTCTTTTTTGCTCTCTTTCCTCTGCGTCTTGTCGATATCTTTTCCTTGGTGACTGAACCATATTTTCTAACATAGGACTTTTGAAGTCCATATGTTTGTTCCGCTGTCCTAAAAAAGCAGCTGAGGTGGTAGGAGGGGTAGTACCTCTTGTATCAATTTCTATATTTGTCTCATCTAACACTTCAAATCTATTGCCGGTATCAATAGAAAATTGAGTCTCTGACTTATTTAGTTTTCTAGGAAATGTTTTCTTATATGGGACAGTGTTCCACTGCTCTCTGTGTTCATATCTATTTGTCTGTTGTGCCTTTTTGCGCTGAACATAACCAAAATTACGCTGATCTTTATTAGTTGTAAATTGGTTAGTATTGGATGTATTCTTTAACTGGCCAGAGTATTTACTCCAACTACGTACTTTGTTGTTCAAGTAATCAATTTTGTCTCTCTGAAATTTTTTCTTTTTAGACTCTATATTTGACTATATTTTGAACAAACATCCTAGAATTGCGACCCTCTATCATTTGCCTAAAATACATAAACGGTTAGTCAATCCTCCGGGACGTCCTATAGTCTCAGGGGTTGACTCTTTAACGGCACATTTGTCTGAATTTATAGATCTTCAGTTAAAGAAATATGTATCTGGTTTAAAGTCTTATGTTAAAGACTCTACTCAGGTACTACAAATTGTGGGCGATGTAGAATGGCAAACAAATTACTTTTGGTGTACTATTGATGTACAGTCTCTGTACACCGCCATTCCACACTCTAAAGGTATACAGGCAATTAGAGAATGTTTGAATAATGATGAAAAACTCAATATTAAGTTATGCAATTTTGTTGTAGAATGTACTAAATATATATTGGAACACAATTTTTTCATCTTTCTGAATCAGTTTTACCACCAGGTGCGAGGGACTGCGATGGGCAGTCCTTTTGCACCCAGTTATGCAAACATATATATGGGTCACTGGGAAAATCAAGTGATCTATACGAATAGTAGGTTTATGGATAATATTGTCTTATTTAAGCGCTATATAGACGATATTCTAATAATTTGGAAAGGATCAGAATTAGAATTTCAATCGTTTATTCAAGAGATTAATGTCAATGAATATGAATTACAATTTACATCTGTGATCAATAAGGATAAAATAGAATTTTTGGACTTGGTGTTGGATACACAATTATTTATAGAGAAATGTAAGATTGATACATATACTTATATTAAAAAAGTAGACAGTAACAGCTATATTGATTATAAGAGCTGCCACCAGAGACGGTGGAAAGACAATATACCTGCCTCACAATACCTGCCTCACAATTATTGAGAATTAGACGGAATTGTGAGGATATTAATACATTTGAAATACAAGCTGCTGTGTTAATAGAGAAATTTAGAGAACGTGGTTATCCGGATAATATTTTGGCAGATAGTCTAACAAAAGCTAGACAATGCGATAGGAGCAAACTTCTTGTATATAAAAACAAACAAGAGGTTAAACCCATGCAATTAGATTGTGCATTTGTGACTACATACAATATAGCTAACCAACAAATTAAAAGAACTATAGAGAAACATTGGGCTATATTGAAATTGGATTCATCTTTGACCAGTTTGTTACCAGCGAAACCCCGTATAATTTTTAAGAAGCCTAAGATATTAAGATCGATGTTAGCCCCCTCATATCTTAAGGAATCTTTACCTGAGAATAATGGTTGGTTAGCCCCGCTAAAAGGCTTTTTTTCATGCGGACATTGTAAAGCCTGCAAATATGTACATAAAGAACATAAATCTTTTTCTGATGTGTCTAATACTAAAGAGAGAACTATAAAGTCATTTATGAATTGTAACACCACCCATGTAGTATATTTGCTAGAATGCGGTTGTGGGGAAAAATATGTGGGGAAGACAAAGCGACCAGTTAAAATACGGGTGTTTGAACATCTTAGAAATATTCAGCACAAGATAGAAAATCATAGTGTCCCGAGACATTTTTCATCTTGCCATAATGCTAATCCTGAATCCCTACGTTTTAAAGCGATTGAATATATAGAGCTAGATAAAAGAGGAGGAGATCGATTGTTAAAACTGGCTCAAAGGGAAACTTTCTGGATTTATACTTTAAACACATTTGTCCCTTGGGGTTTAAATGAGGGATGTGAGATTACTCCTTTTTTTATAGAGAAATTGTTTAATTTTTATAAATTGTTTTTACAAGCTTCTTACAAATTGCTTATATATAAAGACTTTGTTATGCTTTGTATAAAGACTGATGTATATATGTACCTACATTTAAATTGAATTGTTAATGGATAACAGGTTGTTAATATGTGCTTCTATGTTTTGCAAATGAGTGGAAGTTGTTCCACCTGTGAATGAATTAGTAATAACCTTTAAATAGGTAAACCTTTGTATAGAGATTCATACCTCCTGACGAAGTCCTTGTGATGAAACGCGTAGAGGTGACGGTGGATACATTTAAGAGCTATACTGAGCTGATGCCTGCCGTGTTAATGTTCAATGCCTGAAAACTTTTATATTCTGGTACGTGCATTTTATTGTTTTGAATAAAACATTTTACTTGGTTAATACACCATGGAAGCGCCCCTGTCTATTTGATATTGTAGAATTGTTGCTGTTCCCCCGTGGAGATCGGGTGGAAGAAGGGAAGGACGCGTAGAATACATTCTACTGGTGTTTGAATTATCGTGGCATACAAGATCTATTGTCAGCACGTGGAAGAACAAAATTGACTTTTTAACTGTGCGCACCGATTGTACTGTTTATATATATATATATATATATGTATATATATATCTCCTTTTTAGCATATTTATGGATGGGAGGGCCCACGGTCAATTCCATTTTCTACAATTTTACATTATGACCTTGGTCTATCATCTTGTGAAAAATGTCTATTGATGCTGCTGCGGTCCGTCTAGTGATCTTTGTTACTGCCGCTGCTTTCCCACTACAATGTGTTGTTGCTGTCCCTCTCCAATTTGTCACACATCCTACCTAATGCTTACCTACTCGGTGCATCTTCATTTCTAAAATGAAAACGTAATTGATCTAGACATCTGTGCTGAGGATAATGATTTTGGTTTTGACATTGTCACCTTTGAGGAAGATGACCGTTATTAGCCAAATGCACATTAGTTAATTTGTTAAAATCCCTATCTATTTTCCAGTTCAACAACCAAGAACCAAAATGTTCACTTTTGTGGGTGTCCAAAAAAATCAAGGACTTCTGTTACACAAGTAGCATTCCCTATCACTGAAGTTCTTGGTTTGCTAAACTATGCATGTCCTTTTTAACATATGGAAGGTTGGGTGGTCTCAAAGACAATTCCATCTTGCTCTGTTTTAAATTATGACCTTGGTTTATCATCTTATGTAAAATGTCATGCGGTTAACAGGTAGACATTCATTTGGTCGCATTCAGAAACTCGACAAGATATGGTCAACAATTCAGGTTTCAACAGTATTATTAGGTCTACAAATCACATGGTGTACAGCATTATTAGATTGACAACTCAAATGTCAACAGTATTATATTGTTAGTGTTAGGATTAGAGTTAGGGATAGGGTTAGGGATAATATTGTCAACCTAATAATACTATCTACATTGGAATGGTTAACCTAATAAATAGAGATGGTCACTGACCCCCGTGTTTTGGTTTTGGATTCGGTTTTGGATCTGGATTATCGTCGTGTTTTGGTTTTGGTTTTGGTTTTGCAAAACCGCCATTGTGTGTTTTGGTTTTGGTTTTGTTTGGTTTTGTTTTGCTATTTTGTTGGAAAATCAATGTTTTTGGGCCTAAAATAACCCAGTTTAGTGCTCCAACTGTTTTAGAGATAAGCAATCTAATTGTTGAGGTAATAAATCATCCAAAAAAACTGTTTAATTCTTCGTTGGTAGGCCTTCATTTATTCTACACACAAAACAGATTGTCTTCCTCTCCATCTATGCATATTGGCAATGCAGCCATCGTCTTTGGATGTATATTACACCCTACACTTATAACTAAATATGTAAAAAAAAATGGAAAAAGGCAGTTTGCTTTCTGTCTCTATAGGCCCCCCTCCACTTGTTTAAAAAAACAAAAAATTCAGCCGCTATAGACCGTACAATATTAATTGACATGGAGAAAGCCAGTTTGGTTTCTGTCTCTCTAGGTCCCCCTCCACTTGTATAAAATACAAAAAAATTCAGCCGTTATAGACTGTACAATATTATGAGAAATGGACAAAGCCAGTTTGGGGTCACTCTGTCTATGACACCCTACCCTTAAGGATAAATTGCCCTAACAGCAGCCTTTCAAGATGGTACGTGATATGGAAATGCCACAAGTCCCTTTCCTCTTTGGGGGTAGATTGCACCCTACACTTATATAGAAAGTTTTAAAAAGATGTTATCATCATCATCTTCAGCTTCATCCTCACCCTCATCAGTGTGTATGTCATCATCACAGACTATCAATTCATCGCCGCTTGAATCCGCCATTAGAGAACAGTCAGTGCTTGGATGTCTTGGATGGTGAAGGCCTTCCTCAGGGAAGATGTAGTTCATTTTTATAAACATCATTTTCTCCACATTTTTGGGAAGTAACCTTCTACGGTGATCACTGACTAAGTTCCCTGCTGTGCTGAACACTCGTTCAGAGTACACACTGGAGGGTGGGCAG
This sequence comes from Mixophyes fleayi, assembly GCF_038048845.1. Taxonomy (NCBI): domain Eukaryota; kingdom Metazoa; phylum Chordata; class Amphibia; order Anura; family Limnodynastidae; genus Mixophyes; species Mixophyes fleayi. Next base: position 11,316,584 of record NC_134405.1, on the reverse strand, counting down.
CTTAGGTATTGCAAAGCAAGTTTATACATTGGTTTCCAAATGGCCTGCTTTTCTTCCCAGTAAGGAAAGGGACTGTCTGACATTTCCATATCAACTACCTCTTGAAAGTAATCCTCCACCATCCTTTGCATGTTTATACTCGTATTGGATGGAGTTATGGGCAAAGTGACAAATTTTTTTGAAAAATCCTTTAAACCAGCCCAGATGTTAAATTGTTCTGGTCTGCCGCCTGTGTCTTCCCTGCCTCTTTTTGGGAAATTTAATTTTTTACGAGCAGCAGCAGCTTGAGAAAGTGAAGGAGGACACGTCGTCAAGCCGAGGCCCAGTTCAGCGGCCAACTTGCTGAGCAATAGCTCCTTGCAAAAGTTCACATCTCGCTGATTTACAAGTAAAGACTCAATGTAGGTTTTAAACCTTGGATCAAGCACAGTGGCCAAAACGTACTGATCCGAGTTCAAGATCTTAATAACTCGAGGATCATTGTGAAGCGAATTAAGTACTTGATCGACAAGGCCAACATACTTTGCTGAATTGCTTGCTTTCAGCTCCTCCTTCATTTTCTCAAGCTGCTTTTCCAATAGTCTAATTAAAGGAATGACTTGGCTCAAACTAGCAGAGTCTGCACTCACCTCACACGTCACAACTTCAAATGGTTTCAGCACCTTGCACAGCACTGAAAGGATTCCCCACTGTGCAAGAGTGAAATACATCCCCCCTCCTTTCCCAATGTCATGGCTTGTGCAATATGCTTGGATGGCTTTGCGCTGTTCCTCCATCCTCTGAAGCATGTACAGGGTGGAATTCCACCTAATTACCACCTCTTGCTTAAGTTGGTGGCAGGGCAAGTTAAACTGCTCTTGGAGCTGCTGTAATCTCCTACATGCTGTGGCTGAATGCCTGAAACGGCCTGAAATTTTACGGGCCACCAAAAGTATCTCCTGCACCTCACAGTTATTTCGTAGGAATCTCTGCACCACCAAGTTGATGGTGTGAGCAAAACAGGGAATGTGTTGGAAATCACCCAGCTGTAATGCTCGCACTATAATGTTGGCGTTGTCAGAAATGACATATCCTGGGGAGAGTCCAAGTGGTATAAGCCATGTATCAATCACATCTCTTAGTTTGCGTAACAAATTGTCAGCCGTATGCCTGTTAGTGAAGCCGGTGATACAAAGAGTGGCCTGCCTGTGACAAATGTTACGTAGTGGTGTACATGCTGCTGCTGTTCCTGCTGGTGAAGGTGAATGACCAACCCAGTGGGCTGTCACAGTCATATAGTCTTTGGTTTGGCCACTTCCACTTGTCCACATATCTGTGGTTAAGTGAACAGTGGGCAGAATGGCATTTTTCAGCGCAATCTCTAAATTTTTTACACACTTTTTGGTATAGTTGTGGAATTGCTTTACGGGAGAAATGGTGTCGCGATAGAATTCTGTAATGCGGACACATAACCTCAATTAACTGTGAAAAACCAGCTGCTTTTTTTGTGGAGATTGGACGCAGATCTAACACTAACATTGCAGCCATGGCGTCTGTGATTCGCTTGGCGACTGGGTGACTGCTGTCATATTTGCTTCCCCTCACAAATGATTGTTTCACAGTTAATTGCTGAAATGTAGGACTGCTCATTTTCTTGACCTGCCTCTGGGATGACGATTTACCCCCAGCAGCAGCAGTGGGACTAACGCTTTCTTCAGAGGAATCAATAATAGTGCAGGAGTCATCCAGCCTTAAGTGGGATGCCGGGCTAACTCCGAGCGCTACTGAGGATATTGATGAGGATGGTGTGGTGGGTGTATTTTGTAGCTGTCGGTATGTAGGTGAGCGGAGGGTCTTAGCTGATGATGGAGTGCTTGTATTTTTTTGGGAAGAACTTTCAGCTTTTCCCAACACTTTGCCATGAACTCTCGTTAAATGGCGTAACATAGACGAGGTTCCAAGATGGTTAAGGTCCCTCCCTCGACTGACTGTGGCTTGACATACACTATAAATGGCTATACAATTGTTGTCTGGATTTGGGTAGAAATAATTCCACACATAAGAAGTGGATTTTTTTGTTTTATGCCCAGGCATGACAATGGCCTTTTTCTTGTCACGTGCCAGAACTGCTGCCACTGGTGCAGGACTTACACAAACAACCTCATCCTCATCAACATCCTCATTAGCGCCCTCGTTGCCTACACAAATCTCCCCCTCATCCTCTTCTAATTCCAAAGTGGCATCCTCAATTTGGGTATCACCGGCTACACTCGGGCTATTAAGGCACACATCAACAGAATGCTCACGATTAGACATCCCACTGTTGGATGGACTCTCCACAGGGATTGTTGTCATTTGTGAATCAGAGCAAACATTCTCCTCTAATGCCTTACTGTTATCTTGCAGCTCGGCTTTGACGCGTAACAGTAGTTGTGCACCAATTGTAGGCTGGGTAACTTTTTGGGATCTGCCACTAATAGTCAAAGGTGAAGGCCTCATTCTCTCTTTGCCACTGCGTGTGTAGAATGGCATGCTTGCAATTTTTTTTTTATCGTCACTTAACTTTTGCTCAGTTACACTTCTTTTTCGCTTCAATACAGTAAATTTTTTTTTGGTTTTTGTTTTTTGCACTGATTTGGAAACACTCTGTTGTTTGACATCGCTTTGGCCAGATGACGTACTGGGAACACTAACATCAGGACTGGTGACAGAACCTGGTTGCTCATTCTGATCATATGTGGACTGCTTTGAATCCGTTCTGAGCTTAAAGCACTGGGGAGTGCTAAAAATTATTTGGTAGATACTGCTGACAGATATGACTTTTGACAGACAGAAATATTTATGCACAATTATGGGGGACACCCCAAAAGCACAGAGGAGTGATAAAAATTAGATGGTAGATACTGCTGACAGATATGACTTTTGACAGACAGAAATATTTATGCACAATTATGGGGGATACCCCAAAAGCACCGAGGAGTGCAAAGAATTAGTTGGTAGATACTGCTGACAGATATGACTTTTGACAGCCAGAAATATTTATGCACAATTATGGGGGACACCCCAAAAGCACTGGGGAGTGCCAAATATTAACAAAAAATAATAAACCTCTATCCTCCTCTCTTCTCTAGCGATTTTTGTTAGAGCAATTGCAATAAGAATATTGGATTCTCTGTCCCTGCTCTAATCAGCCTGTGACTACACCCTGCTCTCTCCCTCTGTCAAATGGCGATGGATTGCTGTGGAGGCGTGTATTTATAATGTTGAAGTATCGCGAGAACCGAGCCCCGAGATCCGACGACGTCACAATGACGTTCGGCTTCGATTTGGATTCGGAACGGGCGGGAGAGTACCGAGCTGCTTAGCTCGGTACTCGGATACCCAAAGTTCGGGTGGGTTCGGTTCTTGGGGAACCGGACCCGCCCATCTCTACTAATAATTCTGTCTACTTTTCATTTTTCAGCCTAATATTCCTGTTAATGTCATTATAGTTGATTTTCCAACCCTCTCTATATTATGGTGTCAACCATATAAATGTCGATTATATAACTTTTGAATATATGTATCACACCCAACAAGCGGTAGTAACGAGGTAGAATTTCACACTTCATGTGCTTCAGCAATTTTCTCAAACCATATCAGTTTTGGGGTGGCAGCTATGATCATTAGAAAATCAATTATAAATGACTGTAAATTATGTTAATGCTATAAATAGCAATGTAGGAACACAAATAGCTCAAAGTCACATGATTTTATCAAGTTTTGGTATAAAACCAAAACCACAACACAAAGAACAAAAACTATATACATGTGTGTAGATGTGCAATACAGGAGAAGATTACATAAAATTTGAGACCACTGACCCTAAACATACATACCCATTATTCAACTATAGTACGCAATTGACAATAATACATGTATTAACTCATGTGAATAATATCTATGAAAACAGTAATTGCAATGTTCATTAAGAAAATGTGTGTATTAGAAGGAAAAACTCAATAAAGTATAACAAAGAAACTTGAGGTTTTTGCATGGTTACGGAATTCCCTTTGACTGCTAATATCCTTATAATTTACAGTAGGGTACATTAACCTATAGATAAAGCTTTCCTGTGTATGTACACCAAACACTGCTTGGTGTAAAATTGTCATTGAGATGAGTTAAAGAGATCTGGTAAGGATTGTGTCTGCTCCTGTATCTATGTTTGTAACTGTTTCTGATGTCCATGAACAGTTATGAAACCTGTTGGTGACCAATAGATATTAGTTAGGTCACCGGAGTGTATCAGTTTGTGAGGGGGCAGTTCTGCTGCTGGTCGGAACTCTACATTATAACTACTAACCCTGACAACTACTGATACTGAACGACTGAGAAGACATATTTATTGGAAACCCTGTGAAACAGTTGCACAGTTCTTATACAATCCTGGCTTATAAGGGCAATCTATGGACAGTTCAGAGGAAGACTAAACACTGTTGTATTATATTCATGTATGACCGCCTGGAAGACAATATACTCACTGTGTTTTTTATATGAATAGGCAATACTTGAGCCCATTTATATCTGTTTTCCGTTTGTATTTGTGTATTTGTATCTGTGTTTTTGTAGTTATGAGTATACAATTTACATCCACTGTATTGTTATCTTATCATAATTCATTACTAGTAAGTGTTAGGGCTAACGGCTAACAAAATAAACTTTTAGTACAGGGTGGCTAGAGGTCTTCACCTATAGCAGCCACCTTTCCCGTAGAGCTGGAAGTGTTCACAGGTACTCGGATACTGCCGGTACTTCACTCTAGTAGAGCAAAAGCTTACTTAATGGTGAGCATAGCACAGATGTGGAGGATTAACTGGAATGCTGGAGACAATAACAGAAACAGTCCAAAGGTCGAGGGTCAGTAACAGACAGGTTAACAGTGATGGGCCAAAGGTCAGGGTAGTTTGCAAGCAAGGATAATCCAATAGACAGGCAGAGGTCAGGGGCATTCAGTATTCAAGGAGGGTCCAATAACAAGCAGGGTCCAATAATAACAGGAATCAATAGAAGGTAACAGAGTATCCACAGGACAGGAGCTGGTCTGGAATGTATAACACACAGGAGGCTATAAACGTCAGGGAGAATAACCCCTCCCTGCCATATGTACTAAAATGGCCCAATCAAAAAGGAGTAAACTAAGTGGCCAGAAAAGCCTCAGCAAACTGTTAATTAATAAATGAACAGAGCACACGCGCCTGGCTGTCAAGTTGGCTGGGACACGGCATGATTATAGAGTGTCCTGGCTGTTGCCCTGGTGAAAGCCAGGGCGAAGGAGTGGGAAATTACGTCCCAGCTGTCAAGGCAACAGCTGGGACACAGGCACCTGTGTAAACAGATGAGCCATCGCAACGGCGGCTCGCAACAGTAGATCACGGTGTAAGCCACATTCTGTGCTCACTGCTTTAAAGCAGCATACATTAGAGTTTCAGAATCTCCTAATTTGCTCAAATATTTTCACATGAACAAAGTGTTCACTTGGGGAAGTTATTATTATTGTGCTGTATGCTTGTAAGCATAACAAGAAGAATATGAAACAGAACTATCTACTTGCTAACAATGAGTTCATAGGACCGATCCAACCCCAAGACAACTAGGGTACCAGGGGAAAACGCAGGATTTGTAGAGGGGGGATTCCACACCACGCCACCAGTGGGCATGACAAGCATGCATGGGGGCGTGGCTATAATTTTAGACAGTGCTTGGCTGCTCTCCAACTCTTCCTATCCCCATAATATACCTGGGCAATGGTGCGTGCACTACTGGGTCACGCAGCTCTCCCTTTTCAAGCAGAGCCGTGTGAAGCGGGAGCAGGGTCCAGCCACCTCAATTATACAGTGCCCCAGGCTTGGAGGGGGTTTCCAGGCACTAGGAAATCCCATTCCTCGGTTTGCCTATGGGTACTGAGCTAAGAAAGTTTTCCGGATTCTAATGTTACTCTTAGCACTACATGCACCCCTTTCCTTAACTTAGGACTGCTGGAGTGAATACAAGTCTGATTCTGAAATTAAATTTAATTTCAGGATTACCCTACTGAAGAATACAAATCAGCGCAACATTGCCCGAAAATTTACAATATAAAATGTCAGACCAATTGCAGTACACGGAACACATATAGAAGATAATCTTATTGAATCACTTCAGGAATTGTTGGCTTGTGCAGGGCTGACATGGAAAGTACTTGTGGGCTATTATTGTGCTCCTATATAAAACCATAACTGTTATATAATTATAGTAAGTTCTATAGAAAGTGTCATTATATACTGTGTGTATAGAATCTCTGAAAGACAATAACTCTGCACCTCTAATGAAATAAAACAAGATAGCAGCTAGTAGCTAATGACTGTAAGTAAATTTGATTTGCTCTTTTTAAATGAGTTACTGTAGTAAGATTCTCTCGTTTTAAATATTAGGTTTTATAAAAGGTAAATCCTCAGTCAGAGTCTTACCTGTAACATTGAGAAATGTCCCAGTGCCGTGTCCAGATATATATCCACCATGATACAATGTAACTTCACAGTAATACATCCCAATGTCTGTAACATCTACTCTGTGCAGGGTGGTACTGGCTGATCTGCTGCTAATGAATTCATCTTGTACCACTCTGGAGATTCTGCCTGTGAAATCCTTACTGCTATTAGAGACCTCAGGTCCAGTCCTCACCATATGTCTGTACCACTTGTAGGAGCCGATTGTTCGATTCTCTGCACCACTGATGCTGTAGTTACATGGTAAGGTGACCGAGCTGCCCTCTGGGGTGAATATTACAGGGATCTGGGATACGTGGATTGTCTGGGACTGAAATCCTGATAAATAGAGTGTGAAATAAGGATTAGTTAGTAGCATAATATCTGTTATACATACAGGTCACAATATAGGGTCACACACATGCTTATTACATGAAGCATTTTTATTACTTCCCACATACTGATCTTCTTACATACAATAACCAGTAGATGTAAAGACATAAGCTATGCTCCATACAGTATTGAGCCTCAGTTCTCACCTTGCAGGGTCCCCAGGATCAGCAGTATTTGCACACCTCCCATCCTGTCACTGTGATATGGTGACTGTGCACTGACTGCACCAGGGTAAACTCTCCTCAGTTCTCACCTTGCATGGTCCCCAGGATCAGCAGTATTTGCACACCTTCCATCCTGTCACTATAATATTGTGACTGTGCACTGACTGCACCAGGGTGCACTTTCCTCAGTTCGCACCTTGCAGGGTCCCCAGGATCAGTAGTATTTGCAAACCACCCATCCTGTCACTGTGATATGGTGACTGTGCACTGACTGCACCAGGGTGCACTCTCCTCAATTCTCACCTTGCAGGGTCCCCAGGATCAGCAGTATTTGCACACCTCCCATCCTGTCACTGTGATATGGTGACTGTGCACTGACTGCACCAGGGTGCAGTCCCCTCAGGAAGTGATGCTGCAGCTGCGGGAGACGGTCAGTGAAGAGTAATATTGAGAGTATTGAGAGTAACATGTGACATTCCGGACACAGAGAAATATGTTTCTCAAATGGACCAAGTTCTGCTTTATAAGAAATACCCACAAAACAGGCAGACATGTAATAAAGAGCTATATGCATATATATATATATATATATATATATATATATATATATATATTGACATAAGACATTCAAAACAGTATTCTTCTGAGCATCCACTTCACATTGCAACCTATCAATTTCTAATTTTGGTCAAAAGATGATGGTACCATGTTACTTGTTAATTTAAGTAACAATAAAGCAGTGCATCTTAACTCTTGTCCTCACGCACCTCTAATAGCTCATGTTTTAGAGTCTTTCTGTCAGGTAGGGTAATTACTAATTCAGTCAAGTAGACAAAGTCAGCTGTGCATGATTAAAGAAATCCTGAAAACATGAGCTGTTGGGGGTGCTTGAGGATTGAAGTTAAGAAACTCTGTAATAAAGATATTTAAATCTTATACCTATAGCATGCCCCAGACTTAGGTATATTTGCAACACAGATGTAGAATGCAATTAAATCAGTTTTTACATCTAACAAATTTATCACCATTTTTGTATACCATTTTATAAAGACTTTATTTGAATACATTATAGACCACAGATCACAGAGAACCCAGCAAACACCAAACTAAGGGCACGCAAAGCATCCAATTAATAATTACAAGGCCATTGGCATATCCAGACACCAAACTAACAGTATGCTCAGAACTCAACTAACGGACAGGAAATACGAGTAATATTATTGCAATATGTCTTACAATAGCTACAATAGCTGAAGAACTTTCAGCTTGCAGCCCCCTAGGCCCAGTGGGTTGAATAGATTTACTCTAGTATTTTATCCATTTTGTCCTTGTATAAGGTTTGTCAGGATACTGGGTTTATGGTTATGCTCTTTTTCCACTCAGGTTCACTAGTTTGTATGCAGCCTTATGTGCCAATGGGAAGGGTCCAACAGGGATTTTATTGAAACATATACATACAAGATAAAAACAAAACAGTTAACAAATGCTAACAAGTTCAACACACAAAGAGCCTACTAATCAACCTTACCAAACAGAGCAATATTCAATCATTTCTTTGGAATAATGCCCTGGTCACTGAGACGCAATGTTCACACCTCTGCCTGTGATGTAGTGACCAGGTTCATTGTCCTTCTGCTTTTGGCAGGTACACAATGTAGCAAGGACTGCAAAGAGGAAGATCTGAACTTTGGTACAATCATAAACCAGTCTAACAGAAGTCATGACCTCATGTCAGTACTGTCTGGAAGTAGCACCCCAGTCTAGTTCCCACTGTGGTATAATGATTCTCTGCTGGATTGGCTACCTGCTTTTTGGAGGCCTGTTAACTCACCTCCTGCTGTATGGCATGCTCCAGTAGGACTACTTTGGTGGTCAGCACTGGACAGTCTGAGAGAGCTTGTGGGTATCAAATGAGTTCACACCCGGTACAACAAAATGTTATAATCGTATTAAGAGTTGGACAACATTGACTGAGTCCAAAGATAGTACTCTTTTTCATGTAAAGTGGTTTGTGAGCAGACTGGCATTGCCGGCATACCATGGCCAACCGATAGTAGTAAAAGTCCCGTAAAGTCTGTTGCCTGTGTTGGCTCAATTTCTTATGGTGCAGCTGGTCAGTTGGGTGTTTCTTTGCCCTTCAGTGAGAGTAGGTCCTCAGATTTCCAAACCCTTTTTTCTTCATGTTGCTGTGATCCATCATCCTTCTGGACCACACCAAAGGTTCCTTGAACATTTCATTGCCTAGCTCCCTCATTTCTTATCCTCTGACATCCTCACCATTATATTCTGTTTTTCTCAGTGGACTGACTCTACTACTATTCTTATGATGCCTTATGCCTTGATTTTGTTTTCTCTAGACTTTGTTTAGTTTCTGATATATTTTATACCCCTTTTCCTATCGTTGATCATCACCTGATCACCTACAAGCTGTCCTCCAGATATCAAAGAAATACCACAAAATTCAACAATTCTCCACATCTGCAACAACTTCTTCCCCAAATTTCTACGTTCTCCTATCCTGATCCGGCAATCTCACATCTTACTCAACCCCTAGCAACAGCTCTTGATCAAGTGGCTACAGCTACTATTTCCTCTCTGTACTGACCACGATTACAGCTATGCACCAACATACATTTTTTGTTTTTACAGGTTACACCCACTCTGTGGAATTCCTTTCGTCATGCAACAAGACTTTCTCCATGCATCCAAATCTTCAAGTGTTTGTCCTAAACATTAACTTCTATAGGCAAGTGGATCAAATTTCTCAGTCACTTTTTTTAACATTCTCTAGGCTATTCTACCTAATTACCACAACACTACACAGTTCAAAATTAACATTTATTCTGCTTCTGCTATATTAAAAAAACCATATGACCCCTAGCTGGATCATATAGCCTGCTAAGTAAGTTTTCCCAATGCTATCTGGGGGCCACAATAGTTACTTAACTTCATGTTTAAAACTTATTTTTACTATAGGTTCTAAGCTTGCGAGCAAGGACCTCTATCCAATTTGTCTTTCTGTTAGTGCCAAGTTTTGTTTTATTACTGTGATATTGTAAAGCACTATGAAACATGCTGGTGATATATATGCATATGTTAATAAATTCTAATAAATGACAAAAGTTAGCACGTTATTGACGTTCCACACACTGGAGTCCCTGACAAGTCAGGCTGACAGTACCTGGCTTGGCTGCATCTTTTAAGTTTCCACCACTCACAACTGGACATGTGACTCTTCATATCTCTGGGGTCTGGAGCATCACTCTCCTTTTCTCATTCAATGGTGTCTCACAAACTGGCAAGCAATGGAGTGCCAGATGTAATTTAAGTGTGCTGACCCTTTAACAGTTCATAACTAAGGAGATGATTCCTGAAGAAAGTGGTCTAAGAGACATGCGTCTCCGAACATGGAAAAAGGCTGGAGTAGGTAGGTAGGTAAGCAATATAATGGTTAATTTCATTAGACGGGGCACCAAACAATGATTGAAGCGTAGTTAAGGACTGTATTTCATTGAAACCTAAAAGGTAGTAAACTTTAGAAGGACCCAGAGCCATTTTAAGACATTAGTGAGCACCTTATGTTTCCATACAGGTCACAAAACTGTATGGAATGTTTTTAGCATGTATGGAAAGTTTTTAGCATGTTTTTAGCCTGTATGGAAAGTAGCATGTTTTCTTTAGAGCAAAAATGTTTCCACCGGTGCAAGTTAGATAATGTGAGAGGTATTTTTATATTTTTAGAATTTGAAGAAGAAGATCAGAGATTTAAAGACTTAAGATGGTTATAGAGCTGGAGCTGAGTTTATGGAGAGAAACAAATTAGAGTTCCAGCAGGTGTAACCTGGATTAGAGTTTGATCTGGGATTATATTTAGGCTTGGATTACAGTTCGGTCTAAGTTTATGTAGACTCACTATGGCAATGTCTATTAATGGCCTCATTTGCATGATTTGCGTACTTATAGTACATGAATTAGTACATCAAAATGGCTGGTGCTGGAGGTAGAAGGAAAACGAATTGGACCAAAGCACCGCTCATTAATTTGTCTGGAACTTGGAAAGTAACAGAAACATAATTGCCATTATTAATATTATTTACTTATAATCGCCACGAGGTTCAGCAAATACACAATGTTCATTTCACTTTCTATACATTTCATCTACATTGACATTCACCACATTTAGGGCAGTTTTCTGACCACATCTTGTTTATCATTTGTCCACCAGCCGATTTATATTTACTTTTTTGTATCGCTCTATCCATTTTATTTACTCCACCCACTTTACAGGTAACTCCACCCCTTTGGGTTATGAACGTGGGATTCGAAGCTTTAAATCCTTTAAATACTACACAGATTATGGATGACACGTTAGAAACAATTACACTTTTTCTTTACTGCTCTTTATAACCCATATATTGAGTTTAAATTTATTTAGTAGTTATTATTAGTAGTCCAAAATATACCATAAACTATACTTAGACTACACTACAGTCAACATAAAATCTGACTCTTTTATAAATAAATGTTGCATGTTCTGGATGTATGATTTCAGTGAATTAATTTAGTTAGTAATAGTTTTAATATTTTTTGTGAGAGTCAAACCAGACCCAGAGGCCTATTGTCACAAGAGAAATATTAGGTTAGTTAGCTATTTATATCACTAAGACCATTTTGGTACAGTGGAGTATGGGAGAGCAACATGAGTTTGGATGAAGGCTTATTATACTTGGTAAAGTTATAAATAAAGATATATAATAGCAGGAGGATGACAGTCTTAATAGTATGATGTCCCATAAAGAGGTTTACGTATCTTCATGCTGAAATACTGTGCATGATAACTCCATCTGCAAATAAACTCTGATTTGAAACAATGATGTTAAAAAAAATCCAAAATGCGAAGAATGTACTGAGAGGTTGAACCTTGTTTTTTATTTTGAGATTGAATCCTGATAAACCAGAGGTTCTGATAATGAAAGATCACTAACAAATAATAAGTTACCTGGGTCAACCAACTGTTCTTCAGCTTAGGGGTTCGGAGTTACAAAACTCTGATCATGTGTGTAATCTTGGTTGTTCTTGACTGGCACTGAAATATTAGGTATCTGCCATGATCAAATCCTCATTCTTTTATCTAAACAACGCAGCCAGAATCAAGCATTTAATTCCCTCAGAAACAAACATGAACTTGTGTCCTCACACTGGGACCACTGCAATGTACTCTACTTGGGTCCCCCAGGAAAGAGCTGCACCATTTGAGCCGGTACAAAATGGAGCAGCCCAACTGTTACAGCCATGTTCCTTAACAAAACTCCTTTTTCCCATTCCCTTCATTGGCTGACTCTAATATGGCAAATCTATTTCAAGGTTGACTTACTGACATTCAAAGCCCCACACAACCAGTGTGCCGATTCCCTATACTTCCACTCAGTCACTTCAATCCACAGATGAAGGAGTACTAATAATTCCGAGATTCTACCTTCTCATTTGGGGTTCAATATTTTAGCTTTGTGGCTCCTACTCTATGGAACTCAAGACCTCGTAGAGTCCGTGAGGCACCCATTCCAGAAATCTTCAAAAAGAGACTAAAGACTTATCTGTTTACCCAACATACTAATAATAATGAATGACCCCAAGTAGGTAATTCAAAGAATTATATAGAAAATTTCAATTGGCCAAAATAAATTCAAGACATTTCTTCACCAGAGTCCACAATTCTTTTTTTTCACTTAAAATTTAATGTCATGAAAGTATCTACAGGTTCTACATTATTTTGTTTGTGTGAATGTAGTTTTCTTTCAATTTATTTATTTATTAAAATTTCAGATTTAAATCATACATTTGACTCACGCATTCTTGAATTCTCTTACTATATGATTCCCCACCACAACATCTGGGAGAATATTCCATGGATCTATTTCTTTTTCTGCAAAAAGAAAAAAAATCATCTTTGTTACCTTACAGTTTTCCATCTCCATGTCACTCACCGTACTGTGAGTGCCTTTTCTCGGACATTTAGGAACCGTGGTCATCCTCCATCCTGAGGGTCTGCGCATGCGCAGCCCTTTCCTATACTTCACTGTATGTCCCTTTAACTCAATTGGCAGATCAGGCAACACTCCCTATATTAAGCACCTGTGGTCAACACCACGTTGCCTGATCTTGGAGTCTCATTCCCTATGAGTCTCTGAAGGTGTTCCTGTATTCCTCGTGTTTTCAGCGCTGCTGATTCCTGTGGTTTCCAAACCACTTCTACCTCTGTGGTTTCCAAACCACTTCTACTACTGTGGTTCCCATACTACTTCTACCATCAACTGTATCATCGTGACTGTTTGCTGATTCCTATCCGCTGCCTCCGTGCACTACAGTCTTCCAAACCACTTCAACGCTATTACATATCATTGTGACTGTTTGCTGATTCCTATCCGCTGCCTCCGTGCACTACAGTCCTCTAATCCACATCACGCTATTACATTTCACTGTGACTGTTTGCTGGTTCCTACCCGCTGCCTCCGTGCACTCCAACCTTTACTTTACATCCACTCACCTGTTCCTCATCAAGTCCGTGAGCTGATTCCTATCCGCTGCCTCCGTGCACTACAGCCTCCAGCCTACAACTCGCCTGTGTTCATTATCGTGACTGTTAGCTGATGCCTATCCGCTGCTTCCGTGCACTACAGCCTCCAGCCTACAACTCGCCTGTGTTCATCATCGTGACTGTTAGCTGATGTCTATCCGCTGCTTCCGTGCACTACAGCCTCCAGCCTACAACTCGCCTGTGTTCATCATCGTGACAAGTTAGCTGATTCCTATCCGCTGCCCCTGTGCACTGCAGTCTCTTCTCAGCTCTCCTGTGTTTCCTCGAGACTGCTGCTCTCATTGCCATTCGCTACTCTCCGTGATCAACAGCTCCTGGTCTACTCTGCTCTCCCGTGTTCCATCGCTATTGACACCTATTGGTTGCTACTGGTTACCTCCGTGTACCGCAGAGTCCTGCTGCTGCTGACCGCGCTATCACCCATCTACTGCTGACCCGCTCTCCACGCCTTCACGTGTCCCGCTGGTCTACTCTCCTGTCAGCATTGGATTTATATCTCATCAACTACTCCTCTGCTGGATCATCTTCACTCTCCTGGGCCCTCCTTGAGTCCAGTTCCACGTGTTACTGATTCCTGTGGATTCGTGTCCCTGTTGGTCTCTTATCTGTGCGCTGCACCTACTAGACCGCTGCCTCATCTATCCTGGGACTTTTCATCCAGCCGGCCTCCTGCCGCTCAGGTATCGCTGCACTCCTATCTGACTGCCTGCTTCTGAACCACGGTATGCATACTTCTCATTGACTGTGCTGGTGTATTGCATATCTTGCTGGACTGTGTTGGTTCTCCTCTGGAGTCTGCTATCCGCTGAGTCTATTGCCATCATTGACTGTGTTAACTTGTGCTGGACTACTTCAAGAGACTTTCTATATTTGCAGACCTGTTCAGTCATTTATATATATTGTGCATGTTACTGTGGATCGTGTATAAGGTGCCTGTGTATATCCTGTGTTGCAGTCTCTCCCCGTGCATCTCCTCACATATATATTCAGTGGTACAACTTGCTAGTAGCAGACCACTGATCCCTGTTTCCAGTATCACCTGTTCCAGTATCCTCTCACATAGCAGTGGTACAACTTGCTATCGCAGACCACTGACTCTCCGGATACCTCCACTTGGATTCCATTCCTTCACTCAGACAGCGGTACCACTTGCTATCCGCAGACCGCTGACTCTCATCACCTCCTCGTTTCTGTTGGACATTCCCCCTCACTATAGCAGTGGTACAACTTGCTATCGCAGACCACTGACTACCTTCACGTGTCCTTGTCCTACAGTTCCTCGTGTACTATTACCTCCATATTACCAGTGCTGCTAGTCATAGACTTTCCTGAGCATCTCATCATCTGCTGTTTCCTGTTCCGTGATCACCCAGCTACCAGAGTACCCTATTACCATCTACATTGCTCTGGTAAGCCTACCACCTGGTGATCCCTGGGTAAAGACTCCTAGTGCCCGTGACACTCCAATTTCAAACTGTGTCCCATTCTTCTGGAAATCCTTCTCTATCATATCACCTCTATCCATTCATTCCTCCAAGCTGGGGACAGTCAGCCATTGAAATCTTTTGTGTTATGATTTTCTATGCAGCCCATGCAACAATTTATTACTTTTTTGAATATTTTCTATTTTATTAATGTCTTTTTGGAGATAGAGCCTCCAGAACTGTATACAGTTCTCAGATGCAGTCTTACCACTGACCTATAAAGTGGTAATGTAACCTCCCTTTTCCTGCATCTAATACTTCTTTCTATACAACCAAGTATTTTACTGGCTTTTTCTACTGGTCGCTAACCTTCATATCATCTGACACTAGGGGGGGACATTTAGGGGCCTTGGATACCACCACAGATGGCCAACGGTTTGGGTTTTCCCCCTTCAAACTGCTGGATAGTAAATCCTGTAGTTCGGAAGGCAAAATCGCTGCTGATGTGTGGTGGTTTCATACTGTCCTAAAAACAGAAGAATAATAAATTTCCCTCTAGAACTCTAACAGTGGCACTCAACATCACCACTTTGATCCACTTTTCCAAGATAATTCATTAGGTGTCTGTCTTACTGAATTAATGGCAATTTTTTTATTTAAAGGTTCCGTGCAGTAACAGAGGTGCCAACACACAAGCACTCAGAAACTGTTAGAAGTCTAAGAGTTCAGGAAGTAAATATAAACAATTGAAAATTACCTTCATTTTTTCTAGTGTTAGAAGAAAAAAACAATAGAGTGTTGGCCCACCTCTAACATTTGGCAGAGTAGAATTTCTTTCATGTCTCGTAAAATTGTTTGACAGTTGGTAGTTTTCTAGGTCTGCTTTGATTGTGAAAACATAACACATACCTAGATTGGTAGACTGGAGACTTCGTCAAATTGAGACATTTACTCAAAATTGTATAATTTAGCCTATACTTGTTGCCACTGTTATCCTGACTTCACAGAGACCATATGATTGTCACATTCATTTAATGCCTGGAATGATGCCCCCTAGAGGAAGAGTTTATGCACAATACATGTCAGAAAGTAAGGCAATGCAAGAATAAAGTAAAGATAATTATTATTTATTATTTAGAATTCCACATCACCAGCTAGCACAGGCTATTGTTAGAGATAGTTAGCTAGAAAAATAGATAGATAGATAGATTAATAGATAGATACATACATAAATGCTAAATGTCTAACCTTTAACCATTTTAAGATATGATAATTTACAATTAATTTCCAGCTCCCTTTTTACCAATTTTTCTATGATTTATTTGTATTTTTAAAATTTCAACGTAAAAACGTTTACAAAATAGAGCACTGAGATCACGTGGTAAATGTATCAAGCTGAGAGTTTTCTAGCTATCACTTATTTAGTACATTCTACAAAATGATAGCTAGAATCTGATTGGTTGCTATAGGCAACATATCGACCAGAAAACTCTCAGCTTGGTACATTTACCCCCAAATCTCATGTAAGCTGAGTACTGTTCCTGTTACAATAAGGACCCTTTTAAATTCCAATTCTCGTATAGAAGCAACAAAGACAGTGACCCTATAATTCCCTAGTTATATGTGAGGATAAGCAATGGTTTGTCACTGTGTTTGCTGGATCCAAAGAGGGTTAGTCAGAGATTAGAATATGTCCACAAATAGAAACATAAGGGAGGCAACAGAGCAAGCACTAAATATAATCTGATATACTATTCATGTATTCCTAATGAAGTAAATCATTTATAAAATTATATTTTGAGAATTTTGGAACGTAGTAACTTTTCCCTAAAACACAATTATTATACAGTCATGGCCAAAAGTTTTGAGAATGACACAAGTATTGGTTTACATAAAGTTTGCTGCTTCAGTGTTGTTAGATCTTTTTGTCAGATGTTGCTATGGTATACTGAAGTAACATTACAAGCATTTCATAAGTGTCAAAGGCTTTTATGGACAATTACATTAAGTTTATGCAAAGAGTCAATATTTGCAGTGTTGACCATTCTTTTTGAAGACCTCTGCAATTCTCCCTGGCATGCTGTCAATCAACTTCTGAGCCACGTACTGACTGAGGGCCGCCCATTCTTGCCTTATCAATGCTCGGAGTTTGTCAGAATTTGTGGGATTTTATTTGTCCATCCACCTCTTGAGAATTGACCACAAGTTCTCAGTGGGATTAAGGTCTGTTGAGTTTCCTGGCCACGAACCCAAAATTTTGATGTTTTTATCCCTGAGCCACTTAGTTATCACTTTTGCCTTATGGCAAGGTGCTAGAAAAGGCATTTTTCATCACCAAACTGTTCTTGGATGGTTGGCAGAAGTTACTCTTGGAGGATGTTTTGGTTTTATTCTTTATTCATGGCTGTGTTTCCCTACTCCGCTGCCTGGGTGTCATCCTCGACTGCTCTCTCTCCTTTACCCCACACATTCATTCTCTTGCTAAGTCCTGCAGCTTTCAGCTATGTAACATTGCTCGCATTTGGCCCATTCTCTCCCAGGATGCCATCAAATCTCTCATTCACTTTTTGATCATCTCTCATTTGGACTACTGTAACCTTCTCCTTACTGGCATCCCTCACGCTCATCTCTCATTTGGACTACTGTAACCTTCTCCTTACTGGCATCCCTCACGCTCATCTCACTCCTCTTCGATCTGTATTCAATGTTGCTTCTAGGCTCATCTCCTTTTCTCACCACTTCACTTCTGTCTCTCCCCTCTACCAAGCCCTTCTCTGGCTTCCCTTGCCCTACAGAATATTCTTCATTTTGCTCCCCCGCACATACACGGCCCTCGCCAACTCCACTGCTCCCTACATCTCCGACCTCAACTCTATTCATACTCCATCCTGCTCACTGTGTTCAGCCAATCATCGTCGCCACTCCTTCCCTCTGATTACCTCTTCTCCCTCACGTAGTCAAGACTTCTCTTGTCCTGCCCCCTTACATTGGAACGATCTCCCTCGCTCTATCAGATCATCCCCCAATCTGTGCAGCTTCAAATGGGCATTAAAAACCCATCTTTTCTTAAAAGCTTACCACTCATCTGCTTAACTTCCCACCTAGTCAATTACAACCCCCCACTCATCCCTATTTTCAACTTCTCCTCTCCCTCCGTGTGTCCCCATTCCAACCCTTGTGTCTTTGGTATGTCGACCCATACCTTTAGATTATAAGCTCCATTGAGTAGGACCCTCTCTCCTCCTGTTTCCACCACTTTTAAATTTGCTCTCCAGCTACTTTGCCCACCTCCTTCTTAAGCTTTCTGTCCACCAACTCCTCTCCTGCTTTTCTCTGTACCTTTCAGTGGCTCTTGACCTGTTAGCTGCACCCTGACTCTTGGGCACAGGTTTCCATCTTCTACTGAATATTCCTCGCTCTCCCTCACTCGTTTAGCCTTTCTTCCTAGCTGTGCTTTGAGCTACCTGAATTATAGTGTTATTATTTTTAATACCATGCTATTTTACCTTGTACTGTCCTATTGTTTGTTCCTGTATGGAGCGGCGGAAATTTTGTGGTGCCCAATAAATAAAAATTAATAATAAATAATAATACAATAGGGGATAAGACAGAGCTGCCCTCTTTCCCCTCTGCTGTTCGCCAAAGCTCTTGAACCACTAGCTATAGACTTGAGAATCTCTCAGGACTATAAAGCCAACAGAGTAGGCACATTACAGAATATATTAACCCTTTTTGCAGTTGACATGTTGTTATTGGTGTCCGATCCTGGAACCTCAGTCCCCAATATAGTCAATATTATTAATAACTTTGGATTGAATGCAGTTTATAAAGCAAACGTCAATAAATAAGTAATGTCGATAAATGGGAAGGAACAACTAGCGAAACTTATTAATCAAACGTCACTATTTCAAATATTAAGATGTCAATTAAAATATTTAGTGGTTAATATCCCGTCCATTTTAAAAAAATGTATATAAAATAAACTTTACCCTGGCATAAAAAAGATTATTAGGCTGCTAGATAATTTCTCAATCTATCATTGATTGGTAGACTAACTGCAATAATAAGTATAATCTTTGATAAACCAGCTTATGTCATACATATGTTGCTATAGGCATTACTAAAGCAGATGTAAACTAATGTATAATTAGTTTTGAGGGGAAAACAAAATCCTAGAATAGTTAGAGTACGGTTGCACCTCTGAGCAGCAGGGAGGGATAGAGAGAGAGATAGAAAGACAGATAACTACTCTTACACATGCAGCTTTACTCAGGTGTCTTTCCAATTGGCTGCTTAATAGAAACTTTTTTACAAATAAATCCATGGAATGTAAACTATTGTGCTTTATTCGCTGGCAGCAATGCTTCATCTCCCTAGAAACCTTATTTCCTAACAAGTTCTATCTGAACCTATGTTCTCAAATATGTATAACACATGTATAGATGTAAATAATTATATAATTGGAAGCCTGCAAATACGAAACATATCACAATATGGGGCAAGCAAAGTTTCCATCCCAGGTTAGAAAATGCTCACTTCTTGGTGTGGAGAGAGAAGTGAATCGAGGCCATAAAAGACATATTTTAGCCAGGAGGAACAATGTTAACAATGTCAGCAACTAAAAGAGAAATTCAGGTTAACAAACTCATGTTTCTTTATGTTTCTTCAAGTTAGAAATCATATACAATCTCTACCATGCCACAGGGATTTCAATTTCGATATGAAAGGGATGGAAGGTTTGTAAAATCTACTTGGTTTTTGTGCTGTAACGATTATAGAACAAGATATCTTGCTAGGTTTTAACTAGTCTTTGACAATTAGAAGATGTAATTGCAGGGAGAGGACATCACCACCAATCTTAATAGCTATTCTCACGATAGCTAGAACAGTAATCTTACAAAATTAGACCTCTCGTGTCCCACCCTTTTTGGGAGCAGTGAAATTGATGTAGAATCTCTACTTCGATAGACGGGCTACTTTGCCTGATGTTGAAAGAGGGGTAAAAACCTTTTACAAGAAATAGGGAACCTATGTATTGAAACGCTCGAGGAGACACATGAGCATTCAATGAGTATACCGACTGGTACTTGTATAGACAAATTAGTGACTCCTCTTAAAGCAAGTGTGTTGGAGAGATGTCTCTGCCCTTTTCGTTAACCTCTTTGTTAATCTCCCCCCAACGTTTCTCTCTTTCTGTCTTACTTTTTAGAAAAAATATTGTACTATAAACGTACCCTCTTGTCTAGGTTAGACGAAGGCGGAGGGCATTGGATGGCACCCACACCAGCTTCAACACTAACAATGATATCCAGATTGATGTTACAGCACTTGGTATACCACCTGTATTTGGACCCTGTTTGGGGCTTTATTTGCTGTACCTTGTTTTGTACATCTTTAAATATCTTTTATTTGTTTTTTGAAGTTTATTAAGTTTTTTCTTTAAATGTATATACAATTTTGGACAGGAAAGTGTACAAAAGACAAAACACAGACATATGTTGAATATAGCTATATATACATGGCTTTATTCATACTGTATATGAATGTTATTTCAACCAGTGTACTGTGAGTACTGTTCAATAAAAAACATTTTACATAAAAATATATAGGACAGGTCTGTTGAGCTTACACCTCGTTGCTGGATGCTGCGGCTGTAGAGAAGGAAAAAGATAAGATATTAGAGCAGTCTGTGTACAGTGTAATGTGCTCCCCATGTGGAAATCAAATATTTGGATGAAGTAAACCAAATTGATTAATATTGTTTTACCGTGCGATAGTGATTAATACGCCACGTGTTATGATACAATCGCACGGGTTCATACCACACACATTTACATTCGCACTTATACTTGTAAATAATACACATTTATTAAGGTTCCAATCCACATTTATTTATTAGTAAAATGTATTACATTGTTTATTTATGCATAGATAATACTGTAGTAAAGGTATTTATGGTTAAGGTCTTGTAAAAGGTAAAGAGTTTGGTCTTATATTAAAGCTTATTTCACCAGCATTAACCCTGTTTGGACAGAGTAGCGACCGCATCTAGCGGTCGCAAGATATAAGCAATATGAGATTAATACTCAAAAGTACTTTGTGTGTGGGTCAGTTTGAACTGGTTATTCAGAGGGAAGACACGTAGACAACAGTTGGGGAAGTTGCCCCTCACCCTTTGAAAGGATCAAATGAACTGACCTATGACCAGCAGGCAACTGGAATATCATTAACCCTGGACCAATGAAGACCTCACTAAGTGTCATCTGTATACATAGTGACATCAGCAGTGTTTTTTCTATACTGAAACAGCATATAAACATGCTGGCCCATTGTTCTCTCTCTCTGATCCTGACCACACAGACAATATGACATTATCTTATCCTGACCTGGATTAAATGTTAGAGGAGATGTAATGTATTCAGTGTTTTTATACTTTCCTGCTTTATTGTAATATCTTTAATGCATAATAATGGCTTGCTGTAAATCCTGCTATATTTTGCAATTAAATATATTTGTGCTTTGGAACCACAACAATCGTATTGGACAATGTTTTATTGGTAAGCGATAAAATGACTTTAATACCCATATATATCACACACTGACAGACATCAGATATCTTTCCTGTCCAATCACTGCTGGGACACTGCGCTGGTTGTATTATTCCCTTGTATAACTGAACACAATAAATTAGAATATCACCAGCACATTGTTCCTGCATTTACTTCAAGCAATAAATCAACTCTCGGGGTACAGAGAATATTGACCTTGTTTGGTGTGACACCAGTATCCAACCATGAGAGACTAATGAAGACCACTCCTGTAATGCTGAGACGAATAAACCACGGGATGGACATATGAAGATCACTATGTACCTGCGGTGGCTGTAGATCTAAGAAAGAGACAGAGGTGAATATCAAAGCAACCAGCAAAATAAACTGACAATAGTGTACGTCTCTAATATAATGACTGGAGCACATAGGTGTGCTATGTGTAGGGTCCATAAATATATATATATATATATATATATATATATATATATATATATATGTATATATTTATATATATATAGCAAAGTGATACTCTGCACTCTTTAAATACATAATTGATGCTGTGCTAACTACTTTTCTATATTAAAAACAGGGGTTGTCAGTTCCACATATTGCAGTATATGTTAAGCTGACCAACTCACGCCAAAGTCTTCCCATTCTGGTCAGTCCTAACATGATCAAATACCATGCTTTTTTAAATGGGCTAAAGGCTTACCTGCACACAGCTTTTAAAGGCAAGTCTCTCCCAAGCACAATCAGCCATGGGAGACCTGGGACTCACGTGACACAAGTTGGAATTAATTAATGTAAAGAATGGGGTGCAACAGAGATGGGACTTACAGAACCCCATCTCGCACACCAGTCTGAACATGGAGAGTGCAGAGAACCTCTGTCTTTTTTTGTATATATATATATATATATATATATATAGACACATATGCCTAGTCTCCATTCACCAGGCCCATTCCAGGGCTTACAGATAGCTAGCAAGTTGCTGGCTAAGGTGGAGTTGTACCTGATGATGTGCTGTTAAAAGGCTGCCAGGTAGTTCATTCAGTCTCTCAATACCTGGGGAGGAGGTCAGTTAGCTCCTGAGAGACACTGCAATTTATGACCAGTAAGTTCTGTTATTTTGTATGTGTGTGGGACACTAGGCTCTTCACTTTAAAGAGGATGTTCCTATGTATTAGTTAGAAGCCGGATAGGCAAGGATTTTGTTTATGTTTTGTTTATTTTGATGCTAGTGACAAAACTAGCTGAGGCTATTTGAACCAAAGCACTTGTGTGATATAACTAGCCAAAGCATGTGAAGTGCAGCCGTCTAGCCCAGGAGACGATAGCCCTAACCCGATCTTGCAACAAAATATATTAGCTTAAGAATATCTAATTCGTTTTTACACATAAATCAGATGAGTGCATAGATGCACAGAACACTGGAATGGTGGCATTATTCAACTATAATACACAGGTGACATTATTATATTTAGGAACTCCTGTAAATAATATTCTTTGTAAACATTGAGTTTAGAGTTCATTAGTAAAACTTGTGTATCATGAAAAAATGTTTTTGAATATTTACAGATTTATTAGATGTAACCTATTTAATTATGAGGCATCGTGGTTTTATATGGTCACAGAACTCATCAGCGACAAATAATATCTTTATATTTTACAGTAGACGGTACATATACCCATATGTAAAGATCTCCTACTTAATTACCCCACTCATTCCTCCATGTAAAATTGCAATTGAGAAGAATTAAAGGGTAATGCTAATAATAAGTCTGGTTATGTGTGTAAATTTGCCAATTGATCCTAATTTCCAGGAAAAGTCATGAAACGTGTTGGGGACCTCTAAATATAACTCATTAGTTAGGTCACCTGGAGCGACTTCAGTGTTCCCAATTGGCAGATATACTACTGACCGGAGCTCTCTATTATCACTGCTCATTCCACCATCTATTTTTTAGAACCCCTGTGTGAAACAGATGTGCCTATAAAATAATGAATATTAATAATTAATATCAGTAAACTAAGGGTAGTTCAGACTAAACACTGCTATATTATATTATATTTATGTGTGACTACCTGGAGGACATTATATTTTCTTTATACATGATTGGGCATTTATATCTTTTTAGCACTTTTTATCTGTGGGACCCCATTGTCTCTGTGTTTTACAGTTACAGGTATACAATTTACATCAACAAAAATTGGATAGAGGGCAGCGATATAGTACGCTTGATAAAAACAGACTTAAAAAAATGTGTTTAATACCATATAGGCTATAAAGGGTGTCAAAGACACCATTTATAGCCTATATGGTATTAAACACATTTTTTTATAAAAAAAAATATATAAAAAAATATAACAATTATAATAATGAATATATTCATTAAACAAGATCAATATAAAAATTCATCACATTAAGTCACAAAGAATAGCTTTAAACATACCATAAAGGCACCAATAAGTACCAAAAAACTTACATAATAATAATAATATTAATAATAATAATAGTAATAATAATAATGATATAAATAAAATAACTGATGTAATATAGGTACAGGAATCAATATAAATGAGGTAGGATCCCAATTAGGAACTAAAGTCCTAAATTAAGGTACTGGTCATTGAGGAGATAGAGACACAATATTTATAAGCTCACCAATATTTGGGGTGGACCTTTCATTTTACATATAGACCCCTTAGTGTCAATAAGGTTTATTTTGTTAGCTGGGAAGATACTATTTACTTCAACTACATTGTGATTTTATCTTAATTCTGTACCAGTAAGACATGGTGTAAGTTCACAAGGGGAAAGTTATTACTTCTGTGCAAGATCAACATCAAACATTACAGTCTACTTGCTGACAATGCATTCTGAAGTAACCAAATGATCTCCAGATCACTAGGGTAGTGGTCTAAGTAAGTGATCTGGATCCCAAACTCACTCTACCCACTGTATCCTCCTTCTTAACCCAGGACTGCTGGGTGAATCAAATCAGCTGATCCTGAGATGAGGCTCCTGAGCTGTGAAGCTTTCAAGAATTCATCATTGACCAGTTAGTTACCAAATCGGTCCCAATTTGAAAGAATTTCCCATTAAATAATTGCCATTGCAGAATTATACCAATTTCAGTGCATGGAACAGAGACGTCACATGTCCATGGACTTATAAAAGCAGTTTACAGCCCCACATACAATCATTTTTTGTTATTGTACCAGGAGAAAATGTGTGTGGTTGATCTCTATGAGTGTAACTGTTTCTACACCTGTGGGCACACTGCATTTTCTTTCAACAGCTGCTTAGCCGGCCGACACAACACCTAACCCATCTTGAAAACATACATCTTATATACTGTAGTATATAAGTGTTATTGTCACCTTACACTGGCTCTAGATGATGGTGAATCATTTCAGGAATTGATGGCTTGTGCTGAACCCAGATGGAAAGCACCAGCGTGCTATTATAATATTCTTATATAAAACCGTATCTGTTATATAATTATAATAAGCTATAGAGAGAATTTCGTTTGGAATAGTACTGTGTGTATAGGAGAATAAGGAGGTGTAGAAACATTCTAATGCAGTATCCCTAACAGGTTCTATTTCTGATCTACTCAGTTAACGGAAGATATTGCTCTCTGTATATTACACCTTTAATATAAAAAGATGAGATAACATCTGATATCTATCAGCAATTTCCATTTTGCCTTTTCAAGTGACTTGTTGTAGTTTTATCTGAGATCTCTCATTTTAGAATTGAAGTTTTCTACAAGATAACCCCTCAGTCAGACTCTCACCTGTTACATTGAGGAAAGTCCCAGTGCCGTATCCAGATATTTCTCCACCGTGCTGGAAAGTAACTTCACAATAATACTTCCCGGTGTCTGAGATATGTACTCTGTGCAGGGTGATACCGGCTGATCTGTTAATGATGAATACATCTATGTTCTCTCTGGAGATTCTGCCTGTGAAATCCTTATAACTATCAGAGACCTCAGGTCCTGTCCTCACCAGATGTCTGTACCACTTGTAGGAGCCGCTTGTTACATCCTCTGCACCACTGATGCTGTAGTTACAGGGTAAGGTGACCGAGCTGCCCTCTGGGGTGATTATTACAGGGATCTGGGATACGTGGATTGTCTGGGACTGAAATCCTGATAAATAGATTGTAAAATAAGGATTAATCAGTAACATAATATCTGTTATACATACAGGTCACAATCTGCAGGTTTTACAGTAAGGTAAATTCTATAGTCACCATTTGATTATAGGGTCACACTCAATAGGTTACTTGAAGCATTTTTATTTCAGACATACTGATCTTCTCACATACCAATAACCAGCAGATATAACCTGCAGCTATAAAGACAGAAGTTGCGCTCTATACAGTACTGAGCCTCAGTTCTCACCTTGCAGGGTCCCCAGGATCAGCAGTATTTGCACACCTCCCATTCTGTCACTGTGATATGGTGACTGTGCACTGACTGCACCAGGGTGCACTCTCCTCAGTTCTCACCTTGCAGGGTCCCCAGGATCAGCAGTATTTGCACACCTCCCATCCTGTCACTGTGATATGGTGACTGTACACTGAGTGCACCAGGGTGCACTCTCCTCAGTTCTCACCTTTCAGGGTCCCCAGGATCAGCAGTATTTGCACACCTCCCATCCTGTCACTGTGATATGGTGACTGTGCACTGACTGCACCAGGGTGCACTCTCCTCAGTTCTCACCTTGCAGGGTCCCCAGGATCAGCAGTATTTGCACACCTCCCATCCTGTCACTGTGATATGGTGACTGTGTACTGACTGTACCAGGGTGCACTCTCCTCAGTTCTCACCTTGCATCGTCCCCAGGATCAGCAGTATTTGCACACCTCCCATCCTGTCACTGTGATATGGTGACTGTGCACTGACTGCATCAGGGTGTACTCTCCTCAGGAAGTGATGCTGCAGCTGCTGGAGGCGGTCAGTAAAGAGAGACATTTAGAGTGACATGTGACAGTCCGGACACAGAGAAATGTTTTTCTAAACAGAATTCTGCTTAATTAGAAAACACTCAAAAGATTCCGATCTCTAATCTAAGATAAAATAGAAGGTGATACCATCTTATTTACTAATTTAAGTAACAAAGGTGAAATAAGTGTCATACTTATACAAATGTCCCCTGACATATTAAGGACACCTATATTTTCATTAAGATGCAAACAGATCTGTTCTGTCCCCAAAGTGGCTATACTGCCACTTCACCTTCTGCCTTCATTATAAACCTATTAAATTCTGTCTAATTCCCTTCACTTACATTCCTATTACATTTTTCATATCATCACTTCTAAATTTCCATTCCGACACTACTAGATTTCCACTTCGAACTAGGGATGTGCACCGGCGACTTTTGAGGTCTCGTGTTTTGTGTTTTGGATCCGGATTTTCGTTATTTTTGAGGTTCGGATTTGTCTCGCAAAACACTTGACGAAAGGTCTCGGTTCGGATTTAAGGTATTGGATTCGGATTTTTTTTGAAAAAAACATAAAAAGTTTAAAAATTAAGTTTTTGGGCTTATTTTCACTCCTAGGCTATTATTAACCTCAATAACATTCAATAACAAGCATTTCCACTAATTTACAGTGTATTCTGAACACCTCACAATATAGTTATTAGTCCAAAACGTTGCAAAAAGGTATCTTTCTGGACTGCGTAGAGGAGTGGGTCACCACAATATCTTAAAAACCCTGAACTTTTATGAATCGCACCAATAAATGTACCTGGACTGCGTAGAGGAGTGGGCACTGGGCACCACAATAAAATATATAAAAAACCTTCAACAGGTCTGCATTACACTACACATACGGCTGCTCCTCCATCCTCTCCATCATATACATGTTGGAGTTTTAGCGTGTGACAACCTCTTGTTTTTGATAATGTCAGTGCATTTTGAATATTTTTCAATTTGCCCCACACCACTGAATGTACTTTATCTATGATACGCATCTATCTATCTTGACTGCGTAGTGTGGTGGCCCCGGTACACAATTTGGTACCGAGGCCACAATATAATTAAAAAACCCTCCACGTGTCAGAATTCCACCAAACAAGTATCTGGACTGCGTAGTGGGGTGGCCCCGGTACCCAACTTGATACCGGGGCCACAATAAAATAAATACACCCTCCACGTGTCAGAATTCCACCAAACAAGTATCTGGACTGCGTAGTGGGGTGGCCCCGGTACCCAACTTGATACCGGGGCCACAATACCTCCTCCAAACATGCTACAGACAATTCGTCATTGAGATCCCATTAAGTATGTTAAAGACAGACAGGGTCCAAGTGTTATTAGTTGACTTTGTAAAGAAAAAAACTGTCCCTGTTGCACATAGTCGTGCAATGAAGACTTACTTTTTCATTTAAAGGCACGATCTTTCAAGTGTAGTGTTTGTAAGTCTAAGTCATATTATACTTTTGGTAAAATTGGTTATTTTTGTTCCTCTTTATGTTAATTAATTAGTAATAGAATTAAAGTAGGAAATAGAATTAAATAGAATTAAAGTAGGAAATAGAGTGGTATAGAGTTGTAGTGTGGTATAGATAGAGTGGTCCACACAATATAATAATAAAACCCTCAACTGGTCTGAATTCCACCAAACAAGTATCTTGACTGCGTAGTGTGGTGGCCCCGGTACACAATTTGGTACCGAGGCCACAATATAATTAAAAAACCCTCCACGTGTCGGAATTCCACCAAACAAGTATCTGGACTGCATAGTGGGGTGGCCCCGGTACCCAATTTGATACCGGGGCCACAATACCTCCTCAAAACATGCTCCAGACAATTCGTCATTGACAGACCCCAGACAGACAGGGTCGTAGTGTTATTGTTTGACTTTGTAAACCCAAAAAAATGTCCCTGTTGCACTTGCACATAGTCGTGCAATGAAGACTGACTTTTTCATTTAAAGGCACGATCTTTAAAGTGTCAGAAAGAGAGAGAAGACACAGGAGAGGAGAGTTGTAGCTGGGGACCTGGGGTGGAAGCTCCCAGGCTCCCCCAGCATTGCCTGGAAGTCTGAGCGTGGTGACTGAGCCAGGGCAAGGAATGTGTGCCCTGGATGAGGGGGAGAACTCCATGCCACTATAGTGAACCCAAGAGAGAGGGGGACACTGCACATGGAAGAGGCCCTGGAGTGAGGGCTGCTTCAAGAGGCATGGTAGCTGTAGTGTCAGATCCTGAGGCTGAGAGTACACAGAGTGACGTGTCAGAGCACAGGAGACATTATCCCCGCAGAGGAGGGATGAGCTGCAGTTGAGAGGTCTGCTGTTGAAATAGGACATGCACACTTTAACAAACCAATCATTTCAGCGACAGGGCCTACCAAACAACTTTGACTGAAATGATTGGTTTGTTTGGGCCCCCACACCAAAAAAGCTATTCATCTCTCCCTGTACAGACTAAACAGGCTCTACTGAGGCAAGATGTCGTCCTCATCCTCAACCTCTGATTCCTCTCCCCCTACAGTGTGTACTTCCTCCTCATCACACATTATCAATTCGTCCCCGCTGGACTCCACAACCACAGGTCCCTCTGTAGTATCTGGAGGGCAGTGCTGTACTTCATTGAGGAATTGATTATTCATTTTTATAAACATCATTTTTTCAACGTTGTGAGGAAGCAACCTCCTTCGCCGCTCACTGACCAGGTTCCCCGCTGCACTAAAAACTCTTTCCGAGTACACACTGGAGGGGGGACAACTCAGGTAAAATAGAGCCAGTTTGTACAGGGGCTTCCAAACTGCCTTTTTTTCCTGCCAGTAACAATATGGACTGTCTGACATGTCTACTTGGATGGTGTCAGCAAAGTAATCATCCACAATTTTTTCTATTGTGACAGCATCCAATGCAGCGAGAGTAGACATGTCTGCAATGGTTGGCAGGTCCTTCAGTCCGGACCAGATGTTATCAGCATCCCCGCCAGTGCCTCTTTTGGGAAAACTGAGCTTTTTCCTCGCAGCCATAGATGTGGAAGAAAATGAGGGTGGAGCTGTTGGCATGTCACGGTCCTCTTCAGAGGACAATCTCCTGACCAGCAGGTCTTTGCACCGCTGTAGATTTGTGTCCGCCGGAAACAGAGACACAACATACGCTTTAAACCGAGGATCGAGCACGGTGGCCAGAATGTATTCCTCTGACTTTAAAAGAGTGACCACCCTCGGATCCTGGCAAAGCATACGAAGGGCTACATCCACAAGAGCTACATGCTTGGTGTAATCGCAATGGCTTACCAGCTCCTCCCTCACTTTCTCCAGCTGCTTCTGCAACAGCCTGATCAGGGGAATGACCTGACTCAAGCTGGCAGTGTCGGAACTGACTTCTCGTGTGGCAAGTTCAAATGGCTGCAGAACCTTGCACAACACGGAAATCAGTCACCACTGCGCTTGACTGAGGCGCATCCCCACTCCTTTGCCTATGTCGTAGGTGGCTGTGTAGGCCTGAATGGCCTTTTGCTGCTCCTCCATCCTCTGCAGCATATAGAGGGTGGAGTTCCAGCGCGTCACAACCTCTTGTTTGAGGTGATGGCAGGGCAGGTTCAAGCTTTTTTGATGTGCCTCTAGTCTGCGGTAGGCACTGGCTGAATGCCGAAAGTGTCCAGCAATTTTGCGGGCCACCGCAAGCATCTCCTGCACACCCCTGTCACTCTTGAGGTAATGCTGCACCACCAAATTAATGGTGTGGGCAAAACATGGGACGTGCTGGAAATTGCCCATATTTAATGCCCGCACAATGTTACTGGCATTGTCTGACACCACAAATCCCCATGAGAGTCTAAGTGGGGTAAGCCACTGGGAGATAATTTCCCTCATTTTCTCTAATATGTTGGCAGCGTTGTGCCTCTTATTAAAGCCTGTAATGCACAATGTTGCCTGCCTTTGCATGAGCAGCCATTTTGTAGATGCTGCTACTGATGCAGCTGTTGCTGTTGCTGCGGAAGGGGATGCATCTACCCAGTGGGCTGTCACAGTCATATAGTCCTTCGTTTGCCCAGAACCACTTGTCCACATGTCCGTGGTTAAGTGGACAGTGGGTACAACCGCATTTTTAAGAGCACTGAGGACACTTGATCGTACTTCTCTGTACATTTTTGGTATCGCCTGCCTAGTGAAGTGGAATCTCGAGGGGATTTGGTACCGGGGACACAATACCTCCATCAACCCTCTAAATCCCACTCCACTGATGGCGGACACCGGGCGCACGTCTAACACCAACATTGCAGTTACAGCCGCAGTTATACGCTTTGCAATAGGGTGACTACTATCGTATTTGGTGGTCATGGCAAACGACTGTTGGACGGTCAATTGTTTGGTGAAAGACTTAGCGGTCTTACGACTTCCCCTCTGGGAAGATGACCGACTAACAGCAGCAACAGCAGCAGTGGCAGTAGTAGGCGTACCGCTGCAGGATTCCTCGGATGAATCCCGTATTGAGGAGGACTCAGTCTGGCTGGTGACTTGGGCTGCAGGACTGAATCTGATGGAGATTGTGGAGGAAGTTGACGAGGAGGGTGTTGCTTGTGTGTATCCAACTGGACCACGGGATTTAGGTGTCCCTGTACCAATGAGGGTCCTAGCCCCAGTTCCTGAACTAACCACTGAACTATGAAGGTTATTCAGGTGACGTATAAGGGAGGATGTTCCTAGGTGGGCAAGATCCTTACCCCTGCTTATTTGAGCTTTACATAAGCTACATATTGCCATACATTGGTTGTCTGGATTTGGATAAAAATAACTCCAGACCGAAGAGGTGCATTTTTTGGTCTTCTGACCAGGCATGACGATGGGCTTTTTCATCCCATGGACATCAGCTGTTTCCCCCCCTGGTGCCTCATTTACAATAACCACATCACCATCCTCATCATCAAGTTCCTCCACAGCGCCAGCTACATCATCAATAGCCTCCTCCCGAGCCACCTCTTCCCGTACAGTGATGGGAAGGTCAGGCTTGACAACCACCAACACCCTTGGACTCGCCTTGGGGATTTGTGATAATTTCTCTTTAGAAGGCAGAGTTGTTTGCTGTTTTGTTGCTGACAGCATAACTCTCTTCAATTTTTTGTAGGGGGGGGGAGGAGGAGGAGGGCTAAGATCCGTGGGTGAAGCTGAACCACTAGTCATGAACACGGGCCAGGGCCTAAGCCGTTCCTTGCCACTCCGTGTCGTAAATGGCATATTGGCAACTTTACGTTTCTCCTCAGATGATTTTAAGTTTCTCTTTTTGCTACTTTTTCTTAACTTGGGCTTTTTGGATTTTACATGCCCGGTACTACGAGATTGGGCATCGGGCTTGGAAGACGACGTTGATGGCATTTCATCGTCTATGTCATGACTAGTGGCAGCAGCTTCAGCATTAGGAGGAAGTGGGTCTTGATCTTTCCCTACTTTATCCTCCAAATTTTTGGTCTCCATTATATGTAGCACAAGATACTGCAGAATGTGTGAACTTGGTAATATTGCAGTACCAATGGACTTATAATGCTGGATTGGTTTTGCAAATTTGGTTATAATTATTATATTTTTTTTTTTTTTTTAATTTTTTATTTTTTTTTACTTTTTTTTTATTTTTTACAAACTTGGGAATAATGGGGAAATAACTATGCCCTTAGAAGCACAGAGCACAGGACACAGCACCACTGGACTGAACAGGACACGGCACAGGACCCAGCAGCACTACGGAACTCAGCAGGACAGAGCACAGGACACAGCACCACTGGACTGATACTGCAGAATGTGTAAACTTTGTAATATTGCAGTACCACTGGACTTTTACTGCTGAATGTGTGAACTTGGTAATATTGCAGTACCAATGGACTTATAATGCTGGATTGGTTTTGCAAATTTGGTTATAATTATTATATATTTTTTTTTTTTTTACATTTTTTATTTTTTTTTACTTTTTTTTTATTTTTTACAAACTTGGGAATAATGGGGAAATAACTATGCCCTTAGAAGCACAGAGCACAGGACACAGCACCACTGGACTGAACAGGACACGGCACAGGACCCAGCAGCACTACGGAACTCAGCAGGACAGAGCACAGGACACAGCACCACTGGACTGATACTGCAGAATGTGTAAACTTTGTAATATTGCAGTACCACTGGACTTTTACTGCTGAATGTGTGAACTTGGTAATATTGCAGTACCAATGGACTTATAATGCTGGATTGGTTTTGCAAATTTGGTTATAATTATTATATATTTTTTTTTTTTTTAAATTTTTTTTTTTTTTTTACTTTTTTTTTATTTTTTACAAACTTGGGAATAATGGGGAAATAACTATGCCCTTAGAACCACAGAGCACAGGACACAGCACCACTGGACTGAACAGGACACGGCACAGGACCCAGCAGCACTACGGAACTCAGCAGGACAGAGCACAGGACACAGCACCACTGGACTGATACTGCAGAATGTGTAAACTTTGTAATATTGCAGTACCACTGGACTTTTACTGCTGAATGTGTGAACTTGGTAATATTGCAGTACCACTGGGCTTATACTGCAGGATTGGTTGTGAAAATTTTGTGGTAATTAAAAAATATTAAAGTAGTTTTTGGTATTTTATAAAAAAAACTTTTTTTTATTTTTTTAAACACAGGGGAATATTGGGGAAATAACTATGCCCTTAGAAGCACAGAGCACAGGACACAGCACCACTGGACTGAACAGGACACAGCACAGGACCCAGCAGCACCACTGACCTCAGAAGGACAGAGCACAGCACACAGCACCACTGGACTGATACTGCAGAACACAGCACAGCACAGCACAGCACAGCACAGCACAGCACAGAACTAAACAGCACAGAACTAAACAGCACAGAGGACCACCTAACACACCCTCCCTCTACCCTGATCAATGCCCGAGTGAAGATGGCGGCGACTAGCGGGGAATTTATAGGATCCGAGTATCGCGAGATCCGACAACGGGATTATGAGTCAGAGCCTCAGTTTCACTTTTGAATTTGGCGCCAATACCCGGATCTGTCTCGGATCCGACTCGGATCCGCAACGTTCGGGTGGGCTCGGATTTCAGAAATCCGAGCGCGCTCATCCCTACTTCGAACACTGTCCAAAAGTGATTATTAGGTTTTTTTTTTGCATTTTAGCAAATATTACAGGTAGAAAATGAAAGACCAAAAAGCAGAACCAAAAGAAATCCCCCAACAAAATAATACAAGGCAAAAATAAACATGTGATACGTTCAGTAGGTATTTGGACTCTGTAAATTTACACTCACCTCTCCCAACCGTGGAGAGAAAAGGAAGGACAAGATCAATAGAAGAAATGGGGACAACGACATGGAAGATTTGCAGTTACTCCTGACTTTTCCTAAACAGGGCAGAGGAAATAGGAAAATGGTGGTAGAAGGCAAGAAAAGGCCACAGGAAGGTAGAGAGCCTAATTAACTATCTGCAAAGATATATGAAATCAATGAGCTTCAAACATTTCATAGGAATTTGAAATAATATTCAGAGAAATCTGACAGGTCCGAATTTTGGGGTACTGAGTTGACCCAATCCATGACTCGGTTTTTCCCACCAAATTCAGATCTGAAAATGCGGCAAATCATAATTTGCAGGAAAATTCCTGATCTTGCATGTTTTGGCTCTAGATCTTCTATTCCTTGTTCCAGTTCTCATTTGCCATTTTAGAATTGATAGCATGCGAGGATGTCAATTGCTGCAATAGTGTGCTGATAACATGTGCTGCAGAGGGTGGAAAGGCAATCAATGTGTACTGGACTAGCTGTGATTTTACTGCAAAAATCTTTCGTTTATTTACAGATCAGAGTCTACTTAAATTGTGTGTTTAAGTGGGTGTTAAAGAGTAAAGACTAGACAATAAGTGGCTTCTGGTAGTAATACTAGTATATTAATATATTAGGAGTGGACAAAAAACAAAGTCTTTCTTGATTTTCAAATCTAAGTATTTGAATGTGAAGGCTACCGTGTGAGGGGCAATATTACAGCTGTACTAGTATAACGGGCAACATTTAGGGCAATGTTGGCTAACTTGTGATGCTCCAGGTGTTGTGAAACTACAAGTCCCAACACCTGGAGTGTCACAGGTTAGCCAACAGTGGTTTAGGATGCTGTGTTTGACTGTAAACAGCACACTCATAAAAAACAAAGTATTTCTTGACATCAAAATCCAAGTGTTTGAACGTGAAGGCTATTGTGTGAGGGGCTGTATCATATTTGTACTAGCAAGTGGCCAAAAATTCAGGGAGCTGTGTTTGACAGCAAAACCCCAAATAACAAATCATTTTTTTTTTTTTAACAAACCAATTGTATTAATTTAAATGATATTGTGGAGCAGTGTCTGAATTGCATAGTAACAGACCCTCTATTCTCTATCTCATTGGGTGGACATTCACAAGGTGTGATGGCAGCTACAAGTAGCTCCAACTTTAAGTGGCTTTTCTCCTGTTGTCACTCATGGATCAGTCTGTAGATCAGGAGCATCCTAGTATTAGTACTGGCAGTAGTAATACTTTTTCAACCTCTACTATTAAAAAAGGTCATGTGGGAAAACAGTGCAAAAAAAGGCACTAAGTCCAAATGATGTTTGTCAATCTCAAAGAAAACATCAGGGGGTAAATGTATCAATGTCCGGATTCTTCAACTCCGGCGAGATCGGCGTCTTCAGCGCTTAAATTTAAAGCGGCGCTGCCTTGTAAAGGGAAACTTCCCTTTACAAGGCAGCGCCGCTTTAAATTTAAGCGCTGAAGAAGCCGATCTCGCCGGAGTTAAAGATTCCGGACATTGATACATTTAGCCCTAGGTCTTGTTGTGAGTTTTAAGGGAAGTGTTACTGGTGAATGTGGTGACTTCTCTAAACAAAAGGAAAATAACAAACTTTCCATACACCACCTGCAGTGGCAAAAAAAGTTCAGACCAAGGCCACTTTTTGCCAGCGGTGGTCCTGCTATTGCACTTAGATGTACTAGAATGTCTATTGCAAGAGAGGGTACCAAATACACGCATCTTCTGAAACTTCCCATGCACCATCTTCTTGCTTTGTGTGTAGGTCTGTTACCTCCAAAACAGCCAGACGGGTGCATGAAAAGAACATTGATGCTGAAGAACAAATTGGGAGTTCACAGAATGCTGAGCAGAATCTAAGGGTGTCCATGAGTGCTATATGTGAGTCTGACATTTCAGATTCTGACAGTGCATTAATTGAGCAGCCCCTTTCCAAAATGTCTCAACTATTTGGAAATGGGAGTATGAGTAGTAATGATGATGATTTAGACATTGAAATTGATGGTGCTATATTGGAAGAGGATGAGGGGGATAATTGTGGATCTGACAATGATAAATGTGTTGGACTTGAACAAGATAATGAAGATGATGTTAATTCCAAGTAAGGCAGCCACCAGCAGGACCACCTCATGCCCATGATAAGCGCATTGTAATTTCTCAGCAAAATACGAAAAAAATCAGCCTTCTACGTCATTTGCAGTGAGTTTATTCAAGAGGTTTCTCAAAAGCAGGAACATCATGTGTAGTAACAAGCAGCCCAGCATCAGCTACCAGCAGAATGGATAGACACCTCATGCAATCTTCACTATCACCCTCCTCAATATTAGTATGTAGTCCAGCATTGTCTAATGCAATCCATGGTTCCCAAGAAAAATCTTGTGTGCTTGGGCTGCTGCTGCTAGGAGAGAAACTTCTGTGCAGAAGGGGACCAAGAAGACTGATTTAGTTTTAAAGAGCAATTGATGTGAAACATTTGTTTTCAAGAGGAACCAAGTATGACAGCCAGAATCCTGTGGCATAGTGGATAACTAAAGCCATGACAGCTATATTAGTTGTTACGGCTCACGCCCCCGGTATCAACTCCTAGAACCGCTTCAGAGGTCTTCGCCTATAGCAGTCGCCTTTCCCGTAGAGGTAGACATGCTCACAGGTACTCGGATACCCCCAGGTCTTGTTCTCTAGAAGTAGGAGTTGATTACCTGAGATCGTAGCGCAGGTGATTACAAATAGGAGGAATCAGGTATCCAGGCAAAGATTTCAGGGTCACGAGCAAATATGCAAAGTCAGTATTCAAGCCAGGTGTCAGGGTCACAGGCGAATCAGCAGCGTCCAGGGCCGCCGAGAGGGGGGGGGAGCGGGTACAGTTTACCCGGGCCCGGCCATGCCAGGGGGCCCGGGCCGGGCCCCCGCTGCTAATTAATTTTTTTTTTTTTAAATTTTTCTGTCTTGCGCTTTTTTTTTTAACTTTTTTTTTTTTTTTTTCCCCGCGGGGGGGGGGTCTTGGGTTTCTTGGTAGCTGGGAGGAAGAATAAATTAAAAAAATAAAAATAAAATAAATACTCACGTGATCGCGCGGCGCCGTGTCCCTCCTCTCCTCCATTCACACTGACTGCCGGGCGTGACGTCATCAAGTCACGCCTGTCAGTCAGTGAGGAGCGCCGCAGCCAGCAGGAAGAAAGAAGACAGAAGAGCAGAAAAGAAAAGAAAGAAGTTGACAAAAGGTAAGTAAAGAAACGGAGAGGCAAGGGGAGGAAAACAGAGAGGGACATTACTATAAAGAAAGGGGACAGAGAAACAGAGGAGGAAAAAAAGGAGAGAGCCACAGAGGAATAAAAAAAAATTGGGGAAAGAGGAACAGAGGAGGGGAAAAAAAGTGGGAGAGAGGAACAGAGGAGGGAAAAAAAGGAGAGAGCCACAGGGGAATAAAAAAAAAAGTGGGAGAGAGGAACAGAGGAGGAAAAAAAGTGGGAGAGAGGAACAGAGGAGGGAAAAAAAGGAGAGAGCCACAGGGGAATAAAAAAAAAAGTGGGAGAGAGGAACAGAGGAGGAAAAAAAGTGGGAGAGAGGCACAAAGTAAAAAAGAAGGGGGAAAAGCAGCATGGAGGTCGCAGTGTGAGCATAAGGGGGTACAGTGTAGTTGTGATGAAGGGGCACAGTATTGTGTGTGTAATGGCACAGGGGGCTTGTTGCAATGTAGTGTGTGTGAGGTAGGTGGCAGCTAATTAATGGGTGCTATTTTGTTTGTAGGGTGATGGTGAGGCAATTTAATAGTAGGGACTATTAATTTAAGATGGGGTGGTTTGGGGGCTATTGAATCTTGGGGTGAGTTTAGGGAGAATGAGGTCTATTTATTAAATGTGACTATGAATTATTTAATGGCAGTGATGGTTGCGGGAAATAGGTATTGCTGGGGCTGTTTGCAGGAAGGGATATAGGTTTATTTATTAAATGTGAATAGTATTATTTTAATGTTGGGGCTGGAGGAAGGCCTAATTATTAATCGTGGGTGCTATTGATTTAACGCTGGGGCTGGCTGTAATTTTCTAAATGTAGCCATTTTTTTTTCAAAATAGGTCCTTCAACATTTCTGGATCCGGACAAGCCACAACTAAAGAAAGCAGCAGCCACAGGTGGAGAAAGTGAGAAGAACAGGTAGGAGAGAGCAGCACAGTGTGTGAAATGTTGTGATTCTAGTAGGGACAATACCAATTTTTGGTGAATGTTGTGTCCAATGTAAGGTGTAGGCCAAGACTGAACTGTTTGTGTACACACTGCATTGTTTGTATACTACCCTGTGGTGGTAGATGTCCTGAAAGTCAGGAGTGCTTGAACATATGTGACGCTCCGGTGAATTGAGAGCCTAGTGGTTTTTATG
Organism: Mixophyes fleayi; assembly: GCF_038048845.1. Classification (NCBI taxonomy): domain Eukaryota; kingdom Metazoa; phylum Chordata; class Amphibia; order Anura; family Limnodynastidae; genus Mixophyes; species Mixophyes fleayi. The sequence goes on along the minus strand of NC_134405.1, from coordinate 11,278,279 downwards.
TTAGCCACGCCCCAATGGCACGTTTGCCACGCCCCCAAATGCATGACCACACCTCCCAAAAATTTTGCACTGCCGTTTGGCTAGCCACGCCCCTGAATATATGACCACATACCTAATTTTTTTTGCGCCACCGTAAGGCGGCGCAAAAAATTTTTGGGGCTTACTTCACTATGAGGGGGGCCCCATGAATTTGTTGTACCCGGGCCCTGAATTCTTCTTGGCAGCCCTGGCAGCGTCAATATCCAAGCAAGGGGTCGGGGTCATAGGCAAATCAGCAATGTCAAAATCCAGGCCAGGGGTCAGCAACGGTAGCTCAGAAGACAGCAAGTACAACAACAGCAGCAGGAGAAGTATGCTAGCAAGCAGGGACTATAACTGGCAGTGAGGCCCAGTCCTCACTGCCTTAAATACTTTGATGGACAAATCAGAAAGTAGGAGGACAGGGCTGACAATCAGCCTCGGGAGGCTGCTAATTAAATACTAGCTTAGAACTAGCATAGGTCATATCACAAACCAGGAACATGTATGAAAATATAAATGACATATTAGAATCATGTAAGCGCTCCCCCTGGAGTTGGAGGATGTCCCTACCCCCTCCTACTCTATGCCACAAAAATAAAAAAGCGGTGGCTCGTGACATTAGTATTAGATGTGTGCCCAATTTCTGCCATCATTACATCAGGTTTTAGCAGATTAATTGAGATCATGTGTCTACGTTACCAAATTCCATTTCGATTTAATTTCTCCCAAATTGCAATTCCTTAACTGTATAGAGAGGTTAAACACAAAGTCATTCAGTCACTAGAAAATGCCTTTGCATTGATTCTCCACTCAAATATGGATATGTGGATTGTGACAGCTCAATGGGTAGGTGTATCGCCTTCAGCGGCAAACGCGCCTGTAGCATATTCATTCTCATCCTCATCCTTTCAGCATTGTAGTGCTAACACACAATGTCAGGTCAGTCACAATCACTACTCTCTGCATCGCTGGCTTCACAAAGACAATTACTGGTGTCAATCTGTTGAAAAAACTCATGAATGTCATAATAGGATTCCTTATTGCCTATATGGAGCAAACATTGTGAATTACGACTGTCTGAATTTCAACATATTCCATGCTTTGCGTAAACAATAAAGATGGTGGTTCAGAATTTCTTAAAAAATGAGAGGTCAGTACAGGAGAAGCTGTCCATGGCCCGTAAACATCTCTGAGTATTTTCAGCATTTAGCAACCGCATGTAGAACATTGCAGCTGCTGCATATAATAGGCTCTGTCATGCCACCAACTGAAGCAAGAGGTAGTGACGAGGTGCAATTCCAAACTTTATATGATTCAGCAACTGGAGGAACAGACCTACACATCAAGCCATGTCATTGGGAGAGGGGGTACATGATATTTTAGCCCAGCACAATGGAGTATCATTTTGTTTTTATGCAAGATACTCAAATTGCAACAAAAAGAAGCGAGTTTAGACAATGCCAGCATGTGCCAAATCATATCTAATCAAATTACTGTAAAAGCAGATCAAGAAGCTGAAGGAGGATATTAAAGTCTGTTGGCCTTGTAGATCGAGTTCTTTATTCACTTCCCAGAATCCAAGGGTTTACAGCATCTTGAAATTGGATCACATTTGGCTACTATGAAATAAGATATGGGGGTAAATGTATCATACTCCGGTTTCTTCAAGTCGCCGGAAGCCGGCGAGATGACAGCTAAAATTTAAAGCGGCGCTGCCTTGTAAAGGCAAGTTTCCCTTTACAAGGCAACGCCGCTTTAAATTTTAGCTGTCATCTCACCGATTTCCGGCGACTTGAAGAAACCAGAGTATGATGTATTTACCCCATGGCTTCACTTGTAAACCACAAATAAGATCACTAATGAATATACTAAACACAACACTACATGACCCAGGATTGATCCCTGAGGTTTTCCCCTGGTTACAAGCTCTTCATATGAATATCCTACTTAGGATGATTTATTGCTTTATAAATCTATATACTGTCTCCCTAACATTGATATTACATCAGGTCTTAAATTTGTTAGCTACTTGTTCAATAGTAAAGTTATCAGCATTTTGGAACTGATTTTATCATGTTAATATTTCAGATTTGAGTATGATCCATATTTTAAATTCTAGGGATCATTTCTTGATCCGCAGACTGTATACAAGTGGATTCAACATTGTGATCAACACAAAGGCAGAGGCCATCATCACATTTCTCAAAGACTATGGTAATAGTTAAATCCAAAAATCTGTTCCTTAGAAGGTGGATGCACACATGATATCTGAAGAACACATACTGAGTGCTTTCTTTCTGCTCTCAGCAGACTTCATCCAAGAATAAAAAGTAACAAATATATGTAAAAAAACAGGACTGACATCAAGGGACTAATACCACAAAACAAGAAACAGCTACTGTGTCACACGGGAGTGTTCTAGAACAAAACATTCTGAGTAAGTGAGTGATGTCACAATAGAATTGGTCTAAAAGTCTTGGTCATCAGAATCAGAGACAGAATACACATCTGATCTGCTCTGGTGACTGCAAGAAGCTATTGTTGAAGCAAAAACAACCAGATATAAACATTTTTTTCTTAGTCATTATTAAGACAATGGAGCGAATGACAGATGGTAATATATCTGTCACGCAATATGCTTTATAGTAAGAGACCCTTATTGACTGCTAGGGCAGCAAAGAAAATGAACCAAAGATTACAACCATTGAATGAGATGCACTTTATCTTAGGCAAAAAGTCATAAAGAAGAATTTAAGGAGGAAAGGGACAAGTTTTTCATTTTTTGTTAGTATGTTAAACACAAAGACTCACATGTGTCTTTTTTATGGTGTCCATTGTGTTCCTTCACTGTAGTGATAAAGAATATGAAAGTTTGCAAACTTAAAGCAAACAACAAGACATTGGAGCTTGTGATTTCACTGCTTTTTTTTATTTCAAAATTGATAAAGGATATGGAGTCATTAAGTTATGAGGAAAGGTTAGCCAGTTTAGGCATGTTTACTTTAGAAAAGAGGCGTCTAAGAGAAGATATGATTACTATGTACAAATACATTAGGGGTCAATACAGAGAGCTTTCATGGGAACTTTTTACCCCAAGGACCATACACAGGACACGGGGTCATCCCCTAAGGTTAGAAGAGAGGAAATTTCACAACCAGCAAAGGAAGGGGTTCTTTACAGTAAGGGCAGTCAAGATATGGAATTCATTGCCAGGGAAGGTTGTGATGGCAGATTCAATAGATATGTATAAGAAAGGGTTAGACAAATTTTTAGCGGAAAGGTGTATCCAGGGATACGACCGTTAATTTAAAATGAAGAATAGTAGTGGATATAGGGTAAAAATAGGACTGTAATATTGAGTCTGGGGGGATTTTCAAAATTGAAACAGATGGGCGGTTGCTTACTTTGGATTAATTTCAAATATAAGTGCAGGATCGCAGGAGATCCAAAATAGGTTGAACTATGTAACTATGTAACTAATCGCAATATATAAAGCGAGTGAATGCATAATGCAACCAGCAGCAATTAAGCAAAATGAAAATGACCCCATTATTACATGTTAAATGCCCTCTGATCTGCTGTGGAGGTTTGTCCACCCCAACTGAGCCCATATTTCAATGTTTATATTGCGCAACCTAATGGGCAGAAAGATACTTTAGAGGCAATACATATAATGACCACATGGAGGAACGTTCATACATTCATTAAGCAGTACAGACTGGACACAGAAGCAGCTGATGAGGGAGTCTTTGCATGGAAGATTCAGTCTTACAGTGAGTTTTTTCCCTTCCTTAAGTTCTTTCTCATTTTTTGTCTTTTTATCTTAATGCCAGGACCTTGCTCATCTCAACCGTTGATGAACAAAACAGAATTATTTCTCCAAGTTTCAATGTCAACTTTCATTAATAACAGCACTCAACATCACCACTTTGATCCAGGAGTCTGTCTTGCTTGATTGATGGCAATTATTTTATCATCATCATCATTTAATTATATAGCAGCACTCACATTAGTCCCTGCTCCATTGGAGCTTACAGTCTAAATTCCCTAACACACATACACAGAATAGAGTCAATTTGTTAGCAGCCAACTAACCTACCAGTATGTTTTTGGAATGAGGGAGGAACCCACGCAAACATGGAGAGAACATAGAAACTCATCACAGATAAGGCCATGGTCAGGATTCAAACTCATGACCCCAGTGCTGAGAGGCAGAAGTATTCCTGACAGAGTCACAGATGAACTCACACACGCTCTGGCACACAGAAACTGTCACCAGTCTAAGAATTCAGGAAGTAAATAAAAACAATTAAACTTATCTTCTTCTAGTCTTAGAAGAAAAAAACAAGAAAGTGTTGACCCACCTCTAACATATGGGGTAAAATAATATCTTCCATGGCTCTTAAAGTTGTTTCCTCAAAAAGAAAAAAAGAAAAAGCTTCTCTTGTTGTGGGGGAACTTCGAGTGGCAGGTGGAGGTTCACAAAATTCTTGTCTAACGTCCTAAATTTGTTTGACAGTTGGAAGTTTGTTAGGTCTCATGTGATAATGCAAACAGAACCCACACATAGATTGTTAGACTGGAGCCATTTTACTCAAAATTGTATCATTTAGCCTATTCTTGTAGCCGCTATTATCCTGACTTCACAGCGACCCAGTGGCGGAACTACAACTGGTGCAGTAGGTGCAGTGCACCGGGGATCCATGGAAATAATAGGGCCCACTGCATGGGGAATTAGTGAGCTGTTGGCCCCATAACCCTCCTCCCAGCTTCCCTGCTCTGGGGTCCACAGCTCACTAGTTCCGCCTCTGCAGCACCATGTGATTGTCACAACCATTTAATGTCTGGAACGATGCCCCCTAGGGGCAAATGTAGCAAGCCCTCAATAATTAGGCTATGTAGAGAGCATCCTCATGAACACCACACAATACAGAGATCATGCTTTCCCTCCACCAACCATTTCCTTAACCACCAGCGGCCTTCATGACTACCCTGGCAATAATAAATAATAATACAATGGAGGATAAGACAGAGCTGCCCTCTTTCCCCTCTGCTGTTCGCCAAAGCTCTTGAACCACTAGCTATAGACCTGAGAATCTCTGAGGACTATAAAGGCAACAGGGTAGGCACATTACAGAATATATTTGCACTTTTTGCAGTTGACATGTTGTTATTAGTGTCCGATCCTGGAACCTCGGTCCCCAATATAGTCAATATTATTAATAACTTTGGATTGTATGCAGTTTATAAAGCAAATGCCAATAAATAAGTAATGTTGATAAATGGGAATGAACAACTAGCGAAACTTACTAATCTAACGTCACAATTTCAACTATTAAGATATCAATTAAAATATTTAGCAGTTAATATCCTGTCCACTTTAAAAAATGTATACAAAATAAACTTTACCCTGTTATAAAAAAGATAATTAGGCTGCCACTAACTCCTTCTCTCCTTCCGCACTACCTCAGGAGAGGAAGTACACTTTCTCATTTCTTCTTCCCCCCCTTCTACCTGCCCTCAGGACCCCATCCCTTCTCACCTTCTTCGCTCCCTTTCCGCCTCCACCTGCTCCCACCTCGCTTACCTCTTTAACCTGACCCTCTCCACCGGCATCTTCCCCTCTGCCTTTTAACATGCTCTCGTCTCACCCATTCTCAAGAAACCCAACCTTGACCCCACCTCACTCTCTAATTACCGCCCCATTTCCCTTCTCCCCTTTGCCTCTAAAATACTCGAGAGACTTGTCTGCAACCGTCTCTCCACCTACCTCTCTGAGCACTCCCTCCTTGACCCTCTCCAATCAGGCTTCCGCCCCCTCCATTCCACTGAAACTGCCCTTTCTCAAGTTACGAATGATCTCCTCTCGGCTAAAGCCATGGGCCACTACTCCCTCCTGATTCTCCTCGACCTCTCAGCGGCCTTTGACACCGTTGACCACCCCCTCCTGCTTGACACCCTCCAGTCCATTGGCCTCTCCGGTACCGTCCTCTCCTGGTTCACCTCTTACCTTGCTGACCATTCATTCTCTGTTTCCACCTCTGAGTCTCTCTCCCCCTCTTCCTCCCTTCCAGTCGGGGTCCCTCAGGGCTCTGTCCTTGGACCCTTACTATTCTCACTATACACCTCTTCTCTGGGTGCACTCATCAGCTCCTTTGGCCTCAAGTACCACCTTTATGCTGATGACACTCAACTCAACCTTTCTTTTCCTGATCTCTCTCCCTCCCTTCTCTCCAGGGTATCCGCATGCCTCTCTGCCATCTCCTCCTGGATGTCCTCTAGATTTTTTAAACTCAATCTTGCTAAAACTGAACTCATTGTCTTTCCTCCCTCTCATACCTCCTTCCCCTCTGACCTCTCTACCACTGTTGACAACTCCTTTATCTCCCCTGTTCCCCAACTCAGCTGCCTGGGTGTCATCCTCGATTGCTCTCTCTCCTTTACCCCACACATTCATTCTCTTGCTAAGTCCTGCCGTTTCCAGCTTGCAACATTGCCCGCATTCGACCCTTCCTCTCCCAGGATGCCACCAAATCTCTCGTCCACTCTCTGATTATCTCCTGCTTGGACTACTGCAACCTTCTCCTTATCGGCCTCCCCCTCTCTCATCTCGCTCCTCTTAGATCTGTACTTAACGCCGCTGCTAGGCTTATTTTCCTCTCTCGCCGTTCCACCTCTGTCTCCCCACTCTACCAAGCCCTTCACTGGCTCCCCTTCCCCTACAAAATCCTTTTCAAGCTCCTCACTCTCACTTACAAGCCCCTCGCCAACTCCACTGCTCCCTACATCTTTAACCTAATTCTATTCACACTCCCTCTCACTCTCTGCGATCGTCCAACGATCGTCGCCTTTCTTCCCTCCTGATTACCTCCTCTCACGCACGTATCCAAGACTTCTCCTGCGCTGCTCCCCTCCATTGGAATAAGCTCCCCCGCTCCATCAGAACTTCCCCTAATCTGTCCTCTTTCAAACGAACATTAAAAACCCACCTTTTCCTAAAAGCCTTCCAGTCTCATGCCTAAACTCCCACTGGTCGGCTTCCCCTCTTTCTCATCCCTTCTTCCCTTCTCCCCCTTCCTCGACTCCGTCTCCGTCTCTCCCGTCTCATCCATTTGTCTGTCTGTCTTCCCCTCCCTTTAGATTGTACGCTCCTTTGAGCAGGGCTCTCCTACCTCCTGTTTCCATCACTTTTAACTGCGCTCTCCAGCTACTCAGCTCACCTCCTCTCAGTCCCTCTGCCCTCTGTCTCCTCTCGCTTCTCTCCGCTCCCCTCAGTGACTCTCAACCTGTCATCCGTGCCCACCCTCTTGGGCCATAGTTACCTGCCTGTACTCACTTTTCCCCTGCCTCTCTTTCTTGCTGTGACTGAGCCCCCAGAGTTATAGTGCTTACTGTTACTTGTACTGTGCTGTTTCAACTTGTACTGTGCCATTGTTTGTCCTTGTACGGCGCTACGGATACTTTGTAGCGCCCTATAAATAAAAATTAATAATAATAATAATAATAGATAACTGGATATTTCTCAATCTATCATTTATTGATAGACTAACTGCAGTAAAAAGTGCAATCTTTCCTAAATCAGCTTATGCAATACCGATGTTGCTACAAATGTATAATTATTTTTTTGGGGAAAACAAAAACCTAGAATACCGAGAGTGCTGTTGCAGCTCTAAGCAGCAGGGAGGGATTAGGGTCCCAGAGATAACTACTCTTACACATTCAGCATTATTCAGGTGTCCTTCCAATTGGCTTCTTGATAGAAAGTTTTTTTACAAATAAATCCATGGAATGTAAAGTATTGTGCTTTATTCACTGGCAGCAATGCTTCATCTTCCCAGAAACCTTATTTCCAAACATGTTCTATCTGACCCTATGTTCTCGGATATGTATAACACATTGGGCAGCATGGCGGCTTAGTGGTTAGCACTTCTGCCTCACAGCACTGTAGTCATGAGTTCGATTTCTAACCATGGCCTTATCTGTTTGGAGTTTGTATATTCTCCCCGTGTTTGCGTGGGTTTCCTCCGGGTGCTCCAGTTTCCTTCCACAATCCACAAACATACTAGTAGGTTGATTGGCTGCTATCAAAAAATTGACCCTAGTCTGTGTGTGTGTGTGTGTATGTCTGTCTCTGTGTGTGTATGTGTGTTGGGGAATTTAGACTGTAAGCTGCAATGGGCCGGGGACTGATGTCGGTGAGTTCTCTGTACAGCGCAGTGGAATTAGTGGCGCTATATAAATAAATCATGATGTAGAGGTGTAAATAATTATATAATTAGAAGTCTACAAATATGAAACATACCACAATATGGGGCAACCAAAGTTTCCATCCCAGGTTAGAAAATGCTCAGCTGTTGGAGAGAGAAGTGAATCAAGGGCATTAAACACATATTTTACTCAGGAGGAATGATGTGAATGCAGAGATTCAAATGCCACCTTCTTCCATAATATATGGGATTGTGGAAAGGTATGTACATTCTGGGACAAGGTCCTGAGATATATTAATAGTACATTTACTCTGAATTTAAGGAAAGATCTTTTTCCCATCCTATGTTTTAACTTTGACAATTATAAGATGTAATTACAGGGAGGGGACATCACCACCAATCTTAATAGCTATTCTCACTATAGCTAGAACAGTAATCTTGCTAAATTAGACCACTCTTTTTGGGAGCAGTGAAAATGATGTTGCTAGTGAATCTCTACTTCGATAGACGGGCTACTTTGCCTGATGTTGAAAGAGTGGTGAAAACCTTTTACAAGAAATGGGGAACCTATATATTGAAACGCTCGAGGAGACACATGAGCATTTAATGAATATACAGACTGGTACTTGTATAGACAAATTAGTGACTCCTCTTAAAGCAAGTGTGTTGGAGAGATGTCTCTGCACTTTTTTGTTAGCCCCTTTGTTAATCTCCCCCCAACGTTTCTCTCTTTCTTACTTTTTAGAATAAATATTGTACAATAAACGTTACCTCTTGTCTAGGTTAGACGAAGGCGGAGGGCATTGGATGGCACCCACACCAGCTTCAACACTAACAATGATATCCACATTGATGTTACAGCACTTTTATACTACCTTTATTTGGATCCTGTATGGGGCTTTATTTGCTGTACCTTGTTTTGTACATCTTTAGATATCTTTTGTTTGTTTTTTGAGGTTGATTACGTTTTTTTCAAATGTATATACAATTGTGAACAGGAAAGTGTACAAAAGACAAAACACAGACATATGTTGAATGTAGCTATATATACATGGCTTTATTCATACTGTCTGTGAACGTTATTTCAACCAGTGTACTGTGAATACTGTTTAATAAAAAACATTTTACAGTAAAATATATACTACTGGTCTGTTGAGCTTACACTTCGTTGCTGGATGCTGCGGCTGTAGAGAAGGAGAAAGAGAAGATATTAGAGCAGTCTGTGTACAGTGTAATGTGTTCCCCATATATCACACACTGACAGACATCAGATATCTTTCCTGTCCAATCACTGCTGGGGCACTGCGCTGGTTGTATTATTCCCTTGTATAACTGAACACAATAAATTAGAATATCATCAGCACATTGTTCCTGCATTTACTTCAAGTAATAAACCAACTCTCGGGGCACAGAGAATATTGACCTTGTTTGGTGTGACACCAGTATCCAACCACTGAGAGACTAATGAAGATCATTCCTGTAATACTGAGACGAATACACCACGGGATGGACATCTGAAGACCACTAAGTACCTGCGGTGACGGTAGACCTAAGAAAGAGACAGAGGTGAATAACAATGCAACCAGCAAAATAAACTGACAATAGAGTACGTCTCTAATATAATGACTGGAGCACATAGATGTGCTATGTGTAGGGTCCATAAATATATATATATATATATATATATATATATATATATATATATATATATATATACATATATAGAGAGAGAGAGAGAGAGAGAGAGAGACAGCACAGGGATACTCTGCACTCTTTAAATACATAATTGATGCTGTACTAACTACTTTTCTATATTAAAAACAGGGATTGTCAGTTCCACATATTGCAGTATATGTTAAGCTGACCAACTCACGCCAAAGTCTTCCCATTCTGGTCAGTCCTAACATGATCAAATACCATGCTTTTTTAAATGGGCTAAAAGCTTTCCTGCACACAGCTTTTAAAGGCAAGTCTTTCCCAAGCACAATCAGCCATGATAGACCTGGGACTCACCTGACACAAGTTGGAATTAATTAATGTAAAGAATGGGGTGCAACAGAGATGGGACTTACAGAACCCCATCTCGCACCCCAGTCTGAACATGGAGAGTGCAGAGAATCTATGTCTTTTTTTGTATATATATATATATATATATATATATATATATATATAGACACATATGCTCAGGCTCCATTCACCAGGCCCATTCCAGGGCTTACAGGTAGCTAGCAAGTTGCTGGCTAATGTGGAGTTGTACCTGATGAGGTGCTGTTAAAAGGCTGCTAGGCAGTTCATTCAGTCTCTCAATACCTGGGGAGGAGGTCAGTTAGCTCCTGAGAGACACTGCAATTTATGACCAGTAAGTTCTGTTATTTTGTATGTGTGTGGGACACTAGGTTCTTCACTTTATAAAGGATGTTCATATGTATTAGTTAGAAGCCGGACAGGAAAGGATTTTGTCTATGTTTTGTTTATTTTGATGCTAGTGACAGAACTAGCTGAGGCTTTTTGAACCAAAACACTGGTGTGATATAATTAGCCGAAGCATGTGAAGTGCAGCCGTCTACCCCAGGAGACAATAGCCCTAACCCGATCTTGCAACATAATATATTAGCTTAAGAACATCTAATTATTTTTTTGCACATAAATCAGATGAGTGCATAGATGCACAGAGTACTGGAATGGTGGCATTATTCAACTATAATACACAGGTGACATTATTATATTTAGGAACTCCTGTAAATAATATTCTGTGTAAACATTGAGTTTAGAGTTCATTAGTAAAACTTGTGTATCATGAAAAAACGTTTTTCAATATTTACATATTTATTATATGTAACCTATTCAATTATGAGGCATCGTGGTTTTATATGGTCACAAAACTCATCAGTGACATATAATACCTTTATATCTTACAGTAGACGGTACATATTCCCATATGTAAAGATCTCCTACTTAATTACCCCACTCATTCCTCCATGTAAAATTGCAATTGAGAAGAATTAAAGGGTAATGTTAATAATAATTCTGGTTATGTGTAAATTTGCCAATTGATCCTAATTTCCAGGAAAAGTCATGAAACGTGTTGGGGGACCACTAGATATAACTCATTAGTTAGGTCACCTGGAGCGACTTCAGTGTTCCCAGTTGGCAGATATACTACTGGCCGGAGCTCTCTATTATCACTGCTCATCCCACCATCTGTTTTTTAGAACCCATGTGTGAAACAGATGTGCAGTGCCTATAAAATAATGAATAATACCAGTAAACTAAGGGCAGTTCAAACTAAACACTGCTATATTATATTTATATGTGACTACCTGGAGGACATTATATTCACTTTATACATGATTGGGTATTTATATCTTTTTAGCACTTTATATCTGTGGGACCCCATTGTCTCTGTGTTTTATAGTTACAGGTATACAATATACATCAGCAAAAGTGGATAGAGGGCAGCGATATAGTACGCTTGATAAAAACAGACTTAAAAAATGTGTTTAATACCATATAGGCTATAAAGGGTGTCAAAGACACCTCCCAAAAGTATAACAACTGTAATAATAAATATAAATATATACATTAAACAAAATCAATATAAAAATTAATCACATTAAGTCGCCAAAGAATAGCCTTAAACATTACCATAAAGGCATCAATAAGTAACAAAAAAACATACATAATAATAATAATAATAATAATAATAATAATAATAATAATAATAAAATTAATAATAATAATAATAGTAATAATAATAATGATAGAAATACATTAACTGATGTAATATAGGTACAGGAATCAATATAAATGAGGTAGGATCCCAATTATTAACTAAAGTCCTAAATAAAAGTACTGGTCATTGAGGAGAGAGACACAATATTCATAAGCTCACCGATGTTTGGGGTGGACCTTTCCTTTTACATATAGACCCCTTAGCGCCAGTAAGGTTTATTTTTTTAGCTGTGAATACTATTATACAATTTGCTTCAACTACATTGTGATTTTATCTTAATTCTGTACCAGTAAGACATGGTGTAAGTTCACAAGGGGAAAGTTATTGCTTCTGTGCAAGATCAACATCAAACATTACAGTCTACTTGCTGACAATGAGTTTCCAAGTAACCAAATGATCTCCAGGGCCTGATTCATTAAGGATCTTAACTTGAGAAACTTCTTATTTCAGTCTCCTGGACAAAACCATGTTACAATGCAAGGGGGGCAAATTAGTATTCTGTTTTGCACATAAATTAAATACTGACTGTATTTTCATGTAGCACACAAATATCAACCTTAAATTTCAGTGTACAAATAAGCTATCAAGTATTTGTGTGTTACATGAAAAAACAGTCAGTATTTAATTTATGTGCAAAACAGAATAATATTTTGCCCCCCTTGCATTGTAATATGGTTTTGTCCAGGAGACTGAAATAAGATGTTAAGATCCTTAATGAATCAAGCCCCAGATCACTAGGGTAGTGATCTAAGTAAGTGATCTGGATCCCAAACTTACTCTACCCACTGTATCCCCCTTCTTAACCCAGGACTACTTGGGTGAATCAAATCAGCTGATCTTGAGATGAGGCTCCTGAGCTGTGAGGCTTTCAGGAATTCATCATTGGCCAGTTAGTCCCCAAATTGATGCCATTTTGAAAGAATTTCTCATTAAATAATTGCCATTGCAGAATTATACCAATTTCAGTGCATGGAACAGAGACGTCACATGTCCATGGACTTATAAAAGCAGTTTACAGCCCCACATACAATATTTTTTTTCTGTATTGTACCAGGAGAAAATGTGTGTGGTTGATCTCTATGATTGTAACTGTTTCTACACCTGTGGGCACACTGCATTTTTTTTCAACAGCTGCTTAGCCGGCTGACACAACACCTAACCCCTCTTGAAAACATACTTCTTATATACTGTAGTATATAGGTTTTATTGTCACCTTACACTGGCTCTAGATGATGTTGAATTACTTCAGGAATTGATGACTTGTGCAGAACCCAAATGGAAAGCAAACAGCGCTATTATGTTCTTATATAAAACCAAATCTGTTATATAACTATAATAAGCTATAGAGAGAATTTAATTTGGAATGGTACTGTGTGTATAGGAGAATAAGGATGTGTAGAAACATCCTAATGCAGTATCCCTGACAGGTTCTCTTTCTACACCTTTAATGTAAAAAGACGAGATAACATCTGAAAATCTATCAGCAATTTCTGTTTGGCCCCCTTTCAATTGACTTGCTGTAGTTTTATCTGAGATCTCAGAATTGAATTTTTCTACAAGATAACCCCTCAGTCAGACTCTCACCTGTTACATTGAGGAACGTCCCACTGCCGTGTCCGGATATTTCTCCACCGTGCTGGAAAGTAACTTCACAATAATACTTCCCGGTGTCTGGGACATGTACTCTGTGCAGGGTGATACTGGCTGATCTGTTATAGATGAATTCATCTAGGTCCACTCTGGAGATTCTGCCTGTGAAATCCTTATTACTATTAGAGACCTCAGGTCCAGTCCTCACCATATGTCTGTACCACTTGTAGCCGCCAATTATTACATCCTCTGCACCACTGATGCTGTAGTTACATGGTAAGGTGACCGAGCTGCCCTCTGGGGTGATTATTACAGGGATCTGGGATACGTGGATTGTCTGGGACTGAAATCCTGATAAATAGAGTGTGAAATAAGGATTAATCAGTAACATAATAACAGTTATACATACAGGTCACAATCTGCAGGTCTTACAATAAGGTAAATCCTATAGTCACCATGTGATTATAGGGTCACACACACTAGGTTACATGAAACATTTTTATTACACACATACTGAGCTTCTGACATACCAATAACCAGCAAATGTAACCTGCAGCAGGAAAGACAGAAGCTACGCTCTATACAGTACTGAGCCTCAGTTCTCAGCTTGCAGGGTCCCCAGGATCAGTAGTATTTGCACACCTCCCATCCTGTCACTGTGATATGGTGACTGTGTACTGACTGCACCAGGGTGCACTCTCCTCAGTTCTCACCTTGCAGGGTCCCCAGGATCAGTAGTATTTGCACACCTCCCATCCTGTCACTGTGATATGGTGACTGTGTACTGACTGCACCAGGGTGCACTCTCCTCAGTTCTCACCTTGCAGGATCCCCAGGATCAGCAGTATTTGCACACCTCCCATCCTGTCACTGTGATATGGTGACTGTGCACTGACTGCACCAGGGTGCACTCTCCTCAGTTCTGACCTTGCAGGATCCCCAGGATCAGCAGTATTTGCACACCTCCCATCCTGTCACTGTGATATGGTGACTGTGCACTGACTGCACCAAGGTGCACTCCCCTCAGTTCTCACCTTGCAGGATCCCCAGGATCAGCAGTATTTGCACACCTCCCATCCTGTCACTGTGATATGGTGACTGTGCACTGACTGCACCAGGGTGCACTCTCCTCAGTTCTGACCTTGCAGGGTCCCCAGGATCAGCAGTATTTGCACACCTCCCATCCTGTCACTGTGATATGGTGACTGTGCACTGACTGCACCAGGGTGCACTCTCCTCAGGAAGTGATGCTGCAGCTGCTGGAGGCGGTCAGTAAAGAGAGACATTTAGAGTGACATGTGACAGTCCGGACACAGAGAGATGTTTTTCTAAACAGAATTCTGCTTATTTAGAAGAAATTCAGATTTCTAATCTAAGATAAAATAGAAGGTGGTACCATCTTATTTACTAATTTAAGTAAGAAAAGTTAAATAAGTGTCATACCTATACCAATGTCTCATGACATATTAAGGACACCTATATTTTCATTAAGATGCAAACTGATCTGTTCTGTCCCTAAAGTGGCAATACCGCCACTTCACCTACTGCCATCATTATAAAGCTATTAAATTCTGTCAAATTCCATTCACTTACATTCCTATTACATTTTTTATATCTCCACTTCTAAATTTCCATTCCGACACTCCTAAATTTCCACTTCGAACTCTGTCCAAAAGTGATTTTTTTTTTTTTTTTTTATTGCATTTTAACAAATATTACAGGTATAAAATGAAAGAGCAAAAAGCAGAACCAAAAGAAATCCCCAAAAAACCAAAACAAGGCAAAAATAAACATGTGATACGTTCAGTAGGTATTTGGATGCTGTAAATTTACACTCACCCCTCCCAACCGTGGAGAGAAAAGGAAGGACAAGATCAATAGAAGAAATGGGGACAACGACATAGAAGATTTGCAGTTACTCCTGACTTTTCCTAAACAGGGCAGAGGAAATAGGAAAATGGTGGGAGAAGGCAAGAAAAGGCTACAGGAAGGTAGAGAGCCTAATCAACTATCTGCAAAGATATATATAATTATTGAGATTCAAACATTTCATAGGAATTAGAAATTATATTCAGAGAATCTGACAGGTCCAAATGTTGATGTACCAAGTTGAACCAATCCATGACTCGATTTTTCCCACCAAATTCAGATCTGAAAATACAGCAAAACATGGTTTCCAGGAACATTCCTGATCTTGCATGTTTTGGATCGAGATCTTCTATATGAAGCCCTTGCTCCTGTTCTCGCCATTTTAGAATTAATAGAATGTGGTGATTTCAATTGCAGCAATAGTGTGCTGATAACGTGTGTTGCAGAGGGTGGAAAGGCAATGAATGTGTACTGGATTAACTGTGATTTTACTGCAAAAATCTGTAAAGTTTATATACAGATCACAATCTACTTAAATTGTGTGTTAAAGTGGGTGTTAGAGAGTGAAGACTAGACAATCAGTGGCTTCTGGTAGTAATGCTAGTATACCTGTTATAGCCTATTAATTGATTTGAGCAACTTCCAGTTCTTTATTTGTGTGAGAGGCATGTTGGTGTCAGTAGCTGAGGGGGAGTGCTGACATTGGATTGCTATTTGGAGGTTTCTGGGGTACCTCTTTGGTAAGTTAGCTCTCAATTTAAAAACACATATGTATGGCCCAAATATATGGGACTCTCATTGTTTAGAGTAGGACCACCCTATTAGCAAAATCACCGTGGAGTGGTGGGTGGCTTCAACATACATTTGCAAATGTGTGCAACTGAGACTTTTGCATCTTTATCTACAGTAGAAATAGCAGATCTGTTGCTGGCTATAGCAGTGTGCTGGGGGAATTTGTTTTAGTATATAAGTTTATTAGGAGTGGACAAAAAACAGTCTTTCTTGATTTTAAAATCGAAGTATTTGAATGTGAAAGCTACCGTGTGAGGGGCAATATCATATCTGTACTAGTATAATGGGCAACATTTAGGGCAATGTTGACTAACCTGTGACGCTCCAGGTGTTGTGAAACTACAAGTCCCAACACCTCGAGTGTTACAGGTTAGCCAACAGAGATTTAGGGTGCTGTGTTTGACTGTAAACAGCGCACTCATAAAAAACGAAGTATTTCTTGACATTAAAATCCAAGTGTTTGATCGTGAAGGCTATTGTGTGAGGGGCTGTATCATATTTGTACTAGCAAGTGGCCAAAAATTCAGGGAGCTGTGTTTGACAGCAAAACCCCAAATAACAAAGAATTATTTTTTTTAACAAACCAATTGTATTAATTCAAATGATATTGTGGAGCAGTGTCTGAATTGCATAGTAACAGACCCTCTTTTCCCCATCTCATTGGGTGGGCATTCACAAGGTGTGATGGCAGCTACAAGTAGCTCCAACTTTAAGTGGCTTTACTCCTGTTGTCACTCATGGATCAGTCTGTAGATCAGGAGCATCCCAGTACTAGTACTGGCTTTTAGTAGTACTTTTTCAACCTCTACTATTAAAAGAGATCATGTGGGAAAACAGTGCAAAAAAGGCACTTAATACAAATGATGTTTGACAATCTCAAAACATCAGGGGGTAAATGTATCAATCCGAGAGTTTTCCGGCGTGTTTGAAAAGTGGAGATGTTGCTTATAGCAACCAGATTCTAGCTATCATTTTGTAGAATGTACTAAATAAATGATAGCTAGAATCTGATTGGTTTTTCAAACCCGCCGGAAAACTCTCAGCTTGATACATTTACCCCTAGGTCTTGATGTGAGTTTTAAGGGAAGTGTTACTGATGAATGTGGTGACTTGTCTAAACAAAAGGAAAATAACAAACTTTCCATACACCACCCACAGTGGCAAAAAAAGCTCAGATCAAGGCCACTTTTTGCCAGCAGTGGTTCTGCTTTTGCTCTTACATGTACTAGAATGTCTATTGCAAGAGAGGGTACCAAATACACGCATCTTCTGATACTTCCCATGCACCATCTTCTTGCTCTGTGTGTAGATCTGTCACCTCCAAAACAGCCACAGGGGTGCATGAAAAGAATATTGAGGTTGAAGAACAAATTGGGAGTTCACAGAATTTGAGCAGAATCTGAGGGTGTCCATGAGTGCTATATGTGAGTCTGACATTTCAGATTCTGCCAGTGCATTAATAGAGAAGCCCCTTTCCAAAATGTCTCAACCATTTGGAAATGGGAGTATGAGTAGTAATGATGATGGTTTAGACATTGAAATTGATGGTGCTACTTTGGAAGAGGATGAGGGGGATAATTGTGGATCTGACAATGAAAATTGTGTTGGACTTGAACAAGATAATGAAGATGATGTTGATTGCGTCCGAGTAAGGCAGCCACCAGCAGGACCATCTCATGTACACGATAAGCACATTGTAATTCCTCGGCAAAAGCCTACGACGTCGTTTGCAGTCATTCAAGAGGTTTCTCAAAAGCAGGAACATCATGTGTAGTAATAAGCAGCCCAGCATCAGCTACCAGCAGAATGGATAGACACCTCATGCAATCTTCACTATCATTCTCCTCAATATTAGTATGTAGTCCAGCATTGCCTAATGCAATCCATGGCTCCTTAGAAGATTCCTTGTGTTCCTTGTGTGTTTGGGCTGCTGCTGCTGGGGGAGAAAGTTCTGTGCAGAAGGGGACCAAGAAGAATGAGCATAGTTTTAAATAGCAATTGATGTGAAACAATTGTTTGTAAGAGGAGCCAAGTATGACAGCCAGCATCCTGTGGCATAACGGATCACTAAAGCCATGACAATGTTAGCATTGGTTGTGTGTCCAATTTCTGCCATCATTGCATCAGGTTTAAGCAGATTAGTTGAGATCATGTGTCTACGTTACCAAATTCCATCTCAATTCCATGTCTCCCAAATAGCAATTCCTCAGCTGTACCGAGAGGTTAAACACAAAGTCATTCAGTCACTAGAAAATGCCTTTGCACTGATTTCCCACTTAAAAATGGATAAGTGGACCGTGACAGCCCAATTGGTAGGTGTATCGCCTTCAGCGGCAAAAGCGCCTGTAGCATACTCATTCACATCCTCATCCTTTCAGCATTGTAGTGCTAACACACAATGTCAGGTCATTCACAATCACTACTCTCTATATTGTTGGCTTCATATAGAAAATTACTGGTGTCAATCTGTTGGAAAAACTCGAGAATGTCATAATAAATGACTCACCCCACTGAGACTCCACTCAGGATTCCTTGTAGCCTATATGGAGCAAACATTGTTTCTGCATTACGACTGTCTGAATTTCAAGATATTCCATGCTTTGCACAAACAATAAAGTTGGTGGCTCAGAATTTCTTAAAAAATGAGGGGTCAGTACAGGAGATGCTGTCCGTGGCCTGTAAACATCTCTGAGTATTTTCAGCATTCAGCAACCGCATGCAGAACATTGCAGCTGCTGCATATAATAGGCTCTGTCATGCCACCAACTGAAGCAAGAGGTAGTGACGAGGTGAAATTCCAAACTTTATATGATTCAGTAACTGGAGCAACAGACCTAGACATCAAGCCATGTCATAGGGAGAGGGGGTACATGATATTTTAGTCCAGCACAATAGATGCAACAAAAAGAAGCAAGTTCAGACAATGCCAGCCTGTGCCAAATCATATCTAATCAAATTACTGTAAAAGCAGTTTAAGAAGCTGAAGGAGGATATTAAAGTCTGTTGGCCTTGTAGATCGAGTTCTTTATTCACTTCCCAGAATCCAAGGGTTTACAGCATCTTGAAATTTGATCACTACATTTGGCTACTATGAAATAAGATATGGCTTCACTTGTAAATCACAAATAAGATCACTAATGAATATATTAAACACTACATGACCCAGGACTGATCCCTGAGGTTTTCCCCTGGTTACCAGCTCTTCATATGAATTTCCTACTTAGAATGATTTGTTTGCTTTATTAATCTATAGACTGTCTGCCTAACATTGATATTCCATCAGGTCTTAAATTTGCTAGCTATTTGTTCAATAGTAAAGTTCTCAGCATTTTGGAACTGATTTTACCATGTCAATATTTCAGATTTGAGTATGATCTATATTTTAAATTCTGAGGATCATCTCTTGATCCACAGACTTTAAACAAGTAGATTCAACATTGTGATCACCACATAGGCAGAGGCCATCATCACATTCCTCAAAGAGAATGGTAATAGTTAAATGCAAAAATCTGTTCCTTAGAAGGTGGATGCACACATGATATCTGAAGAACACATACTGAGTGCTTTCTTTCTGCTCTCAGCAGACTTCATCCAAAAACAGAAAGTAACAAATATATGTAAAAAAACAGGACTGACATCAAGGGACCAACACCACAAAACACGAAACAGTTACTGTGTCACATGGGAGTGTTCTAGAACAAAACATTCTGAGTAAATGAGTGATGTCACAATAGAATTGGTCTAAAAGTCTTGGTCATCAGAATAAGAAGGAAAAAACAGAGACAAATTCCCCACCACACTGCTATAGCCAGCAACAGATCTGCTATTTCTACTGTAGATAAAAATGCAAAAGTCTCAGTTGCACACATTTGCAAATGTATGTTGAAGCCACCCGCCACGCCAAGGTGCTTTTGCTAATAGGGTGGTCCTACTCTAAACAATGAGAGTCCCATATTGTATTCATCAGAATGAGAGACAGAATAAACAGCTGATCTGCTCTGGTGACTGCAAGAAGCTAATTGTTGAAGTAAAGACAACCAGATACAACCTTTTTTTTTAGTCATCATTGAGACAATGGAGTGAATGGCAGATATCAATATATCTGTCACACAATGTACTTAAGAGTAAGAGTCCCTTATTGACTGCTAGGGCAGCAAAGAAAATGAACCAAAGTTCACAACGATTGAATGAGATGCACTTTATCTTTAAGTTTTTCATTTTTTGTTAGTATGTTAAACACAAAGACTCACATGTGTCTTTTTTATGCTGTTCATTGTGTTTCTTCACTGTAGTGATAAATAATATGAAAGTTTGCAAACTTAAAGCAAACCACAAGACATGAATTGCAATATATAAAGCGAGGGAATGCATAATGCAACCAGCAGCTATTAAGCAAAATGAAAATGACCCCATTATTACATGTTAAATGCCCTCTGATCTGCTGTGGAGGTTTGTCCACCCCAACTGAGCCCATATTTCAATGTTTATATTGCACAACCTAATGGACAGAAAGATACTTTAGAGGCAATACATATAATGACCACATGGAGGAACGTTCATACATTCATTAAGCAGTACAGACTGGACACAGAAGAAGCTGATGAGGGAGTCTTTGCATGGAAGATTCAGTCTTACAATGAATTTTCTCCCTTCCTTAAGTTCTTACTCATTTTTTGTCTTTTTAACTTAATGCCAGGACCTTGCTCATCTCAACCGTTGATGAACAAAACAGAATTATTTCTCCAAGTTTCAATGTCAACTTTCATTAATAACAGCACTCGACATCACCACTTTGATCCAGGAGTCTGTCTTGCTTGATTGATGGCAATTATTTTATCATCATCATCATTTAATTATATAGCACCAATCACATTAGACCCTGCTCCATTGGAGCTTACAGTCTAAATTCCCTAACACACATACACAGAATTAAGTCAATTTGTTAGCAGCCAACTAACCTACCAGTATGTTTTTGGACTGTGGGAGGAAACCTACGCAAACATGGAGAGAACAAAGAAACTCATCACAGATAAGATAATGACCCCAGTGCTGAGAGGCAGAAGTATTCCTGACAGAGTCACAGATGAACTCACACACGCTCTGGCACACAGAAACTGTCACCAGTCTAAGAATTCAGGAAGTAAATAAAAACAATTAAACTTATCTTCTTCTAGTCTTAGAAGAAACAAACAAGAAAGTGTTGACCCACCTCTAACATATGGGGTAAAATAATATCTTCCATGGCTCTTAAAGTTGTTTCCTCAAAAAGAAAGAAAGAAAAAGCTTCTCTTGTTGTGGGGGAACTTCGAGTGGCAGGTGGAGGTTCACAAAATTCTTGTCTAACGTCCTAAATTTGTTTGACAGTTGGAAGTTTGTTAGGTCTCATGTGATAATGCAAACAGAACCCACACATAGATTGTTAGACTGGAGCCATTTTACTCAAAATTGTATCTTTTAGCCTATTCTTGTAGCCGCTATTATCCTGACTTCACAGCGACCCAGTGGAAGAACTACAATGGGTGCAGCAGGTGCAGTGCACCGGGGCCCATGGAGATAATAGGGCCCACTGCATGGGGAATTAGTGAGCTGTTGGCCCCATAACCCTCCTCCCAGCTTCCCTGCTCTGGGGTCCACAGCTCACTAGTTCCGCCTCTGCAGCACCATGTGATTGTCACAACCATTAATGCCTGGAATGATGCCCCCTAGGGGCAAATGTAGCAAACCCTCAATAATTAGGCTATGTAGAGAGCATCCTCATGAACACCACACAATACAGAGATCATGCCCTCCCTCCACCAACCATTTCCTTAACCACCAGCGGCCTTCATGACTACCCTGGCAATAATAAATAATAATACAATGGAGGATAAGACAGAGCTGCCCTCTTTCCCCTCTGCTGTTCGCCAAAGCTCTTGAACCACTAGCTATAGACCTGAGAATCTCTGAGGACTATAAAGGCAACAGGGTAGGCACATTACAGAATATATTTGCACTTTTTGCAGTTGACATGTTGTTATTAGTGTCCGATCCTGGAACCTCGGTCCCCAATATAGTCAATATTATTAATAACTTTGGATTGTATGCAGTTTATAAAGCAAATGCCAATAAATAAGTAATGTTGATAAATGGAAATGAACAACTACTAATCTAACGTCACAATTTCAACTATTAAGATATCAATTAAAATATTTAGCAGTTAATATCCTGTCCACTTTAAAAAATGTATACAAAATAAACTTTACCCTGGTATAAAAAAGATAATTAGGCTGCCACCAACTCCTTCTCTCCTTCCGCACTACCTCAGGAGAGGAAGTCTACTCTCTCATTTCTTCTTCCCCCCCTTCTACCTGCCCTCAGGACCCCATCCCTTCTCACCCTCTTCGCTCCCTTTCCGCCTCCACCTGCTCCCACCTCGCTTACCTCTCCACCGGCATCTTCCCCTCTGCCTTTTAACATGCTCTCGTCTCACCCATTCTCAAGAAACCCAACCTTGACCCCACCTCACTCTCTAATTACCGCCCCATTTCCCTTCTCCCCTTTGCCTCCAAAATACTCGAGAGACTTGTCTGCAACCGTCTCTCCACCTACCTCTCTGAGCACTCCCTCCTTGACCCTCTCCAATCAGGCTTCCGCCCCCTCCATTCCACTGAAACTGCCCTGGCTCAAGTTACGAATGATCTCCTCTCGGCTAAAGCCATGGGCCACTACTCCCTCCTGATTCTCCTCGACCTCTCAGCGGCCTTTGACACCGTTGACCACCCCCTCCTGCTTCACACCCTCCAGTCCATTGGCCTCTCCGGTACCGTCCTCTCCTGGTTCACCTCTTACCTTGCTGACCGTTCATTCTCTGTTTCCACCTCTGAGTCTCTCTCCCCCTCTTCCTCCCTTCCAGTCGGGGTCCCTCAGGGCTCTGTCCTTGGACCCTTACTATGCTCACTATACACCTCTTCTCTGGGTGCACTCATCAGCTCCTTTGGCCTCAAGTACCACCTTTATGCTGATGACACTCAACTCAACCTTTCTTTTCCTGATCTCTCTCCCTCCCTTCTCTCCAGGGTATCCGCATGCCTCTCTGCCATCTCCTCCTGGATGTCCTCTAGATTTTTTAAACTCAATCTTGCTAAAACTGAACTCATTGTCTTTCCTCCCTCTCATACCTCCTTCCCCTCTGACCTCTCTACCACTGTTGACAACTCCTTTATCTCCCCTGTTCCCCAACTCAGCTGCCTGGGTGTCATCCTCGACTGCTCTCTCTCCTTTACCCCACACATTCATTCTCTTGCTAAGTCCTGCCGTTTCCAGCTTGCAACATTGCCCGCATTCGACCCTTCCTCTCCCAGGATGCCACCAAATCTCTAGTCCACTCTCTGATTATCTCCCGCTTGGACTACTGCAACCTTCTCCTTATCGGCCTCCCCCTCTCTCATCTCGCTCCTCTTAGATCTGTACTTAACGCCGCTGCTAGGCTTATTTTCCTCTCTCGCCGTTCCACCTCTGTCTCCCCACTCTACCAAGCCCTTCACTGGCTCCCCTTCCCCTACAGAATCCTTTTCAAGCTCCTCACTCTCACTTACAAGCCCCTCGCCAACTCCACTGCTCCCTACATCTTTAACCTTATCTCTATTCACACTCCCTCTCACTCTCTGCGATCGTCCAACGATCGTCGCCTCTCTTCCCTCCTGATTACCTCCTCTCACGCACGTATCCAAGACTTCTCCTGCGCTGCTCCCCTCCATTGGAATAAGCTCCCCCGCTCCATCAGAACTTCCCCTAATCTGTCCTCTTTCAAACGTACATTAAAAACCCACTTTTTCCTAAAAGCCTTCCAGTCTCATGCCTAAACTCCCACTGGTCGGCTTCCCCTCTTTCTCATCCCTTCTTCCCTTCTCCCCCTTCCTCGACTCCGTCTCCATCTCTCCCGTCTCATCCATTTGTCTGTCTGTCTTCCCCTCCCTTTAGATTGTACGCTCCTTTGAGCAGGGCTCTCCTACCTCCTGTTTCCATGACTTTTAACTGCGCTCTCCAGCTACTCAGTTCACCTCCTCTCTAACCCTCTGCCCTCTGTCTCCTCTCGCTTCTCTCCGCTCCCCTCAGTGACTCTTTACCTGTCACCCATGCCCACCCTCTTGGGCCATAGTTACCTGCCTGTACTCACTTTTCCCCTGCCTCTCTTTCTTGCTGTGACTGAGCCCCCAGAGTTATAGTGCTTACTGTTACTTGTTCTGTGCTGTTTCAACTTGTACTGTGCCATTGTTTGTCCTTGTACGGCGCTATGGATACTTTGTAGCGCCCTATAAATAAAAATTTATAATAATAATAATAATAGATAACTGGATATTTCTCAATCTATCATTTATTGATAGACTAACTGCAGTAAAAAGTGCAATCTTTCCTAAATCAGCTTATGCAATACCGATGTTGCTACAAATGTATAATTATTTTTTTGGGGAAAACAAAAACCTAGAATAGCGAGAGTGCGGTTGCAGCTCTAAGTAGCAGGGAGGGATTAGGGTCCCAAAGATAACTACTCTTACACATTCAGCATTATTCAGGTGTCTTTCCAATTGGCTTCTTGATAGAAAGTTTTTTTACAAATAAATCCATGGAATGTAAAGTATTGTGCTTTATTCGCTGGCAGCAATGCTTCATCTTCCCAGAAACCTTATTTCCAAACATGTTCTATCTGACCCTATGTTCTCGGATATGTATAACACATTGGGCAGCATGGCGGCTTAGTGGTTAGCACTTCTGCCTCACAGCACTGGGGTCATGAGTTCGATTTCTGACCATGGCCTTATCTGTTTGGAGTTTGTATATTCTCCCCGTGTTTGCGTGGGTTTCCTCCGGGTGCTCCAGTTTCCTTCCACAATCCACAAACATACTAGTAGGTTGATTGGCTGCTATCAAAAAATTGACCCTAGTCTGTGTGTGTGTGTGTGTGTATGTCTGTCTCTGTGTGTGTATGTGTGTTGGGGAATTTAGACTGTAAGCTGCAATGGGCCGGGGACTGATGTCGGTGAGTTCTCTGTACAGCGCAGTGGAATTAGTGGCGCTATATAAATAAATCATGATGTAGAGGTGTAAATAATTATATAATTAGAAGTCTACAAATATGAAACATACCACAATATGGGGCAACCAAAGTTTCCATCCCAGGTTAGAAAATGCTCAGTTGTTGGAGAGAGAAGTGAATCAAGGGCATTAAACACATATTTTACTCAGGAGGAATGATGTGAATGCAGAGATTCAAATGCCACCTTCTTCCATAATATATGGGATTGTGGAAAGGTATGTACATTCTGGGACAAGGTCCTGAGATATATTAATAGTACATTTACTCTGAATTTAAGGAAAGATCTTTTTCCCATCCTATGTTTTAACTTTGACAATTATAAGATGTAATTACAGGGAGGGGACATCACCACCAATCTTAATAGCTATTCTCACTATAGCTAGAACAGTAATCTTGCTAAATTAGACCACTCTTTTTGGGAGCAGTGAAAATGATGTTGCTAGTGAATCTCTACTTCGATAGACGGGCTACTTTGCCTGATGTTGAAAGAGTGGTGAAAACCTTTTACAAGAAATGGGGAACCTATATATTGAAACGCTCGAGGAGACACATGAGCATTTAATGAATATACAGACTGGTACTTGTATAGACAAATTAGTGACTCCTCTTAAAGCAAGTGTGTTGGAGAGATGTCTCTGCACTTTTTTGTTAGCCCCTTTGTTAATCTCCCCCCAACGTTTCTCTCTTTCTTACTTTTTAGAATAAATATTGTACAATAAACGTTACCTCTTGTCTAGGTTAGACGAAGGCGGAGGGCATTGGATGGCACCCACACCAGCTTCAACACTAACAATGATATCCACATTGATGTTACAGCACTTTTATACTACCTTTATTTGGATCCTGTATGGGGCTTTATTTGCTGTACCTTGTTTTGTACATCTTTAGATATCTTTTGTTTGTTTTTTGAGGTTGATTACGGTTTTTTTAAATGTATATACAATTGTGAACAGGAAAATGTACAAAAGACAAAACACAGACATATTTAGAATATAGCTATATATACATGGCTTTATTCATACTGTCTGTGAACGTTATTTCAACCAGTGTACTGTGAATACTGTTTAATAAAAAACATTTTACAGTAAAATATATACTACAGGTCTGTTGAGCTTACACCTCGTTGCTGGATGCTGCGGCTGTAGAGAAGGAGAAAGAGAAGATATTAGAGCAGTCTGTGTACAGCATAATGTGTTCCTCATATATCACACACTGACAGACATCAGATATCTTTCCTGTCCAATCACTGCTGGGGCACTGCGCTGGTTGTATTATTCCCTTGTATAACTGAACACAATAAATTAGAATATCATCAGCACATTGTTCCTGCATTTACTTCAAGTAATAAACCAACTCTCGGGGCACAGAGAATATTGACCTTGTTTGGTGTGACACCAGTATCCAACCACTGAGAGACTAATGAAGATCACTCCTGTAATACTGAGACGAATACACCACGGGATGGACATCTGAAGACCACTAAGTACCTGCGGTGACGGTAGACCTAAGAAAGAGACAGAGGTGAATAACAATGCAACCAGCAAAATAAACTGACAATAGAGTACGTCTCTAATATAATGACTGGAGCACATAGATGTGCTATGTGTAGGGTCCATAAATATATATATATATATATATATATATATATATATATATATATATAGAGAGAGAGAGAGAGAGAGAGAGAGAGACAGCACAGGGATACTCTGAACTCTTTAAATACATAATTAGTGCTGTACTAACTACTTTTCTATATTAAAAACAGGGATTGTCAGTTCCACATATTGCAATATATGTTAAGCTGACCAACTCACGCCAAAGTCTTCGCATTCTGGTCAGTCCTAACATGATCAAATACCATGCTTTTTTAAAAGGGCTAAAGGCTTTCCTGCACACAGCTTTTAAAGGCAAGTCTTTCCCAAGCAAAATCAGCCATGGGAGACCTGGGACTCACCTGACACAAGTTGGAATTAATAAATGTAAAGAATGGGGTGCAACAGAG
Organism: Mixophyes fleayi; assembly: GCF_038048845.1. Lineage (NCBI taxonomy): Eukaryota > Metazoa > Chordata > Amphibia > Anura > Limnodynastidae > Mixophyes > Mixophyes fleayi. The sequence goes on along the minus strand of NC_134405.1, from coordinate 11,250,992 downwards.
ATGGGACTTACAGAACCCCATCTCGCACCCCAGTCTGAACATGGAGAGTGCAGAGAATCTATGTCTTTTTTTGTATATATATATATATATATATATATATATACATATATGCCCAGGCTCCATTCACCAGGCCCATTCCAGGGCTTACAGATAGCTAGCAGATAGCTAGCAAGTTGCTGGCTAAGGTGGAGTTGTACATGATGATGTGCTGTTAAAAGGCTGCTAGGCAGTTCATTCAGTCTCTCAATACCTGGGGAGGAGGTCAGTTAGCTCCTGAGAGACACTGCAATTTATGACCAGTAAGTTTTGTTATTTTGTATGTGTGTGGGATACTAGGTTCTTCACTTTAAAGAGGATGTTCCTATGTATTAGTTAGAAGCCGGACAGGCAAGGATTTTGTTTATGTTTTGTTCATTTTGATGCTAGTGACAGAACTAGCTGAGGCTATTTGAACCAAAACACTGGTGTGATATAATAAGCCAAAGCATGTGAAGTGCAGCCGTCTAGCCCAGGAGACGATAGCCCTAACCCGATCTTGCTACAAATTATATTAGCTTAAGAACATCTAATTATTTTTTTGCACATAAATCAGATGAGTGCATAGATGTACAGAGTACTGGAATGGTAGCATTATTCAACTATAATACACAGGTGACATTATTATATTTAGGAACTCCTGTAAATAATAATCTGTGTAAACAGTGAGTTTAGAGTTCATTAGTAAAACTTGTGTATCATGAAAAAACGTTTTTCAATATTTACAGATTTATTAGATGTAACCTATTCAATTAGGAGGCATCGTGGTTTTATATGGTCACAGAACTCATCAGTGACATATAATATCTTTATATCTTACAGTAGACGATACATTATCCCATATGTAAAGATCTCCTACTTAATTACCCCACTCATTCCTCCATGTAAAATTGCAATTGAGAAGAATTAAAGGGTAATGTTAATAATAAGTCTGGTTATGTGTAAATTTGCCAATTGATCCTAATTTCCAGGAAAAGTCATGAAACGTGTTGGGGACCACTAGATATAACTCATTAGTTAGGTCACCTGGAGCGACTTCAGTGTTCCCAGTTGGCAGATATACTACTGGCCGGAGCTCTCTATTATCACTGCTCATTCCACTGTCTATTTTTTAGAACCCCTGTGTGAAACAGATGTGCAGTGCCTATAAAATAATGAATAATACCAGTAAACTAAGGGCAGTTCAGACTAAACACTGCTATATTATATTTATGTGTGACTACCTGGAGGACATTATATTCACTTTATACATGATTGGGTATTTATATCATTTTAGCACTTTATATCTGTGGGACCCCATTGTCTCTGTGTTTTATAATTACAGGTATTCACATTACATCACAAGTGGATAGAGGGCAGCAATATAGTACGCTTGATAAAAACAGACTTAAACAATGTGTTTAATACCATATAGGCTATAAAGGGTATCAAAAACACCACCCAAAAGTATAACAACTATAATAATAAATATATACATTAAACAAAATCAATATAAAAATTCATCACATTAGGTCACAAAGAATAGCCTTAAACATACAATAAAGGCATCAATAAGTAACAAAAATCTTACATAATAATAATAATATTATTAATAATAATAATAATAATAATAATAATAATAATGATAGAAATAAATTAACTGATGTAATATAGGTACAGGAATCTATATAAATGAGGTAGGATCCCAATTAGGAACTAAAGTCCTAAATTAAGGTACTGGTCATTGAGGAGACACAATATTTATAAGCTCACCGAATTTTGGGGTGGACCTTTCATTTTACATATAGACCCCTTAGTGCCAGTAAGGTTTATTTTGTTAGCTGTGAATATACAATTTACTTCAACTACAATGTGATTTTATCTTAATTCTGTACCAGTAAGACATGGGGGTAAATGTATCAAGCTGAGTTTTCCGGCGGGTTTGAAAAGCCAATCAGATTCTAGCTATCATTTATTTAGTACATTGTACAAAATGACAGCTAGAATCTGATTGGTTGCTATTGGCAACATCTACACTTTTCAAACCTGCCAGAAAACTCTCAACTTGATACATTTACCCAATGGTGTAAGTTCACAATTATATATTATATATTATTATTATTATTATAATTAGATATTATTTCTGTGCAAGATCAACATCAAACATTACAGTCTATTTGCTGACAATGAGTTTTCAAGTAACCAAATGATCTCCAGATCACTATATCTAAGTAAGTGATCTGGATCCCAAACTCACTCTACCCACTTTATTCCCTTCTTAATTCAGGACTTCTGGGTGAATCAAATCAGCTGATCCTGAGATGAGGCTCCTGAGCTGTGAGCCCTTCAGGAATTCAGCATTGACCAGTTAGTTCCTAAATCGGTGCTATTTTGAAAGAATTTCCCATTAAATAATTGCCATTGCAGAATTATACCAATTTCAATGCATGGAGCAGAGATGTCAGAGAACGCAGTTTACAGCCCCACATACAATACTTTTTTCTGTATTGTACCAGTTGAAAATGTGTGTGGTTGATCTCTATGAGTGTAACTGTTTCTACACCTATGGGCACACTGCATTTTCATTCAACAGCTGCTTAGCCTGCTGACACAACACCTAACCCATCTTGAAAACATAAATCTTATATACTGTAGTATATAAGTCTTATTGTCACCTTACACTGGCTCTAGATGATGTTGAATCCTTTCAGGAATTGATGGCTTGTGTAGAACCCAGATGGAAAGCACCAGCGCTATTATTATGTTCTTATATAAAACCATAACTGTTATATAATTATAATAAGCTATAGAGAGATCTCCATTTGGAATAGTACTGTGTGTATAGGATAATAAGGAGGTGTAGAAACAATCTAATGCAGTATCTCTGACAGGTTCTATTTCTGCTCAACTCAGTTGACAGAACAAATTGCTCTCTGTATATTACACCTTTAATGTAAAAAGAGGAGATAACATCTGATATCTATCAGCAATTTCTGTTTTGCCTTTTCAAGTGACTTGCTGTAGTTTTATCTGAGATCTCAGAATTTAGGTTTTCTACAAGATAACCCCTCAGTCAGATTCTCACCTGTTACATTGAGGAACGTCCCAGGGCCGTGTCCAGATATTTCTCCACCGTGCTGGAAAGTAACCTCACAGTAATACATCCCGGTGTGTGAGATATCTACACTGTGCAGGGTGATACCGGCTGATCTGTTAATGATGAATACATCTAGGTCCACTCTGGAGATTCTGCCTGTGAAATCCTTATTACTATCAGAGACCTCAGGTCCTGTCCTCACCATATGTCTGTACCAGATGTAGGAGCCGATTGTTATATCCTCTGCTCCACTGATGCTGTAGTTACATGGTAAGGTGACCGAGCTGCCCTCTGGAGTGATTATTACAGGGATCTGTGATACGTGGATTGTCTGGGACTGAAATCCTGATAAATAGAGTGTGAAATAAGGATTAATCAGTAACATAATATCAGTTATACATACAGGTCACAATCTGCAGGTTTTACAGTAAGGTAAATTCTATAGTCACCATGTGATTATAGGGTCACACACACTCGGTTACTTGAAGCATTTTTATTTCAGACATACTGATCTTCTCACATACCAATAACCAGCAGATATAACCTGCAGCTATAAAGACAGAAGTTGCGCTCTATACAGTACTGAGCCTCAGTTCTCACCTTGCAGGGTCCCCAGGATCAGTAGTATTTGCACACCTCCCATCCTGTCACTGTGATATGGTGACTGTGCACTGACTGCACCAGGGTGTACTCTCCTCAGTTCTCACCTTGCAGGGTCCCCAGGATCAGCAGTATTTGCCCACCTCCCATCCTGTCACTGTGATATGGTGACTGTGCACTGACTGCACCAGGTTGTACTCTCCTCAGGAAGTGATGCTGCAGCTGCTGGAGGCGGTCAGTAAAGAGAGACATTTAGAGTGACATGTGACAGTCCGGACACAGAGAGATGTTTTTCTAAACAGAATTCTGCTTAATTAGAAAACACTCAAAAGATTCCGATCTCTAATCTAAGATAAAATAGAAGGTGATACCATCTTATTTACTAATTTAAGTAACAAAGGTGAAATAAGTGTCATACTTATACAAATGTCCCCTGACATATTAAGGACACCTATATTTTCATTAAGATGCAAACAGATCTGTTCTGTCCCCAATACTGCTATACTGCCACTTCACCTTCTGCCTTCTGCCTTCATTATAAACCTATTCAATTCTGTCTAATTCCCTTCACTTACATTCCTATTACATTTTTCATATCATCACTTCTAAATTTCCATTCCGACACTACTAGATTTCCACTTCGAACACTGTCCAAAAGTGATTATTAGGTGTTTTTTTTGCATTTTAGCAAATATTACAGGTAGAAAATGAAAGACCAAAAAGCAGAACCAAAAGAAATCCCCCAACAAAATAATACAAGGCAAAAATAAACATGTGATACGTTCAGTAGGTATTTGGACCCTGTAAATTTACACTCACCTCTCCCAACCGTGGAGAGAAAAGGAAGGACAAGATCAATAGAAGAAATGGGGACAACGACATGGAAGATTTGCAGTTACTCCTGACTTTTCCTAAACAGGGCAGAGGAAATAGGAAAATGGTGGTAGAAGGCAAGAAAAGGCCACAGGAAGGTAGAGAGCCTAATTAACTATCTGCAAAGATATATGAAATCAATGAGCTTCAAACATTTCATAGGAATTTGAAATAATATTCAGAGAAATCTGACAGGTCCGAATTTTGGGGTACTGAGTTGACCCGATCCATGACTCGGTTTTTCCCACCAAATTCAGATCTGAAAATGCGGCAAATCATAATTCGCAGGAAAATTCCTGATCTTGCATGTTTTGGCTCTAGATCTTCTATTCCTTGTTCCAGTTCTCATTTGCCATTTTAGAATTGATAGCATGCGAGGATGTCAATTGCTGCAATAGTGTGCTGATAACATGTGCTGCAGAGGGTGGAAAGGCAATCAATGTGTACTGGACTAGCTGTGATTTTACTGCAAAAATCTTTCGTTTATTTACAGATCAGAGTCTACTTAAATTGTGTGTTTAAGTGGGTGTTAAAGAGTAAAGACTAGACAATCAGTGGCTTCTGGTAGTAATACTAGTATATTAATATATTAGGAGTGGACAAAAAACAAAGTCTTTCTTGATTTTCAAATCTAAGTATTTGAATGTGAAGGCTACCGTGTGAGGGGCAATATTACAGCTGTACTAGTATAATGGGCAACATTTAGGGCAATGTTGGCTAACTTGTGATGCTCCAGGTGTTGTGAAACTACAAGTCCCAACACCTGGAGTGTCACAGGTTAGCCAACAGTGGTTTAGGATGCTGTGTTTGACTGTAAACAGCACACTCATAAAAAAGTATTTCTTGACATCAAAATCCAAGTGTTTGAACGTGAAGGCTATTGTGTGAGGGGCTGTATCATATTTGTACTAGCAAGTGGCCAAAAATTCAGGGAGCTGTGTTTGACAGCAAAACCCCAAATAACAAATCATTTTTTTTAACAAACCAATTGTATTAATTTAAATGATATTGTGGAGCAGTGTCTGAATTGCATAGTAACAGACCCTCTATTCTCTATCTCATTGGGTGGACATTCACAAGGTGTGATGGCAGCTACAAGTAGCTCCAACTTTAAGTGGCTTTTCTCCTGTTGTCACTCATGGATCAGTCTGTAGATCAGGAGCATCCTAGTATTAGTACTGGCAGTAGTAATACTTTTTCAACCTCTACTATTAAAAGAGGTCATGTGGGAAAACAGTGCAAAAAAAGGCACTAAGTCCAAATGATGTTTGTCAATCTCAAAGAAAACATCAGGGGGTAAATGTATCAATGTCCGGATTCTTCAACTCCGGCGAGATCGGCGTCTTCAGCGCTTAAATTTAAAGCGGCGCTGCCTTGTAAAGGGAAACTTCCCTTTACAAGGCAGCGCCGCTTTAAATTTAAGCGCTGAAGAAGCCGATCTCGCCGGAGTTAAAGAATCCGGACATTGATACATTTAGCCCTAGGTCTTGTTGTAAGTTTTAAGGGAAGTGTTACTGGTGAATGTGGTGATTTGTCTAAACAAAAGGAAAATAACAAACTTTCCATACACCACCTGCAGTGGCAAAAAAAGTTCAGACACAGGCCACTTTTTGCCAGCGGTTGTCCTGCTATTGCTCTTAGATGTACTAGAATGTCTATTGCAAGAGAGGGTACCAAATACACGCATCTTCTGAAACTTCCCATGCACCATCTTCTTGCTCTGTGTGTAGGTCTGTTACCTCCAAAACAGCCACAGGGGTGCATGAAAAGAACATTGATGCTGAAGAACAAATTGGGAGTTCACAGAATCCTGAGCAGAATCTAAGGGTGTCCATGAGTGCTATATGTGAGTCTGACATTTCAGATTCTGACAGTGCATTAATTGAGCAGCCCCTTTCCAAAATGTCTCAACCATTTGGAAATGGGAGTATGAGTAGTAATGATGATGATTTAGACATTGAAATTGATGGTGCTTTATTGGAAGAGGATGAGGGGGATAATTGTGGATCTGACAATGATAAATGTGTTGGACTTGAACAAGATAATGAAGATGATGTTAATTCCAAGTAAGGCACCCACCAGCAGGACCACCTCATGCCCATGATAAGCGCATTGTAATTTCTCAGCAAAAGACGAAAAAAATCAGCCTTCTACGTCATTTGCAGTGAGTTTATTCAAGTGGTTTCTCAAAAGCAGGAACATTATGTGTAGTAACAAGCAGCCCAGCATCAGCTACCAGCAGAATGGATAGACACCTCATGCAATCTTCACTATCACCCTCCTCAATATTAGTATGTAGTCCAGCATTGTCTAATGCAATCCATGGTTCCCAAGAAAAATCTTTTGTGCTTGGGCTGCTGCTGCTAGGAGAGAAACTTCTGTGCAGAAGGGGACCAAGAAGACTGATTTAGTTTTAAAGAGCAATTGATGTGAAACATTTGTTTTCAAGAGGAACCAAGTATGACAGCCAGAATCCTGTGGCATAGTGGATAACTAAAGCCATGACAGCTATATTAGTTGTTACGGCTCACACACCCGGTATCAACTCCTAGAACCGCTTCAGAGGTCTTCGCCTATAGCCGCCACCTTTCCCGTAGAGGTAGACATGCTCACAGGTACTCGGATGCCCCCAGGTCTTGTTCTCTAGAAGTAGGAGTTGAATACCTGAGATCGTAGCGCAGGTGATTACAAATAGGAGGAATCAGGTATCCAGGCAAAGATTTCAGGGTCACGAGCAAATATGCAAAGTCAGTATTCAAGCCAGGTGTCAGGGTCACAGGCGAATCAGCAGCGTCAATATCCAAGCAAGGGGTCAGGGTCATAGGCAAATCAGCAATGTCAAAATCCAGGCCAGGGGTCAGCAACGGTAGCTCAGAAGACAGCAAGTACAACAACAGCAGCAGGAGAAGTATGCTAGCAAGCAGGGACTATAACTGGCAGTGAGGCCCAGTCCTCACTGCCTTAAATACTTTGATGGCCAAATCAGAAAGGAGGAGGACAGGGCTGACAATCAGCCTCTGGAGGCTGCTAATTAAATACTAGCTTAGAACTAGCATAGGTCATATCACAAACCAGGAACATGTATGAAAATTTAAATGACATATTAGAATCATGTAAGCGCTCCCCCTGGAGTTGGAGGATGTCCCTACCCCCTCCTACTCTATGCCACAAAAATAAAAAAGCGGTGGTTTGTGACATTAGTATTAGATGTGTGCCCAATTTCTGCCATCATTACATCAGGTTTTAGCAGATTAATTGAGATCATGTGTCTACGTTACCAAATTCCATTTCGATTTAATTTCTCCCAAATTGCAATTCCTTAACTGTATAGAGAGGTTAAACACAAAGTCATTCAGTCACTAGAAAATGCCTTTGCATTGATTCTCCACTCAAATATGGATATGTGGATTGTGACAGCTCAATGGGTAGGTGTATCGCCTTCAGCGGCAAAAGCGCCTGTAGCATATTCATTCTCATCCTCATCCTTTCAGCATTGTAGTGCTAACACACAATGTCAGGTCAGTCACAATCACTACTCTCTGCATCGCTGGCTTCACAAAGACAATTACTGGTGTCAATCTGTTGAAAAAACTCATGAATGTCATAATAGGATTCCTTATTGCCTATATGGAGCAAACATTGTGAATTACGACTGTCTGAATTTCAACATATTCCATGCTTTGCGCAAACAATAAACTTGGTGGTTCAGAATTTCTTAAAAAATGAGAGGTCAGTACAGGAGAAGCTGTCCATGGCCCGTAAACATCTCTGAGTATTTTCAGCATTTAGCAACCGCATGTAGAACATTGCAGCTGCTGCATATAATAGGCTCTGTCATGCCACCAACTGAAGCAAGAGGTAGTGACGAGGTGCAATTCCAAACTTTATATGATTCAGCAACTGGAGGAACAGACCTACACATCAAGCCATGTCATAGGGAGAGGGGGTACATGATATTTTAGCCCAGCACAATGGAGTATCATTTTGTTTTTATGCAAGATACTCAAATTGCAACAAAAAGAAGCGAGTTTAGACAATGCCAGCATGTGCCAAATCATATCTAATCAAATTACTGTAAAAGCAGATCAAGAAGCTGAAGGAGGATATTAAAGTCTGTTGGCCTTGTAGATCGAGTTCTTTATTCACTTCCCAGAATCCAAGGGTTTACAGCATCTTGAAATTGGATCACATTTGGCTACTATGAAATAAGATATGGGGGTAAATGTATCATACTCCGGTTTCTTCAAGTCGCCGGAAGCCGGCGAGATGACAGCTAAAATTTAAAGCGGCGCTGCCTTGTAAAGGCAAGTTTCCCTTTACAAGGCAACGCCGCTTTAAATTTTAGCTGTCATCTCACCGATTTCCGGCGACTTGAAGAAACCGGAGTATGATGTATTTACCCCATGGCTTCACTTGTAAACCACAAATAAGATCACTAATGAATATACTAAACACAACACTACATGACCCAGGATTGATCCCTGAGGTTTTCCCCTGGTTACCAGCTCTTCATATGAATATCCTACTTAGGATGATTTATTGCTTTATAAATCTATAGACTGTCTCCCTAACATTGATATTACATCAGGTCTTAAATTTGTTAGCTACTTGTTCAATAGTAAAGTTATCAGCATTTTGGAACTGATTTTATCATGTTAATATTTCAGATTTGAGTATGATCCATATTTTAAATTCTAGGGATCATTTCTTGATCCGCAGACTGTATACAAGTGGATTCAACATTGTGATCACCACAAAGGCAGAGGCCATCATCACATTTCTCAAAGACTATGGTAGTAGTTAAATCCAAAAATCTGTTCCTTAGAAGGTGGATGCACACATGATATCTGAAGAACACATACTGAGTGCTTTCTTTCTGCTCTCAGCAGACTTCATCCAAGAATAAAAAGTAACAAATATATGTAAAAAAACAGGACTGACATCAAGGGACCAATACCACAAAACAAGAAACAGCTACTGTGTCACACGGGAGTGTTCTAGAACAAAACAGTCTGAGTAAATGAGTGATGTCACAATAGAATTGGTCTAAAAGTCTTGGTCATCAGAATCAGAGACAGAATACACATCTGATCTGCTCTGGTGACTGCAAGAAGCTATTGTTGAAGCAAAAACAACCAGATATAAACATTTTTTTCTTAGTCATTATTAAGACAATGGAGTGAATGACAGATTGTAATATATCTGTCACGCAATATGCTTTATAGTAAGAGACCCTTATTGACTGCTAGGGCAGCAAAGAAAATGAACCAAAGATTACAACCATTGAATGAGATGCACTTTATCTTAGGCAAAAAGTCATAAAGAAGAATTTAAGGAGGAAAGGGACAAGTTTTTCATTTTTTGTTAGTATGTTAAACACAAAGACTCACATGTGTCTTTTTTATGGTGTCCATTGTGTTCCTTCACTGTAGTGATAAAGAATATGAAAGTTTGCAAACTTAAAGCAAACCACAAGACATTGGAGCTTGTGATTTCACTGCTTTTTTTATTTCAAAATTGATAAAGGGTATGGAGTCATTAAGTTATGAGGAAAGGTTAGCCAGTTTAGGCATGTTTACTTTAGAAAAGAGGCGTCTAAGGGGAGATATGATAACTATGTACAAATACATTAGGGGTCAATACAGAGAGCTTTCATGGGAACTTTTTACCCCAAGGACCATACACAGGACACGTGGTCATCCCCTAAGGTTAGAGGAGAGGAAATTTCACAACCAGCAAAGGAAGGGGTTCTTTACAGTAAGGGCAGTCAAGATATGGAATTCATTGCCAGGGAAGGTTGTGATGGCAGATTAAATAGATATGTTTAAGAAAGGGTTAGACAAATTTTTAGCGGAAAGGTGTATCCAGGGATACGACCGTTAATTTAAAATGAAGAATAGTAGTGGATATAGGGTAAAAATAGGACTGCAATATTGAGTCTGGGGGGATTTTCAAAATTGAAACAGATGGGCGGTTGCTTACTTTGGATTAATTTCAAATATAAGTGCAGGATCGCAGGAGATCCAAAATAGGTTGAACTATGTAACTATGTAACTAATCGCAATATGTAAAGCGAGGGAATGCATAATGCAACCAGCAGCAATTAAGCAAAATGAAAATGACCCCATTATTACATGTAAATGCCCTCTGATCTGCTGTGGAGGTTTGTCCACCCCAACTGAGCCCATATTTCAATGTTTATATTGCGCAACCTAATGGGCAGAAAGATACTTTAGAGGCAATACATATAATGACCACATGGAGGAACGTTCATACATTCATTAAGCAGTACAGACTGGACACAGAAGCAGCTGATGAGGGAGTCTTTGCATGGAAGATTCAGTCTTACAATGAGTTTTTTCCCTTCCTTAAGTTCTTTCTAATTTTTTGTCTTTTTATCTTAATGCCAGGACCTTGCTCATCTCAACCGTTGATGAACAAAACAGAATTATTTCTCCAAGTTTCAATGTCAACTTTCATTAATAACAGCACTCGACATCACCACTTTGATCCAGGAGTCTGTGTTCCTTGATTGATGGCAATTATTTTATCATCATCATCATTTAATTATATAGCACCACTCACATTAGTCCCTGCTCCATTGGAGCTTACAGTCTAAATTCCCTAACACACATACACAGAATAGAGTCAATTTGTTAGCAGCCAACTAACCTACCAGTATGTTTCTGGAGTGTGGGAGGAAACCCACGCAAACATGGGGAGAACAAAGAAACTCATCACAGATAAGATAATGACCCCAGTGCTGAGAGGCAGAAGTATTCCTGACATAGTCACAGATGAACTCACACATGCACTGGCACACAGAAACTGTCACCAGTCTAAGAATTCAGGAAGTAAATAAAAACAATTAAACTTATCTTTTTCTAGTCTTAGAAGAAAAAAACAAGAAAGTGTTGACCCACCTCTAACATATGGGGTAAAATAATATCTTCCATGGCTCTTAAAGTTGTTTCCTCAAAAAGAAAAAAAGAAAAAGCTTCTCTTGTTGTGGGGGAACTTAGAGTGGCAGGTGGAGGTTCACAAAATTCTTGTCTAACGTCCTAAATTTGTTTGACAGTTGGAAGTTTGTTAGGTCTCATGTGATATTGCAAACAGAACCCACACATAGATTGTTAGACTGGAGATGTTGTTAAGCGGAGCCATTTTACTCAAAATTGTATCATTTAGCCTATTCTTGTAGCCGCTATTATCCTGACTTCACAGCGACCCAGTGGCGGAACTACAACTGGTGCAGCAGGTGCAGTGCACCGGGGCAGATGGAGATAATAGGGCCCACTGCATGGGGAATTAGTGAGCTGTTGGCCCCATAACCCTCCTCCCAGCTTCCCTGCTCCGGGGTCCACAGCTCACTAGTTCCGCCTCTGCAGCACCATGTGATTGTCACAACCATTAATGCCTGGAACGATGCCCCCTAGGGACAAATGTAGCAAACCCTCAATAATTAGGCTATGTAGAGAGTATCCTCATGAACACCACACAATACAGAGATCATGCCCTCCCTCCACCAGCCATTTCCTCAACCACCAGCGGCCTTCATGACTACCCTGGCAATAATAAATAATAATACAATGGGGGATAAGACAGAGCTGCCCTCTTTCCCCTCTGCTGTTCGCAAAAGCTCTTGAACCACTAGCTATAGACCTGAGAATCTCTCAGGACTATAAAGGCAACAGGGTAGGCACATTACAGAATATATTTGCACTTTTTGCAGTTGACATGTTGTTATTGGTGTCCGATCCTGGAACCTCGGTCCCCAATATAGTCAATATTATTAATAAATTTTGGATTGTATGCAGTTTATAAAGCAAATGCCAATAAATAAGTAATGTTGATAAATGGGAATGAACAACTAGCGAAACTTACTAATCTAACGTCACAATTTCAACTATTAAGATATCAATTAAAATATTTAGCGGTTAATATCCTGTCCACTTTAAAAAATGTATACAAAATAAACTTTACCCTGGTATAAAAAAGATAATTAGGCTGCCACCAACTCCTTCTCTCCTTCCGCACTACCTCAGGAGAGGAAGTCCACTCTCTCATTTCTTCTTCCCCCCGTTCTACCTGCCCTCAGGACCCCATCCCTTCTCACCTTCTTCGCTCCCTTTCCGCCTCCACCTGCTCCCACCTCGCTCACCTCTTTAACCTGACCCTGTCCACCGGCATCTTCCCCTCTGCCTTTTAACATGCTCTCGTCTCACCCATTCTCAAGAAACCCAACCTTGACCCCACCTCACTCTCTAATTACCGCCCCATTTCCCTTCTCCCCTTTGCCTCCAAAATACTCGAGAGACTTGTCTGCAACCGTCTCTCCACCTACCTCTCTGAACACTCCCTCCTTGACCCTCTCCAATCAGGCTTCCGCCCCCTCCATTCCACTGAAACTGCCCTGGCTCAAGTTACGAATGATCTCCTCTCGGCTAAAGCCATGGGCCACTACTCCCTCCTGATTCTCCTCGACCACTCAGCGGCCTTTGACACCGTTGACCACCCCCTGCTGCTTCACACCCTCCAGTCCATTGGCCTCTCCGGTACCATCCTCTCCTGGTTCACCTCTTACCTTGCTGACCATTCCTTCTCTGTTTCCACCTCTGAGTCTCTCTCCCCCTCTTCCTCCCTTCCAGTCGGGGTCCCTCAGGGCTCTGTCCTTGGACCCTTACTATTCTCACTATACACCTCTTCTCTGGGTGCACTCATCAGCTCCTTCAGCCTCAAGTACTACCTTTATGCTGATGACACTCAACTCTACCTTTCTTCTCCTGATCTCTCTCCCTCCCTTCTCTCCAGGGTATCCACATGCCTCTCTGCTATCTCCTCCTGGATGTCCTCTAGATTTCTTAAACTCAATCTTGCTAAAACTGAACTCATTGTCTTCCCTCCCTCTCGTACCTCCTTCCCCTCTGACCTCTCTATCACTGTTGACAACTCCTCTATCTCCCCTGTTCCCCAACTCCGCTGCCTAGGCGTCATCCTTGACTCCTCTCTCTCCTTTGCCCCTTACATTCACTCTCTCGCCAAATCCTGCAGTTTCCAGCTTCGCAACATTGCCCGCATTCGGCCCTTCCTCTTCCAGGATGCCACCAAATCTCTCGTCCACTCTCTGATTATCTCCCACTTGGACTACTGCAACCTTCTCCTTATCGGCCTCCCCCTCTCTCATCTCGCTCCTCTTAGATCTGTACTTAACGCCGCTGCTAGGCTTATTTTCCTCTCTCGTCGTTCCACCTCTGTCTCCCCACTCTACCAAGCCCTTCACTGGCTCCCCTTCCCCTACAGAATCCTTTTCAAGCTCCTCACTCTCACTTACAAGGCCCTCGCCAACTCCACTGCTCCCTACATGTCTAACCTTATCTCTATTCACACTCCTTCCCGCCCTCCTCTCACGCACGTATCCAAGACTTCTCCCGTGCCGCTCCCCTCCATTGGAATAAGCTCCCCCACTCCATCAGAACTTCCCTTAATCTGTCCTCTTTCAAACGAACATTAAAAACCCACCTTTTCCTAAAAGCCTTCCAGTCTCATGCCTAAACTCCCACTGGTCGGCTTCCTCTCTTTCTCATCCCTTCTTCCCTTCTCCCCCTTCCTCGACTCCGTCTCCGTCTCTCCCGTCTCATCCACTTGTCTGTCTGTCTTCCCCTCCCTTTAGATTGTACGCTCCTTTGAGCAGGGCTCTCCTACCGCCTGTTTCCATCACTTTTAACTGCGCTCTCCAGCTACTCAGTTCACCTCCTCTCTAACCCTCTGCCCTCTGTCTCCTCTCGCTTCTCTCCGCTCCCCTCAGTGACTCTCAACCTATCATCCGTGCCCACCCTCTTGGGCCATAGTTACCTGCCTATACTCACTTTTCCCCTCCCTCCCTCTCTTTCATGCTGTGCCTGAGCCCCCAGAGTTATAGTGCTTACTGTTACTTGTACTGTGCTGTTTCACCTTGTACTGTGCCATTGTTTGTCCTTGTACGGCGCTACGGATACTTTGTAGCGCCCTATAAATAAAAAATTATAATAATAATAATAGATAACTGGATATTTCTCAATCTATCATTTATTGATAGACTAACTGCAGTAAAAATTGCAATCTTTCCTAAATCAGCTTATGCAATACCGATGTTGCTATAGGCATTACTAAAGCAGATGTAAACAAATGTATAAGTATTTTTTTGGGGAAAAAAAAACCTTGAATAGCAAGAGTGCGGTTGCAGCTCTAAGCAGCAGGGAGGGATTAGGGTCCCAGAGATAACTACTCTTACACATTCAGCATTATTCAGGTGTCTTTCCAATTGGCTTCTTGATAGAAAGTTTTTTTACAAATAAATCCATGGAATGTAAAGTATTGTGCTTTATTCGATGGCAGCAATGCTTCATCTTCCCAGAAACCTTATTTCCAAACATGTTCTATCTGACCCTATGTTCTCGGATATGTATTACACATTGGGCAGCATGGCGGCTTAGTGGTTAGCACTTCTGCCTCACAGCACTGGGGTCATGAGTTCAATTTCTGACCATGGCCTTATCTGTGTGGAGTTTGTATGTTCTCCCCGTGTTTGCGTGGGTTTCCTCCGGGTGCTCCAGTTTCCTTCCACAATCCACAAACATACTAGTAGGTTGATTGGCTGCTATCAAAAAATTGACCCTAGTCTGTGTGTGTGTCTGTCTGTCTCTGTGTGTGTATGTGTGTTAGGGAATTTAGGTAAGCTGCAATGGGCCGGGGACTGATGTCGGTGAGTTCTCTGTACAGCGCAGCAGAATTAGTGGCGCTATATAAATAAATGATGATGTATAGATGTAAATAATTATATAATTAGAAGTCTACAAATATGAAACATACCACAATATGGGGCAACCAAAGTTTCCATCCCAGGTTAGAAAATGCTCAGTTGTTGGAGAGAGAAGTGAATCGAGGGCATAAAACACATATTTTACCCTGGGGGAACGATGTTAATAATGTCAGCCACTAAAAGAGAAGGTTAACAAACTCACGTTTCTTTATGTTTCTTCAAGTTAGAAATCATATACAATCTCTACCACGTCACAGGGATTTCAATTTAGATACGAAAGGGATAGAAGGTAATGAAGATGTAATTACAGGGAGGGGACATCACCACCAATCTTAATAGCTATTCTCACTATAGCTAGAAAAGTAATCTTGCTAAATTAGACCTCTTGTATGCCACCCTTTTTGGGAGCAGTGAAAATGAATTTGCAATAAAATCTCTACTTCGATAGACGGGCTACTTTGCCTAATGTTGACAGATGGGTGAAAACCTTTTACAAGAAATAGGGAACCTATGTATTGAAACGCTCGAGGAGACACATGAGCATTTAATGAATATACCGACTGGTACTTGTATAGACAAACTAGTGACTCCTCTTAAAGCAAGTGGGTTGGAGAGATGTCTCTGCCCTTTTCGTTAACCTCTTTGTTAATCTCCCCCCAACGTTTCTCTCTTTCTGTCTTACTTTTTAGAAAAAATATTGTACTATAAACGTACCCTCTTGTCTAGGTTAGACGAAGGCGGAGGGCATTGGATGGCACCCACACCAGCTTCAACACTAACAATGATATCCAGATTGATGTTACAGCACTTGGTATACCACCTGTATTTGTACCCTATTTGGGGCTTTATTTGCTGTACCTTGTCTTGTATATATTTAGATATATTTTCTTTCTTTTTTGAAGTATATTAAGTTTTTTTTTTAAATGTATATACAATTGTGAACAGGAAAGTGTACAAAAGACAAAACACAGACATATGTTGAATATAGCTATATATACATGGCTTTATTCATACTGTCTATGAACGTTATTTCAACCAGTGTACTGTGAGTACTGTTTAATAAAAAAACATTTTACAGTAAAATATATACTACAAGTCTGTTGAGCTTACACCTCGTTGCTGGATGCTGCAGCTGTAGAGAAGGAAAAAGAGAAGATATTAGAGCAGTCTGTGTACAGCATAATGTGTTCCCCATATATCACACACTGACAGACATCAGATATCTTTCCTGTCCAATCACTCCTGGGACACTGCACTGGTTGTATTATTCCCTTGTATAACTGAACACAATTAATTAGAATATCACCAGCACATTGTTCCTGCATTTACTTCAAGCAATAAACCAACTCTCGGGGTACAGAGAATATTGACCTTGTTTGGTGTGACACCAGTATCCAACCACTGAGAGACCAATGAAGACCACTCCTGTAATACTGAGGCGAATAAACCATGGGATGGACATCTGAAGACCACTAAGTACCTGCGGTGACGGTAGACCTAAGAAAGAGACAGAGGTGAATAACAATGTAACCAGCAAAATAAACTGACAATAGGGTACGTCTCTAATATAATGACTGGAGCACATAGGTGTGCTATGTGTAGGGTCCATAAATATATATGTGTATATATATATATATATATATATATATACATATATAGAGAGAGAGAGAGAGAGAGAGAGACAGCACAGGGATACTCTGAACTCTTTAAATACATAATTGATGCTGTACTAACTACTTTTCTATATTAAAAACAGGGATTGTCAGTTCCACATATTGCAGTATATGTTAAGCTGACCAACTCACGCCAAAGTCTTCCCATTCTGGTCAGTCCTAACATGATCAAATACCATGCTTTTTTAAAAGGGCTAAAGGCTTTCCTGCACACAGCTTTTAAAGGCAAGTCTTTCCCAAGCACAATCAGCCATGGGAGACCTGGGACTCACCTGACACAAGTTGGAATTAATAAATGTAAAGAATGGGGTGCAACAGAGATGGGACTTACAGAACCCCATCTCGCACCCCAGTCTGAACATGGAGAGTGCAGAGAATCTATGTCTTTTTTTGTATATATATATATATATATATATATATATATATATATATATACACATATGCCCAGGCTCCATTCACCAGGCCCATTCCAGGGCTTACAGGTAGCTAGCAAGTTGCTGGCTAATGTGGAGTTGTACCTGATGAGGTGCTGTTAAAAGGCTGCTAGGCAGTTCATTCAGTCTCTCAATACCTGGGGAGGAGGTCAGTTAGCTCCTGAGAGACACTGCAATTTATGACCAGTAAGTTTTGTTATTTTGTATGTGTGTGGGACACTATTTTCTTCACTTTAAAGGGCATGTTCCTATGTATTAGTTAGAAGCCGGACAGGCAAGGATTTTGTTTATGTTTTGTTCATTTTGATGCTAGTGACAGAACTAGCTGAGGCTATTTGAACCAAAACACTGGTGTGATATAATAAGCCAAAGCATGTGAAGTGCAGCCGTCTAGCCCAGGAGACGATAGCCCTAACCCGATCTTGCTACAAATTATATTAGCTTAAGAACATCTAATTATTTTATTGCACATAAATCAGATGAGTGCATAGATGTACAGAGTACTGGAATGGTGGCATTATTAAACTATAATACACAGGTGACATTATTATATTTAGGAACTCCTGTAAATAATAATCTGTGTAAACAGTGAGTTTAGAGTTCATTAGTAAAATTTGTGTATCATGAAAAAACGTTTTTCAATATTTACATATTTATTAGATGTAACCTATTCAATTATGAGGCATCGTGGTTTTATATGGTCACAGAACTCATCAGTGACATATAATATCTTTATATTTTACAGTAGACAGTACATTATCCCATATGTAAAGATCTCCTACTTAATTACCCCACTCATTCCTCCATGTAAAATTGCAATTGAGAAGAATTAAAGGGTAATGTTAATAATAAGTCTGGTTATGTGTGTAAATTTGCCAATTGATCCTAATTTCCAGGAAAAGTCATGAAACGTGTTGGGAACCACTCAGATATAACTGATTAGTTCGGTCACCTGGAGCGACTTCAGTGTTCCCAGTTGGCAGATATACTACTGGCCGGAGCTCTCTATTATCACTGCTCATCCCACTGTCTATTTTTTAGAACCCCTGTGTGAAACAGATGTGCAGTGCCTATAAAATAATGAATAATACCAGTAAACTAAGGGCAGTTCAGACTAAACACTGCTATATTATATTTATGTGTGACTACCTGGAGGACATTATATTCCCTTTATACATGATTGGGTATTTATATCATTTTAGCACTTTATATCTGTGGGACCCCATTGTCTCTGTGTTTTATAATTACAGGTATTCACATTACATCACAAGTGGATAGAGGGCAGCAATATAGTACGCTTGATAAAAACAGACTTAAACAATGTGTTTAATACCATATAGGCTATAAAGGGTATCAAGAACGCCACCCAAAAGTATAACAACTATAATAATAAATATATACATTAAACAAAATCAATATAAAAATTCATCACATTAGGTCACAAAGAATAGCCTTAAACATACAATAAAGGCATCAATAAGTAACAAAAATCTTACATAATAATAATAATATTAATAATAATAATAATAATAATAATAATAATAATAATAATAATGATAGAAATAAATGAACTGATGTAATATAGGTACAGGAATCAATATAAATGAGGTAGGATCCCAATTAGGAACTAAAGTCCTAAATTAAGGTACTGGTCATTGAGGAGACACAATATTTATAAGCTCACCGAATTTTAGGGTGGACATTTCATTTTACATATAGACCCCTTAGCGCCAGTAAGGTTTATTTTGTTAGCTGTGAATATACAATTTACTTCAACTACAATGTGATTTTATCTTAATTCTGTACCAGTAAGACATGGGGGTAAATGTATCAAGCTGAGTTTTCCGGCGGGTTTGAAAAGCCAATCAGATTCTAGCTATCATTTATTTAGTACCTTGTACAAAATGACAGCTAGAATCTGATTGGTTGCTATTGGCAACATCTACACTTTTCAAACCTGCTAGAAAACTCTCAGCTTGATACATTTACCCAATGGTGTAAGTTCACAAGTTATTATTTCTGTGCAAGATCAACATCAAACATTACAGTCTATTTGCTGACAATGAGTTTTCAAGTAACCAAATGATCTCCAGATCACTATATCTAAGTAAGTGATCTGGATCCCAAACTCACTCTACCCACTTTATTCCCTTCTTAATTCAGGACTTCTGGGTGAATCAAATCAGCTGATCCTGAGATGAGGCTCCTGAGCTGTGAGCCCTTCAGGAATTCAGCATTGACCAGTTAGTTCCTAAATCGGTGAATTTCCCATTAAATAATTGCCATTGCAGAATTATACCAATTTCAATGCATGGAGCAGAGATGTCAGAGAACGCAGTTTACAGCCCCACATACAATACTTTTTTCTGTATTGTACCAGTTGAAAATGTGTGTGGTTGATCTCTATGAGTGTAACTGTTTCTACACCTATGGGCACACTGCATTTTCATTCAACAGCTGCTTAGCCGGCTGACACAACACCTAACCCATCTTGAAAACATAAATCTTATATACTGTAGTATATAAGTGTTATTGTCACCTTACACTGGCTCTAGATGACGGTGAATCCTTTCAGGAATTGATGGCTTATGTAGAACCCAGATGGAAAGCACCAGCGCTATTATTATGTTCTTATATAAAACCATAACTGTTATATAATTATAATAAGCTATAGAGAGATCTCCATTTGGAATAGTACTGTGTGTATAGGATAATAAGGAGGTGTAGAAACATTCTAATGCAGTATCTCTGACAGGTTCTCATTCTGCTAAACTCAGTTGACAGAACAAATTGCTCTCTGTATATTACACCTTTAATGTAAAAAGACGAGATAAAATCTGATATCTATCAGCAATTTCTGTTTTGCCTTTTCAAGTGACTTGCTGTAGTTTTATCTGAGATCTCAGAATTTAGGTTTTCTACAAGATAACCCCTCAGTCAGACTCTCACCTGTTACATTGAGGAACGTCCCAGGGCCGTGTCCAGATATTTCTCCACCGTGCTGGAAAGTAACTTCACAATAATACATCCCGGTGTGTGAGATATCTACACTGTGCAGGGTGATACCGGCTGATCTGTTAATGATGAATACATCTAGGTCCACTCTGGAGATTCTGCCTGTGAAATCCTTATTACTATCAGTGACCTCAGGTCCTGTCCTCACCATATGTCTGTACCACTTGTAGGAGCCGATTCTTGCATCCTCTGCACCACTGATGCTGTAGTTACATGGTAAGGTGACCGAGCTGCCCTCTGGGGTGACTATTACAGGGATCTGGGATATGTGGATTGTCTGGGACTGAAATCCTGATAAATAGAGTGTCAAATAAGCATTAATCAGTAACATAATATTAGGGATGTGCACCGGCGACTTTTGAGGTCTCGTGTTTTGTGTTTTGGATCCGGATTTTCGTTATTTTTGAGGTTCGGATTTGTCTCGCAAAACACTTGGCGAAAGGTCTCGGTTCGGATTTAAGGTATTGGATTCGGATTTTTTTTGAAAAAAACATAAAAAGTTTAAAAATCAAGTTTTTGGGCTTATTTTCACTCCTAGGCTATTATTAACCTCAATAACATTCAATAACAAGCATTTCCACTAATTTACAGTGTATTCTGAACACCTCACAATATAGTTATTAGTCCAAAACGTTGCAACAAGGTATCTTTCTGGACTGCGTAGAGGAGTGGGTCACCACAATATCTTAAAAACCCTGAACTTTTATGATTCGCACCAATAATTGTACCTGGACTGCGTAGAGGAGTGGGTAACCACAATATCTTAAAAACCCTGAACTTTTATGATTCGCACCAATAATTGTACCTGGACTGCGTAGAGGAGTGGGTCACCACAATATCTTAAAAACCCTGAACTTTTATGATTCGCACCAATAATTGTACCTGGACTGCGTAGAGGAGTGGGTCACCACAATATCTTAAAAACCCTGAACTTTTATGATTCGCACCAATAATTGTACCTGGACTGCGTAGAGGAGTGGGTCACCACAATATCTTAAAAACCCTGAACTTTTATGATTCGCACCAATAATTGTACCTGGACTGCGTAGAGGAGTGGGTCACCACAATATCTTAAAAACCCTGAACTTTTATGATTCGCACCAATAATTGTACCTGGACTGCGTAGAGGAGTGGGTCACCACAATATCTTAAAAACCCTGAACTTTTATGATTCGCACCAATAATTGGACCTGGACTGCGTAGAGGAGTGGGTCACCACAATATCTTAAAAACCCTGAACTTTTATGATTCGCAGCAATAATTGTACCTGGACTGCGTAGAGGAGTGGGTCACCACAATATATTAAAAACCCTGAACTTTTATGATTCGCACCAATAATTGTACCTGGACTGCGTAGAGGAGTGGGTCACCACAATATCTTAAAAACCCTGAACTTTTATGATTCGCACCAATAATTGTACCTGGACTGCGTAGAGGAGTGGGTCACCACAATATCTTAAAAACCCTGAACTTTTATGATTCGCACCAATAATTGTACCTGGACTGCGTAGAGGAGTGGGTCACCACAATATCTTAAAAACCCTGAACTTTTATGATTCGCACCAATAATTGTACCTGGACTGCGTAGAGGAGTGGGTCACCACAATATATATTAAAAACCCTGAACTTTTATGAATCGCACCAATAATTGTACCTGGACTGCGTAGAGGAGTGGGCACTGGGCACCACAATAAAATATATAAAAAACCTTCAACAGATCTGCATTACACTACACATACGGCTGCTCCTCCATCCTCTCCATCATATACATGTTGGAGTTTTAGCGTGTGACAACCTCTTGTTTTTGATAATGTCAGTGCATTTTGAATATTTTTCAATTTGCCCCACACCACTGAATGTACTTTATCTATGATACGCAATACGCATCTATCTATCTTGACTGCGTAGTGTGGTGGCCCCGGTACACAATTTGGTACCGAGGCCACAATATAATTAAAAAACCCTCCACGTGTCTGAATTCCACCAAACAAGTATCTGGACTGCATAGTGGGGTGGCCCCGGTACCCAATTTGATACCGGGGCCACAATACCTCCTCCAAACATGGTACAGACAATTCGTCATTGAGAGACCCCAGACAGACAGGGTCGAAGTGTTATTGTTTGACTTTGTAAACCCAAAAAAATGTCCCTGTTGCACATAGTCGTGCAATGAAGACTGACTTTTTCATTTAAAGGCACGATCTTTAAAGTGTAGTGTTTGTAAGTCTAAGTCATATTATACTTTTGGTAAAATTGGTTTATTTTGTTTTGTTCCTCTTTATGGTAATTAATTAGTAATAGAATTAAAGTAGGAAATAGAATTAAAGTATGAAATAGAATTAAAGTAGGAAATAGAGTGGTATAGAGTTGTAGTGTGGTATAGATAGAGTGGTCCACACAATATAATAATAAAACCCTCAACTGGTCTGAATTCCACCAAACAAGTATCTTGACTGCGTAGTGGGGTGGCCCCGGTACACAATTTGGTACCGAGGCCACAATATAATTAAAAAACCCTCCACGTGTCTGAATTCCACCAAACAAGTATCTGGACTGCATAGTGGGGTGGCCCCGGTACCCAATTTGATACCGGGGCCACAATACCTCCTCCAAACATGGTACAGACAATTCGTCATTGAGAGACCCCAGACAGACAGGGTCGAAGTGTTATTGTTTGACTTTGTAAACCCAAAAAAAGTCCCTGTTGCACATAGTCGTGCAATGAAGACTGACTTTTTCATTTAAAGGCACGATCTTTAAAGTGTCAGAAAGAGAGAGAAGACACAGGAGAGGAGAGTTGTAGCTGGGGACCTGGGGTGGAAGCTCCCAGGCTCCCCCAGCATTGCCTGGAAGTCTGAGCGTGGTGACTGAGCCAGGGCAAGGAATGTGTGCCCTGGATGAGGGGGAGAACTCCATGCCACTATAGTGAACCCAAGAGAGAGGGGGACACTGCACATGGAAGAGGCCCTGGAGTGAGGGCTGCTACAAGAGGCATGGTAGTTGTAGTGTCAGATCCTGAGGCTGAGAGTACACAGAGTCAGAGCACAGGAGACATTATCCCCGCAGAGGAGGGATGAGCTGCAGTTGAGAGGTACACAGAGTGTGTCAGAGCTGCATGGAGGAGAGGCTGCCTGCCTATTAGCATCCATGCATGTGCCCCTGCAGAAAGGGTGATCTGCAGTGAGTATGGAGTGCAAGAGACATGTAAATTATGTTATTTAACATCTGGATAACATTAAGAACTGTGCAGGAGGAGTGATAAGATATTTGCAACCATATTCGTATTTCTCATTAATAACTGTGCTGGAGAGAGTAAGGAGATGTATATATTCTGCAACCATTATGATTATCGTGCTGGAGGAAGAGTGTAAATAAAAGTTCAGTTTGTTATAGAGATGGTCTGGCGCCCAAATTATTGTGACTTCTATATTACACTGCACCAAAGTGACATTACCTGTGTCCCACTAACTACAAAGAAACACCTGCATGTGCAGGGACCCCCTGATCATTTACACCCATGCCCATCAGCTAGCCAGGGCTTGAGAAGGAGGTGCACTGTGTACCCTTTGCACCCCACACTACACACAGTGACAGGGGGTTACATAATGAGGCCACAATATAATTAAAAAATTGGGCATCAACTGTCACCATTGTTTAATATCTGATACACCTAAATATGGACTGCACAGTGGAGTCTCCCCGGTAGTAAATTTGGTGCCGGGGCCACAATACCTCCTCCAACTTCCAAGTGTAGTGTTTATAAAGACACACAGCGTCGAAGTGTTATTATTAGTTGACTTTCTTAACCCTAAAATTGTCCCTGTTGCAAATATTCGTGCAATGGACAGTTACTTTTCTATTGAAAGACTCGAGCTTTCAAGTGTAGTGTTTATAAAATATAAACAACAATACAGTAGTTTTAGAGCACGTCAATACCTCTTGTTTTAAATTATGACACGGCATTTTACTTTTGGTTTAATTTCTTGAATTTTTTAACATTTGGTTTTACTTTTTGAACATGGCAAACGACTGTTGCTTGGTCATATAATGCAAAAAAAAAATTTCCAAGATGAAATTGTCCTTGGGCCCTCACACCCACCCTTATGTTGTTGAAATAGGACATGCACACTTTAACAAACCAATCATTTCAGCGACAGGGCCTACCAAACAACTTTGGCTGAAATGATTGGTTTGTTTGGGCCCCCACACCAAAAAAGCTATTCATCTCTCCCTGTACAGACTAAACAGGCTCTACTGAGGCAAGATGTCGTCCTCATCCTCAACCTCTGATTCCTCTCCCCCTACAGTGTGTACTTCCTCCTCATCACACATTATCAATTCGTCCCCGCTGGACTCCACAACCACAGGTCCCTCTGTAGTATCTGGAGGGCAGTGCTGTACTTCATTGAGGAATTGATTATTCATTTTTATAAACATCATTTTTTCAACGTTGTGAGGAAGCAACCTCCTTCGCCGCTCACTGACCAGGTTCCCCGCTGCACTAAAAACTCTTTCCGAGTACACACTGGAGGGGGGACAACTCAGGTAAAATAGAGCCAGTTTGTACAGGGGCTTCCAAACTGCCTTTTTTTCCTGCCAGTAACAATATGGACTGTCTGACATGTCTACTTGGATGGTGTCAGCAAAGTAATCATCCACAATTTTTTCTATTGTGACAGCATCCAATGCAGCGACAGTAGACATGTCTGCAATGGTTGGCAGGTCCTTCAGTCCGGACCAGATGTTATCAGCATCCCCGCCAGTGCCTCTTTTGGGAAAACTGAGCTTTTTCCTCGCAGCCATAGATGTGGAAGAAAATGAGGGTGGAGCTGTTGGCATGTCACGGTCCTCTTCAGAGGACAATCTCCTGACCAGCAGGTCTTTGCACCGCTGTAGACTTGTGTCCGCCGGAAACAGAGACACAACATACGCTTTAAACCGAGGATCGAGCACGGTGGCCAGAATGTATTCCTCTGACTTTAAAAGAGTGACCACCCTCGGATCCTGGCAAAGCATACGAAGGGCTACATCCACAAGAGCTACATGCTTGGTGTAATCGCAATGGCTTACCAGCTCCTCCCTCACTTTCTCCAGCTGCTTCTGCAACAGCCTGATCAGGGGAATGACCTGACTCAAGCTGGCAGTGTCGGAACTGACTTCTCGTGTGGCAAGTTCAAATGGCTGCAGAACCTTGCACAACACGGAAATCAGTCACCACTGCGCTTGACTGAGGCGCATCCCCACTCCTTTGCCTATGTCGTAGGTGGCTGTGTAGGCCTGAATGGCCTTTTGCTGCTCCTCCATCCTCTGCAGCATATAGAGGGTGGAGTTCCAGCGCGTCACAACCTCTTGTTTGAGGTGATGGCAGGGCAGGTTCAAGCTTTTTTGATGTGCCTCTAGTCTGCGGTAGGCACTGGCTGAATGCCGAAAGTGTCCAGCAATTTTGCGGGCCACCGCAAGCATCTCCTGCACACCCCTGTCACTCTTGAGGTAATGCTGCACCACCAAATTAATGGTGTGGGCAAAACATGGGACGTGCTGGAAATTGCCCATATTTAATGCCCGCACAATGTTACTGGCATTGTCTGACACCACAAATCCCCATGAGAGTCTAAGTGGGGTAAGCCACTGGGAGATAATTTCCCTCATTTTCTCTAATATGTTGTCAGCGTTGTGCCTCTTATTAAAGCCTGTAATGCACAATGTTGCCTGCCTTTGCATGAGCAGCCATTTTGTAGATGCTGCTACTGATGCAGCTGTTGCTGTTGCTGCGGAAGGGGATGCATCTACCCAGTGGGCTGTCACAGTCATATAGTCCTTCGTTTGCCCAGAACCACTTGTCCACATGTCCGTGGTTAAGTGGACAGTGGGTACAACCGCATTTTTAAGAGCACTGAGGACACTTGATCGTACTTCTCTGTACATTTTTGGTATCGCCTGCCTAGTGAAGTGGAATCTCGAGGGGATTTGGTACCGGGGACACAATACCTCCATCAACCCTCTAAATCCCACTCCACTGATGGCGGACACCGGGCGCACGTCTAACACCAACATTGCAGTTACAGCCGCAGTTATACGCTTTGCAATAGGGTGACTACTATCGTATTTGGTGGTCATGGCAAACGACTGTTGGACGGTCAATTGTTTTGTGAAAGACTTAGCGGTCTTACGACTTCCCCTCTGGGAAGATGACCGACTAACAGCAGCAACAGCAGCAGTGGCAGTAGTAGGCGTACCGCTGCAGGATTCCTCGGATGAATCCCGTATTGAGGAGGACTCAGTCTGGCTGCTGACTTGGGCTGCAGGACTGAATCTGATGGAGATTGTGGAGGAAGTTGACGAGGAGGGTGTTGCTGGTGTGTATCCAACTGGACCACGGGATTTAGGTGTCCCTGTACCGATGAGGGTCCTAGCCCCAGTTCCTGAACTAACTACTGAACTATGAAGGTTATTCAGGTGACGTATAAGGGAGGATGTTCCTAGGTGGGCAAGATCCTTACCCCTGCTTATTTGAGCTTTACATAAGCTACATATTGCCATACATTGGTTGTCTGGATTTGGATAAAAATAACTCCCCGAAGAGGTGCATTTTTTGGTCTTCTGACCAGGCATGACGATGGGCTTTTTCATCCCATGGACATCAGCTGTTTCCCCCCTGGTGCCTCATTTACAATAACCACATCACCATCCTCCATCATCAAGTTCCTCCACAGCGCCAGCTACATCATCAATAGCCTCCTCCCGAGCCACCTCCTTCCCCGTACAGTGATGGGAAGGTCAGGCTTGACAACCACCAACACCCTTGGACTCGCCTTGGGGATTTGTGATAATTTCTCTTTAGAAGGCAGAGTTGTTTGCTGTTTTGTTGCTGACAGCATAACTCTCTTCAATTTTTTGTAGGGGGGGGGAGGAGGAGGAGGGCTAAGATCCGTGGGTGAAGCTGAACCACTAGTCATGAACACGGGCCAGGGCCTAAGCCGTTCCTTGCCACTCCGTGTCGTAAATGGCATATTGGCAACTTTACGTTTCTCCTCAGATGATTTAAAGTTTCTCTTTTTGCTACTTTTTCTTAACTTGGGCTTTTTGGATTTTACATGCCCGGTACTACGAGATTGGGCATCGGGCTTGGAAGACGACGTTGATGGCATTTCATCGTCTATGTCATGACTAGTGGCAGCAGCTTCAGCATTAGGAGGAAGTGGGTCTTGATCTTTCCCTACTTTATCCTCCAAATTTTTGGTCTCCATTATATGTAGCACAAGATACTGCAGAATGTGTGAACTTGGTAATATTGCAGTACCAATGGACTTATACTGCTGGATTGGTTTTGCAAATTTGGTTATAATTATTATATATTTTTTTTTTTTTAAATTTTTTATTTTTTTTTACTTTTTTTTTATTTTTAAAAAACTTGGGAATAGTGGGGAAATAACTATGCCCTTAGAAGCACAGAGCACAGGACACATCACCACTGGACTGAACAGGACACGGCACAGGACCCAGCAGCACTACGGAACTCAGCAGGACAGAGCACAGGACACAGCACCACTGGACTGATACTGCAGAATGTGTGAACTTGGTAATATTGCAGTACCAATGGACTTATAATGCTGGATTGGTTTTGCAAATTTGGTTATAATTATTATATTTATTTATTTTTTTAAATTTTTTATTTTTTTTTACTTTTTTTTTATTTTTAAAAAACTTGGGAATAGTGGGAAAATAACTATGCCCTTAGAAGCACAGAGCACAGGACACAGCACCACTGGACTGAACAGGACACGGCACAGGACCCAGCAGCACTACGGAACTCAGCAGGACAGAGCACAGGACACAGCACCACTGGACTGATACTGCAGAATGTGTGAACTTGGTAATATTGCAGTACCAATGGACTTATAATGCTGGATTGGTTTTGCAAATTTGGTTATAATTATTATATATTTTTTTTTTTTTTTAAATTTTTATTTTTTTTTACTTTTTTTTTATTTTTTAAAAACTTGGGAATAATGGGGAAATAACTATGCCCTTAGAAGCACAGAGCACAGGACACAGCACCACTGGACTGAACAGGACACGGCACAGGACCCAGCAGCACTACGGAACTCAGCAGGACAGAGCACAGGACACAGCACCACTGGACTGATACTGCAGAATGTGTAAACTTTGTAATATTGCAGTACCACTGGACTTTTACTGCTGAATGTGTGAACTTGGTAATATTGCAGTACCAATGGGCTTATACTGCAGGATTGGTTGTGCAAATTTTGTGGTAATTAAAAAATATTAAAGTAGTTTTTGGTATTTTTTAAAAAAACTTTTTTTTATTTTTTTAAACACAGGGGAATATTGGGGAAATAACTATGCCCTTAGAAGCACAGAGCACAGGACACAGCACCACTGGACTGAACAGGACACAGCACAGGACCCAGCAGCACCACTGACCTCAGAAGGACAGAGCACAGCACACAGCACCACTGGACTGATACTGCAGAACACAGCACAGCACAGCACAGCACAGCACTAAACAGCACAGCACAGCACAGCACAGCACAGCACAGCACAGCACAGCACAGCACAGAACTAAACAGCACAGAGGACCACCTAACACACCCTCCCTCTACCCTGATCAATGCCCGAGTGAAGATGGCGGCGACTAGCGGGGAATTTATAGGATCCGAGTATCGCGAGATCCGACAACGGGATTATGAGTCAGAGCCTCAGTTTCACTTTTGAATTTGGCGCCAATACCCGGATCTGTCTCGGATCCGACTCGGATCCGCAACGTTCGGGTGGGCTCGGATTTCAGAAATCCGAGTGCGCTCATCCCTACATAATATCAGTTATAATTTCAGGTCACAATCTGCAGGTTTTACAGTAAGGTAAATTCTATAGCCATTATTTGATTATAGGGTCACACTCACTAGGTTACTTGAAGCATTTTTATTTCACACATACTGATCTTCTCACATACTAATAACCAGCAGATGTAACCTGCAGCTATAAAGACAGAAGTTGCGCTCTATACAGTACTGAGCCTCAGTTCTCACCTTGCAGGGTCCCCAGGATCAGCAGTAGTTGCACACCTCCCATCCTGTCACTGTGATATGGTGACTGTGCACTGACTGCACCAGGGTGCACTCTCCTCAGTTCTCACCTTGCAGGGTCCCCAGGATCAGCAGTATTTGCACACCTCCCATCCTGTCACTGTGATATGGTGACTGTGCACTGACTGCACCAGGGTGCACTCTCCTCAGTTCTCACCTTGCAGGGTCCCCAGGATCAGCAGTATTTGCACAAAACTCATCCTGTCACTGTGATATGGTGACTGTGCACTGACTGCACCAGGGTGCACTCTCCTCAGTTCTTACCTTGCAGGGTCCCCAGGTTCAGCAGTATTTGCACACCCTCATCCTGTCACTGTGATATGGTGACTGTGCACTGACTGCACCAGGATGCACTCTCCTCAGTTCTCACCTTGCAGGGCCCCCAGGATCAGCAGTATTTGCACACCCTCATCCTGTCACTGTGATATGGTGACTGTGCACTGACTGCACCAGGGTGCACTCTCCTCAGTTCTCACCTTGCAGGGTCCCCAGGATCAGCAGTATTTGCACACCTCCCATCCTGTCACTGTGATATGGTGACTGTGTACTGACTGCACCAGGGTGCACTCTCCTCAGTTCTCACCTTGCAGGGTCCCCAGGATCAGCAGTATTTGCACACCTCCCATCCTGTCACTGTGATATGGTGACTGTGTACTGACTGCACCAGGGTGCACTCTCCTCAGGAAGTGATGCTGCAGCTGCTGGAGGCGGTCAGTAAAGAGAGACATTTAGAGTGACATGTGACAGTCCGGACACAGAGAGATGTTTTTCTAAACAGAATTCTGCTTAATTAGAAAACACTCAAGATTCCGATCTCTAATCTAAGATAAAATAGAAGGTGATACCATCTTATTTACTAATTTAACTAACAAAGGTGAAATAAGTGTCATACTTATACAAATGTCCCCTGACATTTTAAGGACACCTATATTTTCATTAAGATGCAAACAGATCTGTTCTGTCCCCAAAGTGGCTATACTGCCACTTCACCTTCTGCCTTCATTATAAACCTATTAAATTCTGTCTAATTCCATTCACTTACATTCCTATTACATTTTTCATATCATCACTTCTAAATTTCCATTCCGACACTACTAGATTTCCACTTCGAACACTGTCCAAAAGTGAATATTAGTTTTTTTTTTGCATTTTAGCAAATATTACAGGTATAAAATAAAAGAGCAAAAAGCAAAACCAAAAGAAATCCCCAAAAAAACCAAAACAAGGCAAAAATAAACATGTGATACGTTCAGTAGGTATTTGGATGCTGTAAATTTACACTCACCCCTCCCAACCGTGGAGAGAAAAGGAAGGACAAGATCAATAGAAGAAATGGGGACAACGACATGGAAGATTTGCAGTTACTCCTGACTTTTCCTAAACAGGGCAGAGGAAATAGGAAAATGGTGGTAGAAGGCAAGAAAAGGCCACAGGAAGGTAGAGAGCCTAATTAACTATCTGTGAAGATATATGAAATCAATGAGCTTCAAACATTTCATAGGAATTTCAAATAATATTCAGAGAAATCTGACAGGTCCGAATTTTGGGGTACCGAGTTGACCCGATCCATGACTCGGTTTTTCCCACCAAATTCAGATCTGAAAATGCGGCAAATCGTAATTCGCAGGAAAATTCCTGATCTTGCATGTTTTGGCTCGAGATCTTCTATTCCGCTCCAGTTCTCATTTGCCATTTTAGAATTGATAGCATGCGAGGATGTCAATTGCTGCAATAGTGTGCTGATAACATGTGCTGCAGAGGGTGGAAAGGCAATCAATGTGTACTGGACTAGCTGTGATTTTACTGCAAAAATCTTTAAAGTTTATATACAAATCACAGTCTACTTAAATTGTGTGTTAAAGTGGGTGTTAGAGAGTGAAGACTAGACAATCAGTGGCTTCTGGTAGTAATACTAGTATATTAGTTTATTAGGAGTGGACAAAAAATAACGTCTTTCTTGATTTTAAAATCTAAGTATTTGAATGTGAAGGCTACCGTGTGAGGGGCAATATCACAGCTGTATAATGGGCAACATTTAGGGCAATGTTGGCTAACCTGTGACGCTCCAGGTGTTGTGAAACTATAAGTCCCAACACCTGGAGTGTCAAAGGTTAGCCAACAATGATGTAGGGTGCTGTGATTAACTGTAAACAGCACACTCATAAAAAACAAAGTATTTATTGACATTAAAATCCAAGTGTTTGACCGTGAAGGCTATTGTGTGAGGGGCTGTACATATTTGTACTAGCAAGTGGGCAAAAATTCAGGGAGCTGTGTTTCACAGCAAAACCCCAAATAACAAAGACTTTTTTTAACAAACCAATTGTATTAATTCAAATGATATTGTGGAGCAGTGTCTGAATTGCATAGTAACAGACCCTCTTTTCCCTATCTCATTGGGTGGACATTCACCTGGTGTGGTGGCAGCTACAAGTAGCTCCAACTTCAAGTGGCTTTACTCCTGTTGTCACTCATGGATCAGTCTGTAGATCAGGAGCATCCCAGTACTAGTACTGGCTTTTAGTAGTACTTTTTCAACCTCTACTATTAAAAGAGGTCATGTGGGAAAACAGTGCAAAAAAGGCACTAAATACAAAAGATGATGTTTGACAATCATCAAAACATCAGGGGGTAAATGTATCAAGCCGAGAGTTTTCCGGCGTTTTTGAAAAGTGAAGATGTTGCCTATAGCATCCAATCAGATTCTAGCTATCATTTTGTAGAATGTACTAAATAAATGATTGCTAGAATCTGATTGGTTTTTCAAACCCGCCGGAAAACTCTCAGCTTGATACATTTACCCCCAGATCTTGATGTGAGTTTTATAGGAAGTGTTACTGATGAATGTGGTGACTTGTCTAAAAAAAAAGGAAAATAACTTTCCATACACCACCCACAGTGGCAAAAACAGCTCAGACCATGCCCATTTTTTTCCAGCAGGGGTCCAGCTTTTTCTCTTACATGTACTAGAATGTCTATTGCAAGAGAGGGTACCAAACACATGCATCTTCTGATACTTCCCATGCACCATCTTCTTGCTCTGTGTGTAGATCTGTCACCTCCAAAACAGCCACAGGGGTGCATGAAAAAAACACTGAGGCTGAAGAACAAATTAGGAGTTCACAGAATCTTGAGCAGAAACTAAAGGTGTCCATGAGCACAATGTGTGAGTCTGGCATTTCAGATTCTGCCAGTGCATTAATAGAGCAGCCCCCTTCCAAAATTTCTCAACATTTTTGAAATGTGAGTATGAGAAGTAATGATGATGATTGAGACATTGAAATTGAAGGTGCTACTTTGGAAGAGGATGAAGGGGATAATTGTGGATCTGACAATGAAAATTGTGTTGGACTTGTGTGGAGTTGCCCCCGGTGCCCGAGAAGCGGGCGAAGATGCCCGCGATCGCCGTGTCCCTGGAGGGACAGAAGATGTCCTCAGCTCCTGTGCCCAGCAAGAGGGTGAAGAAGGAAGAAAGAAGTGAGTTACCCGTCCAGCGCTCAAGCGGCAGTAAGTATGTCTTCTTTCCTGCAGGTCCCGTCCGCAGAGGAAGGATGAGCCAATCAGGGCTCATCTTTCCCCGCTGGCCAATCAGCGGCCGGATACGCGAGCCAACCGCTGCTCGCGCCCGGCCTCTCAAAAGACTGGCGCCGACGCGAGCCAATCAGCGCTCGCGTCGGGTAATGACGTCACGACGGCGACTATATAAGTCGCCGGGTGGCGCCATTTTGGCAGAAGAGAGTCGGCGGCGGAGAGAGAAAGACGTCGTGGGACATCTGGAGTGCAGGAAGAAAAGAAGCCGCCGGAGCGGAGATCGTCGTGGGGAGCCCTTGTAAGGGCTGAGAGCGCCCCCGCCTCTGGAGCAGCCAGAAGACCCGCGCTGAACGGGAGAAGAGGCGCCGCCGGCTGGAGGGTCTGGAAGACCCGGAGAAAGAAAGCAGAAGACGGCGTGGCAAGTTGAGATTCCTGCGCAGAGCAGGTAAGTAGCCTCAACATTAAGTCGGGCACTAGGCCCGTGGCCACGGTCGGGCACAAGGCCCGTGGGGACAATAAATTAGGGGCACAAGGCCCAGACAACTGGGCACTAGGCCCTGAACAAGTAGTGGGCCAGTAGGCCGTATTGATAAAGGGGACAAGCCTCTGTTAGTAGTTAGAGAGGGGGAGGCCCAGAGCCCCCAGGTACAAGGGCACAAGGCCCTTAGGTAGTTAGTGGCCTAGAGGCCATAGGAAGGCCACAGGGCCTGAGTAGGGGCTGGTAGCCCGTAAGCTATAAAGGGCACAAGGTAAATAGTCAGGGAGGCCACAGGCCTCAGTAGGCAGGGGCTAGTGCCCCAGGTAGCAGGGCACAAGGCCCTAGTTAGTGGGCTCAGGGCCCTGAGTTAGAGAGGGGGCTGAGGCCCATAGTCAGAGCACAAGGCTCTGTAGGCCGCTGTGCACAAGGCACATGGTGTGAAGGGCAGACGGCCCTGGTGGTGTGTGGTAGAGGTGCAAGAGCCTCGTGAGTGTAACCGCGGCCCTGTGTGAGGTGAGCACAGGGAGTTAGGAAGTACAGTAGAGCGGAGGCTCCTGTGGTGCTGTTGCAACCGGCTGGTTGGCTAACAGCGGTGTGCTCTGGTGAGTAGCGTGTAAAGTACTGTATACTGTGTTTATTCTGTCGGTGCGGCGAGTATTGTTTGTATTACGGTATTTTGGGGTGTGCTACATAATTGTGTCCAGGGGCAAGACGTCAGGCCCCCATTAAAGGTAGGCTCTTGTTCCTGTGTTTTTCTGTGCTAACCCCTACTGTGGGGACAAGTGTAGTTATCAGCGTACACATAGTCAGGGAAGAACACACGTAGTTTTCCCATCCCTTAGGTCCCTGGGGTCACACTGGTTTCCATAGGGGGTGACTGAGTGAGTCAGTGGCAGTGCAGCACAGCTCAACGCCATTCCAGGGGACGTCCCGTGGTTCAGGTTGAGAGTCCCAGTCCTCAGTTCCGTGCAGGTTACCTGGCAGTTCTGGAGTGGGATACGTGTTCGATATCTGGGTGCAGGCAGTCGGGCGGTTCAGTTCGATCGGCTGTTCCGGGCGGCAGTTTGTACGCAGGTTAGTGCGCTGTTCCAGTGAGCCTCAGTCGAGCCTCGTGCAGCCGGTCCTTAGGATCCGTGGGTGACCCCATAGCAAGAAGGCAGCTTCTTGGTACGACCTGGGCGAGGGGGTTAGGAACCGCCCTCCGGTAAAGTCCGTGAACACCGGCTGGTTTTCCCCGTAGTGTGTAGTGAGCAGTTCCGTTAGTGCACCACACCTAGGTAGTCATAGTTGTTTTGACATAGTTGCGTTGCCGACCAATAGAGCATTGTTAGGGTCGGGTCGCTGTTGTAGTCAGTTTAGTTTTGTGGGTGCCATCTTAGCCTCACTGAGAGTGCAGAGGGAGGCTGTGTGTTCCTTGTCATCCGCAGGTGTCGGGGAGGTGCAGGAGAACCGGATCGGAAG
This sequence comes from Mixophyes fleayi, assembly GCF_038048845.1. Taxonomy (NCBI): domain Eukaryota; kingdom Metazoa; phylum Chordata; class Amphibia; order Anura; family Limnodynastidae; genus Mixophyes; species Mixophyes fleayi. The sequence goes on along the minus strand of NC_134405.1, from coordinate 11,215,910 downwards.
TGGGAGTGTCCTGGTGAGTATCACGCTCGATTCCCCCTTTCGGTTAGGCCCTCACCGGCAGGTGTGCGAGGTATTTGAGGCGGGACTAGTCCTGGTCTCAAGTGCCTGTAGTCCCCCGTGCTTGGCAAGAGCAAAGTGAGGAGGCGGCAACTGAGCTTGGACTGACCGTGTCCTCGTTCTTTGCCGTATTCTCGGACAGCCCTTACCTGGTAGGCACGGCCGTAATCTCTGTCTCTTTCTTAGAGGGACGTGGTTGGAGATGACAAGGATCGCAGCTGGGTTATCGGAGGCGGACTGGAGGTAACCATTGTTTACAAGGTAAGTTCTTTTAGGGTTGCATCTGTCCTGTTTCCCCGCAGGGGCGCTACACTTGAACAAGATAATGAAGATGATGTTAATTCCAAGTAAGGCAGCCACCAGCAGGACCACCTCATGCCCATGATAAGCGCATTGTAATTCCTCGGCAAAAGACAAAAAAAAATCAGCCTTCTACGTCATTTGCAGTGAGTTCATTCAAGTGTTTTCTCAAAAGCAGGAACATCATGTGTAGTAACGAGCAGCCCAGCATCAGCTACCAGCAGAATGGATAGACACCTCATGCAATCTTCACTATCATTCTCCTCAATATTAGTATGTAGTCCAGCATTGCCTAATGCAATCCATGGTTCCTTAGAAGAATCCTTGTGTGCTTGGGCTGCTGCTGCTGGGGGAGAAACTTCTGTGCAGAAGGGGACCAAGAAGAATGAGCATAGTTTTAAGCGCAATATGTAAAGCGAGGGAATGCATAATGCAACCAGCAGCAATTAAGCAAAATGAAAATGACCACATTATTACATGTTAAATGCCCTCTGATCTGCTGTGGAGGTTTGTCCACCCCAACTGAGCCCGTATTTCAATGTTTATGTTGCACAACCTAATGGGCAGAAAGATACTTTAGAGGCAATACATATAATGACCACATGGAGGAACGTTCATACATTCATTAAGCAGTACAGACTGGACACAGAAGCAGCTGATGAGGGAGTCTTTGCATGGAAGATTCAGTCTTACAGTGAGTTTTTTCCCTTCCTTAAGTTCTTACTCATTTTTTGTCTTCTTATCTTGATGCCAGGACCTTGCTCATCTCAACCGTTGATGAACAAAACAGAGTTATTCCTATTTCTCCAATTTTCTATGTCAACTTCCATTAATAACAGCACTCGACATCACCACTTTGATCCAGGAGTCTGTCTTTCTTGATTGATGGCAATTATTTTATCATCATCATTTAATTATATAGCACCACTCACATTAGTCCCTGCTCCATTGGAGCTTACAGTCTAAATTCCCTAACACACATACACAGAATAGAGTCAATTTGTTAGCAGCCAACTAACCTACCAGTATGTTTTTGGAGTGTGGGAGGAAACCCACGCAAACATGGGGAGAATAAAGAAATTCATCACAGATAAGGCCATATAGGATTCAAACTCATGACCCCAGTGCTGAGAGGCAGAAGTATTCCTGACAGAGTCACAGATGAACTCACACATGCACTGGCACACAGAAACTGTCACCAGTCTAAGAATTCAGGAAGTAAATAAAAACAATTAAACTTATCTTCTTCTAGTCTTAGAAGAAAAAAACAAGAAAGTGTTGACCCACCTCTAACATATGGGGTAAAATATTATCTTCCATGGCTCTTAAAGTTGTTTCCTCAAAAAGAAAAAAAGAAAAAGCTTCTCTTGTTGTGGGGGAACTTCGAGTGGCAGGTGGAGGTTCACAAAATTCTTGTCTAACGTCCTAAATTTGTTTGACAGTTGGAAGTTTGTTATGTCTCATGTGATAATGCAAACAGAACCCACACATAGATTGTTAGACTGGAGCCATTTTACTCAAAATTGTATCATTTAGCCTATTCTTGTAGCCGCTATTATCCTGACTTCACAGCGACCCAGTGGAAGAACTACAACTGGTGCAGTAGGTGCAGTGCACCGGGGGTCCATGGAAATAATAGGGCCCACTGCATGGGGAATTAGTGAGCTGTTGGCCCCATAACCCTCCTCCCAGCTTCCCTGCTCTGGGGTCCACAGCTCACTAGTTCCGCCTCTGCAGCACCATGTGATTGTCACAACCATTAATGCCTGGAACGATGCCCCCTAGGGGCAAATGTAGCAAACCCTCAATAATTAGGCTATGTAGAGAGCATCCTCATGAACACCACACAATACAGAGATCATGCCCTCCCTCCACCAGCCATTTCCTCAACCACCAGCAGCCTTCATGACTACCCTGGCAATAATAAATAATAATACAATGGGGGATAAGGCAGAGCTGCCCTCTTTCCCCTCTGCTGTTCGCAAAAGCTCTTGAACCACTAGCTATAGACCTGAGAATCTCTCAGGACTATAAAGGCAACAGGGTAGGCACATTACAGAATATATTTGCACTTTTTGCAGTTGACATGTTGTTATTGGTGTCCGATCCTGGAACCTCGGTCCCCAATATAGTCAATATTATTAATAACTTTGGATTGTATGCAGTTTATAAAGCAAATGCCAATAAATAAGTAATGTTGATAAATGGGAATGAACAACTAGCGAAACTTACTAATCTAACGTCACAATTTCAACTATTAAGATATCAATTAAAATATTTAGCAGTTAATATCCTGTCCACTTTAAAAAATGTATACAAAATAAACTATACCCTGGTATAAAAAAGATAATTAGGCTGCCACTAACTCCTTCTCTCCTTCCGCACTACCTCAGGAGAGGAAGTACACTTTCTCATTTCTTCTTCCCCCCCTTCTACCTGCCCTCAGGACCCCATCCCTTCTCACCTTCTTCGCTCCCTTTCCGCCTCCACCTGCTCCCACCTCGCTCACCTCTTTAACCTGACCCTCTCCACCGGCATCTTCCCCTCTGCCTTTTAACATGCTCTCGTCTCACCCATTCTCAAGAAACCCAACCTTGACCCCACCTCACTCTCTAATTACCGCCCCATTTCCCTTCTCCCCTTTGCCTCCAAAATACTCGAGAGACTTGTCTGCAACCGTCTCTCCACCTACCTCTCTGAACACTCCCTCCTTGACCCTCTCCAATCAGGCTTCCGCCCCCTCCATTCCACTGAAACTGCCCTGGCTCAAGTTACGAATGATCTCCTCTCGGCTAAAGCCATGGGCCACTACTCCCTCCTGATTCTCCTCGACCTCTCAGCGGCCTTTGACATCGTTGACCACCCCCTGCTGCTTCACACCCTCCAGTCTATTGGCCTTTCCGGTACCATCCTCTCCTGGTTCACCTCTTACCTTGCTGACCATTCCTTCTCTGTTTCCACCTCTGAGTCTCTCTCCCCCTCTTCCTCCCTTCCAGTCGGGGTCCCTCAGGGCTCTGTCCTTGGACCCTTACTATTCTCACTATACACCTCTTCTCTGGGTGCACTCATCAGCTCCTTCAGCCTCAAGTACCACCTTTATGCTGATGACACTCAACTCTACCTTTCTTCTCCTGATCTCTCTCCCTCCCTTCTCTCCAGGGTATCCGCATGCCTCTCTGCCATCTCCTCCTGGATGTCCTCTAGATTTCTTAAACTCAATCTTGCTAAAACTGAACTCATTGTCTTTCCTCCCTCTCGTACCTCCTTCCCCTCTGACCTCTCTATCACTGTTGACAACTCCTCTATCTCCCCTGTTCCCCAACTCCGCTGCCTAGGCGTCATCCTTGACTCCTCTCTCTCCTTTGCCCCTCACATTCACTCTCTCGCCAAATCCTGCAGTTTCCAGCTTCGCAACATTGCCCGCATTCGGCCCTTCCTCTCCCAGGATGCCACCAAATCTCTTGTCCACTCTCTGATTATCTCCCGCTTGGACTAATGCAACCTTCTCCTTATCGGCCTCCCCCTCTCTCATCTCGCTCCTCTTAGATCTGTACTTAACGCCGCTGCTAGGCTTATTTTCCTCTCTCGTCGTTCCACCTCTGTCTCCCCACTCTACCAAGCCCTTCACTGGCTCCCCTTCCCCTACAGAATCCTTTTCAAGCTCTTCACTCTCACTTACAAGGCCCTCGCCAACTCCACTGCCCCCTACATGTCTAACCTTATCTCTATTCACACTCCTTCCCGCCCTCCTCTCACGCACGTATCCCAGACTTCTCCCGTGCCGCTCCCCTCCATTGGAATAAGCTCCCCCACTCCATCAGAACTTCCCTTAATCTGTCCTCTTTCAAACGAACATTAAAAACCCACCTTTTCCTAAAAGCCTTCCAGTCTCATGCCTAAACTCCCACTGGTTGGCTTCCTCTCTTTCTCATCCCTTCTTCCCTTCTCCCCCTTCCTCGACTCCGTCTCCGTCTCTCCCGTCTCATCCACTTGTCTGTCTGTCTTCCCCTCCCTTTAGATCGTACGCTCCTTTGAGCAGGGCTCTCTTACCTCCTGTTTCCATCACTTTTAACTGCGCTCTCCAGCTACTCAGTTCACCTCCTCTCTAACCCTCTGCCCTCTGTCTCCTCTCGCTTCTCTCCGCTCCCCTCAGTGACTCTCAACCTATCATCCGTGCCCACCCTCTTGGGCCATAGTTACCTGCCTATACTCACTTTTCCCCTCCCTCCCTCTCTTTCATGCTGTGCCTGAGCCCCCAGAGTTATAGTGCTTACTGTTACTTGTACTGTGCTGTTTCACCTTGTACTGTGCCATTGTTTGTCCTTGTACGGCGCTACGGATACTTTGTAGCGCCCTATAAATAAAAATTTATAATAATAATAATAGATAACTGGATATTTCTCAATCTATCATTTATTGATAGACTAACTGCAGTAAAAAGTGCAATCTTTCCTAAATCAGCTTATGCAATACCGATGTTGCTATAGGCATTACTAAAGCAGATGTAAACAAATGTATAATTATTTTTTTGGGGAAAAAAAAACCTTGAATAGCGAGAGTGCGGTTGCAGCTCTAAGCAGCAGGGAGGGATTAGGGTCCCAGAGATAACTACTCTTACACATTCAGCATTATTCAGGTGTCTTTCCAATTGGCTTCTTGATAGAAAGTTTTTTTACAAATAAATCCATGGAATGTAAAGATTTGTGCTTTATTCGATGGCAGCAATGCTTCATCTTCCCAGAAACCTTATTTCCAAACATGTTCTATCTGACCCTATGTTCTCGGATATGTATAACACATTGGGCAGCATGGAGGCTTAGTGGTTAGCACTTCTGCCTCACAGCACTGGGGTCATGAGTTCGATTTCTGACCATGGCCTTATCTGTGTGGAGTTTGTATGTTCTCCCCGTGTTTGCGTGGGTTTCCTCCGGGTGCTCCAGTTTCCTTCCACAATCCACAAACATACTAGTAGGTTGATTGGCTGCTATCAAAAAATTGACCCTAGTCTGTGTGTGTGTCTGTCTGTCTCTGTGTGTGTATGTGTGTTAGGGAATTTAGACTGTAAGCTGCAATGGGCCGGGGACTGATGTCGGTGAGCTCTCTGTACAGCGCAGCGGAATTACTGGCGCTATATAAATAAATGATGATGTATAGATGTAAATAATTATATAATTAGAAGTCTACAAATATGAAACATACCACAATATGGGGCAACCAAAGTTTCCATCCCAGGTTAGAAAATTCTCAGTTGTTGGAGAGAGAAGTGAATCGAGGGCATAAAACACATATTTTACCCTGGAGGAACAATGTTAATAATGTCAGCAACTAAAAGAGAAGGTTAACAAACTCATGTTTCTTTATGTTTCTTTAAGTTCGAAATCATATACAATCTCTACCATGCCACAGGGATTTCAATTTAGATACGAAAGGGATAGAAGGTATTGAAGATGTAATTACAGGGAGGGGACATCACCACCAATCTTAATAGCTATTCTCACTATAGCTAGAAAAGTAATCTTGCTATATTAGACCTCTTGTATGCCACCCTTTTTGGGAGCAGTGAAAATGAATTTGCAATAGAATCTCAACTTCGATAGACGGGCTACTTTGCCTAATGTTGACAGATGGGTGAAAATCTTTTACAAGAAATAGGGAACCTATATATTGAAATGCTCGAGGAGACACATGAGCATTTAATGAATATACAGACTGGTATTTGTATAGACAAACTAGTGACTCCTCTTAAAGCAAGTGTGTTGGAAGATGTCTCTGCCATTTTTTGTTAGCCCCTTTGTTAATCTACCCCCAACAGTTCTCTCTTTCTTACTTTTTAGAATAAATATTTTACTATAAACGTACCCTCTTGTCTAGGTTAGACGAAGGCTGAGGGCATTGGATGGCACCCACACCAGCTTCAACACTAACAATGATATCCAGATTGATGTTACAGCACTTGGTATACCACCTGTATTTGTACCCTGTTTGGGGCTTTATTTGCTGTACCTTGTTTTGTATATATTTAGATATATTTTCTTTCTTTTTTGAAGTATATTAAGTTTTTTTTTTAAATGTATATACAATTGTGAACAGGAAAGTGTACAAAAGACAAAACACAGACATATGTTGAATATAGCTATATATACATGGCTTTATTCATACTGTCTATGAACGTTATTTCAACCAGTTTACTGTGAGTACTGTTTAATAAAAAACATTTTACAGTAAAATATATACTACAGGTCTGTTGAGCTTACACCTCGTTGCTGGATGCTGCAGCTGTAGAGAAGGAGAAAGAGAAGATATTAGAGCAGTCTGTGTACAGTGTAATGTGTTCCCCATATATCACACACTGACAGACATCAGATATCTTTCCTGTCCAATCACTGCTGGGGCACTGCGCTGGTTGTATTATTCCCTTGTATAACTGAACACAATTAATTAGAATATCACCAGCACATTGTTCCTGCATTTACTTCAAGCAATAAACCAACTCTCGGGGCACAGAGAATATTGACCTTGTTTGGTGTGACACCAGTATCCAACCACTGAGAGACCAATGAAGACCACTCCTGTAATACTGAGGCGAATAAACCACGGGATGGACATCTGAAGACCACTAAGTACCTGCGGTGACGGTAGACCTAAGAAAGAGACAGAGGTGAATAACAATGCAACCAGCAAAATAAACTGACAATAGAGTACGTCTCTAATATAATGACTGGAGCACATAGATGTGCTATGTGTAGGGTCCATAAATATATATATATATATATATATATATATATATACATATATATAGAGAGAGAGAGAGAGAGAGAGACAGCACAGGGATACTCTGCACTCTATAAATACATAATTAATGCTGTACTAACTACTTTTCTATATTAAAAACAGGGATTGTCAGTTCCACATATTGCAGTATATGTTAAGCTGACCAACTCACGCCAAAGTCTTCGCATTCTGGTCAGTCCTAACATGATCAAATACCATGCTTTTTTAAATGGGCTAAAGGCTTTCCTGCACACAGCTTTTAAAGGCAAGTCTTTCCCAAGCACAATCAGCCATGGGAGACCTGGGACTCACCTGACACAAGTTGGAATTAATAAATGTAAAGAATGGGGTGCAACAGAGATGGGACTTACAGAACCCCATCTCGCACCCCAGTCTGAACATGGAGAGTGCAGAGAATCTATGTCTTTTTTTGTATATATATATATATATATATATATATATATATATACACATATGCCCAGGCTCCATTCACCAGGCCCATTCCAGGGCTTACAGATAGCTAGCAAGTTGCTGGCTAAGGTGGAGTTGTACATGATGATGTGCTGTTAAAAGGCTGCTAGGCAGTTCATTCAGTCTCTCAATACCTGGGGAGGAGGTCAGTTAGCTCCTGAGAGACACTGCAATTTATGACCAGTAAGTTTTGTTATTTTGTATGTGTGTGGGACACTATGTTCTTCACTTTAAAGAGGATGTTCCTATGTATTAGTTAGAAGCCGGACAGGCAAGGATTTTGTTTATGTTTTGTTCATTTTGATGCTAGTGACAGAACTAGCTGAGGCTATTTGAACCAAAACACTGGTGTGATATAATAAGCCAAAGCATGTGAAGTGCAGCCGTCTAGCCCAGGAGACGATAGCCCTAACCCGATCTTGCTACAAATTATATTAGCTTAAGAACATCTAATTTTTTTTTTGCACATAAATCAGATGAGTGCATAGATGTACAGAGTACTGGAATGGTGGCATTATTAAACTATAATACACAGGTGACATTATTATATTTAGGAACTCCTGTAAATAATAATCTGTGTAAACAGTGAGTTTAGAGTTCATTAGTAAAACTTGTGTATCATGAAAAAACGTTTTTCAATATTTACAGTTTTATTAGATGTAACCTATTCAATTATGAGGCATCGTGGTTTTATATGGTCACAGAACTCATCAGTGACATATAATATCTTTATATCTTACAGTAGACGGTACATTATCCCATATGTAAAGATCTCCTACTTAATTACCCCACTCATTCCTCCATGTAAAATTGCAATTGAGAAGAATTAAAGGGTAATGTTAATAATAAGTCTGGTTATGTGTGTAAATTTGCCAATTGATCCTAATTTCCAGGAAAAGTCATGAAACGTGTTGGGGACCACTAGATATAACTCATTAGTTAGGTCACCTGGAGCGACTTCAGTGTTCCCAGTTGGCAGATATACTACTGGCCGGAGCTCTCTATTATCACTGCTCATCCCACTGTCTATTTTTTAGAACCCCTGTGTGAAACAGATGTGCAGTGCCTATAAAATAATGAATAATACCAGTAAACTAAGGGCAGTTCAGACTAAACACTGCTATATTATATTTATGTGTGACTACCTGGAGGACATTATATTCACTTTATACATGATTGGGTATTTATATCATTTTAGCACTTTATATCTGTGGGACCCCATTGTCTCTGTGTTTTATAATTACAGGTATTCACATTACATCACAAGTGGATAGAGGGCAGCAATATAGTACGCTTGATAAAAACAGACTTAAACAATGTGTTTAATACCATATAGGCTATAAAGGGTATCAAAAACACCACCCAAAAGTATAACAACTATAATAATAAATATATACATTAAACAAAATCAATATAAAAATTCATCACATTAGGTCACAAAGAATAGCCTTAAACATACAATAAAGGCATCAATAAGTAACAAAAATCTTACATAATAATAATAATATTATTATTAATAATAATAATAATAATAATAATAATAATAATGATAGAAATAAATTAACTGATGTAATATAGGTACAGGAATCTATATAAATGAGGTAGGATCCCAATTAGGAACTAAAGTCCTAAATTAAGGTACTGGTCATTGAGGAGACACAATATTTATAAGCTCACCGAATTTTGGGGTGGACCTTTCATTTTACATATAGACCCCTTAGCGCCAGTAAGAATTATTTTGTTAGCTGTGAATATACAATTTACTTCAACTACAATGTGATTTTATCTTAATTCTGTACCAGTAAGACATGGGGGTAAATGTATCAAGCTGAGTTTTCCGGCGGGTTTGAAAAGCCAATCAGATTCTAGCTATCATTTATTTAGTACATTGTACAAAATGACAGCTAGAATCTGATTGGTTGCTATTGGCAACATCTACACTTTTCAAACCTGCCAGAAAACTCTCAACTTGATACATTTACCCAATGGTGTAAGTTCACAATTATATATTATATATTATTATTATTATTATAATTAGATATTATTTCTGTGCAAGATCAACATCAAACATTATAGTCTATTTGCTGACAATGAGTTTTCAAGTAACCAAATGATCTCCAGATCACTATATCTAAGTAAGTGATCTGGATCCCAAACTCACTCTACCCACTTTATTCCCTTCTTAATTCAGGACTTCTGGGTGAATCAAATCAGCTGATCCTGAGATGAGGCTCCTGAGCTGTGAGCCCTTCAGGAATTCAGCATTGACCAGTTAGTTCCTAAATCTGCTATTTTGAAAGAATTTCCCATTAAATAATTGCCATTGCAGAATTATACCAATTTCAATGCATGGAGCAGAGATGTCAGAGAACGCAGTTTACAGCCCCACATACAATACTTTTTTCTGTATTGTACCAGTTGAAAATGTGTGTGGTTGATCTCTATGAGTGTAACTGTTTCTACACCTATGGGCACACTGCATTTTCATTCAACAGCTGCTTAGCCTGCTGACACAACACCTAACTCATCTTGAAAACATAAATCTTATATACTGTAGTATATAAGTCTTATTGTCACCTTACACTGGCTCTAGATGATGTTGAATCCTTTCAGGAATTGATGGCTTGTGTAGAACCCAGATGGAAAGCACCAGCGCTATTATTATGTTCTTATATAAAACCATAACTGTTATATAATTATAATAAGCTATAGAGAGATCTCCATTTGGAATGGTACTGTGTGTATAGGATAATAAGGAGGTGTAGAAACAATCTAATGCAGTATCTCTGACAGGTTCTATTTCTGCTCAACTCAGTTGACAGAACAAATTGCTCTCTGTATATTACACCTTTAATGTAAAAAGACGAGATAACATCTGATATCTATCAGCAATTTCTGTTTTGCCTTTTCAAGTGACTTGCTGTAGTTTTATCTGAGATCTCAGAATTTAGGTTTTCTACAAGATAACACCTCAGTCAGATTCTCACCTGTTACATTGAGGAACGTCCCAGTGCCGTGTCCAGATATTTCTCCACCGTGCTGGAAAGTAACCTCACAATAATACATCCCGGTGTGTGAGATATCTACACTGTGCAGGGTGATACCGGCTGATCTGTTAATGATGAATACATGTGCGTTCTCTCTGGAGATTCTGCCTGTGAAATCCTTATTACTATCAGAGACCTCAGGTCCAGTCCTCACCATATGTCTGTACCACTTGTAGGAGCCGATTGTTATATCCTCTGCTCCACTGATGCTGTAGTTACATGGTAAGGTGACCGAGCTGCCCTCTGGGGTGACTATTACAGGGATCTGGGATACGTGGATTGTCTGGGACTGAAATCCTGATAAATAGAGTGTGAAATAAGGATTAATCAGTAACATAATATCAGTTATACATACAGGTCACAATCTGCAGGTTTTACAGTAAGGTAAATTCTATAGTCACCATGTGATTATAGGGTCACACACACTCGGTTACTTGAAGCATTTTTATTTCAGACATACTGATCTTCTTACATACCAATAACCAGCAGATATAACCTGCAGCTATAAAGACAGAAGTTGCGCTCTATACAGTACTGAGCCTCAGTTCTCACCTTGCAGGGTCCCCAGGATCAGCAGTATTTGCACACCTCCCATCCTGTCACTGTGATATGGTGACTGTGCACTGACTGCACCAGGGTGTACTCTCCTCAGTTCTCACCTTGCAGGGTCCCCAGGATCAGCAGTATTTGCCCACCTCCCATCCTGTCACTGTGATATGGTGACTGTGCACTGACTGCACCAGGTTGTACTCTCCTCAGGAAGTGATGCTGCAGCTGCTGGAGGCGGTCAGTAAAGAGAGACATTTAGAGTGACATGTGACAGTCCGGACACAGAGAGATGTTTTTCTAAACAGAATTCTGCTTAATTAGAAAACACTCAAAAGATTCCGATCTCTAATCTAAGATAAAATAGAAGGTGATACCGTCTTATTTACTAATTTAAGTAACAAAGGTGAAATAAGTGTCATACTTATACAAATGTCCCCTGACATATTAAGGACACCTATATTTTCATTAAGATGCAAACAGATCTGTTCTGTCCCCAAAGTGGCTATACTGCCACTTCACCTTCTGCCTTCATTATAAACCTATTCAATTCTGTCTAATTCCCTTCACTTACATTCCTATTACATTTTTCATATCATCACTTCTAAATTTCCATTCCGACACTACTAGATTTCCACTTCGAACACTGTCCAAAAGTGATTATTAGGTGTTTTTTTTGCATTTTAGCAAATATTACAGGTAGAAAATGAAAGACCAAAAAGCAGAACCAAAAGAAATCCCCTAAAAAAATAATACAAGGCAAAAATAAACATGTGATACGTTCAGTAGCTATTTGGACCCTGTAAATTTACACTCACCTCTCCCAACCGTGGAGAGAAAAGGAAGGACAAGATCAATAGAAGAAATGGGGACAACGACATGGAAGATTTGCAGTTACTCCTGACTTTTCCTAAACAGGGCAGAGGAAATAGGAAAATGGTGGTAGAAGGCAAGAAAAGGCCACAGGAAGGTAGAGAGCCTAATTAACTATCTGCAAAGATATATGAAATCAATGAGCTTCAAACATTTCATAGGAATTTGAAATAATATTCAGAGAAATCTGACAGGTCCGAATTTTGGGGTAGCGAGTTGACCCGATCCATGACTCGGTTTTTCCCACCAAATTCAGATCTGAAAATGCGGCAAATCGTAATTCGCAGGAAAATTCCTGATCTTGCATGTTTTGGCTCGAGATCTTCTATTCCGCTCCAGTTCTCATTTGCCATTTTAGAATTGATAGCATGCGAGGATGTCAATTGCTGCAATAGTGTGCTGATAACATGTGCTGCAGAGGGTGGAAAGGCAATCAATGTGTACTGGACTAGCTGTGATTTTACTGCAAAAATCTTTAAAGTTTATATACAAATCACAGTCTACTTAAATTGTGTGTTAAAGTGGGTGTTAGAGAGTGAAGACTAGACAATCAGTGGCTTCTGGTAGTAATACTAGTATATTAGTTTATTAGGAGTGGACAAAAAATAACGTCTTTCTTGATTTTAAAATCTAAGTATTTGAATGTGAAGGCTACCGTGTGAGGGGCAATATCACAGCTGTATAATGGGCAACATTTAGGGCAATGTTGGCTAACCTGTGACGCTCCAGGTGTTGTGAAACTATAAGTCCCAACACCTGGAGTGTCAAAGGTTAGCCAACAATGATGTAGGGTGCTGTGATTAACTGTAAACAGCACACTCATAAAAAACAAAGTATTTATTGACATTAAAATCCAAGTGTTTGACCGTGAAGGCTATTGTGTGAGGGGCTGTACATATTTGTACTAGCAAGTGGGCAAAAATTCAGGGAGCTGTGTTTCACAGCAAAACCCCAAATAACAAAGACTTTTTTTAACAAACCAATTGTATTAATTCAAATGATATTGTGGAGCAGTGTCTGAATTGCATAGTAACAGACCCTCTTTTCCCTATCTCATTGGGTGGACATTCACCTGGTGTGGTGGCAGCTACAAGTAGCTCCAACTTCAAGTGGCTTTACTCCTGTTGTCACTCATGGATCAGTCTGTAGATCAGGAGCATCCCAGTACTAGTACTGGCTTTTAGTAGTACTTTTTCAACCTCTACTATTAAAAGAGGTCATGTGGGAAAACAGTGCAAAAAAGGCACTAAATACAAAAGATGATGTTTGACAATCATCAAAACATCAGGGGGTAAATGTATCAAGCCGAGAGTTTTCCGGCGTTTTTGAAAAGTGAAGATGTTGCCTATAGCATCCAATCAGATTCTAGCTATCATTTTGTAGAATGTACTAAATAAATGATTGCTAGAATCTGATTGGTTTTTCAAACCCGCTGGAAAACTCTCAGCTTGATACATTTACCCCCAGATCTTGATGTGAGTTTTATAGGAAGTGTTACTGATGAATGTGGTGACTTGTCTAAAAAAAAAGGAAAATAACTTTCCATACACCACCCACAGTGGCAAAAACAGCTCAGACCATGCCCATTTTTTTCCAGCAGGGGTCCAGCTTTTTCTCTTACATGTACTAGAATGTCTATTGCAAGAGAGGGTACCAAACACATGCATCTTCTGATACTTCCCATGCACCATCTTCTTGCTCTGTGTGTAGATCTGTCACCTCCAAAACAGCCACAGGGGTGCATGAAAAAAACACTGAGGCTGAAGAACAAATTAGGAGTTCACAGAATCTTGAGCAGAAACTAAAGGTGTCCATGAGCACAATGTGTGAGTCTGGCATTTCAGATTCTGCCAGTGCATTAATAGAGCAGCCCCCTTCCAAAATTTCTCAACATTTTTGAAATGTGAGTATGAGAAGTAATGATGATGATTGAGACATTGAAATTGAAGGTGCTACTTTGGAAGAGGATGAAGGGGATAATTGTGGATCTGACAATGAAAATTGTGTTGGACTTGTGTGGAGTTGCCCCCGGTGCCCGAGAAGCGGGCGAAGATGCCCGCGATCGCCGTGTCCCTGGAGGGACAGAAGATGTCCTCAGCTCCGGTGCCCAGCAAGAGGGTGAAGAAGGAAGAAAGAAGTGAGTTACCCGTCCAGCGCTCAAGCGGCAGTAAGTATGTCTTCTTTCCTGCAGGTCCCGTCCGCAGAGGAAGGATGAGCCAATCAGGGCTCATCTTTCCCCGCTGGCCAATCAGCGGCCGGATACGCGAGCCAACCGCTGCTCGCGCCCGGCCTCTCAAAAGACTGGCGCCGACGCGAGCCAATCAGCGCTCGCGTCGGGTAATGACGTCACGACGGCGACTATATAAGTCGCCGGGTGGCGCCATTTTGGCAGAAGAGAGTCGGCGGCGGAGAGAGAAAGACGTCGTGGGACATCTGGAGTGCAGGAAGAAAAGAAGCCGCCGGAGCGGAGATCGTCGTGGGGAGCCCTTGTAAGGGCTGAGAGCGCCCCCGCCTCTGGAGCAGCCAGAAGACCCGCGCTGAACGGGAGAAGAGGCGCCGCCGGCTGGAGGGTCTGGAAGACCCGGAGAAAGAAAGCAGAAGACGGCGTGGCAAGTTGAGATTCCTGCGCAGAGCAGGTAAGTAGCCTCAACATTAAGTCGGGCACTAGGCCCGTGGCCACGGTCGGGCACAAGGCCCGTGGGGACAATAAATTAGGGGCACAAGGCCCAGACAACTGGGCACTAGGCCCTGAACAAGTAGTGGGCCAGTAGGCCGTATTGATAAAGGGGACAAGCCTCTGTTAGTAGTTAGAGAGGGGGAGGCCCAGAGCCCCCAGGTACAAGGGCACAAGGCCCTTAGGTAGTTAGTGGCCTAGAGGCCATAGGAAGGCCACAGGGCCTGAGTAGGGGCTGGTAGCCCGTAAGCTATAAAGGGCACAAGGTAAATAGTCAGGGAGGCCACAGGCCTCAGTAGGCAGGGGCTAGTGCCCCAGGTAGCAGGGCACAAGGCCCTAGTTAGTGGGCTCAGGGCCCTGAGTTAGAGAGGGGGCTGAGGCCCATAGTCAGAGCACAAGGCTCTGTAGGCCGCTGTGCACAAGGCACATGGTGTGAAGGGCAGACGGCCCTGGTGGTGTGTGGTAGAGGTGCAAGAGCCTCGTGAGTGTAACCGCGGCCCTGTGTGAGGTGAGCACAGGGAGTTAGGAAGTACAGTAGAGCGGAGGCTCCTGTGGTGCTGTTGCAACCGGCTGGTTGGCTAACAGCGGTGTGCTCTGGTGAGTAGCGTGTAAAGTACTGTATACTGTGTTTATTCTGTCGGTGCGGCGAGTATTGTTTGTATTACGGTATTTTGGGGTGTGCTACATAATTGTGTCCAGGGGCAAGACGTCAGGCCCCCATTAAAGGTAGGCTCTTGTTCCTGTGTTTTTCTGTGCTAACCCCTACTGTGGGGACAAGTGTAGTTATCAGCGTACACATAGTCAGGGAAGAACACACGTAGTTTTCCCATCCCTTAGGTCCCTGGGGTCACACTGGTTTCCATAGGGGGTGACTGAGTGAGTCAGTGGCAGTGCAGCACAGCTCAACGCCATTCCAGGGGACGTCCCGTGGTTCAGGTTGAGAGTCCCAGTCCTCAGTTCCGTGCAGGTTACCTGGCAGTTCTGGAGTGGGATACGTGTTCGATATCTGGGTGCAGGCAGTCGGGCGGTTCAGTTCGATCGGCTGTTCCGGGCGGCAGTTTGTACGCAGGTTAGTGCGCTGTTCCAGTGAGCCTCAGTCGAGCCTCGTGCAGCCGGTCCTTAGGATCCGTGGGTGACCCCATAGCAAGAAGGCAGCTTCTTGGTACGACCTGGGCGAGGGGGTTAGGAACCGCCCTCCGGTAAAGTCCGTGAACACCGGCTGGTTTTCCCCGTAGTGTGTAGTGAGCAGTTCCGTTAGTGCACCACACCTAGGTAGTCATAGTTGTTTTGACATAGTTGCGTTGCCGACCAATAGAGCATTGTTAGGGTCGGTCGCTGTTGTAGTCAGTTTAGTTTTGTGGGTGCCATCTTAGCCTCACTGAGAGTGCAGAGGGAGGCTGTGTGTTCCTTGTCATCCGCAGGTGTCGGGGAGGTGCAGGAGAACCGGATCGGAAGTGGGAGTGTCCTGGTGAGTAGCACGCTCGATTCCCCCTTTCGGTTAGGCCCTCACCGGCAGGTGTGCGAGGTATTTGAGGCGGGACTAGTCCTGGTCTCAAGTGCCTGTAGTCCCCCGTGCTTGGCAAGAGCAAAGTGAGGAGGCGGCAACTGAGCTTGGACTGACCGTGTCCTCGTTCTTTGCCGTATTCTCGGACAGCCCTTACCTGGTAGGCACGGCCGTAATCTCTGTCTCTTTCTTAGAGGGACGTGGTTGGAGATGACAAGGATCGCAGCTGGGTTATCGGAGGCGGACTGGAGGTAACCATTGTTTACAAGGTAAGTTCTTTTAGGGTTGCATCTGTCCTGTTTCCCCGCAGGGGCGCTACACTTGAACAAGATAATGAAGATGATGTTAATTCCAAGTAAGGCAGCCACCAGCAGGACCACCTCATGCCCATGATAAGCGCATTGTAATTCCTCGGCAAAAGACAAAAAAAAATCAGCCTTCTACGTCATTTGCAGTGAGTTCATTCAAGTGTTTTCTCAAAAGCAGGAACATCATGTGTAGTAACGAGCAGCCCAGCATCAGCTACCAGCAGAATGGATAGACACCTCATGCAATCTTCACTATCATTCTCCTCAATATTAGTATGTAGTCCAGCATTGCCTAATGCAATCCATGGTTCCTTAGAAGAATCCTTGTGTGCTTGGGCTGCTGCTGCTGGGGGAGAAACTTCTGTGCAGAAGGGGACCAAGAAGAATGAGCATAGTTTTAAGCGCAATATGTAAAGCGAGGGAATGCATAATGCAACCAGCAGCAATTAAGCAAAATGAAAATGACCACATTATTACATGTTAAATGCCCTCTGATCTGCTGTGGAGGTTTGTCCACCCCAACTGAGCCCGTATTTCAATGTTTATGTTGCACAACCTAATGGGCAGAAAGATACTTTAGAGGCAATACATATAATGACCACATGGAGGAACGTTCATACATTCATTAAGCAGTACAGACTGGACACAGAAGCAGCTGATGAGGGAGTCTTTGCATGGAAGATTCAGTCTTACAGTGAGTTTTTTCCCTTCCTTAAGTTCTTACTCATTTTTTGTCTTCTTATCTTGATGCCAGGACCTTGCTCATCTCAACCGTTGATGAACAAAACAGAGTTATTCCTATTTCTCCAATTTTCTATGTCAACTTCCATTAATAACAGCACTCGACATCACCACTTTGATCCAGGAGTCTGTCTTTCTTGATTGATGGCAATTATTTTATCATCATCATTTAATTATATAGCACCACTCACATTAGTCCCTGCTCCATTGGAGCTTACAGTCTAAATTCCCTAACACACATACACAGAATAGAGTCAATTTGTTAGCAGCCAACTAACCTACCAGTATGTTTTTGGAGTGTGGGAGGAAACCCACGCAAACATGGGGAGAATAAAGAAATTCATCACAGATAAGGCCATATAGGATTCAAACTCATGACCCCAGTGCTGAGAGGCAGAAGTATTCCTGACAGAGTCACAGATGAACTCACACATGCACTGGCACACAGAAACTGTCACCAGTCTAAGAATTCAGGAAGTAAATAAAAACAATTAAACTTATCTTCTTCTAGTCTTAGAAGAAAAAAACAAGAAAGTGTTGACCCACCTCTAACATATGGGGTAAAATATTATCTTCCATGGCTCTTAAAGTTGTTTCCTCAAAAAGAAAAAAAGAAAAAGCTTCTCTTGTTGTGGGGGAACTTCGAGTGGCAGGTGGAGGTTCACAAAATTCTTGTCTAACGTCCTAAATTTGTTTGACAGTTGGAAGTTTGTTATGTCTCATGTGATAATGCAAACAGAACCCACACATAGATTGTTAGACTGGAGCCATTTTACTCAAAATTGTATCATTTAGCCTATTCTTGTAGCCGCTATTATCCTGACTTCACAGCGACCCAGTGGAAGAACTACAACTGGTGCAGTAGGTGCAGTGCACCGGGGGTCCATGGAAATAATAGGGCCCACTGCATGGGGAATTAGTGAGCTGTTGGCCCCATAACCCTCCTCCCAGCTTCCCTGCTCTGGGGTCCACAGCTCACTAGTTCCGCCTCTGCAGCACCATGTGATTGTCACAACCATTAATGCCTGGAACGATGCCCCCTAGGGGCAAATGTAGCAAACCCTCAATAATTAGGCTATGTAGAGAGCATCCTCATGAACACCACACAATACAGAGATCATGCCCTCCCTCCACCAGCCATTTCCTCAACCACCAGCAGCCTTCATGACTACCCTGGCAATAATAAATAATAATACAATGGGGGATAAGGCAGAGCTGCCCTCTTTCCCCTCTGCTGTTCGCAAAAGCTCTTGAACCACTAGCTATAGACCTGAGAATCTCTCAGGACTATAAAGGCAACAGGGTAGGCACATTACAGAATATATTTGCACTTTTTGCAGTTGACATGTTGTTATTGGTGTCCGATCCTGGAACCTCGGTCCCCAATATAGTCAATATTATTAATAACTTTGGATTGTATGCAGTTTATAAAGCAAATGCCAATAAATAAGTAATGTTGATAAATGGGAATGAACAACTAGCGAAACTTACTAATCTAACGTCACAATTTCAACTATTAAGATATCAATTAAAATATTTAGCGGTTAATATCCTGTCCACTTTAAAAAATGTATACAAAATAAACTTTACCCTGGTATAAAAAAGATAATTAGGCTGCCACCAACTCCTTCTCTCCTTCCGCACTACCTCAGGAGAGGAAGTCCACTCTCTCATTTCTTCTTCCCCCCCTTCTACCTGCCCTCAGGACCCCATCCCTTCTCACCTTCTTCGCTCCCTTTCCGCCTCCACCTGCTCCCACCTCGCTCACCTCTTTAACCTGACCCTCTCCACCGGCATCTTCCCCTCTGCCTTTTAACATGCTCTCGTCTCACCTATTCTCAAGAAACCCAACCTTGACCCCACCTCACTCTCTAATTACCGCCCCATTTCCCTTCTCCCCTTTGCCTCCAAAATACTCGAGAGACTTGTCTGCAACCGTCTCTCCACCTACCTCTCTGAACACTCCCTCCTTGACCCTTTCCAATCAGGCTTCCGCCCCCTCTATTCCACTGAAACTGCCCTGGCTCAAGTTACGAATGATCTCCTCTCGGCTAAAGCCATGGGTTACTACTCCCTCCTGATTCTCCTCGACCACTCAGCGGCCTTTGACACCGTTGACCACCCCCTGATGCTTCACACCCTCCAGTCCATTGGCCTCTCCGGTACCATCCTCTCCTGGTTCACCTCTTACCTTGCTGACGATTCCTTCTCTGTTTCCACCTCTGAGTCTCTCTCCCCCTCTTCCTCCCTTCCAGTCGGGGTCCTTCAGGGCTCTGTCCTTGGACCCTTACTATTCTCATTATACACATCTTCTCTGGGTGCACTCATCAGCTCCTTCAGCCTCAAGTACCACCTTTATGCTGATGACACTCAACTCTACCTTTCTTCTCCTGATCTCTCTCCCTCCCTTCTCTCCAGGGTATCCGCATGCCTCTCTGCTATCTCCTCCTGGATGTCCTCTAGATTTCTTAAACTCAATCTTGCTAAAACTGAACTCATTGTCTTCCCTCCCTCTCGTACCTCCTTCCCCTCTGACCTCTCTATCACTGTTGACAACTCCTCTATCTCCCCTGTTCCCCAACTCCGCTGCCTAGGCGTCATCCTTGACTCCTCTCTCTCCTTTGCCCCTCACATTCACTCTCTCGCCAAATCCTGCAGTTTCCAGCTTCGCAACATTGCCCGCATTCGGCCCTTCCTCTTCCAGGATGCCACCAAATCTCTCGTCCACTCTCTGATTATCTCCTGCTTGGACTACTGCAACCTTCTCCTTATCGGCCTCCCCCTCTCTCATCTCGCTCCTCTTAGATCTGTACTTAACGCCGCTGCTAGGCTTATTTTCCTCTCTCGTCGTTCCACCTCTGTCTCCCCACTCTACCAAGCCCTTCACTGGCTCCCCTTCCCCTACAAAATCCTTTTCAAGCTCCTCACTCTCACTTACAAGGCCCTCGCCAACTCCACTGCTCCCTACATGTCTAACCTTATCTCTATTCACACTCCTTCCCGCCCTCCTCTCACGCACGTATCCAAGACTTCTCCCGTGCCGCTCCCCTCCATTGGAATAAGCTCCCCCACTCCATCAGAACTTCCCTTAATCTGTCCTCTTTCAAACGAACATTAAAAACCCACCTTTTCCTAAAAGCCTTCCAGTCTCATGCCTAAACTCCCACTGGTCGGCTTCCTCTCTCTCTCATCCCTTCTTCCCTTCTCCCCCTTCCTCGACTCCGTCTCCGTGTCTCCCGTCTCATCCACTTGTCTGTCTGTCTTCCCCTCCCTTTAGATTGTACGCTCCTTTGAGCAGGGCTCTCCTACCGCCTGTTTCCATCACTTTTAACTGCGCTCTCCAGCTACTCAGTTCACCTCCTCTCTAACCCTCTGCCCTCTGTCTCCTCTCGCTTCTCTCCGCTCCCCTCAGTGACTCTCAACCTATCATCCATGCCCACCCTCTTGGGCCATAGTTACCTGCCTGTACTCACTTTTCCCCTGCCTCTCTTTCTTGCTGTGCCTGAGCCCCCAGAGTTATAGTGCTTACTGTTACTTGTACTGTGCTGTTTCACCTTGTACTGTGCCATTGTTTTTCCTTGTACAGCGCTACGGATACTTTGTAGCGCCCTATAAATAAAAAATTATAATAATAATAATAGATAACTGGATATTTCTCAATCTATCATTTATTGATAGACTAACTGCAGTAAAAAGTGCAATCTTTCCTAAATCAGCTTATGCAATACCGATGTTGCTATAGGCATTACTAAAGCAGATGTAAACAAATGTATAATTATTTTTTTGGGGAAAAAAAAACCTTGAATAGCAAGAGTGCGGTTGCAGCTCTAAGCAGCAGGGAGGGATTAGGGTCCCAGAGATAACTACTCTTACACATTCAGCATTATTCAGGTGTCTTTCCAATTGGCTTCTTGATAGAAAGTTTTTTTACAAATAAATCCATGGAATGTAAAGTATTGTGCTTTATTCGATGGCAGCAATGCTTCATCTTCCCAGAAACCTTATTTCCAAACATGTTCTATCTGGCCCTATGTTCTCGGATATGTATAACACATTGGGCAGCATGGCGGCTTAGTGGTTAGCACTTCTGCCTCACAGCACTGGGGTCATGAGTTCGATTTCTGACCATGGCCTTATCTGTTTGGAGTTTGTATGTTCTCCCCCTGTTTGCATTGGTTTCCTCCGGGTGCTCCAGTTTCCTTCCACAATCCACAAACATACTAGTAGGTTGATTGGCTGCTATCAAAAAATTGACCCTAGTCTGTGTGTGTGTCTGTCTGTCTCAGTGTGTGTATGTGTGTTAGGGAATTTAGGTAAGCTGCAATGGGCCGGGGACTGATGTCGGTGAGTTCTCTGTACAGCGCAGCGGAATTAGTGGCGCTATATAAATAAATGATGATGTATAGATGTAAATAATTATATAATTAGAAGTCTACAAATATGAAACATACCACAATATGGGGCAACCAAAGTTTCCATCCCAGGTTAGAAAATGCTCAGTTGTTGGAGAGAGAAGTGAATCGAGGGCATAAAACACATATTTTACCCTGGAGGAACGATGTTAATAATGTCAGCAACTAAAAGAGAAGGTTAACAAACTCACGTTTGTTTATGTTTCTTCAAGTTAGAAATCATATACAATCTCTACCATGCCACAGGGATTTCAATTTAGATACGAAAGGGATAGAAGGTAATGAAGATGTAATTACAGGGAGGGGACATCACCACCAATCTTAATAGCTATTCTCACTATAGCTAGAAAAGTAATCTTGCTAAATTAGACCTCTTGTATGCCACCCTTTTTGGGAGCAGTGAAAATGAATTTGCAATAAAATCTCTACTTCGATAGACGGGCTACTTTGCCTAATGTTGACAGATGGGTGAAAACTTTTTACAAGAAATGGGGAACCTATGTATTGAAACGCTCGAGGAGACACATGAGCATTTAATGAATATACCGACTGGTACTTGTATAGACAAATTAGTGACTCCTCTTAAAGCAAGTGGGTTGGAGAGATGTCTCTGCCCTTTTCGTTAACCTCTTTGTTAATCTCCCCCCAACGTTTCTCTCTTTCTGTCTTACTTTTTAGAAAAAATATTGTACTATAAACGTACCCTCTTGTCTAGGTTAGACGAAGGCGGAGGGCATTGGATGGCACCCACACCAGCTTCAACACTAACAATGATATCCAGATTGATGTTACAGCACTTGGTATACCACCTGTATTTGGACCCTGTTTGGGCCTTTATTTGCTGTACCTTGTTTTGTATATATTTAGATATATTTTCTTTCTTTTTTGAAGTATATTAAGTTTTTTTTTTTAAATGTATCTACAATTGTGAACAGGAAAGTGTACAAAAGACAAAACACAGACATATGTTGAATGTAGCTATATATACATGGCTTTATTCATACTGTCTATGAATGTTATTTCAACCAGTGTACTGTGAATACTGTTTAATAAAAAACATTTTACAGTAAAATATATACTACAGGTCTGTTGAGCTTACACCTCGTTGCTGGATGCTGCGGCTGTAGAGAAGGAGAAAGAGAAGATATTAGAGCAGTCTGTGTACAGTGTAATGTGTTCCCCATATATCACACACTGACAGACATCAGATATCTTTCCTGTCCAATCACTGCTGGGGCACTGCGCTGGTTGTATTATTCCCTTGTATAACTGAACACAATAAATTAGAATATCATCAGCACATTGTTCCTGCATTTACTTCAAGCAATAAACCAACTCTCGGGGTACAGAGAATATTGACCTTGTTTGGTGTGACACCAGTATCCAAACACTGAGAGACTAATGAAGACCACTCCTGTAATACTGAGATGAATACACCACGGGATGGACATCTGAAGACCACTAAGTACCTGCAGTGACGGTAGACCTAAGAAAGAGACAGAGGTGAATAACAATGTAACCAGCAAAATAAACTGACAATAGAGTACGTCTCTAATATAATGACTGGAGCACATAGATGTGCTATGTGTAGGGTCCATAAATATATATATATATATATATATATATATATATATATAAATATATATATATATAGAGAGAGAGAGAGACAGCACAGGGATACTCTGCACTCTTTAAATACATAATTAATGCTGTACTAACTACTTTTCTATATTAAAAACAGGGATTGTCAGTTCCACATATTGCAATATATGTTAAGCTGACCAACTTACGCCAAAGTCTTCCCATTCTGGTCAGTCCTAACATGATCAAATACCATGCTTTTTTAAATGGGCTAAAGGCTTTCCTGCACACAGCTTTTAAAGGCAAGTCTTTCCCAAGCACATGCAGCCATGATAGACCTGGGACTCACCTGACACAAGCTGGAATTAATAAATGTAAAGAATGGGGTGCAACACAGATGGGACTTACAGAACCCCATCTCGCACCCCAGTCTGAACTTGGAGAGTGCAGAGAATCTATGTCTTTTTTTGTATATATATATATATAGACACATATGCCCAGGCTCCATTCACAAGGCCCATTCCAGGGCTTACAGATAGCTAGCAAGTTGCTGGCTAATGTGGAGTTGTACCTGATGATGTGCTGTTAAAAGGCTGCTAGGCAGTTCATTCAGTCTCTCAATACCTGGGGAGGAGGTCAGTTAGCTCCTGAGAGACACTGCAATTTATGACCAATAAGTTCTGTTATTTTGTATGTGTGTGGGACACTAGGTTCTTCACTTTAAAGAGGATGTTCCTATGTATTAGTTAGAAGCCGGACAGGCAAGGATTTTGTTTATGTTTTGTTCATTTTGATGCTAGTGACAGAACTAGCTGAGGCTATTTGAACCAAAACACTGGTGTGATATAATAAGCCAAAGCATGTGAAGTGCAGCCGTCTAGCCCAGGAGACGATAGCCCTAACCCGATCTTGCTACAAATTATATTAGCACATAAAACAGATGAGTGCATAGATGCACAGAACACTGGAATGGTGGCATTAATCAACTATAATACACAGGTGACATTATTATATTTAGGAACTCTTGTAAATAATAATCTGTGTAAACATTGACTTTAGAGTTCATTAGTAAAACTTGTGTATCAGGAAAAAAATGTTTTTCAATATTTACAGATTTATTAGATGTAACCTATTCATTTATGAGGCATCGTGGTTTTATATGGTCACAGAACTCATCAGTGACATATAGGGGCATACTCTATTCTCCGGTTCCCACGGCGCGTAAAAACTATTACCGTTATTACGGTAATAGTTAGCTGGATTTCAGTTTGCAGTTCAGGGAGCTGCGAGCTGAAATCCAGCGAGAAAAGTACCGTAATAACGGTTTTTCTGCACATTATTACTGTAATGATGGTAATAATGCGCGGACCGCGAGATTATCGGCGTTTCCGCCGAGAATTGAATATGTCCCATAATATCTTTATATTTTACAGTAGACGGTACATTATCCCATATGTAAAGATCTCCTACTTAATTACCCCACTCATTCCTCAATGTAAAAATCCAATTGAGAAGAATTAAAGGGTAATGTTAATAATAAGTCTGGTTATGTGTGTAAATTTATCAATTGATCCTAATTTCCAGGAAAAGTCATGAAACGTGTTGGGGACCACTAGATATAACTCATTAGTTAGGTCACCTGGAGCGACTTCAGTGTTCCCAATTGGCAGATATACTACTGGCCGGAGCTCTCTATTATCACTGCTCATTCCACCATCTGTTTCTTAGAACCCCTGTGTGAAACAGATGTGCCTATAAAATAATGAATAATAACAGTAAACTAAGGGCAGTTCAGACTAAACACTGCTATATTATATTTATATGTGACTACCTGGAGGACATTATATTCACTTTATACATGATTGGGCATTTATATCTTTTTAAGCCTTTATATCTGTGGGACCCCACTGTCTCTGTGTTTTATAGTTACAGGTATACAATTTATATCAGCAAAAGTGGATAGAGGGCAGCGATATAGTACGCTTGATAAAAACAGACTTAAAAAATGTGTTTAATACCATATAGGCTATAAAGGGTGTCAAAGACACCACCCAAAAGTATAACAACTATAATAATAAACATACATATATACATTAAACAAAATCAATAAAAAAAATTCATCACATTAAGTCGCAAGGAATTGCCTTAAACATTTCCATAAAGGCATCAATAAGTAACAAAAAACATGCATAATAATAATAATAATAATAATAATAATAATAATAATAATGATAGAAATAAATTATCTGATGTAATATAGGTACATGAATAAATATAAATGAGCTACGATCCCAATTAGGAACTGAAGTCCTAAATTTCAGTACTGGTCATTGAGGAGAGAGACACAATATTCATAAACTCACCGAAGTTTGGGGTGGAACTTTCATTTTACATATAGACCCCTTAGCGCCAGTAAGGTTTAATTTTTTAGCTGTGAATACAATTATACAATTTTCTTTAACTACATTGTGATTTTATCTTAATTCTGTACCAGTAAGACATGGAAGTTCACAAGGGGAAAGTTATTACTTCTGTGCAAGATCAACATCAAACATTACAGTCTACTTGTTGACAATGAGTTTTCAAGTAACCAAATGAATTCCAGGGGCCTGATTCAATAAGGATCTTAACTTGAGAAACTTCTTATTTCAGTCTCTTGCACAAAATCATGTTACAATGCAAGGAGTGCAAATTAGTATTCTGATTTGCACATAAGTTAAATACTGACTGTTTTTTCATGTAGCACACAAATATCAATTTTAAATTTTAGTGTACAAATAAGCTATCAAGTATTTGTGTGCTAAATGAATAAAACAGTCAGTATTTAATTTATGTGCAAAACAGAATACTATTTTGCCCCCCTTGCATTGTAACATGATTTTGTCCAGGAGACTGAAATAAGAAGTTAAGATCCTTAATGAATCAGGCCCCAGATCACTAGGGTAGGGATCTAAGTAAGTGATCTGGATCCCAAACTCATTCTACCCACTGTATCCCCCTTCTTAACTCAGGACTGCTGGGTGAATCAAATCAGCTGATCCTGAGATGAGGCTTCTGAGCTGCGAGGCTTTCAGGAATTCATCATTGGCCAGTTAGTCCCCAAATCGGTGCCATTTTGAAAGAATTTCCCATTAAATAATCGCCATTGCAGAATTATACCAATTTTAGTGCATGGAACAGAGATGTCACATGTCCATGGACTTATAAAAGCAGTTTACAGCTCCACATACAATATTTTAGTCTGTATTGTACCAGTTGAAAATGTGTGTGGTTGATCTCTATGAGTGTAACTGTTTCTACACCTGTGGGCACACTGAATTTTCTTTCAACAGCTGCTTAGCCGGCTGACACAACACCTAACCCATCTTGAAAACATACATCTTATATACTGTAGTATATAAGTGTTATTGTCACCTTACACTGGCTCTAGATGATGGTGAATCATTTCAGGAATTGATGGCTTGTGTATAACCCAGATGGAAAGCACCAGTGTACTACTATCATGTTCTTATATAAAACCATATCTGCTATATAATTATAATAAGCTATAGAGAGATCTCCATTTGGAATAGTACTGTGTGTATAGGAGAATAAGGAGGTGTAGAAACATTCTAATGCAGTATCTCTGACAGGTTCTATTTCTGCTCAACTCAGTTGACGGAAAAAATTGCTCTCTGTATATTACACCTTTAATGTAAAAAGACGAGATAACATCTGATATCTATCAGCAATTTCTGTTTTGCCTTTTCAAGTGACTTGTTGTAGTTTTATCTGAGATCTCAGAATTGAAGTTTTCTACAAGATAACCCCTCAGTCAGACTCTCACCTGTTACATTGAGGAACGTCCCAGGGCCGTGTCCAGATATTTCTCCACCGTGCTGGAAAGTAACTTCACAATAATACATCCCGGTGTCTGAGACATGTACTCTGTGTAGGGTGATACCGGCTGATCTGCTTGTAATGAATTCATCTATGTTCTCTCTGGAGATTCTGCCTGTGAAATCCTTATTACTATCAGTGACCTCAGGTCCTGTCCTCACCATATGTCTGTACCACTTGTAGGAGCCGATTGTTATATCCTCTGCACCACTGATGCTGTAGTTACATGGTAAGGTGACTGAGCTGCCCTCTGGAGTGACTATTACAGGGATCTGGGATATGTGGATTGTCTGGGACTGAAATCCTGATAAATAGAGAGTGAAATAAAGACTAATCAGTAACATAATATCAGTTGTACTTATAGGTCACAATCTGCAGGTCTTGCAAAAAATTCTATAGTCACCATTTGATTATAGGGTCACACACACCTGGTAATTACATGAAGGATTTATATTACTTCCCACATACTGATCTTCTTACATACAATAACCAGCAGATATAACCTGCAGCTGTAAAGAAGGAAGCTACAATCCATACAGTACTGAGCCTCAGTTCTCACCTTGCAGGGTCCCCAGGATCAGCAGTATTTGCACACCTCCCATCCTGTCACTTTGATATGGTGACTGTGCACTGACTGTACCAGGGTGCACTCTCCTTAGTTCTCACCTTGTAGGGTCCCCAGGATCAGCAGTATTTGCACACCTCCCACCCTGTCACTGTGATATGGTGACTGTGCACTGACTGCACCAGGGTGCACTCTCCTCAGTTCTCACCTTGCAGGGTCCCCAGGATCAGCAGTATTTGCACACCTCCCATCCTGTCACTGTGATATGATGACTGTGCACTGACAGCACCAGGGTGCACTCTCCTCAGTTCTCACCTTGCAGGGTCCCCAGGATCAGCAGTATTTGCACACCTCCCAACCTGTCACTGTGATATGGTGACTGCACTGACTGCACCAAGGTGTACTCTCCTCAGTTCTCACCTTGCAGGGTCTCCAGGACCAGCAGTATTTGCACACCTCCCATCCTGTCACTGTGATATGGTGACTGTGCACTGACTGCACTAGGATGCACTCTCCTCAGTTCTCACCTTGCAGGGTCCCCAGGACCAGCAGTAATTGCACACCTCCCATCCTGTCACTGTGATATGGTGACTGTGCACTGACTGCACCAGGGTGCACTCTCCTCAAGAAGTGATGCTGCAGCTGCTTGAGATGGTCAGTGAAGAGTAACAATTAGAGTGACATGTGACAGTCCGGACACAGAGTTTTTCTAAACAGAATTCTGCTTAATTAGAAAAAACTCAAAAGATTCTGATCTCTAATCTAAGATAAAATAGAAGGTGGTACCATCTTATTTACTAATTTAAGTTACAAAAAGTGAAATAAGTGTCGTACCTATACAAGTGTTCCATGGAATACTAAGGACACCTATATTTTTATTTTCATTAGAGGTATGATTCAAACAGATTTGTTCTATTCCCAAATCAGTGGTGGAAGTGGGGCTGTATACGGTGCTATGCCATACAGCCACTTCTACTGTCTTCATTATAAAACTATTATATTCTGTCAAATTCCATTCACTTATATTCGCATTACATTTTTCATTTCATTTCATCACTTATAAATTTCCATTCCGACACTACTAAATTTCCTCTTCGAACTCTGTCCAAAAGTGATTACTATTTTTTTTATTGTATTTTAGCAAATATTACAGGTATAAAATGAAAGAGCATAAAAGTGAACCAAAAGAAATCCCCCCCCCCCAAAAAGGCAAAAGTAAACATGTGATAGGTATTTGAACCCTGTAAATTTACACTCACCTCTCCCAACCGTGGAGAGAAAAGGAAGGACAAGATCAATAGAAGAAATGGGGACAACGACATGGAAGATTTGCAGTTACTCCTGACTTTTCCTAAACAGGGCAGAGGAAATAGGAAAATGGTGGGAGAAGGCAAGATAAAGCCGGAGGAAGGTAGATAGCCTGCGAAGATATATAGAGTCTAAAGGTGTCCATGAGTGCTCTATG
Source organism: Mixophyes fleayi (assembly GCF_038048845.1). Classification (NCBI taxonomy): domain Eukaryota; kingdom Metazoa; phylum Chordata; class Amphibia; order Anura; family Limnodynastidae; genus Mixophyes; species Mixophyes fleayi. Next base: position 11,186,716 of record NC_134405.1, on the reverse strand, counting down.
TGAGTCTGGCATTTCAGATTCTGACAGTGCATTAATTGAGCAGCCCCTTTCCAAAATTTCTCAACAATTTGGAAATGGGAGTATGAGTAGTAATGATGATGATTTAGACATTGAAATTTATGGTGCTACTCTGCAAGAGGATGAGGGGGATAATTGTGGATCTCACAATTGTCAATTGTGTTGGACTTGAACAAGATAATGAAGATGATGTTGATTGTGTCCGAGTAAGGCAGCCACCAGCAGGACCACCTCATGTACACGATAAGCACATTGTAATTCCTTGGCAAAAGCCTACGACGTTGTTTGCAGTCATTCAAGAGGTTTCTCAAAAGCAGGAACATCATGTGTAGTAATAAGCAGCCCAGCATCAGCTACCAGCAGAATGGATAGACACCTCATTCAGCCTTCACTATCATTCTCCTCAATATTAGTATGTAGTCCAGCATTGCCTAATGCAATCCATGGTTCCTTAGAAGATTCCTTGTGTTCCTTGTGTGCTTGGGTTACTACTGCTGGGGGAGAAACCTCTGTGCAGAAGGGGACCAATAAGAATGAGCATAGTTTTAAATAGCAATTGATGTGAAACAATTGTTTGCAAGAGGAGCCAAGTATGACAGCCAGCATCCTGTGGCATAACGGATCACTAAAGCCATGACAATGTTAGCATTGGTTGTGTGTCCAATTTCTGCCATCGTTGCATCAGGTTTAAGCAGATTAGTTGAGATCATGTGTCTACGTTACCAAATTCCATCTCGGTTCCATGTCTCCCAAATAGCAATTCCTCAGCTGTACCGAGAGGTTAAACACAAAGGGCCTGATTCATTAAGGAACTTAAATTAAGAAGTTTCTTATTTAAGTCTCCTGGACAAAACCATGTTACAATGTAAGGGGTGAAAATTAGTTTTCTGTTTTGTACATAAGTTAAATGCTGACTGTTTTTTCATGTAACAGATAGCTTATTTGTACACTGAAATTTAAAGTTGATATTTGTGTGTTACATGAAAAAACAGTCAGTATTTTTATGTGCAAAACAGAAAACTAATTTTCATCCCTTGCATTGTAACATGGTTTTGTCCAGGAGACTTAAATAAGAAACTTCTTAATTTAAGTTCCTTAATGAATCAGGCCCAATGTCATTCAGTCACTAGACCACTGTTGGCTAAGCTGTGACACTCCAGGTGTTGTGAAACTACAAGTCCCAGCATACCTTTCCAGCAATAAGCTGCCATATATTGGCAAAGCATGCTGGGACTTGTAGTTTCACAACACCTGGAGTGTCACAGGTTAGCCAACACTGCACTAGACAATGCCATTGCACTGATTTTCCCCTTAAATATGGATATATGGACAAGCAGTACAGGTCAAACAAAAGACTAAATGACCGTGACAGCCCAATGGGTAGGTATATCGCCTTCAGCGGCAAAAGAGCCTGTAGAATATTCATTCTCATCCTCATTCTTTCAGCATTGTAGTGCTAACACACAATGGCAGGTCATTCACAATAAAGCTACTGTGTATCACTGGCTCACTAATCACTAAGAAAAATACTGGTGCCAATTTGTTGGTAAAACTAGGGAATGTCATAATAAATGACTCAACACACTAGGGGCTGGACTTACTAAGAATCGAGTTTAGCGGATTAGTGGTCCAAACCGCCGCATTTACTATAGGGCGGTTTGAAGCTTCAATTTATAATGATTGGCGATTGAAAAAGTTAAACCGGCAGCGGTTTGGATGAAACCACCATCAAAACCGCCATCCAAAAGACAGGAAAGAACAGTTTTAAATCCTGCTTCAGAATGGCTGGATAGCTTAAATATGCTGTTTGAGCTATTTTGCCATTCAGAACATAAGATAAAGCACCACTGATATTTAAATTATTTGTGCAATCATTATTTATTGATTACGGGGCAAAATGAATTAAATATTAACTTATGAGGGGGAAAAAAAAAATCAATTTAGTAAGGGAATAAAATTATTTCATTATTATATTTTTCAAACCGCCGGAAAAATAGGCAAAAAGCAGCGGTTTAAGCAAACCACCCTTTAGTAAATCTAGCCCTAAGACTCTCCTCAGGATTCCTCTTTGCCTATATGCCGCGGCTCCTAACACATATAGGCAAAGAGGAATCCTGAGGAGGTTTGAAACCGCCAAATTTACTAAAGCCCAGCTATTTTGCCATTCAGAACATAAGAGAAAGCACCATTGACATTTTAAATATTTGGAAAATCATTATTTATTGATTGAGGGACAAAATTAATTTAATAACTTATGCGGAAATTTTTGTTTTTATATATATATTTTTAAGGGGACACTATTATAGCATTATATTGCGTGGGAAATGTGAATATATAATATTAATAACTTTGTTAATGGGGAATATAATTATTTATGTTACACAATTTATCATAACATATTGTCCGTTGTTGACCCTTTGCTCTGTCCCTGGATTCTGCTTTCGTGCTGGTGACCCTGACCTTTTGGCTTCTTATTTGACTACTCTTGTCGCTTCGGACCCCTGACCTCGGCTTGCATCTGACCATCCATTACCATTTGAACTGCCTCCTCTGGCCCTGCCGCTGCGGTGTTGTTAATACACTTACACTACAATAAGAGCTAAGTTCTGGGGGAATCCGAGTACCTGTGAGCACATCAAACTCTACAGGAAAGGCGGCTGCTATAGGCAAAGACAGTGTCGGACTGGGGCATGAAGGGCCCACCAGGGGACTGCAACACTAGGGGCCCAATAGAGGGGGTGTGGCCAGCCATCATAGAGGTGAGATGAGACACTAGAGAGGGAGGGGTCAGCCCACGAAGAACAGTTAGCACCATAGTGTAGTATATAAAGAATGCGCCATGCTCCCCTTTCACTTTGTGCCATGCTCCCCCTTCACTCTGCGCCATGCTCCCCCTTCACTCTGCGCCATGCTCCCACTTCACTCTGCACCATGCTCTCCCTTCACTCTGTGCCATGCTCCTCACTGAGCGTACGCCCAACATTCAGTGCGAACGGAGCAGAGAGGAGTCGGGGAGCGCCATGGTCACATGAGTATTCTTTTTTTTTTTCACTCCCCCCACCAATGAAGAAGGGAGCGATCAGGGTCGGGCCTACCGGGGGGATAGTCTGACCCTGGGCAAAGACCTCTACCGCTAGTTCTGTAAGTTTATTATGAGACCGGCAGTCTAACAATATGGAGCAAACATTGTTTCTGCATTGCGACTGTCTGAATTTCAACATATTCCATGCTTTGCACAAACAATAAACTTGGTGGTTCAGAATTCCTTAAAAAATGAGAGGTCAGTACAGGAGATGCTGTCCGTGGCCCGTAAACATCTCTGAGTATTTTCAGCATTCAGCAACCGCATATAGAACATTGCAGCAGTTACATAAAATATGATCTGCCATGACACCAACTGAGGCAAGAGGTACAATTCCACACTTTATATGCTTCAACGACTGGAGGAACAGACCTACACATCAAGCTATGAGATAGGGAGAGGGGGGACATGGTACCTTACTCCGGCACAATGGAGAATCATTTTGTTTTTAGCAAGACACTCAATTTGCAACATAAAGAAGTGAGTTCAGACATTGCCAGCCTGTGTCAAATCATTCCTCTAATCAAATTAATGTAAAATTAGTTTGAGAAGCTGAAGGAGGATATGAAAGTAAGCGATTCGGTTTAGTTTGTTGGCCTTGGAGATGAAGTTCTTTATTCACTTCCCAGAACCCAAGGGTTTACAGCATCTTGAAATTGGATCACTACATTTGGCAACTATGAAATAAGATATAGCTTCACTTGTAAATCACAAAAAATATCACTAGTGAATACATTAAACACAACAGGACCCAGGACGGATCCCTAAGGTTCTCCCATGGTTAGCAGCTCTTCATATTAATTTAATTTGGGATGATTCTTTGCTATAGAAATCTATAGATTGTCTGCCTTATACAAACATTGATATTCAATCAGGTCTTAAATTTGTTAGCTATTTGCTCAATAGTAAAGTTCTCAGCATTTTGGAACTGATTTTATCATGTCAATATTTCAGATTTGGGTATAATCTATATTTTAAATTCTAGGGATCATCTTTTGATCCGCAGACTGTATACAAGTGGATTCAACATTGTGATCACAACACAGGCAAAGCCATCATCACATTTCTCAAAGACAATGGTAATAGTTAAATCCTGAAATCTGTTCCTTAGAAGGTGGATGCACACATGATATCTGAAGAACACATACTGAGTGCTTTCTTTCTGCTCCCAGCAGACTTTATCCAAAAAACAGAAAGCAAAAAAGTATATGTAAAAGAACAGGACTGACATCAAGGGACCAATACCACAAAACAAGAAACAGTTACTGTGTCACATGGGAGTGTTCTAGAACAGAACAGTCTGAGTAAATGAGTGATGTCACAATAGAATTGGTCTAAAAGTCTTGGTCCACAGAATCAGAGACAGAATACACAGCTGATCTGCTCTGGTGACTGCAAGAAGCTCATTGTTGAAGCAAAAACAACCAGATACAAACATTTATTCTTAGTCATTATTGAGACAATGGAGTGAATGACAGATGGTAATATATCTGTCACGCAATATGCTTTATAGTAAGAGACCCTTATTGACTGCTAGGGCAGCAAAGAAAATGAACCAAAGATTACAACGATTGAATGAGATGCACTTTATCTTAGGCAAAAAGTCATAAAGAAGAATTTAAGGAGGAAAGGGACAAGTTTTTCATTTTTTGTTAGTATGTTAAACACAAAGACTCACATGTGTCTTTTTATGGTGTCCATTGTGTTCCTTCACTGTAGTGATAAAGAATATGAAAGTTTTCAAACTTAAAGCAAACCACAATACATGAATCACAATATATATATAAAGCGTGGTAATGCATAATGCAACCAGCAGCTATTAAGCAAAATGAAAATGACCACATTATTACATGTTAAATGCCCTCTAATCTGCTGTGGAGGTTTGTCCACCCCAACTGAGCCCATATTTCAATGTTTATATTGCGCAACCTAATGGGCAGAAAGATACTTTAGAGGCAATACATATAATGACCACATGGAGGAACGTTCATACATTCATTAAGCAGTACAGACTGGACACAGAAGCAGCTGATGAGGGAGTCTTTGCATGGAAGATTCAGTCTTACAGTGAGTTTTTTCCCTTCCTTAAGTTCTTTCTAATTTTTTGTCTTTTTATCTTAATGCCAGGACCTTGCTCATCTCAACCGTTGATGAACAAAACAGAATTATTTCTCCAAGTTTCAATGTCAACTTTCATTAATAACAGCACTCGACATCACCACTTCGATCCAGGAGTCTGTGTTCCTTGATTGATGGCAATTATTTTATCATCATCATTTAATTATATAGCACCACTCACATTAGTCCCTGCTCCATTGGAGCTTACAGTCTAAATTCCCTAACACACATACACAGAATAGAGTCAATTTGTTAGCAGCCAACTAACCTACCAGTATGTTTTTGGAGTGTGGGAGGAAACCCACGCAAACATGGGGAGAACATAGAAACTCATCACAGATAAGGCCATGGTCAGGATTCAAACTCATGACCCCAGTGCTGAGAGGCAGAAGTATTCCTGACAGAGTCACAGATGAACTCACACACGCTCTGGCACACAGAAACTGTCACCAGTCTAAGAATTCAGGAAGTAAATAAAAACAATTAAACTTATCTTCTTCTAGTCTTAGAAGAAAAAAACAAGAAAGTGTTGACCCACCTCTAACATATGGGGTAAAATAATATCTTCCATGGCTCTTAAAGTTGTTTCCTCAAAAAGAAAAAAAGAAAAAGCTTCTCTTGTTGTGGGGGAACTCCGAGTGGCAGGTGGAGGTTCACAAAATTCTTGTCTAACGTCCTAAATTTGTTTGACAGTTGGAAGTTTGTTAGGTCTCATGTGATAATGCAAACAGAACCCACACATAGATTGTTAGACTGGAGATGTTGTTATACTGGAGCCATTTTACTCAAAATTGTATCTTTTAGCCTATTCTTGTAGCCGCTATTATCCTGACTTCACAGCGACCCAGTGGAAGAACTACAACTGGTGCAGCAGGTGCAGTGCACCGGGGCCCATGGAGATAATAGGGCCCACTGCATGGGGAATTAGTGAGCTGTTGGCCCCATAACCCTCCTCCCAGCTTCCCTGCTCTGGGGTCCACAGCTCACTAGTTCCGCCTCTGCAGCACCATGTGATTGTCACAACCATTAATGCCTGGAATGATGCCCCCTAGGGGCAAATGTAGCAAACCCTCAATAATTAGGCTATGTAGAGAGCATCCTCATGAACACCACACAATACAGAGATCATGCCCTCCCTCCACCAGCCATTTCCTCAACCACCAGCGGCCTTCATGACTACCCTGGCAATAATAAATAATAATACAATGGGGGATAAGACAGAGCTGCCCTCTTTCCCCTCTGCTGTTCGCCAAAGCTCTTGAACCACTAGCTATAGACCTGAGAATCTCTCAGGACTATAAAGGCAACAGGGTAGGCACATTACAGAATATATTTGCACTTTTTGCAGTTGACATGTTGTTATTAGTGTCCGATCCTGGAACCTCGGTCCCCAATATAGTCAATATTATTAATAACTTTGGATTGTATGCAGTTTATAAAGCAAATGCCAATAAATAAGTAATGTTGATAAATGGAAATGAACAACTAGCGAAACTTACTAATCTAACGTCACAATTTCAACTATTAAGATATCAATTAAAATATTTAGCAGTTAATATCCTGTCCACTTTAAAAAATGTATACAAAATAAACTTTACCCTGGTATAAAAAAGATAATTAGGCTGCCACCAACTCCTTCTCTCCTTCCGCACTACCTCAGGAGAGGAAGTCTACTCTCTCATTTCTTCTTCCCCCCCTTCTACCTGCCCTCAGGACCCCATCCCTTCTCACCTTCTTCGCTCCCTTTCCGCCTCCACCTGCTCCCACCTCGCTTACCTCTTTAACCTGACCCTCTCCACCGGCATCTTCCCCTCTGCCTTTTAACATGCTCTCGTCTCACCCATTCTCAAGAAACCCAACCTTGACCCCACCTCACTCTCTAATTACCGCCCCATTTCCCTTCTCCCCTTTGCCTCCAAAATACTCGAGAGACTTGTCTGCAACCGTCTCTCCACCTACCTCTCTGAGCACTCCCTCCTTGACCCTCTCTAATCAGGCTTCCGCCCCCTCCATTCCACTGAAACTGCCCTGGCTCAAGTTACGAATGATCTCCTCTCGGCTAAAGCCATGGGCCACTACTCCCTCCTGATTCTCCTCGACCTCTCAGCGGCCTTTGACACCGTTGACCACCCCCTCCTGCTTCACACCCTCCAGTCCATTGGCCTCTCCGGTACCGTCCTCTCCTGGTTCACCTCTTACCTTGCTGACCGTTTATTCTCTGTTTCCACCTCTGAGTCTCTCTCCCCCTCTTCCTCCCTTCCAGTTGGGGTCCCTCAGGGCTCTGTCCTTGGACCCTTACTATTCTCACTATACACCTCTTCTCTGGGTGTACTCATCAGCTCCTTTGGCCTCAAGTACCACCTTTATGCTGATGACACTCAACTCAACCTTTCTTTTCCTGATCTCTCTCCCTCCCTTCTCTCCAGGGTATCCGCATGCCTCTCTGCCATCTCCTCCTGGATGTCCTCTAGATTTTTTAAACTCAATCTTGCTAAAACTGAACTCATTGTCTTTCCTCCCTCTCATACCTCCTTCCCCTCTGTCCTCTCTACCACTGTTGACAACTCCTTTATCTCCCCTGTTCCCCAACTCAGCTGCCTGGGTGTCATCCTCGACTGCTCTCTCTCCTTTACCCCACACATTCATTCTCTTGCTAAGTCCTGCCGTTTCCAGCTTGCAACATTGCCCGCATTCGACCCTTCCTCTCCCAGGATGCCACCAAATCTCTCGTCCACTCTCTGATTATCTCCCGCTTGGACTACTGCAACCTTCTCCTTATCGGCCTCCCCCTCTCTCATCTCGCTCCTCTTAGATCTGTACTTAACGCCGCTGCTAGGCTTATTTTCCTCTCTCGCCGTTCCACCTCTGTCTCCCCACTCTACCAAGTCCTTCACTGGCTCCCCTTCCCCTACAGAATCCTTTTCAAGCTCCTCACTCTCACTTACAAGCCCCTCGCCAACTCCACTGCTCCCTACATCTTTAACCTTATCTCTATTCACACTCCCTCTCACTCTCTGCGATCGTCCAACGATCGTCGCCTCTCTCCCCCCCTGATTACCTCCTCTCACGCACGTATCCAAGACTTCTCCTGCGCTGCTCCCCTCCATTGGAATAAGCTCCCCCGCTCCATCAGAACTTCCCCTAATCTGTCCTCTTTCAAACGTACATTAAAAACCCACCTTTTCCTAAAAGCCTTCCAGTCTCATGCCTAAACTCCCACTGGTCGGCTTCCCCTCTTTCTCATCCCTTCTTCCCTTCTCCCCCTTCCTCGTCTCCGTCTCTCCCGTCTCATCCATTTGTCTGTCTGTCTTCCCCTCCCTTTAGATTGTACGCTCCTTTGAGCAGGGCTCTCCTACCTCCTGTTTCCATCACTTTTAACTGCGCTCTCCAGCTACTCAGTTCACCTCCTCTCTAACCCTCTGCCCTCTGTCTCCTCTCGCTTCTCTCCGCTCCCCTCAGTGACTCTTTACCTGTCATCCATGCCCACCCTCTTGGGCCATAGTTACCTGCCTGTACTCACTTTTCCCCTGCCTCTCTTTCTTGCTGTGACTGAGCCCCCAGAGTTATAGTGCTTACTGTTACTTGTACTGTGCTGTTTCAACTTGTACTGTGCCATTGTTTGTCCTTGTACGGCCCTACGGATACTTTGTAGCGCCCTATAAATAAAAATTTATAATAATAATAATAATAGATAACTGGATATTTCTCAATCTATCATTTATTGATAGACTAACTGCAGTAAAAAGTGCAATCTTTCCTAAATCAGCTTATGCAATACCGATGTTGCTATGGGCATTACTAAAGCAGATGTAAACAAATGTATAATTATTTTTTTGGGGAAAACAAAAACCTAGAATAGCGAGAGTGCGGTTGCAGCTCTAAGCAGCAGGGAGGGATTAGGGTCCCAGAGATAACTACTCTTACACATTCAGCATTATTCAGGTGTCTTTCCAATTGGCTTCTTGATAGAAAGTTTTTTTACAAATAAATCCATGGAATGTAAAGTATTGTGCAATGCTTCATCTTCCCAGAAACCTTATTTCCAAACATGTTCTATCTGACCCTATGTTCTCGGATATGTATAACACATTGGGCAGCATGGCGGCTTAGTGGTTAGCACTTCTGCCTCACAGCACTGGGGTCATGAGTTCGATTTCTGACCATGGCCTTATCTGTTTGCAGTTTGTATATTCTCCCCGTGTTTGCGTGGGTTTCCTCCGGGTGCTCCAGTTTCCTTCCACAATCCACAAACATACTAGTAGGTTGATTGGCTGCTATCAAAAAATTGACCCTAGTCTGTGTGTGTGTGTGTGTGTGTGTGTGTGTGTGTGTGTGTGTGTGTATGTCTGTCTCTGTGTGTGTATGTGTGTTGGGGAATTTAGACTGTAAGCTGCAATGGGCCGGGGACTGATGTCGGTGAGTTCTCTGTACAGCGCAGTGGAATTAGTGGCGCTATATAAATAAATCATGATGTAGAGGTGTAAATAATTATATAATTAGAAGTCTACAAATATTAAACATACCACAATATGGGGCAACCAAAGTTTCCATCCCAGGTCTGAAAATGCTCAGTTGTTGGAGAGAGAAGTGAATGAAGGGCATTAAACACATATTTTACTTAGGAGGAATGATGTGAATGCAGAGATTCAAATGCCACCTTCTTCCATAATATATAGGATTGTGGAAAGGTATGTACATTCTGGGACAAGGTCCTGAGATATATTAATAGTACATTTACTCTGAATTTAAGGAAAGATCTTTTTCCCATCCTATGTTTTAACTTTGACAATTATAAGATGTAATTACAGGGAGGGGACATCACCACCAATCTTAATAGCTATTCTCACTATAGCTAGAACAGTAATCTTGCTAAATTAGACCACTCTTTTTGGGAGCAGTGAAAATGATGTTGCTAGTGAATCTCTACTTCGATAGACGGGCTACTTTGCCTGATGTTGAAAGAGTGGTGAAAACCTTTTACAAGAAATGGGGAACCTATATATTGAAACGCTCGAGGAGACACATGAGCATTTAATGAATATACAGACTGGTACTTGTATAGACAAATTAGTGACTCCTCTTAAAGCAATTGTGTTGGAGAGATGTCTCTGCACTTTTTTGTTAGCCCCTTTCTTAATCTCCCCCAACGTTTCTCTCTTTCTTACTTTTTAGAATAAATATTGTACAATAAACGTTACCTCTTGTCTAGGTTAGACGAAGGCGGAGGGCATTGGATGGCACCCACACCAGCTTCAACACTAACAATGATATCCACATTGATGTTACAGCACTTTTATACTACCTTTATTTGGATCCTGTATGGGGCTTTATTTGCTGTACCTTGTTTTGTACATCTTTAGATATCTTTTGTTTGTTTTTTGAGGTTGATTATGGTTTTTTTAAATGTATATACAATTGTGAACAGGAAAGTGTACAAAAGACAAAACACAGACATATGTTGAATGTAGCTATATATACATGGCTTTATTCATACTGTCTGTGAACGTTATTTCAACCAGTGTACTGTGAATACTGTTTAATAAAAAACATTTTACAGTAAAATATATACTACAGGTCTGTTGAGCTTACACTTCGTTGCTGGATGCTGCAGCTGTAGAGAAGGAGAAAGAGAAGATATTAGAGCAGTCTGTGTACAGTGTAATGTGTTCCCCATATATCACACACTGACAGACATCAGATATCTTTCCTGTCCAATCACTGCTGGGGCACTGCGCTGGTTGTATTATTCCCTTGTATAACTGAACACAATAAATTAGAATATCATCAGCACATTGTTCCTGCATTTACTTCAAGCAATAAACCAACTCTCGGGGTACAGAGAATATTGACCTTGTTTGGTGTGACACCAGTATCCAAACACTGAGAGACTAATGAAGACCGCACCTGTAATACTGAGACGAATACACCACGGGATGGACATCTGAAGATCACTAAGTACCTGCAGTGATGGTAGACCTAAGAAAGAGACAGAGGTGAATAACAATGCAACCAGCAAAATAAACTGACAATAGAGTACGTCTGTAATATAATGACTGGAGCACATAGATGTGCTATGTGTAGGGTCCATAAATATATATATATATATATATATATATATATATATATATATATATATATATAGAGAGAGAGAGAGAGAGAGAGAGACAGCACAGGGATACTCTGCACTCTTTAAATACATAATTAGTGCTGTACTAACTACTTTTCTATATTAAAAACAGGGATTGTCAGTTCCACGTATTGCAGTATATGTTAAGCTGACCAACTCACGCCAAAGTCTTCCCATTCTGGTCAGTCCTAACATGATCAAATACCATGCTTTTTTAAATGGGCTAAAGGCTTTCCTGCACACAGCTTTTAAAGGCAAGTCTCTCCCAAGCACAATCAGCCATGGGAGACCTGGGACTCACCTGACACAAGCTGGAATTAATAAATGTAAAGAATGGGGTGCAACAGAGATGGGACTTACAGAACCCCATCTCGCACCCCAGTCTGAACTTGGAGAGTGCAGAGAATCTATGTCTTTTTTTGTATATATATATATATATATATATATATATATATATATATATATACAAATTATGACCAATAAGTTCTGTTATTTTGTATGTGTGTGGGACACTAGGTTCTTCACTTTAAAAAGGATGTTCCTATGTATTAGTTAGAAGCCGGACAGGCAAGGATTTTGTTTATGTTTTGTTCATTTTGATGCTAGTGACAAAACTAGCTGAGGCAATTTGAACCAAAACACTGGTGTGATATAATAAGCCAAAGCATGTGAAGTGCAGCCGTCTAGCCCAGGAGACGATAGCCCTAACCCGATCTTGCAACAAAATATATTAGCACATAAAACAGATGAGTGCATAGATGCACAGAATACTCAAATGGTGGCATTAATCAACTATAATACACAGGTGACATTATTATATTTAGGAACTCCTGTAAATAATAATCTGTGTAAACAGTGACTTTAGAGTTCATTAGTAAAACTTGTGTATCAGGAAAAAAATGTTTTTCAATATTTACAGATTTATTAGATGTAACCTATTCATTTATGAGGCATCGTGGTTTTATATGGTCACAGAACTCATCAGTGACAAATAGGGGCATATTCTATTCTCCGGTTCCCACGGCGCGTAAAAACTATTACCGTTATTACGGTAATAGTTAGCTGGATTTCAGTTCGCAGTTCAGGGAGCTGCGAGCTGAAATCCAGCGAGAAAAGTACCGTAATAACGGTTTTTCTGCACATTATTACTGTAATGACAATAATAATGCGCGGACCGCGAGATTATCGGCGTTTCCGCCGAGAATTGAATATGTCCCATAATATCTTTATATTTTACAGTAGACGGTACATTATCCTATATGTAAAGATCTCCTACTTAATTACCCCACTCATTCCTCAATGTAAAAATCCAATTGAGAAGAATTAAAGGGTAATGTTAATAATAAGTCTGGTTATGTGTAAATTTATCAATTGATCCTAATTTCCAGGAAAAGTCATGAAACGTGTTGGCAACCACTAGATATAACTCATTAGTTAGGTCACCTGGAGCGACTTCAGTGTTCCCAATTGGCAGATATACTACTGGCCGGAGCTCTCTATTATCACTGCTCATTCCACCATCTATTTCTTAGAACCCCTGTGTGAAACAGATGTGCCTATAAAATAATGAATAATAACAGTAAACTAAGGGCAGTTCAGACTAAACACTGCTATATTATATTTATATGTGACTACCTGGAGGACATTATATTCACTTTATACATGATTGGGCATTAATATCTTTTTAGGCCTTTATATCTGTGGGACCCCATTGTCTCTGTGTTTTATAGTTACAGGTATACAATTTATATCAGCAAAAGTGGATAGAGGGCAGCGATATGGTACGCTTGATAAAAACAGACTTAAAAAATGTGTTTAATACCATATAGGCTATAAAGGGTGTCAAAGACACCACCCAAAAGTATAACAACTATAATAATAAACATAAATATATACACTAAACAAAATCAATATAAAAATTCATCACATTAAGTCGCAAGGAATTGCCTTAAACATTTCCATAAAGGCATCAATAAGTAACAAAAAACATACATAATAATAATAATAATAATAATAATAATAATAATGATAGAAATAAATTATCTGATGTAATATAGGTACATGAATAAATATAAATGAGCTACGATCCCAATTAGGAACTGAAGTCCTAAATTTCAGTACTGGTCATTGAGGAGAGAGACACAATATTCATAAACTCACCGAAGTTTGGGGTGGAACTTTCATTTTACATATAGACCCCAGTAAGGTTTAATTTTTTAGCTGTGAATACAATTATACAATTTTCTTTAACTACATTGTGATTTTATCTTAATTCTGTACCAGTAAGACATGGTGGAAGTTCAAAAGGGGAAAGTTTTTACTTCTGTGCAAGATCAACATCAAACATTACAGTCTACTTGTTGACAATGAGTTTTCAAGTAACCAAATGAATTCCAGGGGCCTGATTCAATAAGGATCTTAACTTGAGAAACTTCTTATTTCAGTCTCTTGCACAAAATCATGTTACAATGCAAGGAGTGCAAATTAGTATTCTGATTTGCACATAAGTTAAATACTGACTGTTTTTTCATGTAGCACACAAATATCAACTGTAAATTTTAGTGTACAAATAAGCTATCAAGTATTTGTGTGCTAAATGAATAAAACAGTCAGTATTTAATTTATGTGCAAAACAGAATACTATTTTGCCCCCCTTGCATTGTAACATGGTTTTGTCCAGGAGACTGAAATAAGAAGTTAAGATCCTTAATGAATCAGGCCCCAGATCACTAGGGTAGGGATCTAAGTAAGTGATCTGGATCCCAAACTCACTCTACCCACTGTATCCCCCTTCTTAACTCAGGACTGCTGGGTGAATCAAATCAGCTGATCCTGAGATGAGGCTTCTGAGCTGCGAGGCTTTCAGGAATTCATCATTGGCCAGTTAGTCCCCAAATCGGTGCCATTTTGAAAGAATTTCCCATTAAATAATCGCCATTGCAGAATTATACCAATTTTAGTGCATGGAACAGAGATGTCACATGTCCATGGACTTATAAAAGCAGTTTACAGCCCCACATACAATATTTTTGTCTTTATTGTACCAGTTGAAAATGTGTGTGGTTGATCTCTATGAGTGTAACTGTTTCTACACCTGTGGGCACACTGAATTTTCTTTCAACAGCTGCTTAGCCGGCTGACACAACACCTAACTCAGCTTGAAAACATACATCTTATATACTGTAGTATATAAGTGTTATTGTCAACTTACACTGGCTCTAGATGATGGTGAATCATTTCAGGAATTGATGGCTTTTGCAGAACCCAGATGGAAAGCACCAGCGTGCTACTATCATGTTCTTATATAAAACCATATCTGCTATATAATTATAATACGCTATAGAGAGATCTCCATTTGGAATGGTACTGTGTGTATAGGATAATAAGGAGGTGTAGAAACAATCTAATGCAGTATCTCTGACAGGTTCTATTTCTGCTCAACTCAGTTGACGGAAAAAATTGCTCTCTGTATATTACACCTTTAATGTAAAAAGACGAGATAACATCTGATATCTATCAGCAATTTCTGTTTTGCCTTTTCAAGTGACTTCTGCAGTTTTATCTGAGATCTCAGAATTGAAGTTTTCTACAAGATAACCCCTCAGTCAGACTCTCACCTGTTACATTGAGGAACGTCCCAGGGCCGTGTCCAGATATTTCTCCACCGTGCTGGAAAGTAACTTCACAATAATACATCCCAGTGTCTGAGACATGTACTCTGTGCAGGGTGATACTGGCTGATCTGTTATAGATGAATTCGTCGAAGTCCTCTCTGGAGATTCTGCCTGTGAAATTCTTATTACTATCAGAGACCTCAGGTCCTGTCCTCACCATATGTCTGTACCACTTGTAGGAGCCGATTGTTACATCCTCTGTACCACTGATGCTGTAGTTACATGGTAAGGTGACCGAGCTGCCCTCTGGGGTGACTATTACAGGGATCTGGGATACGTGGATTGTCTGGGACTGAAATCCTGATAAATAGAGTGTGAAATAAGGATTAATCAGTAACATAATATCAGTTATACTTATAGGTCACAATCTGCAGGTCTTGCAAAAAATTCTATAGTCCCCATGTGATTATAGGGTCACACACACCTGGTAATTACATGAAGGATTTATATTACTTCCCACATACTGATCTTCTTACATACAATAACCAGCAGATATAACCTGCAGCTGTAAAGAAGGAAGCTACAATCCATACAGTACTGAGCCTCAGTTCTCACCTTGCAGGGTCCCCAGGATCAGCAGTATTTGCACACCTCCCATCCTGTCACTGTGATATGGTGACTGTGCACTGACTGCACCAGGGTGCACTCTCCTCAGTTCTCACCTTGCAGGGTCCCCAGGATCAGCAGTATTTGCACATCTCCCATCCTGTCACTGTAATATGGTGACTGCACTGACTGCACCAGGGTGCACTCTCCTCAGTTCTCACCTTGTAGGGTCCCCAGGATCAGCAATAGTTGCACACCTCCCATCCTGTCACTGTGATATGGTGACTGTGCACTGACTGCACCAGGGTGCACTCTCCTCAGTTCTCACCTTGTAGGGTCCCCAGGATCAGCAGTATTTGCACACCTCCCACCCTGTCACTGTGATATGGTGACTGTGCACTGACTGCACCAGGGAGCACTCTCCTCAGTTCTCACATTGCAGGGTCCCCAGGATCAGCAGTATTTGCACACCTCCCATCCTGTCACTGTGATATGGTGACTGTACACTGACTGCACCAGGGTGCACTCTCCTCAGTTCTCACCTTGCAGGGTCCCCAGGATCAGCAGTATTTGCACATCTCCCATCCTGTCACTGTGATATGTGGACTGTGCACTGACTGCACCAGGGTGCACTCTCCTCAGTTCTCACCTTGCAGGGTCCCCAGGATCAGCAGTATTTGCACACCTCCCATCCTGTCACTGTGATATGGTGATTGTGCACTGACTGCACCAGGGAGCACTCTCCTCAGTTCTCACCTTGTAGGGTCCCCAGGATCAGCAGTATTTGCACACCTCCCATCCTGTCACTGTGATATGGTGACTGTACACTGACTGCACCAGGGTGCACTCTCCTCAGTTCTCACCTTGCAGGGTCCCCAGGATCAGCAGTATTTGCACACCTCCCATCCTGTCACTGTGATATGGTGACTGTACACTGACTGCACCAGGGTGCACTCCCCTCAGTTCTCACCTTGCAGGGTCCCCAGGACCAGCAGTATTGCACACCTCCCATCCTGTCACTGTGATATGGTGACTGTGCACTGACTGCACCAGGGTGTACTCTCCTCAGTTCTCACCTTGCAGGGTCCCCAGGATCAGCAGTATTTGCACACCTCCCATCCTGTCACTGTGATATGGTGACTGTGCACTGACTGCACTAGGATGCACTCTCCTCAGTTCTCACCTTGCAGGGTCCCCAGGATCAGCAGTATTTGCACACCTCCCATCCTGTCACTGTGATATGGTGACTGTGCACTGACTGCACTAGGATGCACTCTCCTCAGTTCTCACCTTGCAGGGTCCCCAGGATCAGCAGTATTTGCACACCTCCCATCCTGTCACTGTGATATGGTGACTGTGCACTGACTGCACTAGGATGCACTCTCCTCAGTTCTCACCTTGCACGGTCCCCAGGATCAGCAGTATTTGCACACCTCCCATCCTGTCACTGTGATATGGTGACTGTGCACTGACTGCACCAGGGTGCACTCTCCTCAAGAAGTGATGCTGCAGCTGCTTGAGATGGTCAGTGACGAGTAACAATTAGAGTGACATGTGACAGTCCGGACACAGAGTTTTTCTAAACAGAATTCTGCTTAATTAGAAAAAACTCAAAAGATTCCGATCTCTAATCTAAGATAAAATAGAAGGTGGTACCATCTTATTTACTAATTTAAGTTACAAAAAGTGAAATAAGTGTCGTACCTATACAAATGTTCCATGGAATACTAAGGACACCTATATTTTTATTTTCATTAGAGTTATGATTCAAACAGATCTGTTCTTTTCCCAAATCAGTGGTGGAAGTGGGGCTGTATACGGTGGTATGCCATACAGCCACTTCTACTGTCTTCATTATAAAACTATTATATTCTGTCAAATTCCATTCACTTACATTCGCATTACATTTTTCATTTCATCACTTATAAATTTCCATTCCGACACTACTAAATTTCCTCTTCGAACTCTGTCCAAAAGTGATTACCATATTTTTGATTGTATTTTAGCAAATATTACAGGTATAAAATGAAAGAGCATAAAAGTGAACCAAAAGAAATCCCCCCCCCCCAAAAAAGGCAAAAGTAAACATGTGATATGTTCAGTAGGTATTTGAACCCTGTAAATTTACACTCACCTCTCCCAACCGTGGAGAGAAAAGGAAGGACAAGATCAATAGAAGAAATGGGGACAACGACATGGAAGATTTGCAGTTACTCCTGACTTTTCCTAAACAGGGCAGAGGAAATAGGAAAATGGTGGGAGAAGGCAAGATAAAGCCGGAGAAAGGTAGAGAGACTGCGAAGATATATAGAGTCTAAAGGTGTCCATGAGTGCTCTATGTGAGTCTGGCATTTCAGATTCTGACAGTGCATTAATTGAGCAGCCCCTTTCCAAAATTTCTCAACAATTTGGAAATGGGAGTATGAGTAGTAATGATGATGATTTAGACATTGAAATTTATGGTGCTACTCTGCAAGAGGATGAGGGGGATAATTGTGGATCTCACAATTGTCAATTGTGTTGGACTTGAACAAGATAATGAAGATGATGTTGATTGTGTCCGAGTAAGGCAGCCACCAGCAGGACCACCTCATGTACACGATAAGCACATTGTAATTCCTTGGCAAAAGCCTACGACGTTGTTTGCAGTCATTCAAGAGGTTTCTCAAAAGCAGGAACATCATGTGTAGTAATAAGCAGCCCAGCATCAGCTACCAGCAGAATGGATAGACACCTCATTCAGCCTTCACTATCATTCTCCTCAATATTAGTATGTAGTCCAGCATTGCCTAATGCAATCCATGGCTCCTTAGAAGATTCCTTGTGTTCCTTGTGTGCTTGGGTTACTGCTGCAATTTAGTAAGGGAATAAAATTATTTCATTATTATATTTTTCAAACCGCCGGAAAAATAGGCAAAAAGCAGCGGTTTAAGCAAACCACCCTTTAGTAAATCTAGCCCTAAGACTCTCCTCAGGATTCCTCTTTGCCTATATGCCGCGGCTCCTAACACATATAGGCAAAGAGGAATCCTGAGGAGGTTTGAAACCGCCAAATTTACTAAAGCCCAGCTATTTTGCCATTCAGAACATAAGAGAAAGCACCATTGACATTTTAATTATTTGGAAAATCATTATTTATTGATTGAGGGACAAAATTAATTTAATAACTTATGCGGAAATTTTTGTTTTTATATATATATTTTTAAGGGGACACTATTATAGCATTATATTGCGTGGGAAATGTGAATATATAATATTAATAACTTTGTTAATGGGGAATATAATTATTTATGTTACACAATTTATCATAACATATTGTCCGTTGTTGACCCTTTGCTCTGTCCCTGGATTCTGCTTTCGTGCTGGTGACCCTGACCTTTTGGCTTCTTATTTGACTACTCTTGTCGCTTCGGACCCCTGACCTCGGCTTGCATCTGACCATCCATTACCATTTGAACTGCCTCCTCTGGCCCTGCCGCTGCGGTGTTGTTAATACACTTACACTACAATAAGAGCTAAGTTCTGGGGGAATCCGAGTACCTGTGAGCACATCAAACTCTACAGGAAAGGCGGCTGCTATAGGCAAAGACAGTGTCGGACTGGGGCATGAAGGGCCCACCAGGGGACTGCAACACTAGGGGCCCAATAGAGGGGGTGTGGCCAGCCATCATAGAGGTGAGATGAGACACTAGAGAGGGAGGGGTCAGCCCACGAAGAACAGTTAGCACCATAGTGTAGTATATAAAGAATGCGCCATGCTCCCCTTTCACTTTGTGCCATGCTCCCCCTTCACTCTGCACCATGCTCCCCCTTCACTCTGCGCCATGCTCCCACTTCACTCTGCACCATGCTCTCCCTTCACTCTGTGCCATGCTCCTCACTGAGCGTACGCCCGACATTCAGTGCGAACGGAGCAGAGAGGAGTCGGGGAGCGCCATGGTCACAAGAGTATTCTTTTTTTTTTTTTCACTCCCCCCACCAATGAAGAAGGGAGCGATCAGGGTCGGGCCTACCGGGGGGATAGTCTGACCCTGGGCAAAGACCTCTACCGCTAGTTCTGTAAGTTTATTATGAGACCGGCAGTCTAACAATATGGAGCAAACATTGTTTCTGCATTGCGACTGTCTGAATTTCAACATACTCCATGCTTTGCACAAACAATAAACTTGGTGTTTCAGAATTCCTTAAAAAATGAGAGGTCAGTACAGGAGATGCTGTCCGTGGCCCGTAAACATCTCTGAGTATTTTCAGCATTCAGCAACCGCATGTAGAACATTGCAGCAGTTACATAAAATATGATCTGCCATGACACCAACTGAGGCAAGAGGTACAATTCCACACTTTATATGCTTCAACGACTGGAGGAACATACCTACACATCAAGCTATGAGATAGGGAGAGGGGGGACATGGTACCTTAATCCGGCACAATGGAGAATCATTTTGTTTTTAGCAAGACACTCAATTTGCAACATAAAGAAGTGAGTTCAGACATTGCCAGCCTGTGTCAAATCATTCCTCTAATCAAATTAATGTAAAAAGTAGTTTGAGAAGCTGAAGGAGGATATGAAAGTAAGCGATTCGGTTTAGTTTGTTGGCCTTGGAGATGAAGTTCTTTATTCACTTCCCAGAACCCAAGGGTTTACAGCATCTTGAAATTGGATCACTACATTTGGCAACTATGAAATAAGATATAGCTTCACTTGTAAATCACAAAAAATATCACTAGTGAATACATTAAACACAACAGGACCCAGGACGGATCCCTAAGGTTCTCCCACGGTTAGCAGCTCTTCATATTAATTTAATTTGGGATGATTCTTTGCTATAGAAATCTATAGATTTTCTGCCTTATACAAACATTGATATTCAATCAGGTCTTAAATTTGTTAGCTATTTGCTAAATAGTAAAGTTCTCAGCATTTTGGAACTGATTTTATCATGTCAATATTTCAGATTTGGGTATAATCTATATTTTAAATTCTAGGGATCATCTTTTGATCCGCAGACTGTATACAAGTGGATTCAACATTGTGATCACAACACAGGCAAAGCCATCATCACATTTCTCAAAGACAATGGTAATAGTTAAATCCTGAAATCTGTTCCTTAGAAGGTGGATGCACACATGATATCTGAAGAACACATACTGAGTGCTTTCTTTCTGCTCTCAGCAGACTTTATCCAAAAAACAGAAAGCAAAAAAGTATATGTAAAAGAACAGGACTGACATCAAGGGACCAATACCACAAAACAAGAAACAGTTACTGTGTCACATGGGAGTGTTCTAGAACAGAACAGTCTGAGTAAATGAGTGATGTCACAATAGAATTGGTCTAAAAGTCTTGGTCCACAGAATCAGAGACAGAATACACAGCTGATCTGCTCTGGTGACTGCAAGAAGCTCATTGTTGAAGCAAAAACAACCAGATACAAACATTTATTCTTAGTCATTATTGAGACAATGGAGTGAATGACAGATGGTAATATATCTGTCACGCAATATGCTTTATAGTAAGAGACCCTTATTGACTGCTAGGGCAGCAAAGAAAATGAACCAAAGATTACAACGATTGAATGAGATGCACTTTATCTTAGGCAAAAAGTCATAAAGAAGAATTTAAGGAGGAAAGGGACAAGTTTTTCATTTTTTGTTAGTATGTTAAACACAAAGACTCACATGTGTCTTTTTATGGTGTACATTGTGTTCCTTCACTGTAGTGATAAAGAATATGAAAGTTTTCAAACTTAAAGCAAACCACAAGACATGAATCACAATATATATATAAAGCGTGGTAATGCATAATGCAACCAGCAGCTATTAAGCAAAATGAAAATGACCACATTATTACATGTTAAATGCCCTCTAATCTGCTGTGGAGGTTTGTCCACCCCAACTGAGCCCATATTTCAATGTTTATATTGCGCAACCTAATGGGCAGAAAGATACTTTAGAGGCAATACATATAATGACCACATGGAGGAACGTTCATACATTCATTAAGCAGTACAGACTGGACACAGAAGCAGCTGATGAGGGAGTCTTTGCATGGAAGATTCAGTCTTACAGTGAGTTTTTTCCCTTCCTTAAGTTCTTTCTAATTTTTTGTCTTTTTATCTTAATGCCAGGACCTTGCTCATCTCAACCGTTGATGAACAAAACAGAATTATTTCTCCAAGTTTCAATGTCAACTTTCATTAATAACAGCACTCGACATCACCACTTCGATCCAGGAGTCTGTCTTGCTTGATTGATGGCAATTATTTTATCATCATCATCATTTAATTATATAGCACCACTCACATTAGTCCCTGCTCCATTGGAGCTTACAGTCTAAATTCCCTAACACACATACACAGAATAGAGTCAATTTGTTAGCAGCCAACTAACCTACCAGTATGTTTTTGGAGTGTGGGAGGAAACCCACGCAAACATGGGGAGAACATAGAAACTCATCACAGATAAGGCCATGGTCAGGATTCAAACTCATGACCCCAGTGCTGAGAGGCAGAAGTATTCCTGACAGAGTCACAGATGAACTCACACACGCACTGGCACACAGAAACTGTCACCAGTCTAAGAATTCAGGAAGTAAATAAAAACAATTAAACTTATCTTCTTCTAGTCTTAGAAGAAAAAAACAAGAAAGTGTTGACCCACCTCTAACATATGGGGTAAAATAATATCTTCCATGGCTCTTAAAGTTGTTTCCTCAAAAAGAAAAAAAGAAAAAGCTTCTCTTGTTGTGGGGGAACTTCGAGTGGCAGGTGGAGGTTCACAAAATTCTTGTCTAACGTCCTAAATTTGTTTGACAGTTGGAAGTTTGTTAGGTCTCATGTGATAATGCAAACAGAACCTACACATAGATTGTTAGACTGGAGATGTTGTTAAGCAGAGCCATTTTACTCAAAATTGTATCATTTAGCCTATTCTTGTAGCCGCTATTATCCTGACTTCACAGCGACCCAGTGGCGGAACTACAACTGGTGCAGCAGGTGCAGTGCACCGGGGCCCATGGAGATAATAGGGCCCACTGCATGGGGAATTAGTGAGCTGTTGGCCCCATAACCCTCCTCCCAGCTTCCCTGCTCCGGGGTCCACAGCTCACTAGTTCCGCCTCTGCAGCACCATGTGATTGTCACAACCATTAATGCCTGGAACGATGGCCCCTAGGGGCAAATGTAGCAAACCCTCAATAATTAGGCTATGTAGAGAGCATCCTCATGAACACCACACAATACAGAGATCATGCCCTCCCTCCACCAGCCATTTCCTCAACCACCAGCGGCCTTCATGACTACCCTGGCAATAATAAATAATAATACAATGGGGGATAAGACAGAGCTGCCCTCTTTCCCCTCTGCTGTTCGCCAAAGCTCTTGAACCACTAGCTATAGACCTGAGAATCTCTCAGGACTATAAAGGCAACAGGGTAGGCACATTACAGAATATATTTGCACTTTTTGCAGTTGACATGTTGTTATTAGTGTCCGATCCTGGAACCTCGGTCCCCAATATAGTCAATATTATTAATAACTTTGGATTGTATGCAGTTTATAAAGCAAATGCCAATAAATAAGTAATGTTGATAAATGGGAATGAACAACTAGCGAAACTTACTAATCTAACGTCACAATTTCAACTATTAAGATATCAATTAAAATATTTAGCGGTTAATATCCTGTCCACTTTAAAAAATGTATACAAAATAAACTTTACCCTGGTATAAAAAAGATAATTAGGCTGCCACCAACTCCTTCTCTCCTTCCGCACTACCTCAGGAGAGGAAGTCCACTCTCTCATTTCTTCTTCCCCCCCCTTCTACCTGCCCTCAGGACCCCATCCCTTCTCACCTTCTTCGCTCCCTTTCCGCCTCCACCTGCTCCCACCTCGCTCACCTCTTTAACCTGACCCTCTCCACCGGCATCTTCCCCTCTGCCTTTTAACATGCTCTCGTCTCACCCATTCTCAAGAAACCCAACCTTGACCCCACCTCACTCTCTAATTACCGCCCCATTTCCCTTCTCCCCTTTGCCTCCAAAATACTCGAGAGACTTGTCTGCAACCGTCTCTCCACCTACCTCTCTGAACACTCCCTCCTTGACCCTCTCCAATCAGGCTTCCGCCCCCTCCATTCCACTGAAACTGCCCTGGCTCAAGTTACGAATGATCTCCTCTCGGCTAAAGCCATGGGCCACTACTCCCTCCTGATTCTCCTCGACCTCTCAGCGGCCTTTGACACCGTTGACCACCCCCTGCTGCTTCACACCCTCCAGTCCATTGGCCTCTCCGGTACCGTCCTCTCCTGGTTCACCTCTTACCTTGCTGACCATTCCTTCTCTGTTTCCACCTCTGAGTCTCTCTCCCCCTCTTCCTCCCTTCCAGTCGGGGTCCCTCAGGGCTCTGTCCTTGGACCCTTACTATTCTCACTATACACCTCTTCTCTGGGTGCACTCATCAGCTCCTTCAGCCTCAAGTACCACCTTTATGCTGATGACACTCAACTCTACCTTTCTTCTCCTGATCTCTCTCCCTCCCTTCTCTCCAGGGTATCCGCATGCCTCTCTGCCATCTCCTCCTGGATGTCCTCTAGATTTCTTAAACTCAATCTTGCTAAAACTGAACTCATTGTCTTTCCTCCCTCTCGTACCTCCTTCCCCTCTGACCTCTCTATCACTGTTGACAACTCCTCTATCTCCCCTGTTCCCCAACTCCGCTGCCTAGGCATCATCCTTGACTCCTCTCTCTCCTTTGCCCCTCACATTCACTCTCTCGCCAAATCCT
This sequence comes from Mixophyes fleayi, assembly GCF_038048845.1. Classification (NCBI taxonomy): domain Eukaryota; kingdom Metazoa; phylum Chordata; class Amphibia; order Anura; family Limnodynastidae; genus Mixophyes; species Mixophyes fleayi. Next base: position 11,162,367 of record NC_134405.1, on the reverse strand, counting down.
GCAGTTTCCAGCTTCGCAACATTGCCCGCATTCGGCCCTTCCTTTCCCAGGATGCCAACAAATCTCTCGTCCACTCTCTGATTATCTCCCGCTTGGACTACTGCAACCTTCTCCTTATTGGCCTCCCCCTCTCTCATCTCGCTCCTCTTAGATCTGTACTTAACGCCGCTGCTAGGCTTATTTTCCTCTCTCTTCGTTCCACCTCTGTCTCCCCACTCTACCAAGCCCTTCACTGGCTCCCCTTCCCCTACAGAATCCTTTTCAAGCTCCTCACTCTCACTTACAAGGCCCTCACCAACTCCACTGCTCCCTACATGTCTAACCTTATCTCTATTCACACTCCTTCCCGCCCTCCTCTCACGCACGTATCCAAGACTTCTCCCGTGCCGCTCCCCTCCATTGGAATAAGCTCCCCCACTCCATCAGAACTTCCCTTAATCTGTCCTCTTTCAAACGAACATTAAAAACCCACCTTTTCCTAAAAGCCTTCCAGTCTCATGCCTAAACTCCCACTGGTCGGCTTCCCCTCTTTCTCATCCCTTCTTCCCTTCTCCCCCTTCCTTGACTCCGTCTCCGTCTCTCCCGTCTCATCCACTTGTCTGTCTGTCTTCCCCTCCCTTTAGATCGTACGCTCCTTTGAGCAGGGCTCTCCTACCTCCTGTTTCCATCACTTTTAACTGTGCTCTCCAGCTACTCAGTTCACCTCCTCTCTAACCCTCTGCCCTCTGTCTCCTCTCGCTTCTCTCCGCTCCCCTCAGTGACTCTCAACCTGTCATCCGTGCCCACCCTCTTGGGCCATAGTTAACTGCCTATACTCACTTTTCCCCTCCCTCCCTCTCTTTCATGCTGTGCCTGAGCCCCCAGAGTTATAGTGCTTACTGTTACTTCTACTGTGCTGTTTCACCTTGTACTGTGCCATTGTTTGTCCTTGTACGGCGCTACGGATACTTTGTAGCGCCCTATAAATAAAAATTTATAATAATAATAATAATAGATAACTGGATATATCTCAATCTATCATTTATTGATAGACTTACTGCAGTAAAAAGTGCAATCTTTCCTAAATCAGCTTATGCAATACCGATGTTGCTATAGGCATTACTAAAGCAGATGTAAACAAATGTATAATTATTTTTTTGGGGAAAAAAAAAACCTTGAATAGCGAGAGTGCGGTTGCAGCTCTAAGCAGCAGGGAGGGATTAGGGTCCCAGAGATAACTACTCTTACACATTCAGCATTATTCAGGTGTCTTTCCAATTGGCTTCTTGATAGAAAGTTTTTTGACAAATAAATCCATGGAATGTAAAGATTTGTGCTTTATTCGATGGCAGCAATGCTTCATCTTCCCAGAAACCTTATTTCCAAACATGTTCTATCTGACCCTATGTTCTCGGATATGTATAACACATTGGGCAGCATGGCGGCTTAGTGGTTAGCACTTCTGCCTCACAGCACTGGGGTCATGAGTTTGATTTCTGACCATGTGTGGAGTTTGTATGTTCTCCCCGTGTTTGCGTGGGTTTCCTCCGGGTGCTCCAGTTTCCTTCCACAATCCACAAACATACTAGTAGGTTGATTGGCTGCTATCAAAAAATTGACCCTAGTCTGTGTGTGTGTCTGTCTGTCTCTGTGTGTGTATGTGTGTTAGGGAATTTAGACTGTAAACTGCAATGGGCCGGGGACTGATGTCGGTGAGTTCTCTGTACAGCGCTACGGAATTAGTGGCGCTTTATAAATAAATGATGATGTATAGATGTAAATAATTATATAATTAGAAGTCTACAAATATGAAACATACCACAATATGGGGCAACCAAAGTTTCCATCCCAGGTTAGAAAATTCTCAGTTGTTGGAGAGAGAAGTGAATCGAGGGCATAAAACACATATTTTACCCTGGAGGAACGATGTTAATAATGTCAGCAACTAAAAGAGAAGGTTAACAAACTCACGTTTCTTTATGTTTCTTCAAGTTAGAAATCATCTACAATCTCTACCATGCCACAGGGATTTCAATTTAGATACGAAAGGGATAGAAGGTAATGAAGATGTAATTACAGGGAGGGGACATCACCACCAATCTTAATAGCTATTCTCACTATAGCTAGAAAAGTAATCTTGCTAAATTAGACCTCTTGTATGCCACCCTTTTTGGGAGCAGTGAAAATGAATTTGCAATAAAATCTCTACTTCGATAGACGGGCTACTTTGCCTAATGTTGACAGATGGGTGAAAACCTTTTACAAGAAATGGGGAACCTATGTATTGAAACGCTCGAGGAGACACATGAGCATTTAATGAATATACCGACTGGTACTTGTATAGACAAATTAGTGACTCCTCTTAAAGCAAGTGGGTTGGAGAGATGTCTCTGCCCTTTTCGTTAACCTCTTTGTTAATCTCCCCCCAACGTTTCTCTCTTTCTGTCTTACTTTTTAGAAAAAATATTGTACTATAAATGTACCCTCTTGTCTAGGTTAGACGAAGGCGGAGGGCATTGGATGGCACCCACACCAGCTTCAACACTAACAATGATATCCAGATTGATGTTACAGCACTTGGTATACCACCTGTATTTGGACCCTGTTTGGGGCTTTATTTGCTGTACCTTGTTTTGTACATCTTTAGATATCTTTTGTTTGTTTTTTGAAGTATATTAAGTTTTTTTTTTTAAATGTATATACAATTGTGAACAGGAAAGTGTACAAAAGACAAAACACAGACATATGTTGAATATAGCTACATATACATGGCTTTATTCATACTGTCTATGAACGTTATTTCAACCAGTTTACTCTGAGTACTGTTTAATAAAAAACATTTTACAGTAAAATATATACTACAGGTCTGTTGAGCTTACACCTCGTTGCTGGATGCTGCGGCTGTAGAGAAGGAGAAAGAGAAGATATTAGAGCAGTCTGTGTACAGTGTAATGTGTTCCCCATATATCACACACTGACAGACATCAGATATCTTTCCTGTCCAATCACTGCTGGGACACTGCGCTGGTTGTATTATTCCCTTGTATAACTGAACACAATAAATTAGAATATCACCAGCACATTGTTCCTGCATTTACTTCAAGCAATAAACCAACTCTCGGGGTACAGAGAATATTGACCTTGTTTGGTGTGACACCAGTATCCAACCACTGAGAGACTAATGAAGACCACTCCTGTAATACTGAGGCGAATAAACCATGGGATGGACATCTGAAGACCACTAAGTACCTGCGGTGACGGTAGACCTAAGAAAGAGACAGAGGTGAATAACAATGTAACCAGCAAAATAAACTGACAATAGGGTACGTCTCTAATATAATGACTTGAGCACATAGATGTGCTATGTGTAGGGTCCATAAATATATATGTATATACATATAGAGAGAGAGAGAGAGAGACAGCACAGGAATACTCTGCACTCTATAAATACATAATTAATGCTGTACTAACTACTTTTCTATATTAAAAACAGGGATTGTCAGTTCCACATATTGCAGTATATGTTAAGCTGACCAACTCACGCCAAAGTCTTCGCATTCTGGTCAGTCCTAACATGATCAAATACCATGCTTTTTTAAATGGGCTAAAGGCTTTCCTGCACACAGCTTTTAAAGGCAAGTCTCTCCCAAGCACATTCAGCCACGGGAGACCTGGGACTCACCTGACACAAGTTGGAAATAATTAATGTAAAGAATGGGGTGCAACAGAGATGGGACTTACACAACCCCATCTCGTACCCCAGTCTGAACATGGAGAGTGCAGAGAATCTATGTCTTTTTTTGTATATATATATATATATAGACACATATGCCCAGGCTCCATTCACCAGGCCCATTCCAGGGCTTACAGATAGCTAGCAAGTTGCTGGCTAATGTGGAGTTGTACCTGATGAGGTGCTGTTAAAAGGCTGCCAGGCAGTTCATTCAGTCTCTCAATACCTGGGGAGGAGGTCAGTTAGCTCCTGAGAGACACTGCAATTTATGACCAGTAAGTTCTGTTATTTTGTATGTGTGTGGGACACTAGGTTCTTCACTTTAAAGAGGATGTTCCTATGTATTAGTTAGAAGACGGACAGGCAAGGATTTTGTTTATGTTTTGTTCATTTTGATGCTAGTGACAAAACTAGCTGAGTCTATTTGAACCAAAGCACTTGTGTGATATAACACACAAAGCTTGTGAAGTGCAGCCGTCTAGCCCAGGAGACGATAGCCCTAACCCGATCTTGCAACAAAATATATTAGCTTAAGAATATCTAATTCGTTTTTGCACATAAATCAGATGAGTGCATAGATGCACAGAATACTGGAATGGTGGCATTATTCAACTATAATACACAGGTGACATTATTATATTTAGGAACTCCTGTAAATAATATTCTGTGTAAACAGTAACTTTAGAGTTCATTAGTAAAACTTGTGTATCATGAAAAAAATGTTTTTGAATATTTACAGATTAATTAGATGTAACCTATTCAATTATGAGGCATTATGGTTTTATATGGTCACAGAACTCATCAGTGACATATAATATCTTTATATTTTACAGTAGACGGTACATATTCCCATATGTAAAGATCTCCTACTTAATTACCCCACTCATTCCTCCATGTAAAATTGCAATTGAGAAGATTTAAAGGGTAATGTTAATAATAAGTCTGGTTATGTGTGTAAATTTGCCAATTAATCCTAATTTCCAGGAAAAGTCATGAAACGTGTTGGGGACCACTAGATATAACTCATTAGTTCGGTCACCTGGAGCGACTTCAGTGTTCCTAATTGGCAGATATACTACTGACCGGAGCTCTCTATTATCACTGCTCATCCCACTGTCTATTTTTTAGAACCCCTGTGTGGAACAGATGTGCAGTGCCTATAAAATAATGAATAATACCAGTAAACTAAGTACAGTTCAGACTAAACACTGCTATATTATATTTATGTGTGACTACCTGGAGGACATTATATTCACTTTATACATAATTGGGTATTTATATTGTTTTAGCACTTTATATCTGTGGGACCCCATTATCTCTGTGTTTTATAGTTACAGGTATACAATTTACATCAGCAAAAGTGGATAGAGGGCAACGATAAAGTACGCTTGATAAAAACAGACTTAAACAATGTGTTTGATACCATATAGGCTATAAAGGGTGTCAAAAGCAGCACCCAAAAGTATAACAACTATAATAGTAAATATAAATATATACATTAAACAAAATCAATATAATAATTAATCACATTAAGTCGCCAAAGAATAGCCTTAAACATTACCATAAATTCATCAATAAGTAACAAAAAACATAATAATAATAATAATAATAATAATAATAATAATAATAATTATAATAATATTAATAATAATAATAATAATAGTAATAATAATAATGATAGAAATAAATTAACTGATGTAATATAGGTACAGGAATCAATATAAATGAGGTAGGATCCCAATTATTAACTAAAGTCCTAAATTAAGGTACTGGTCATTGAGGAGAGAGACACAATATTCATAAGCTCACCGATATTTGGGGTGGACCTTTCCTTTTACATATAGACCCCTTAGCGCCAGTAAGGTTTATTTTTTTAGCTGTGAATACTATTATACAATTTACTTCAACTACATTGTGATTTTATCTTAATTCTGTACGAGTAAGACATGGTGTAAGTTCACATGGGGAAAGTTATTACTTCTGTGCAAGATCAACATCAAACATTACAGTCTACTTGCTGACAATGAGTTTCCAAGTAACCAAATGATCTCCAGGGCCTGATTCATTAAGGATCTTAACTTGAGAAACTTCTTATTTCAGTCTCCTGGACAAAACCATGTTACAATGCAAGGGGGCAAAATAGTATTCTGTTTTGCACATAAATTAAATACTGACTGTATTTTCATGTAGCACACAAATATCAACCTTACATTTCAGTGTACAAATAAGCTATCAAGTATTTGTGTGCTACATGAAAAAACAGTAAGTATTTAATTTATGTGCAAAACAGAATACTATTTTGCCCCCCTTGCATTGTAACATGGTTTTGTCCAGGAGACTGAAATAAGATGTTAAGATCCTTAATGAATCAAGCCCCAGATCACTAGGGTAGTGATCTAAGTAAGTGATCTGGATCCCAAACTCACTCTACCCACTGTATCCCCCTTCTTAACTCAGGACTACTGGGGTGAATCAAATCAGCTGATCTTGAGATGTGGCTCCTGAGCTGTGAGTCTTTCAGGAATTCATCATTGGCCAGTTAGTCCCCAAATCGGTGCCATTTTGAAAGAATTTCCCATTAAATAAGTGCCATTGCAGAATTATACCAATTTCAGTGCATGGAACAGAGACGTCACATGTCCATGGACTTATAAAAGCAGTTTACAGCCCCACATACAATATTTTTTTTCTGTATTGTACCAGGAGAAAATGTGTGTGGTTGATCTCTATGAGTGTAACTGTTTCTACACCTGTGGGCACACTGCATTTTTTTTCAACAGCTGCTTAGCCTGTTGACACTACACCTAACTCAGCTTGAAAACATACATCTTATATACTGTAGTATATAGGTTTTATTGTCACCTTACACTGGCTCTAGATGATGTTGAATTACTTCAGCAATTGATGACTTGTGCAGAACCCAAATGGAAAGCAAACAGCGCTATTATGTTCTTATATAAAACCAAATCTGTTATATAACTATAATAAGCTATAGAGAGCATTTAATTTGGAATGGTACTGTGTGTATAGGAGAATAAGGATGTGTAGAAACATCCTAATGCAGTATCCCTGACAGGTTCTCTTTCTACACCTTTGATGTAAAAAGACGAGATAACATCTGAAAATCTATCAGCAATTTCTGTTTGGCCCCCTTTCAATTGACTTGCTGTAGTTTTATCTGAGATCTCAGAATTGAATTTTTCTACAAGATAACCCCTCAGTCAGACTCTCACCTGTTACATTGAGGAACGTCCCAGTGCCGTGACCAGATATTTCTCCACTGTGCTGGATAGTAACTTCACAATAATACTTCCCGGTGTCTGAGACATGTACTCTGTGCAGGGTAATACTGGCTGATCTGTTATAGATAAATTTATCTCTGTCCACTCTGGAGATTCTGTCTGTGAAATCCTTATTACTAACAGAGACCTCAGGTCCAGTTCTCACCATATGTCTGTACCAGATGTAGAAGCCACTTGTTACATCCTCCTCACCACTGATGCTGTAGTTACAGGGTAAGGTGACTGAGCTGCCCACTGGCGTGACTATTACAGGGATCTGGGATACATGGATTGTCTGGGACTGAAATCCTGATAAATAGAGTGTGAAATAAGGATTAATCAGTAACATAATAACAGTTATACATACAGGTCACAATCTGCAGGTCTTACAATAAGGTAAACCCTATAGTCACGATGTGATTATAGGGGCACACACACTAGGTTACATGAAACATTTTTATTACACACATACTGAGCTTCTGACATACCAATAACCAGCAAATGTAACCTGCAGCAGGAAAGACAGAAGCTACGCTCCAAACACAACTGAGCCTCAGTTCTCACCTTGCAGGGTCCCCAGGATCAGCAGTATTTGCACACCTCCCATCCTGTCACTTTGATATGGTGACTGTGCACTGACTGCACCAGGGTGCACTCTCCTCAGTTCTCACCTTGCAGGGTCCCCAGGATCAGCAGTATTTGCACACCTCCCATCCTGTCACTGTGATATAGTGACTGTGCACTGACTGCACCAGGGTGCACTCCCCTCAGTTCTCACCTTGCAGGGTCCCCAGGATCAGCAGTATTTGCACACCCCCATCCTGTCACTTTGATATGGTGACTGTGCACTGACTGCACCAAGGTGTACTCCCCTCAGTTCTCACTTTGCAGGGTCCCCAGGATCAGCAGTATTTGCACACCACCCATCCTGTCACTGTGATATGGTGACTGTGCACTGACTGCACCAGGGTGCACTCCCCTCAGTTCTCACCTTGCAGGGTCCCCAGGACCAGCAGTATTTGCACACCTCCCATCCTGTCACTGTGATATGGTGACTGTGCACTGACTGCACCAGGGTGCACTCCCCTCAGTTCTCACCTTGCAGGGTCCCCAGGACCAGCAGTATTTGCACACCTCCCATCCTGTCACTGTGATATGGTGACTGTGCCCTGACTGCACCAGGGTGCACTCTCCTCAGTTCTCACCTTGCAGGGTCCCCAGGATCAGCAGTATTTGCACACCTCCCATCCTGCCACTGTGATATGGTGACTGTGCACTGACTGCACCAAGGTGTACTCCCCTCAGTTCTCACCTTGCAGGGTCCCCAGGATCAGCAGTATTTGCACACCTCCCATCCTGTCACTGTGATATGGTGACTGTGCACTGACTGCACCAAGGTGTACTCTCCTCAGTTCTCACTGTGCAGGGTCCCCAGGATCAGCAGTATTTGCACACCTCCCATCCTGTCACTGTGATATGGTGACTGTGCACTGACTGCACCAGGGTGCACTCTCCTCAGTTCTCACCTTGCAGGGTCCCCAGGATCAGCAGTATTTGCACACCTCCCACCCTGTCACTGTGATATGGTGACTGTGCACTGACTGCACCAGGGTGCACTCTCCTCAGGAAGTGATGCTGCAGCTGCTGGAGACGGTCAGTAAAGAGAGACATTTAGAGTGACATGTGACAGTCCGGACACAGAGAGATGTTTTTCTAAACAGAATTCTGCTTATTTAGAAAAAATTCCGATTTCTAATCTAAGATAAAATAGAAGGTGGTACCATCTTATTTACTAATTTAAGTAAGAAAAGTTAAATAAGTGTCATACCTATACAAATGTCCCATGACATATTAAGGACACCTATATTTTCATTAAGATGCAAACTGATCTGTTCTGTCCCCAAAGTGGCAATACCGCCACTTCACCTACTGCCATCATTATAAAGCTATTAAATTCTGTCAAATTCCATTCACTTACATTCCTATTACATTTTTTATATCTCCACTTCTAAATTTCCATTCCGACACTACTAAATTTCCACTTCGAACTCTGTCCAAAAGTGATTATTATTTTTTTTTATTGCATTTTAACAAATATTACAGGTATAAAATAAAAGAGGAAAAAGCAGAACCAAAAGAAATCCCCAAAAAAACCAAAACAAGGCAAAAATAAACAAGTTGATACGTTCAGTAGGTATTTGGACCCTGTAAATTTACACTCACCCCTCCCAACCGTAGAGAGAAAAGGAAGGACAAGATCAATAGAAGAAATGGGGACAACGACATAGAAGATTTGCAGTTACTCCTGAACTCTCCTAAACAGGGCAGAGGAAATAGGAAAATGGTGGGAGAAGGCAAGAAAAGGCCACAGGACGGTAGAGAGCCTAATCAACTATCTGCAAAGATATATATAATTATTGAGATTCAAACATTTCCTAGGAATTAGAAATTATATTCAGAGAATCTGACAGGTCCGAATGTTGATGTACCAAGTTGAACCAATCCATGACTCGGTTTTTCCCACCAAACTCAGATCTGAAAATACAGCAAAACATGGTTTCCAGGAACATTCCTGATCTTGCATGTTTTGGATCGAGATCTTCTATATGAAGCCCTTGCTCCTGTTCTCGCCATTTTAGAATTAATAGAATGTGGTAAAGTCAATTGCAGCAATAGTGTGGTGATAACGTGTGCTGCAGAGGGTGGAAAGGCAATCAATGTGTACTGGATTAACTGTGATTTTACTGCAAAAATCTGTAAAGTTTATATACAGATCACAATCTACTTAAATTGTGTGTTAAAGTGGGTGTTAGAGAGTGAAGACTAGACAATCAGTGGCTTCTGGTAGTAATGCTAGTATACCTGCTATAGCCTATTAATTGATTTGAGCAACTTCCAGTTCTTTATTTGTCTGAGAGGCATGTTGGTGTCAGTAGCTGAGGGGGAGTGCTGACATTGAATTGCTATTTGGAGGTTTCTGGGGTACCTCTTTGGTAAGTTAGCTCTCAATTTAAAAACACATATGTATGACCCAAATATATGGGACTCTCACTGTTTAGAGTAGGACCACCCTATTAGCAAAATCACCGTGGAGTGGTGGGTGGCTTCAACATACATTTGCAAATGTGTGCAACTGAGACTTTTGCATTTTTATCTACAGAAGAAATAGCAGATCTGTTGCTGGCTATAGCAGTGTGCTGGGGGAATTTGTCTGTGTTTTTTCCTTTTAGGATAACCCCACCCTTTCATGCACCTGTTATAGCCTATAAATTGATTTAAGCAACTTCCAGTTCTTTATTTGTCTGAGAGGCATGTTGGTGTCAGTAACTGAGGGGGAGTACTGACATTGGATTGCTATTTGGAGGTTTCTGGGGTACCTCTTTGGTAAGATAGCTCTCAATTTAAAAACACATATGTATGGTCCAAATATATGGGACTCTCATTGTATAGAGTAGGACCACCCTATTAGCAAAATCACCGTGGAGTGGTGGGTGGCTTCAACATACATTTGCAAATGTGTGCAACTGAGACTTTTCCATCTTTATCTACAGTAGAAATGGCAGATCTGTTGCTGGCTATAGCAGTGTGCTGGGGGAATTTGTTTTAGTAAATAAGTTTATTAGGAGTGGACAAAAAACAGTCTTTCTTGATTTTAAAATCTAAGTATTTGAATGTGAAGGCTACCGTGTGAGGGGCAATATCACATCTGTACTAGTATAATGGGCAACATTTAGGGCAATGTTGACTAACCTGTGACGCTCCAGGTGTTGTGAAACTACAAGTCCCAACACCTCGAGTGTTACAGGTTAGCCAACAGAGATTTAGGGTGCTGTGTTTGACTGTAAACAGCGCACTCATAAAAAACGAAGTATTTCTTGACATTAAAATCCAAGTGTTTGATCGTGAAGGCTATTGTGTGAGGGGCTGTATCATATTTGTACTAGCAAGTGGCCAAAAATTCAGGGAGCTGTGTTTGACAGCAAAACCCCAAATAACAAAGAATTATTTTTTTAACAAACCAATTGTATTAATTCAAATGATATTGTGGAGCAGTGTCTGAATTGCATAGTAACAGACCCTCTTTTCCCTATCTCATTGGGTGGGCATTCACAAGGTGTCATGGCAGCTACAAGTAGCTCCAACTTTAAGTGGCTTTACTCCTGTTGTCACTCATGGATCAGTCTGTAGATCAGGAGCATCCCAGTACTAGTACTGGCTTTTAGTAGTACTTTTTCAACCTCTACTATTAAAAGAGATCATGTGGGAAAACAGTGCAAAAAAGGCACTTAATACAAATGATGTTTGACAATCTCAAAACATCAGGGGGTAAATGTATCAATCCGAGAGTTTTCCGGCGTGTTTGAAAAGTGGAGATGTTGCTTATAGCAACCAGATTCTAGCTATCATTTTGTAGAATGTACTAAATAAATGATAGCTAGAATCTGATTGGTTTTTCAAACCCGCTGGAAAACTCTAAGCTTGATACATTTACCCCCAGGTCTTGATGTGAGTTTTATGGGAAGTGTTACTGATGAATGTGGTGACTTGTCTAAACAATAGGAAAATAACAAACTTTCCATACACCACCCACAGTGGCAAAAAAAGCTCAGATCAAGGCCACTTTTTGCCAGCAGTGGTCCTGCTTTTGCTCTTACATGTACTAGAATGTCTATTGCAAGAGAGGGTACTAAACACATGCATCTTCTGATACTTCCCATGCACCATCTTCTTGCTCTGTGTGTGGATCTGTCACCTCCAAAACAGCCAGACGGGTGCATGAAAAGAATATTGAGGTTGAAGAACAAATTGGGAGTTCACAGAATCCTGAGCAGAATCTAAGGGTGTCCATGAGTGCTATATGTGAGTCTGACATTTCAGATTCTGCCAGTGCATTAATAGAGAAGCCTCTTTCCAAAATGTCTCAACCATTTGGAAATGGGAGTATGAGTAGTAATGATGATGGTTTAGACATTGAAATTGATGGTGCTACTTTGGAAGAGGATGAAGGGGATAATTGTGGATCTGACAATGCAAATTGTGTTGGACTTGAACAAGATAATGAAGATGATGTTGATTGTGTCCGAGTAAGGCAGCCACCAGCAGGACCACCTCATGTACACGATAAGCACATTGTAATTCCTCGGCAAAAGCCTACGACGTTGTTTGCAGTCATTCAAGTGGTTTCTCAAAAGCAGGAACATCATGTGTAGTAACAAGCAGCCCAGCATCAGCTACCAGCAGAATGGATAGACACCTCATTCAGCCTTCACTATCATTCTCCTCAATATTAGTATGTAGTCCAGCATTGCCTAATGCAATCCATGGTTCCTTAGAAGATTCCTTGTGTTCCTTGTGTGTTTGGGCTGCTGCTGCTGGGGGAGAAACCTCTGTGCAGAAGGGGACCAATAAGAATGAGCATAGTTTTAAATAGCAATTGATGTGAAACAATTGTTTGTAAGAGGAGCCAAGTATGACAGCCAGCATCCTGTGGCATAACGGATCACTAAAGCCATGACAATGTTAGCATTGGTTGTGTGTCCAATTTCTGCCATCATTGCATCAGGTTTAAGCAGATTAGTTGAGATCATGTGTCTACGTTACTAAATTCCATCTCGATTCCATGTCTCCCAAATAGCAATTCCTCAGCTGTACCGAGAGGTTAAACACAAAGTCATTCAGTCACTTGAAAATGCCTTTGCACTGATTTCCCAATTAAAAATGGATAAGTGGACCGTGACAGCCCAATTGGTAGGTGTATCGCCTTCAGCGGCAAAAGCGCCTGTAGCATATTCATTCTCATCCTCATCCTTTCAACATTGTAGTGCTAACACACAATGTCAGGTCATTCACAATCACTACTCTCTATACTGTTGGCTTCATATAGAAAATTACTGGTGTCAATCTGTTGGAAAAACTCGAGAATGTCATATTAAATGCCTCACCCCACTGAGACTCCACTCAGGATTCCTTGTTGCCTATATGGAGCAAACATTGTTTCTGCATTACGACTGTCTGAATTTCAAGATATTCCATGCTTTGCGCAAACAATAAACTTGGTGGCTCAGAATTTCTTAAAAAATGAGAGGTCAGTACAGGAGATGCTGTCCGTAGCCCGTAAACATCTCTGAGTATTTTCAGCATTCAGCAACCACATGCAGAACATTGCAGCTGCTGCATATAATAGGCTCTGTCATGCCACCAACTGAAGCAAGAGGTAATGATGAGGTGCAATTCCAAACTTTATATGATTCAGCAACTGGAGCAACAGACCTAGACATCAAGCTATGTCATAGGGAGAGGGGGTACATGATATTTTAGTCCAGCACAATAGATGCAACAAAAAGAAGCAAGTTCAGACAATGCCAGCCTGTGCCAAATCTAATCAAATTACTGTAAAAGCAGTTTAAGAAGCTGAAGGAGGATATTAAAGTCTGTTGGCCTTGTAGATCGAGTTCTTTATTCACTTCCCAGAATCCAAGGGTTTACAGCATCTTGAAATTGGATCACTACATTTGGCTACTATGAAATAAGATATGGCTTCAATTGTAAATCACAAATAAGATCACTAATGAATATATTAAACACTACATGACCCAGGACTGATCCCTGAGGTTTTCCCCTGGTTACCAGCTCTTCATATGAATTTCCTACTTAGAATGATTTGTTTGCTTTATTGATCTATAGACTGTCTGCCTAACATTGATATTCCATCAGGTCTTCAATTTGTTAGCTATTTGTTCAATAGTAAAGTTCTCAGCATTTTGGAACTGATTTTACCATGTCAATATTTCAAATTTGAGTATGATCCATATTTTAAATTCTGAGGATCATCTCTTGATCCACAGACTTTAAACAAGTAGATTCAACATTGTGATCACCACATAGGCAAAGCCATCATCACATTCCTCAAAGACAATGGTAATAGTTAAATGCAAAAATCTGTTCCTTAGAAGGTGGATGCACACATGATATCTGAAGAACACATACTGAATGCTTCTTTCTGCTCTCAGCAGACTTCATCCAAAAACAGAAAGTAACAAATATATGTAAAAAAACAGGACTGACATCAAGGGACCAATACCACAAAACACGAAACAGTTACTGTGTCACATGGGAGTGTTCTAGAACAAAACATTCTGAGTAAATGAGTGATGTCACAATAGAATTGGTCTAAAAGTCTTGGTCATCAGAATCAGAAGGAAAAAACAGAGACAAATTCCCCCAGCACACTGCTATAGCCAGCAACAGATCTGCTATTTCTACAGTAGATAAAAATGCAAAAGTCTCAGTTGCACACATTTGCAAATGTATGTTGAAGCCACCCTCCACGCCAAGGTGCTTTTGCTAATAGGGTGGTCCTACTCTAAACAATGAGAGTCCCATATTGTATTCATCAGAATCAGAGACAGAATAAACAGCTGATCTGCTCTGGTGACTGCAAGAAGCTAATTGTTGAAGTAAAGACAACCAGATACAACCTTTTTTTTTAGTCATCATTGAGACAATAGAGTGAATGGCAGATATCAATATATCTGTCACACAATGTACTTAAGAGTAAGAGTCCCTTATTGACTGCTAGGGCCGCAAAGAAAATGAACCAAAGTTCACAACGATTGAATGAGATGCACTTTATCTTTAAGTTTTTCATTTTTTGTTAGTATGTTAAACACAAAGGGCTAGATTTACTATCAGGCGTGATGCATGGCGGCTTCAAACCGCCATGCATCGCGGCGGTTTTCCGGCGTGTTTGCATTGCAAACAGCCGGATTTACTAATGGGCGCATTTCAGCTTCAATTTGAAGCCGCCGGCGATGTAACGGCGGGATGTAATGCTCAAAGCCGCCGGCGGCTTTGAATAGAACATGGCGCTTTTGCTTTAAATGACGGCGCTTTTGTGTAAAGGCGGTTTTTTTGAAAATTACACCTGTCTCCTGGCCTGTTACTATTGGCTATTTTCAAACTCAGGAGATTTGACATCACAAGCCCTATATAAACCACTGGCCTGACACTTTTTTCTCTGATAGGGTTTAGAGGAGTTTTGTGAGAGGAGTTTGGAGGATAGTGGTTTGCTGAGAGTTGGTGTTTGGTGGATTGGTGGAGCGATATCTGATTGAAGTGTGAGTAGTCCTGTGGTTTTTTCCTGTTTTGTACATTTATTTTCTCATTTATTTTCTGTCTTGTATTTTTTGTATTTGACTTGTCCTCTGTCTGTGTTACTTGTGTGTGACTGTGTGGAGAGTGTGTCTGTAGGTAGTGTAGTTTGTTCTTTGTGTTTGTAAGTCCTTCAGTGTTTTGTGTTTTTCTGTCTTCTGGGTAAAAATGTCCAGAGATAGGAGGGGAGAACAGGCTGAGGAGAGGGAGATGGAGGTTGAGGGGTCAGAGGAGGGAGAGGGAGAGGTTGAGGAGACAGGACAGGGCAGGAAGACCAAGACAGGGAGGAATGTGCGCTTCTCACATGATGAGAATTGTGTGTTGGTGCACAATATCATTCCCTGCTACGAGGTGATCTTGGGGAACCTGGCAGCCCGGACTCCGCTAAGGCGGCGCCACCAATTGTGGGGGAGAGTGTGCGACGCTGTTAACGCGGTGGGCCCACTAAAGAGGACAGTGGCGCACTGCCGCAAGAGATTTTCGGACATTAAGAGGAGGTTGAAGGAAAAAATGGCCCAGGAAAGGAGGTCGACAAGGCGCACGGGTGGTGGCCCCCCACTTCGTATGGAGTACACCACGTACGAGGAGGAGCTGCGCCAGATAATGCCGGCAGAAATTGTAGAGGGCATAAATGTCCAGGACACCGACTCGCCCTCTTTTGGCCAAGTAGTTGGTGAGTTATTTGTTTTTTTTACCCTAACAGTATTTTAACTGCTTTTCTCTTTTTAAAACTGCTTTTCTCTTTTTAAAACTGCTTTTCTCTTTTTAAAACTGCTTTTCTCTTTGCAAAACTGCTTTTCTCTTTTTAAAACTGCTTTTCTCTTTGCAAAACTGCTTTTCTCTTTTTAAAACTGCTTTTCTCTTTGCAAAACTGCTTTTCTCTTTGCAAACGTTTTTTTTTTTATTTTTTGTTTTCTTTTTCAAAGTGTATATTTGCCTCTAATAGTTTGTAAAGGTTTTTTTTTCTCATAGAAAAAAAAAAAAATTGTAAACACATTTGTGCAATAAACAGTATATTTTGATTATTTTTTTTTTCTGGAAATACATTGTATGCTTTTTCTAATATATCCAGAATCGCCAGGACCGCAGTTCAGTCCCAGTGCCAGACCTACACCTCCACCTTCAGCGAGAGATTCGGGCACAGACGAGCAAGCAGGTGCGTGATTTCTGTTTAGGAGAGAAATAATGGAGTTACTTGATTTTCTGTGCAAATGTTGCTGTCAATGTTGTTTTTTGTTTTCTTTTTATTGTTTGCAATGAGAAGTTAGGGCTACATTTTACTCAACTGATATGTTGCCTATAGAAACCCATCAGAATATACCTTTACTTTATTTATTGCATTCAACAAAATGACAGCTAAAATCTGATTGGTTGCTATAGGCAACATCTCCACTTTTGATAGCATGCACTTTAGTCAAAATAACCCAGCATGTACTACACAGTCCTAATGATAATGGGTATTAAAAGGATAATAAGTGCATCCGTAAGCAGGTAGCATAGGACTAGAAATCAGGAATGCAAACATTGTGAAAGAATCTGTAGTTGCTAAAGATTATTCTTTCCTATCCAGTGTTCAGAATGCAATATACAAACATATTATATACTATATACTTACCGTCATTTTTCATACACAGGGCCCTCTTCATACCAGCCACCTCAGGCGGAGTCCCTGGAAATGTCCCCTGAGCCAGAGGATCTAACAACCATCACCCTGGTAACAGTGGATGCCCCTGTGTCTGGCCTCCAGGAAGTTTCACCTGGCCCTGCTGAACCATCACACCAGCAACCTGCACCTGCACCTATGGACCCAGCCAGAGAAATGGCGCTGTCTATTGGCGCATTCCAGCAGCAACAGACATTATTCATGGACAGGCAAACTGGGCACATGTCACAAATTGCGGCCCAGTTGAGGCGAATACACCGCTCCACGAGCCAAATCCCTGCTGCAATAAACCGGCTGGCGAGCGCTTTGGAGCAGACAAATGTGCAGCTGGCCCAAATGTCTGGGTCTGTGGACGCCATGCATTCCTCCATTCGCGAGGGGAATGCCAACGTTATCCGGCTGGCAGGCCAACTCCAGCAGGAACTGATTGCCCGCTTGCCGGCCCCTTTTTCATCGGCCTCCACCAGTGCCGCTAGCACGCCTACCACATCTCTACAGAGTACTCCTCCAAGGAGAGGTGCTCGCACCAGGGGTGGGCGAGGGAGGGGAGAGAGTGGCACCAAGCATAGCGATATGCCTGCAAAAAGACATCGCTAGCACAATGTTTGTTATTTATTAATGTTTTGTCAAGTTTCTATAACGATTATACGTTTTTATTTATTGTGTTCTGCAATAAATGCAGTTAAATTTCTATTGTGTCAGTCTTTCTTTTCTGCACATTAAACAAGAGTATTCTGATTTTTTAACAACTATGCACTAATTTCATGTAAACATTGACCTCTGACTGTCACATTCCAGGGATGTTCATATTTACCACATGAGGAGTACACACTATCCTGTTTTTAAAGGTTCCAATGTACAAAAAATTTACAATAAAATACTAAAATTGCACTCACATAAAACACATTTTTGAGCAAAAAATGCTTTTCATACTATGTACTTACACGTAAAGTAGTTTGTAATTAGACGGTCTCTAATCTCCCTTCCGCCCTCTGTGCTCTGCACATCACCAGATGTGACACGTACCCCTTCTTCTTCACTGTCTACTGCAATAATCGGTGGGGTAAGTTGATGTAAAGCCAGGTTATGCAGCAGACAGCAAGCCAGGACAATCTCAGATACCTTTTCAGGTGCATACATAAGCACCCCACCAGATTTATCAAGGCACCTGAACCTGGTTTTCAAGAGTCCAAACGTACGTTCTATGATACCTCTAGTGGTTATGTGTGCCTCATTGTATTGGTGCTGTGCAGGAGTCTGAGGATGCAGCAGAGGAGTCATGAGCCAGGAGCGACACCCATATCCTGAATCTCCTGCAATAAAAGTAAAATGTTAGCTCCCATTTACTTTGAGCATGTTGTACAGCAGTTAGCATATGTGAGTCCATTTGAGCAAGGATAAGGGATATATAAAACATGCAAAGTACATACCCAAAAGCCATCCCTCCGGCATTTCACCACTTTCAAATTTGGCATAAAGGGTAGACTGTCTCAGGATAAAGGCATCATGACATGACCCAGGATAGCCTGCAACAACACTCAATATACGCTGGTTAGCATCGCAGACAACCTGCACATTCAGGGAGTGGTAATGATGGCGATTAACAAAAACCTCTGCCCTGTGGTGAGGTGGTCTCAGGGCAATATGAGTGCAATCTATTGCACCCATTACATTAGGGATACCTGCGACCCTATAGAAAGCTCCCTTGAGCTCATGCCACTGTGACTCCTGGCTGGGGAAGCTGATATAGCTAGGGCACACTCTTTTAAGGGCACCTAAAACCTGTCCAAAATGCCTTGAAAATGTCGGCTGCGTTATGCCAATCACTCTGGAGGACACAGATTGAAAGGAACCTGTTGCCAAAAAGTGAACTGCACACAGTAGTTTGTGTAGTCCTGACACTGCATTAGAGCGGCTGGTTGTAGGCTCCAAATCATCCTTCACTTGCTCATACAGTGCCATGAGGTTAGTACGATTGAGGCGAAACATTTGTACTACCTCCACATCAGCCAAAGACTCCAGATTCAAACGCACTGAAAATGCACGTGGAGTGCGGGGTCTTTGCAGGCTCCGCGGAACAGATGCCAACTGCTGTTCATCCTCCTCCTCCTGGCGCCTTTCTGCCTCCATCAGGTAAAAAGCTGCAAACATACACTGGCAAGAATGCACCCCATTACCTGCAAAAGCCATTCTCCAACAAACCCACACCTGCCAAATAATGAGGGGCCCTTTTTGTAAGCATCATGATTAACTGCTGGGCAATAGACGGTGATTGTCTGTGATTGCTTCAGGCAGAAAAAACATTTTTCACATGTGGATTGCATTAGCATTAAAATAAGGGTTAACTGTGTAATGCAACAATTCCCATCCTAGTTTCTTTGAGGCAACAGTATTCTAGTGGTTTTTTGGAAAGTACAAAACAACTAGAAAAGGAAAGGTGAAATGAGATTTTACTATGCAATCATACTGGGTGAAAAAATAATGGAAAAAAAAAAAAACAGTAGCCTGAAATTTCATGACACTTTGCCCATTTTCTATACACAGTCCTAATGGAGCAATCATTGGACATGAAATAGGCCTTTCTCTTATGGTCTGATTGGCAAAATACCTGAAACAGCACACTGTTTGAACCATCACGCCGCTCACAAGCAGCGCTTTCATTTTGGTCTTTTGAATGGCGGTTTTCCGGCGGCTTTATAAACCCCCTAATAGTAAATCCGGCTGTTTGTATGTTGAACATTGTTGAAACCGTCATGGCGCTTTATACAGAGGCGGGTTTGGAAACATCATTTTTGCCCGTTTGGACGGCGGGTTTAGCCTTAGTAAATCCGGCGATGGCTAAACCGCCGCCAAATCCGCCGAAAGTCGGCGGATTTACAAACACGCCTGATAGTAAATCTAGCCCCAAGACTCACATGTGACTTTTTTATGCTGTTCATTGTGTTTCTTCACTGTAGTGATAAAGAATATGAAAGTTTGCAAACTTAAAGCAAACCTCAAGACATGAATCGCAATATATATATAAAGCGAGGGAATGCATAATGCAACCAGCAGCTATTAAGCAAAATGAAAATGACCCCATTATTACATGTTAAATGCCCTCTGATCTGCTGTGGAGGTTTGTCCACCCCAACCGAGCCCATATTTCAATGTTTATATTGCACAACCTAATGGACAGAAAGATACTTTAGAGGCAATACATATAATGACCACATGGAGGAACGTTCATACATTCATTAAGCAGTACAGACTGGATACAGAAGCAGCTGATGAGGGAGTCTTTGCATGGAAGATTCAGTCATACAGTGAGTTTTTTCCCTTCCTTAAATTCTTACTCATTTTTTGTCTTTTTATCTTAATGCCAGGACCTTGCTCATCTCAACCGTTGATGAACAAAACATAATTATTTCTCCAAGTTTTAATGTCAACTTTCATTAATAACAGCACTCGACATCACCACTTTGATCCAGGAGTCTGTCTTGCTTGATTGATGGCAATTATTTTATCATCATCATCATTTAATTATATAGCACCACTCACATTAGTCCCTGCTCCATTGGAGCTTACAGTCTAAATTCCCTAACACACATACACAGAATAGAGTCAATTTGTTAGCAGCCAACTAACCTACCAGTATGTTTTTGGAGTGTGGGAGGAAACCTACGCAAACATGGAGAGAACATAGAAACTCATCACAGATAAGGCCATGGTCAGGATTCAAACTCATGACCCCAGTACTGAGAGGCAGAAGTATTCCTGACACAGTCACAGATGAACTCACACACGCTCTGGCACACAGAAACTGTCACCAGTCTAAGAATTCAGGAAGTAAATAAAAACAATTAAACTTATCTTCTTCTAGTCTTAGAAGAAAAAAACAAGAAAGTGTTGACCCACCTCTAACATATGGGGTAAAATAATATCTTCCATGGCTCTTAAAGTTGTTTCCTCAAAAAGAAAAAAAGAAAAAGCTTCTCTTGTTGTGGGGGAACTTCGAGTGGCAGGTGGAGGTTCACAAAATTCTTGTCTAACGTCCTAAATTTGTTTGACAGTTGGAAGTTTGTTAGGTCTCATGTGATAATGCAAACACAACCCACACATAGATTGTTATACTGGAGCCATTTTACTCAAAATTGTATCTTTTAGCCTATTCTTGTAGCCGCTATTATCCTGACTTCACAGCGACCCAGTGGCGGAACTACAACTGGTGCAGCAGGTGCAGTGCACCGGGGCCCATGGAGATAATAGGACCCACTGCATGGGGAATTAGTGAGCTGTTGGCCCCATAACCCTCCTCCCAGCTTCCCTGCTCCGGGGTCCACAGCTCACTAGTTCCGCCTCTGCAGCACCATGTGATTGTCACAACCATTAATGCCTGGAACGATGGCCCCTAGGGGCAAATGTAGCAAACCCTCAATAATTAGGCTATGTAGAGAGCATCCTCATGAACACCACACAATACAGAGATCATGCCCTCCCTCCACCAGCCATTTCCTCAACCACCAGCGGCCTTCATGACTACCCTGGCAATAATAAATAATAATACAATGGGGGATAAGACAGAGCTGCCCTCTTTCCCCTCTGCTGTTCGCAAAAGCTCTTGAACCACTAGCTATAGACCTGAGAATCTCTCAGGACTATAAAGGCAACAGGGTAGGCACATTACAGAATATATTTGCACTTTTTGCAGTTGACATGTTGTTATTGGTGTCCAATCCTGGAACCTCGGTCCCCAATATAGTCAATATTATTAATAACTTTGGATTGTATGCAGTTTATAAAGCAAATGCCAATAAATAAGTAATGTTGATAAATGGGAATGAACAACTAGCGAAACTTACTAATCTAATGTCAAAATTTCAACTATTAAGATATCAATTAAAATATTTAGCAGTTAATATCCTGTCCACTTTAAAAAAATGTATACAAAATAAACTATACCCTGGTATAAAAAAGATAATTAGGCTGCCACCAACTCCTTCTCTCCTTCCGTACTACCTCAGGAGAGGAAGTCCACTCTCTCATTTCTTCTTCCCCCCCTTCTACCTGCCCTCAGGACCCCATCCCTTCTCACCTTCTTCGCTCCCTTTCCGCCTCCACCTGCTCCCACCTCGCTCACCTCTTTAACCTGACCCTCTCCACCGGCATCTTCCTCTCTGCCTTTTAACATGCTCTCGTCTCACCCATTCTCAAGAAACCCAACCTTGACCCCACCTCACTCTCTAATTACCGCCCCATTTCCCTTCTCCCCTTTGCCTCCAAAATACTCGAGTGACTTGTCTGCAACCGTCTCTCCACCTACCTCTCTGAACACTCCCTCCTTGACCCTCTCCAATCAGGCTTCCGCCCCCTCCATTCCACTGAAACTGCCCTGGCTCAAGTTACGAATGATCTCCTCTCGGCTAAAGCCATGGGCCACTACTCCCTCCTGATTCTCCTCGACCGCTCAGCGGCCTTTGACACCGTTGACCACCCCCTCCTGCTTCACACTCTCCAGTCCATTGGCCTCTCCGGTACCGTCCTCTCCTGGTTCACCTCTTACCTTGCTGACCGTGCCTTCTCTGTTACCACCTCTGAGTCTCTCTCCCCCTCTTCCTCCCTTCCAGTCGGGGTCCCTCAGGGCTCTGTCCTTGGACCCTTACTATTCTCACTATACACCTCTTCTCTGGGTGCACTCATCAGCTCCTTCGGCCTCAAGTACCACCTTTATGCTGATGACACTCGACTCTACCTTTCTTCTCCTGATCTCTCTCCATCCCTTCTCTCCAGGGTATCCGCATGCCTCTCTGCCATCTCCTCCTGGATGTCCTCTAGATTTCTCAAACTCAATCTTGCTAAAACTGAACTCATTGTCTTTCCTCCCTCTCGTACCTCTGACCTCTCTATCACTGTTGACAACTCCTCTATCTCCCCTGTTCCCCAACTCCGCTGCCTAGGTGTCATCCTCCACTCCTCTCTCTCCTTTGCCCCTCACATTCACTCTCTCGCCAAATACTGCCGTTTCCAGCTTCGCAACATTGCCCGCATTCGGCCCTTCCTCTCCCAGGATGCCACCAAATCTCTCGTCCACTCTCTAATTATCTCCCGCTTGGACAACTGCAACCTTATCCTTATCGGCCTCCCCCTCTCTCATCTCGCTCCTCTTAGATCTGTACTTAACGCCGCTGCTAGGCTTATTTTCCTCTCTCGCCAATCCACCTCTGTCTCCCCACTCTACCAAGCTCTTCACTGGCTCCCCTTCCCCTTCAGAATCCTTTCAAGCTCCTCACTCTCACTTACAAGCCCCTCACCAACTCCACTGCTCCCTACATCTTTAACCTTATCTCTATTCACACTCCATCCCACCCTCTGCGATCGTCCAACGATCGTCGCCTCTCTTCCCCCCTAATTACCTCCTCTCACGCGCGTATCCAAGACTTCTCCCGCGCCGCTCCCCTCCATTGGAATAAGCTCCCCCACTCCATCAGAACTTCCCCTAATTTGTCCTCTTTCAAAAACCCACCTTTTCCTAAAAGCCTTCCAGTCTCATGCCTAAACTCCCACTGGTCGGCTTCCCCTCTTTCTCATCCCTTCTTCCCTTCTCCCCCTTCCTCGACTCCGTCTCCGTCTCTCCCGCCTCATCCATTTGTCTGTCTGTCTTCCCCTCCCTTTAGATTGTACACTCCTTTGAGCAGGGCTCTCCTACCTCCTGTTTCCATCACTTTTAACTGCGCTCTCCAGCTACTCAGTTCACCTCCTCTCTAACCCTCTGCCCTCTGTCTCCTCTCGCTTCTCTCCGCTCCCCTCAGTGACTCTTTACCTGTCATCCATTAATAATAATTAATAATAATAATAGATAACTTGATATTTCTCAATCTATCATTTATTGATAGACTAACTGCAGTAAAAATTGCAATCTTTCCTAAATCAGCTGATGCAATACCGATGTTGCTATGGGCATTACTAAAGCACATGTAAACAAATGTATAATTATTTTTTTGGGGAAAACAAAAACCTAGAATAGCGAGAGTGCGGTTGCAGCTCTAAGCAGCAGGGCGGGATTAGGGTCCCAGAGATAACTACTCTTACACATTCAGCATTATTCAGGTGTCTTTCCAATTGGCTTCTTGATAGAAAGTTTTTTTACAAATAAATCCATGGAATGTAAAGTATTGTGCTTTATTCGCTGGCAGCAATGCTTCATCTTCCCAGAAACCTTATTTCCAAACATGTTCTATCTGACCCTATGTTCTCGGATATGTATAACACATTGGGCAGCATGGCGGCTTAGTGGTTAGCACTTCTGCCTCACAGCACTGGGATCATGAGTTCGATTTCTGACCATGGCCTTATCTGTTTGGAGTTTGTATGTTCTCCCCGTGTTTGCGTGGGTTTCCTCCGGGTGCTCCAGTTTCCTTCCACAATCCACAAACATACTAGTAGGTTGATTGGCTGCTATCAAAAAATTGACCCTAGTCTGTGTGTGTGTATGTCTGTCTCTGTGTGTGTATGTGTGTTAGGGAATTTAGACTGTAAGCTGCAATGGGCCAGGGACTGATGTCGGTGAGTTCTCTGTACAGCGCTACGGAATTAGTGGCGCTATATAAATAAATGATGATGTATAGATGTAAATAATTATATAATTAGAAGTCTACAAATATGAAACATACCACAATATGGGGCAACCAAAGTTTCCATCCCAGGTTAGAAAATGCTCAGTTGTTGAGAGAGAAGTGAATCGAGGGCATAAAACACATATTTTACCCAGGAGGAATGATGTTAACAATGTCAGCAACTAAAAGAGAAGGTTAACAAACTCACATTTCTATATGTTTCTTCAAGTTAGTAATCATATACAATCTCTACCACGTCACAGGGATTTCAATTTAGATACGAAAGGGATAGAAGGTTTGGAAAATATACTTGGTTTTCGTGTTGTAACAATTATAGGACAAGATATCTTTTCTTGGACTTATTACAACCCAATATAAGTGAACTCGAGGAAGGAAGGTGCAAAAGTTGGCAGAAAGATATCCCAAATATTGAAGATCCAGAACAGGTGATTAAGCACAATGAAAATACAATGAGATCTCCTTACTCTGCAGCATTACAGGATGTGCATTTGAGGATTATCAACAGAGTCAACATATTGCAGTGCCAAAGAGACATACAGTTTATGATGAATCATGCCAGTGTGTTAAATGCAGAGATTCAAATGCCACCTTCTTCCATAATATATGGGATTGTGGAAAGGTATGTACATTCTGGGACAAGGTCCTGAGATATATTAATAGTACATTTACTCTGAATTTAAGGAAAGATCTTTTTCCCAGCCTATGTTTTAACTTTGACAATTATAAGATGTAATTACAGGGAGGGGACATCACCACCAATCTTAATAGCTATTCTCACTATAGCTAGAACAGTAATCTTGCTAAATTAGACCACTCTTTTTGGGAGCAGTGAAAATGATGTTGCTAGTGAATCTCTACTTCGATAGACGGGCTACTTTGCCTGATGTTGAAAGAGTGGTGAAAACCTTTTACAAGAAATGGGGAACCTATATATTGAAACGCTCGAGGAGACACATGAGCATTAAATGAATATACAGACTGGTACTTGTATAGACAAATTAGTGACTCCTCTTAAAGCAAGTGGGTTGGAGAGATGTCTCTGCACTTTTTTGTTAGCCCCTTTGTTAATCTCCCCCCAACGTTTCTCTCTTTCTTACTTTTTAGAATAAATATTGTACAATAAACGTTACCTCTTGTATGGGGCTTTATTTGCTGTACCTTGTTTTGTACATCTTTAGATATCTTTTGTTTGTTTTTTGAGGTTGATTACGTTTTTTTTAAATGTATATACAATTGTGAACAGGAAAGTGTACAAAAGACAAAACACAGACATATGTTGAATGTAGCTATATATACATGGCTTTATTCATACTGTCTATGAATGTTATTTCAACCAGTGTACTGTGAATACTGTTTAATAAAAAACATTTTACAGTAAAATATATACTACAGGTCTGTTGAGCTTACACCTCGTTGCTGGATGCTGCGGCTGTAGAGAAGGAGAAAGAGAAGATATTAGAGCAGTCTGTGTACAGTGTAATGTGTTCCCCATATATCACACACTGACAGACATCAGATATCTTTCCTGTCCAATCACTGCTGGGGCACTGTGCTGGTTGTATTATTCCCTTGTATAACTGAACACAATAAATTAGAATATCATCAGCACATTGTTCCTGCATTTACTTCAAGCAATAAACCAACTCTCGGGGTACAGAGAATATTGACCTTGTTTGGTGTGACACCAGTATCCAACCACTGAGAGACTAATGAAGACCGCTCCCGTAATACTGAGGCGAATAAACCACGGGATGGACATCTGAAGACCACTAAGTACCTGCAGTGATGGTAGACCTAAGAAAGAGACAGAGGTGAATAACAATGTAACCAGCAAAATAAACTGACAATAGAGTACGTCTCTAATATAATGACTGGAGCACATAGATGTGCTATGTGTAGGGTCCATAAATATATATATATATATAAATATATATATATAGAGAGAGAGAGAGAGACAGCACAGGGATACTCTGCACTCTTTAAATACATAATTAATGCTGTACTAACTACTTTTCTATATTAAAAACAGGGATTGTCAGTTCCACATATTGCAATATATGTTAAGCTGACCAACTCACGCCAAAGTCTTCCCATTCTGGTCAGTCCTAACATGATCAAATACCATGCTTTTTTAAATGGGCTAAAGGCTTTCCTGCACACAGCTTTTAAAGGCAAGTCTTTCCCAAGCACATGCAGCCATGATAGACCTGGGACTCACCTGACACAAGCTGGAATTAATAAATGTAAAGAATGGGGTGCAACACAGATGGGACTTACAGAACCCCATCTCGCACCGCAGTCTGAACTTGGAGAGTGCAGAGAATCTATGTCTTTTTGTATATATATATATATATATATATAGACACATATGCCCAGGCTCCATTCACAAGGCCCATTCCAGGGCTTACAGATAGCTAGCAAGTTGCTGGCTAATGTGGAGTTGTACCTGATGATGTGCTGTTAAAAGGCTGCTAGGCAGTTCATTCAGTCTCTCAATACCTGGGGAGGAGGTCAGTTAGCTCCTGAGAGACACTGCAATTTATGACCAATAAGTTCTGTTATTTTGTATGTGTGTGGGACACTAGGTTCTTCACTTTAAAGAGGATGTTCCTATGTATTAGTTAGAAGCCGGACAGGCAAGGATTTTGTTTATGTTTTGTTCATTTTGATGCTAGTGACAGAACTAGCTGAGGCTATTTGAACCAAAACACTGGTGTGATATAATAAGCCAAAGCATGTGAAGTGCAGCCGTCTAGCCCAGGAGACGATAGCCCTAACCCGATCTTGCTACAAATTATATTAGCACATAAAACAGATGAGTGCATAGATGCACAGAACACTGGAATGGTGGCATTAATCAACTATAATACACAGGTGACATTATTATATTTAGGAACTCCTGTAAATAATAATCTGTGTAAACATTGACTTTAGAGTTCATTAGTAAAACTTGTGTATCAGGAAAAAAATGTTTTTCAATATTTACAGATTTATTAGATGTAACCTATTCATTTATGAGGCATCGTGGTTTTATATGGTCACAGAACTCATCAGTGACATATAGGGGCATATTCTATTCTCCGGTTCCCACGGCGCGTAAAAACTATTACCGTTATTACGGTAATAGTTAGCTGGATTTCAGTTTGCAGTTCAGGGAGCTGCGAGCTGAAATCCAGCGAGAAAAGTACCGTAATAACGGTTTTTCTGCACATTATTACTGTAATGACAATAATAATGCGCGGACCGCGAGATTATCGGCGTTTCCGCCGAGAATTGAATATGTCCCATAATATCTTTATATTTTACAGTAGACGGTACATATTCCCATATGTAAAGATCTCCTACTTAATTACCCCACTCATTCCTCAATGTAAAAATCCAATTGAGAAGAATTAAAGGGTAATGTTAATAATAAGTCTGGTTATGTGTAAATTTATCAATTGATCCTAATTTCCAGGAAAAGTCATGAAACGTGTTGGGGACCACTAGATATAACTCATTAGTTAGGTCAACTGGAGCGACTTCAGTGTTCCCAATTGGCAGATATACTACTGGCCGGAGCTCTCTATTATCACTGCTCATTCCACCATCTATTTCTTAGAACCCCTGTGTGAAACAGATGTGCCTATAAAATAATGAATAATAACAGTAAATTAAGGGCAGTTCAGACTAAACACTGCTATATTATATTTATATGTGACTACCTGGAGGACATTATATTCACTTTATACATGATTGGGCATTAATATCTTTTTAGGCCTTTATATCTGTGGGACCCCATTGTCTCTGTGTTTTATAGTTACAGGTATACAATTTATATCAGCAAAAGTGGATAGAGGGCAGCGATATGGTACGCTTGATAAAAACAGACTTAAACAATGTGTTTAATACCATATAGGCTATAAAGGGTGTCAAAGACACCACCCAAAAGTATAACAACTATAATAATAAACATAAATATATACACTAAACAAAATCAATATAAAAATTCATCACATTAAGTCGCAAGGAATTGCCTTAAATATTTCCATAAAGGCATCAATAAGTAACAAAAAACATACATAATAATAATAATAATAATAATAATAATAATAATAATAATGATAGAAATAAATTATCTGATGTAATATAGGTACATGAATAAATATAAATGAGCTACGATCCCAATTAGGAACTGAAGTCCTAAATTTCAGTACTGGTCATTGAGGAGACACAATATTCATAAACTCACCGAAGTTTGGGGTGGAACTTTCATTTTACATGTAGACCCCTTAGCACCAGTAAGGTTTAATTTTTTAGCTGTGAATACAATTATACAATTTTCTTTAACTACATTGTGATTTTATCTTAATTCTGTACCAGTAAGACATGGTGGAAGTTCAAAAGGGGAAAGTTTTTACTTCTGTGCAAGATCAACATCAAACATTACAGTCTACTTGTTGACAATGAGTTTTCAAGTAACCAAATGAATTCCAGGGGCCTGATTCAATAAGGATCTTAACTTGAGAAACTTCTTATTTCAGTCTCTTGCACAAAATCATGTTACAATGCAAGGAGTGCAAATTAGTATTCTGATTTGCACATAAGTTAAATACTGACTGTTTTTTCATGTAGCACACAAATATCAACTGTAAATTTTAGTGTACAAATAAGCTATCAAGTATTTGAGTGCTAAATGAATAAAACAGTCAGTATTTAATTTATGTGCAAAACAGAATACTATTTTGCCCCCCTTGCATTGTAACATGGTTTTGTCCAGGAGACTGAAATAAGAAGTTAAGATCCTTAATGAATCAGGCCCCAGATCACTAGGGTAGGGATCTAAGTAAGTGATCTGGATCCCAAACTCACTCTACCCACTGTATCCCCCTTCTTAACTCAGGACTGCTGGGTGAATCAAATCAGCTGATCCTGAGATGAGGCTTCTGAGCTGCGAGGCTTTCAGGAATTCATCATTGGCCAGTTAGTCCCCAAATCGGTGCCATTTTGAAAGAATTTCCCATTAAATAATCGCCATTGCAGAATTATACCAATTTTAGTGCATGGAACAGAGATGTCACATGTCCATGGACTTATAAAAGCAGTTTACAGCCCCACATACAATATTTTTGTCTGTATTGTACCAGTTGAAAATGTGTGTGGTTGATCTCTATGAGTGTAACTGTTTCTACACCTGTGAGCACACTGAATTTTCTTTCAACAGCTGCTTAGCCGGCTGACACAACACCTAACCCATCTTGAAAACATACATCTTATATACTGTAGTATATAAGTGTTATTGTCAACTTACACTGGCTCTAGATGATGGTGAATCACTTCAGGAATTGATGACTTGTGCAGAACCCATATGGAAAGCACCAGCGTGCTATTATAATATTCTTATATAAAACCATATCTGCTATATAATTATAATACGCTATAGAGAGATCTCCATTTGGAATAGTACTGTGTGTATAGGATAATAAGGAGGTGTAGAAACATTCTAATGCAGTATCCCTGACAGGTTCTATTTCTGCTCAACTCAGTTGACGGAAAAAATTGCTCTCTGTATATTACACCTTTAATGTAAAAAGACGAGATAACATCTGATATCTATCAGTAATTTCTGTTTTGCCTTTTCAAGTGACTTCTGCAGTTTTATCTGAGATCTCAGAATTGAAGTTTTCTACAAGATAACCCCTCAGTCAGACTCTCACCTGTTACATTGAGGAACGTCCCAGGGCCGTGTCCAGATATTTCTCCACCGTGCTGGAAAGTAACTTCACAATAATACATCCCGGTGTCTGAGAGATGTACTCTGTGTAGGGTGATACCGGCTGATCTGCTTGTAATGAATTCATCTGTGTTCTCTCTGGAGATTCTGCCTGTGAAATCCTTATTACTATCAGAGACCTCAGGTCCTGTCCTCACCAGATGTCTGTACCATTTGTAGGATCCGATTGTTACATCCTCTGTACCACTGATGCTGTAGTTACATGGTAAGGTGACCGAGCTGCCCTCTGGGGTGACTATTACAGGGATCTGGGATACGTGGATTGTCTGGGACTGTAATCCTGATAAATAGAGAGTGAAATAAGGATTAATCAGTAACATAATATCAGTTATACTTATAGGTCACAATCTGCAGGTCTTGCAAAAAATTCTATAGTCCCCATGTGATTATAGGGTCACACACACCTGGTAATTACATGAAGGATTTATATTACTTCCCACATACTGATCTTCTTACATACAATAACCAGAAGATATAACCTGCAGCTGTAAAGACAGAAGCTACAATCCATACAGTACTGAGCCTCAGTTCTCACCTTGCAGGGTCCCCAGGACCAGCAGTATTTGCACACCTCCCATCCTGTCACTGTGATATGGTGACTGTGCACTGACTGCACTAGGATGCACTCTCCTCAGTTCTCACCTTGCAGGGTCCCCAGGATCAGCAGTATTTGCACACCTCCCATCCTGTCACTGTGATATGGTGACTGTGCACTGACTGCACCAGGGTGCACTCTCCTCAAGAAGTGATGCTGCAGCTGCTTGAGATGGTCAGTGAAGAGTAACAATTAGAGTGACATGTGACAGTCCGGACACAGAGTTTTTCTAAACAGAATTCTGCTTAATTAGAAAAAACTCAAAAGATTCCGAACTCTAATCTAAGATAAAATAGAAGGTGATACCATCTTATTTACTAATTTAAGTTACAAAAAGTGAAATAAGTGTCATACCTATACAAATGTTCCATGGAATACTAAGGACACCTATATTTTTATTTTCATTAGAGGTATGATTCAAACAGATCTGTTCTTTTCCCAAATCAGTGGTGGAAGTGGGGCTGTATACGGTGGTATGCCATACAGCCACTTCTACTGTCTTCATTATAAAACTATTATATTCTGTCAAATTCCATTCACTTACATTCGCATTACATTTTTCATTTCATCACTTATAAATTTCCATTCCGAAACTACTAAATTTCCTCTTCGAACTCTGTCCAAAAGTGATTACTATTTTTTTTATTGTATTTTAGCAAATATTACAGGTATAAAATGAAAGAGCATAAAAGTGAACCAAAAGAAATCCCCCCCCCCCAAAAAGGCAAAAATAAACATGTGATACGTTCAGTAGGTATTTGAACCCTGTAAATTTACACTCACCTCTCCCAACCGTGGAGAGAAAAGGAAGGACAAGATCAATAGAAGAAATGGGGACAACGACATGGAAGATTTGCAGTTACTCCTGACTTTTCCTAAACAGGGCAGAGGAAATAGGAAAATGGTGGGAGAAGGCAAGATAAAGCCGGAGAAAGGTAGAGAGCCTGCGAAGATATATAGAGTCTAAAGGTGTCCATGAGTGCTCTATGTGAGTCTGGCATTTCAGATTCTGACAGTGCATTAATTGAGCAGCCCCTTTCCAAAATTTCTCAACAATTTGGAAATGGGAGTATGAGTAGTAATGATGATGATTTAGACATTGAAATTTATGGTGCTACTCTGCAAGAGGATGAGGGGGATAATTGTGGATCTCACAATTGTCAATTGTGTTGGACTTGAACAAGATAATGAAGATGATGTTGATTGTGTCCGAGTAAGGCAGCCACCAGCAGGACCACCTCATGTACACGATAAGCACATTGTAATTCCTTGGCAAAAGCCTACGACGTTGTTTGCAGTCATTCAAGAGGTTTCTCAAAAGCAGGAACATCATGTGTAGTAATAAGCAGCCCAGCATCAGCTACTAGCAGAATGGATAGACACCTCATTCAGCCTTCACTATCATTCTCCTCAATATTAGTATGTAGTCCAGCATTGCCTAATGCAATCCATGGCTCCTTAGAAGATTCCTTGTGTTCCTTGTGTGCTTGGGTTACTGCTGCTGGGGGAGAAAGTTCTGTGCAGAAGGGGACCAATAAGAATGAGCATAGTTTTAAATAGCAATTGATGTGAAACAATTGTTTGCAAGAGGAGCCAAGTATGACAGCCAGCATCCTGTGGCATAACGGATCACTAAAGCCATGACAATGTTAGCATTGGTTGTGTGTCCAATTTCTGCCATCATTGCATCAGGTTTAAGCAGATTAGTTGAGATCATGTGTCTACGTTACCAAATTCCATCTCGATTCCATGTCTCCCAAATTGCAATTCCTCAGCTGTACCGAGAGGTTAAACACAAAGGGCCTGATTCATTAAGGAACTTAAATGAAGAAGTTTCTTATTTAAGTCTCCTGGACAAAACCATGTTACAATGCAAGGGGTGAAAATTAGTTTTCTGTTTTGTACATAAGTTAAATGCTGACTGTTTTTTCATGTAACAGATAGCTTATTTGTACACTGAAATTTAAAGTTGATATTTGTGTGCTACATGAAAAAACAGTCAGTATTTTTATGTGCAAAACAGAAAACTAATTTTCATCCCTTGCATTGTAACATGGTTTTGTCCAGGAGACTTAAATAAGAAACTTCTTAATTTAAGTTCCTTAATGAATCAGGCCCAATGTCATTCAGTCACTAGACCACTGTTGGCTAAGCTGTGACACTCCAGGTGTTGTGAAACTACAAGTCCCAGCATACCTTTCCAGCAATAAGCTGCCATATATTGGCAAAGCATGCTGGGACTTGTAGTTTCACAACACCTGGAGTGTCACAGATTAGCCAACACTGCACTAGACAATGCCATTGCACTGATTTTCCCCTTAAATATGGATATATGGACAAGCAGTACAGGTCAAACAAAAGACTAAATGACCGTGACAGCCCAATGGGTAGGTATATCGCCTTCAGCGGCAAAAGAGCCTGTAGAATATTCATTCTCATCCTCATTCTTTCAGCATTGTAGTGCTAACACACAATGGCAGGTCATTCACAATAAAGCTACTGTGTATCACTGGCTCACTAATCACTAAGAAAAATACTGGTGTCAATTTGTTGGTAAAACTAGGGAATGTCATAATAAATGACTTAACACACTAGGGGCTAGACTTACTAAGAATCGAGTTTAGCGGATTAGTGGTCCAAACCGCCGCATTTACTATAGGGCGGTTTGAAGCTTCAATTTATAATGATTGGCGATTGAAAAAGTTAAACCGGCAGCGGTTTGGATGAAACCACCATCAAAACCGCCATCCAAAAGACAGGAAAGAACAGTTTTAAATCCTGCTTCAGAATGGCTGGATAGCTTAAATATGCTGTTTGAGCTATTTTGCCATTCAGAACATAAGATAAAGCACCACTGATATTTAAATTATTTGTGCAATCATTATTTATTGATTACGGGGCAAAATGAATTAAATATTAACTTATGAGGGGGAAAAAAAAATTCAATTTAGTAAGGGAATAAAATTATTTCATTATTATATTTTTCAAACCGCCGGAAAAATAGGCAAAAAGCAGCGGTTTAAGCAAACCACCCTTTAGTAAATCTAGCCCTAAGACTCTCCTCAGGATTCCTCTTTGCCTATATGCCACGGCTCCTAACACATATAGGCAAAGAGGAATCCTGAGGAGGTTTGAAACCGCCAAATTTACTAAAGCCCAGCTATTTTGCCATTCAGAACATAAGAGAAAGCACCATTGACATTTTAATTATTTGGAAAATCATTATTTATTGATTGAGGGACAAAATTAATTTAATAACTTATGCGGAAATTTTTGTTTTTATATATATATTTTTAAGGGGACACTATTATAGCATTATATTGCGTGGGAAATGTGAATATATAATATTAATAACTTTGTTAATGGGGAATATAATTATTTATGTTACACAATTTATCATAACATATTGTCCGTTGTTGACCCTTTGCTCTGTCCCTGGATTCTGCTTTCGTGCTGGTGACCCTGACCTTTTGGCTTCTTATTTGACTACTCTTGTCGCTTCGGACCCCTGACCTCGGCTTGCATCTGACCATCCATTACCATTTGAACTGCCTCCTCTGGCCCTGCCGCTGCGGTGTTGTTAATACACTTACACTACAATAAGAGCTAAGTTCTGGGGGAATCCGAGTACCTGTGAGCACATCAAACGCTACAGGAAAGGCGGCTGCTATAGGCAAAGACAGTGTCGGACTGGGGCATGAAGGGCCCACCAGGGGACTGCAACACTAGGGGCCCAATAGAGGGGGTGTGGCCAGCCATCATAGAGGTGAGATGAGACACTAGAGAGGGAGGGGTCAGCCCACGAAGAACAGTTAGCACCATAGTGTAGTATATAAAGAATGCGCCATGCTCCCCTTTCACTTTGTGCCATGCTCCCCCTTCACTCTGCGCCATGCTCCCCCTTCACTCTGCGCCATGCTCCCACTTCACTCTGCACCATGCTCTCCCTTCACTCTGTGCCATGCTCCTCACTGAGCGTACGCCCGACATTCAGTGCGAACAGAGCAGAGAGGAGTAGGGGAGCGCCATGGTCACATGAGTATTCTTTTTTTTTTTCACTCCCCCCAGCAATGAAGAAGGGAGCGATCAGGGTCGGGCCTACCGGGGGGATAGTCTGACCCTGGGCAAAGACCTCTACCACTAGTTCTGTAAGTTTATTATGAGACCGGCAGTCTAACAATATGGAGCAAACATTGTTTCTGCATTGCGACTGTCTGAATTTCAACATATTCCATGCTTTGCACAAACAATAAACTTGGTGGTTCAGAATTCCTTAAAAAATGAGAGGTCAGTACAGGAGATGCTGTCCGTGGCCCGTAAACATCTCTGAGTATTTTCAGCATTCAGCAACCGCATGTAGAACATTGCAGCAGTTACATAAAATATGATCTGCCATGACACCAACTGAGGCAAGAGGTACAATTCCACACTTTATATGCTTCAACGACTGGAGAAACAGACCTACACATCAAGCTATGAGATAGGGAGAGGGGGGACATGGTACCTTACTCCGGCACAATGGAGAATCATTTTGTTTTTAGCAAGACACTCAATTTGCAACAAAAAGAAGTGAGTTCAGACATTGCCAGCCTGTGTCAAATCATTCCTTTAATCAAATTAATGTAAAAGTAGTTTGAGAAGCTGAAGGAGGATATGAAAGTAAGCGATTCGGTTTAGTTTGTAGGCCTTGGAGATGAAGTTCTTTATTCACTTCCCAGAACCCAAGGGTTTACAGCATCTTGAAATTGGATCACTACATTTGGCAACTATGAAATAAGATATAGCTTCACTTGTAAATCACAAAAAATATCACTAGTGAATACATTAAAAACAACAGGACCCAGGACGGATCCCTAAGGTTCTCCCATGGTTAGCAGCTCTTCATATTAATTTAATTTGGGATGATTCTTTGCTATAGAAATCTATAGATTGTCTGCCTTATACAAACATTGATATTCAATCAGGTCTTAAATTTGTTAGCTATTTGCTCAATAGTAAAGTTCTCAGCATTTTGGAACTGATTTTATCATGTCAATATTTCAGATTTGGGTATAATCTATATTTTAAATTCTAGGGATCATCTTTTGATCCGCAGACTGCATACAAGTGGATTCAACATTGTGATCACAACACAGGCAAAGCCATTATCACATTTCTCAAAGACAATGGTAATAGTTAAATCCTGAAATCTGTTCCTTAGAAGGTGGATGCACACATGATATCTGAAGAACACATACTGAGTGCTTTCTTTCTGCTCTCAGCAGACTTTATCCAAAAAACAGAAAGCAAAAAAATATATGTAAAAGAATAGGACTGACATCAAGGGACCAATACCACAAAACAAGAAACAGTTACTGTGTCACATGGGAGTGTTCTAGAACAGAACAGTCTGAGTAAATGAGTGATGTCACAATAGAATTGGTCTAAAAGTCTTGGGGCTAGATTTACTAAGCTGCGGATTTGAAAAAGTGGGGATGTTGCCTATAGCAACCAATCAGATTCTAGCTATCATTTTGTAGAAGGTACTAAATAAATGAAAGCTAGAAGCTGATTGGTTGCTATAGGCAACATCCCCACTTTTTCAAACCCGCAGCTTAGTAAATCTAGCCCTTGGTCCACAGAATCAGAGACAGAATACACAGCTGATCTGCTCTGGTGACTGCAAGAAGCTCATTGTTGAAGCAAAAACAACCAGATACAAACATTTATTCTTAGTCATTATTGAGACAATGGAGTGAATGACAGATGGTAATATATCTGTCACGCAATATGCTTTATAGTAAGAGACCCTTATTGACTGCTAGGGCAGCAAAGAAAATGAACCAAAGATTACAACGATTGAATGAGATGCACTTTATCTTAGGCAAAAAGTCATAAAGAAGAATTTAAGGAGGAAAGGGACAAGTTTTTCACTTTTTGTTAGTATGTTAAACACAAAGACTCACATGTGTCTTTTTTATGGTGTCCATTGTGTTCCTTCACTGTAGTGATAAAGAATATGAACATTTGCAAACTTAAAGCAAACCACAAGACATGAATCGCAATATATAAAGCGAGGGAATGCATAATGCAACCAGCAGCTATTAAGCAAAATGAAAATGACCACATTATTACATGTTAAATGCCCTCTGATCTGCTGTGGAGGTTTGTCCACCCCAACCGAGCCCATATTTCAATGTTTATATTGCTCAACCTAATGGGCAGAAAGATACTTTAGAGGCAATACCTATAATGACCACATGGAGGAACATTCATACATTCATTAAGCAGTAGAGACTGGATACAGAAGCAGCTGATGAGGGAGTCTTTATATAGCAGCATTCGACATCACCACTTTGATCCACTTTTCCAACCAGGAGTCTGTCTTGCTTGATTGATGGTAATTATTTTATCATCATCATCATCATTTATTTATACAGCGCCACTAATTCCGCAGCGCTGTACAAAGAACTGACTCACAGCAGTCCCTGCTCCATTGGATCCTACAGTCTAAACTCCCTAACATACACACACAGAATAGGGTTGATTTGTTAGCAGCCAATTAACCTACCAGTATGTTTTTGGAGTGTGGGAGGAAACCAGAGCACCCGGATTAAAACCACACAAACACAGGGAGAACATACAAACTCCACACAGATAAGGCCATGGTCGGGAATCAAACTCATGACCCCAGTGCTGAGAGGCAGAAGTGCTAACCACTGAGCCACCATGCTGCTCCGCTGTGCTGTAAAGGTTCCTGACAGAGTCACAGATGAACTCACACATGCACAGCCACACAGAAACTGTCACCAGTCTAAGAATTCAGGAAGTAAATAAAAACAACTGAACTTATCTTCTTCTAGTCTTAAAAGAAAAAACAAGAAAGTGTTGACCCACCTCTAACATTTGGTGGAGTCGAATTTCTTCCATGGCTCCTAAAGTTGTTTCCTCAAAAAGAAAAAAAGAAAAAGATTATCTTGTTGTGGGAGCACTCCGAGTGGCAAGTGGAGGTTCACAAAATTCTTGTCTAATGTCCTAAAATTGTTTGACAGTTGGAAATTTGTTAGGTCTCATGTGATAATGCAAACAGAACCCACACATAGATTGTTAGACTAGAGCCATTTTACTAAAAATTGTATCTTTTATCCTATTCTTGTAGCCACTGTTATCCTGAATTCACAGCGACCCAGAGGCGGAACTACCATTGGTGCAGCAGGTGCAGTGCACCAGGGCCCATGGAGATAATAGGGCCCACTGCATGGGGAAGTAGCGAGCTGCGGGCCCCGTATATATATAAAATATAATATATATAAAATATATATAATATATATTAGGGTTACTGTTGGTCGGCTCATCACAAAAAGGGCGAAATGATAAACTGGTCCAATTACTTATTTATATGACATAATTTTACTACAGTACACCCATAATTTTGCCTAAGAACACAGCCATGAATAAAGAATGGTAACAAAACATCCTCCAAGAGTAACTTCTCCCAAACATCCAAGAACAGTTTGGTGATGAACAATGCCTTTTCCAGCATGATAGAGCACATTGCCGTAAGGCAAAACTGATAACTAAGTGACTCTGGGATTAATACTTCAAAATTTTGGGTCCATGGCCAGGAAACTCCCCAGACCTTAATCCCATTGAGAACATGTGATCAATCCTCAAGAGGTGGGTGGACAAACAAAAACCCACAAATCCTCACACACTCCAATCATTGATTAGACAGGAATGGGCGGCCATCAGTCAGTATGTGGCCCAGAAGTTGATTGACAGCATGCCAGGGCGAATTGCAGAGGTCTTCAAAGAGAAGAGTCAACACTGCAAATATTGATTCTTTGCATAAACTTAATGTAATTGTCCATAAAAGCCTTTGCCACTTATGAAATGCTTGTAATGTTACATCAGTATACCATAGCAACATCTGACAAAAAGCTCTAAGACATTGAAACAGCAAACTTTGTGAAATCCAATACTTGTGTCATTCTCAAACCTTTTGACCATGACTGTATATATATATATATATATATATATATATATATATATATATATATTTATAAAGAAAACAATTACCTATATGGTAACACCCTATTTTCAGTTGACATGTTGTTATTGGTGTCTGATCCTGCAAACCTTGATCTCCAATATAGTCAATATTATTGATATGTTTGGATCGTGTGCAGTTTATAAAGTAAACTTCATCAAGTCTTCCATGAATGTATTGAATAACTAATTAGAACAATAGAGAATATATAAGGAAGATTAAAGAACACTGAATGTCGGTCTAAATTTGGATGGTTTAGGAGTATTGGTAAACTAAATAAATGAATAAATATTAATTGTAGTAGGTTTATAGTCCTAATTGGAAATATAGATATGGGTGTTCTTATTTATTAAGCTAATCATTATATGTATTTCTAAACTAGGTGAAGTCCATAAGCAGACATAGAATTTCAACTAAGACTGAAATTTTTAAACTAGGAAAAGCTTTACAAGAACAGTAGGGTCTTGTGATGGCGAAAGGCAGCATGAAACATTGTATGTTCAGATGGAAAGGTCACAGACCTGTTTGATATCAGTCTCAAAATGGATATCTTCTCCTGTACGTTTAGTACATGCAATTTTCGGCTTGTCGCTTTTCCATAACCTGCTTAAATTAAACACTCTATAGCAAATATTTGTTATTGTTGTAATCAATGCAAATTATGACAAAAGATGGGAATGAGAAAGCTACATCGTGGTTAATATTTGTGACAGTTTTGGTATCTGCTGTTCTGCTGTCTTTGTGTGATATAACTCTGTGTGAGAGACATCTGTTTCTAGAATTGCAAGTCTTCCTTGAACTGTGTTAATATTGGTCAGTGAATTGTTTGTTCCTTATATGGCACATAAACACATGGTATAGCTTTCTGGTACTTCTGTCATTCTGGAGCCATGCTATCTATATTGATGGCTGGCTCTATTGCAATAAACGAACAATGCTTTGGGGATATCTGGACATTTTATTTCTTTATCAGTGTCCCCGTAACTTTAGTCTCAGTTTAAAAGAGAACGATACTCCTTTACTATACTGTGAACGCTGACTTGGTGCTCTCTCTGCATCCTGTCCCTCTCTCAGACTGATGATGAATCTCTCTCTGTCTGTCAGTCTCTTTGTGCCCTTGTTGCGATGTATCTCTCTCTTTCTCTCTCTCTCTCTCTCTAAGCCTGATGGAAGCTGACTTTTCTATGGACCAAATTTAAACCCATTGGAGCCATTGTATGCTCAGGCTGGTAGTAATTAATCTTGCCTGGCATAAGTGGGCTAAATCATGAATATTGGATCATCGTTACATAGTTATTAAGAATTAAAATGATCCAGGTCCATCAGTTTCATAAACTCAATTACGTGGATCCAGAAATAGGCAAAACAAAAAACCTTAGTTTGACAGTTGGGAATTTAGCATATTAAGTGGCAAAAAAAATTCCTTCCTGATGCCAAAAATGGCATTTGGATTCATTCCTGGGCTAAATTACCCCCACTGATGTTCTCTGGCAATTACAGCTAGATATGAGGGTAAGATCTTATAAGATGGGCAAACCATTTTCCAATTCTATTAGTGAAGCCCATAAAATAGCTCCCTCCACTGTATGTAGTCAGTCTAGGTACTGAAGTTACTGTCTATAAAATCTCCTAATGAGCAGAAGACAAATATCATCACTTTTTAAACAAAAAGTTATTTAGTTTCCTATGGAAAGTTACTAGTTTTGCTGCTACTTCTGAAAGTAAGACATCCATATATATTGTAACCGATCCAATAGATTCAATAGTAAGAGCCTTCAGGTGACTACTTCAAGCTAATCATATCAGGGCAGTGAAACAATCACTAGTTTTTGAAATGATTATTATTGATTTATGGTGGGTGAAAAAAACTCAAGTTTGGGGCAAAAAAAAATTGGGTTGGAAAAATAAAAGAACTAATGAGGAGAGATGAATTCATCACATGGTCTCAGATGTCACTAATTCCTTAATTCCCTTCTCATAGCACATGACCATTACAATGTGTAGTGCTTACTATATATTGCAGTATTTGAAATGATCTGTGTATATGTGTCTGTGCTATTTTGATATATCCTGTATTATCATGTTGACTAACTGTGCCCCTTCTCACCTTCATGTGTCTGACAAGGTGAGTTCAACCTCATGCAGCTTTCACAATGTGTTGGGCTTGCAAGCATCTACTATCTGATCTTAGGCCAATGGTTAGAAACCCACATTCACACTTCTCTGAATTGTTCTCAGTAAAGAAGGCGAGCTTGTGGTGGTGGTGGTGGTCATATTTTTACAACTTGACCTACAGTCCGCTCTCGGACTACATATAGGAAATGAATACATAGCGATATTGTTGTTGAGAATATTTTTCTCAGACCTAATGTTTCTGTAGACACATTTTTACCCGTGTGTATTGTTACCAGACCTCCGTACACATAGAAACATGTCTCGAGCTCAGAGTGGTCTGCACATAACTGTGTACTATGCAGCACAGATATGTAGAACGTATTGTGAGATGTACTGTACCTCGTTATAGAAGGGATGGAGGGTATGATGTTATTTCTGGAGGGACAGGTGCAACCTGGATCTGGATTCATTACCCAAACATAGTGACTATATAAAATATCCTCTAGCATATTTTTCTTCCTATTGGTTAATATAGAGATGAGAATTCAAAGATTTTTTATGTATGTTAATGCTAGAATGGTTTATTGGAGAGCCAATTGGCTCTATGAGGAGAGAACCTGCTTTACATATAGAAGGTTACCGGTTCGGGTTCTTATAAGACCCAGAGGGTAACAGTTTAATTTATTTATTATTTTTAAATCTTATGCAATATATTAAATATTACATTTTTTAATGTTTAAATGAAACTTAAGAAATAGATTTTGAATCTGAGCAGTAGCGTTTCTTTTAGTTAACTATAGGGTTAACTTATTTATGAGATTAATCAAAAGGTAGATTTTGATCTATAATAAGAGGATTTAAATAATTGCTATTAGTATTGTGCTGATTATTAGAAGACATGTCCCTAAAAAATAAAGACTTATTTTGCTGTTATTATATTTTTGAGGTTTTTATAGATATAAACCACCTTATACCACCGAAAGAATAGGAACTGTCATAGAATGTTAATGAATTTGCTTCAGACTACTTGACGCATGTGTTTTAAGTTGGTTAATTAGTTAATTTCTTGTGATTGGTTCAAGTGAAAAAAAAACAAGAACCTGACTTCCTTATGCTATCTCTGCGGAAACCACGCTATTACAGTTAGTTGCATTCCCTGACAAATAATATGAATAGGACCTAAGGTAAAATTTTTTACTGGATGTGATATGCTGAACATTTCAATCGTTACAAGGACCTGATCACCACTCTAGATGAGTACCTATTGCTATTGTGCCCAAAGGAGAGTAAGATCACTGTGGACAAGCTTATGATTACTAGACTGTGGAAAAAAAGACTCATTATGCAGATCCAATAGGTAGAATGTAGAAACCGCTAATAGAACTACATGGATGGATTGATGGTGATTCCTTATGTTAAAGTGACACACATATTAAGTGGATATCCAAGTGATTGATATCTGCAGCAAGTGTGAATGGTCGTTCGATTTTATATAATGTTATGTTAATCCAGAAGTTCGTTCAGAGATAATTGAAATTGGATATCATTTTTATTTATACGTGCACTATAGGTGATCCTTTTTTAAATCTAACTTATTATAATTGAACTGGTCCTATTTATTGGCATGTGTTTTTAATTTCTTTTATTTTATATGTTTTAAATGGTATTATATTGTGTAATAAATGTTAAACTGATATGTTAACAGAGTTTTCTGGTGGTATTTAACTCTAGAGAGGATATACTTGCACTTCTCACTTTTTTCATTTTGTTTTCAATTGTTATGAAGTTGAATCACAACATCTTCTGTTGAGTAGCTGCATATATCCCCTCCGAGGTGTAGAAATGGTGGTTTTGTTTAGTGTATATATTTAATTTTAATGAGTTATTCTTTATTACTCTGTAATTGAGGATTTAATAATAATTAGCGCTTGGTTATATCCCTATTGCCTATAGGGTTAAAGTTCTGCACATATCTATGTACTACGCAGCACAGATGTGTAGAACGTATTGTGGGATATACTGTACCCTGTTATAGAAGGGATGGAAGGGACGATGCTATTTCTGGAGGGACAGGTGCAACCTGGATCTGGATTCATTACCCAGACATAGTGACTAGAGATAATATCCTCTAGCATGTGACAGGGTAAAATAAAGACATGTATCTTAAACACAACTTAAGTCTAAACATCTCTAAGACTTTTCCATACATTCATAGAAACGGCTTTCATAATATACTGTTTGTTTGGATATGTTTGTCTTCTACACAGCAGTATTATCACTTCTTTATTTAAAGTTTGAATTCTTCTTTACACATATTTGTGCAGTCTTCTCTTTATTATTTGCGTGTGTTTGGTGAACGAGCCGCAGACCAGGCCCGTGTGATGCAGGAGCAGAGGAACCACACAGCCATGGCAATGCCGTATGACACCAAAAAGGCTTTTGATTACCAGTCAGTAAGAAAGTAAGTGTAACTTACTGACAGGATAAAACTAATTGTGCTCATTGTTTCAGTTTCTGAGCTGTGTAGACATGTTGTGTCATGTCATGGTCATGTTACATATGCAACCTATATCCAACATTTAAGCATACGGGGGCCATTTCTACAGGCAGGGGCATTCTATCTTGAAGCATTTTATGGACAATTTCTTTAGACCGATTGCTACCTCCTGGCAATGTGAGAGGCTAACTGTACTTGATGTTTTTATTTGGATCCTTGTTTATGATATGATGTTACAACAGGTATCATGTTTCTAAGATGTGCCTTAACACAATGCTGGCATCTCAAGTAGTCCTTTACTGATCCAGATGCAGGGGGCAGTCTCCATGCAACAAGTTCACCCTCACCCACTATATTATGGTGATAGTCACCTTTGTTGCAGTGCAGAACACACCTGTGCTTTGAACCTTCGGTAGTCTGGCTACTTGAAATCAATTTGCATGTTTTCTTTGTAAGAGTTACTGTTTGCTTTCAGTGGTACTAGCTACTTCTTTTTAATGTTGCCTTTTTGGAAATGGAAGGTATATTCATGAAAGCCAAAAAGGTGTTTGTAATATATATGTGGATCTATAGAGATATTTTGTATAAAGGGATGCAGGCATGATCCAATAGGAAGTAGTTGAGTGTCTCCATGCTATGACTGTGGTAACAAGGGTAAGGGTAGTTTCATTGTTATCTACACTACAACGTTCTGCAGTATTGGATGGTGTGTTGGATGGTGTGTTGGATGTCCATTCCCAGGTCAAGATTCTCTCTCTCCAAGAGCTAATATGTTCCCTCCTGGGGATATATTTACTAAAATGCGGGATTGAAAAAGTGGTGATGTTCTCTAGGGTAACCAATCATATTCCAGCTGTATTTTGTAGAATGTATGGAATAAATTATAACTAGAATCTGATTGGTTACTATAGGCAACATCTCCACTTTTACAAACCCACAGTTTAGTACATATACCCCCTGGTATTATGACCATCAGATACAGCATGAGAGTTTCCTCTGTGGAGGCAGCCCCGTACTCATAGTTTCACATGAACACTCTTTTAAAGCATTATCATGCACTTGTGGAACAGTTTTCTAGTCCCTTTGAAACACCATAAAATGTCTTCCAGGATGGTGTTCTCCCTGACGTGTTGGATAGACCAAATTTCAACTGGTGGTGGACAGAACTTTCTCAGTCCCTGTTTGGTGTGTAGTCACTATACAGTTGTGTGAATCAGCCATACATCATATCAGGAATTTTCCCAGTCCCATTAGGCCACTGGTCCCCAGTGGCCTAATAGGTCCACTCTGAAACTGACTGATGTTGCTTT
Source organism: Mixophyes fleayi (assembly GCF_038048845.1). Classification (NCBI taxonomy): domain Eukaryota; kingdom Metazoa; phylum Chordata; class Amphibia; order Anura; family Limnodynastidae; genus Mixophyes; species Mixophyes fleayi. Next base: position 11,117,628 of record NC_134405.1, on the reverse strand, counting down.
ATTTTTTAATTTTTGCATTCCAACTTTCATTTTACAGGGGTTTTCACCTGTCGGAAAGGTGGTGGGTGTTACTCATCGGGTTGTCGTCTGTAAATGAGCTAATTGAGACAGAAAGCCAGGCAGCAAATCAGAATGCTGCCAAGCCTTCATTGCAGCGCGTGGCCACAGAGCTTTCAGTTATGAGACTAAGAACTCTCTGCAGCAATCTTCCACTAGCGCAAGTCAGAAGGTAAGTACAAAGGGCTTGGGGGTGGGGCATTACATGGCTGGTGGTGGGCATGTTTTATGTATGGAATTGTGTATTGTGTATGCATGTATGTATATGGCATTGTGTATTGTGTATACATGTATGTATATGGCATTGTGTATTGTGTATACATGTATGTATATGGCATTGTGGGATGTGAGGGATAGAATCCCTTTTAGTTGTAATCGGCAGCACTAGAGTGTATAACAATATAGAACCCAGATTGCAGTGTTTGTTCCCACAGGGAGGATCCAGACGGCTATCTATAGACAGACCACAGCTTGCAGAGACTGTGTGATTGTGGGCAAACTGCAAAATCTTGGACCTGGGAGTTAAATCCAACCCAACTGCAACAGACTAATCTTTCCCAGACCAGCGCCTGTGACTGTGACACCGCTCACCAAAAGTGAGAAGATGCGGATCTAGTGACAATGTCGCTGTTGTTAGGCATCTTAGAATATAGCATCGGAGGAAAATGCTGCATTATCTTTCCTAGGAACGAGGAACAAAAAATTGCGCAACTCTTCTTGCTATGGAAAGGCTTTTTTTCCTTTTACAATACTGGGATATTTTAAGCAACCTTTGGTGCAGTGTGGCTTTTATTGATTTGTTTGATAAGAGACTTTTGCTGCCTTTTTTAAGTGATGTAGGGGTAGGCCGAGTACAGTAAGGGTATGCTCACACAAAGGGCAGACCAGCATAGGGACGTACATACGACAGAAGCCATATCTTGCATACCAGCTGGAGGACAGGGGCAAAAACACCCTGATGATGATGGCGGCCACCAGCTCTAGCTGGCCACTTCTGATTGGCTGATTTTAAATTCATGCGTGAAGCTGATTTCTGTTGATTTCTTCAGTGATCATGAAAATTCATTTGTACGTATTATATCTGCTGTATTATATCAAGCCTATTAGATAGTGAATGTGTTTTTTGCTATCAAAACAAATTATACTAATTTCTTGTGCTTAAGACCTGGTTGCATGCATGTGATGGGGGTATATGTATGCCTGACGTAAGTCTGACATAAACCTGCCATGTATTCCGCAGGTACATCGCTGGACACATCTTGAGGTGCCAACGACTCAGCATATGGACATAAGCATGATATATCATGAGTGGCATTTTTTAGTGTAAATTACCCCCATTTTGCAGCCAACTCAGCTCATAATAACTGCGTTTGATGGCTCCTAAAGAAATATATTTCTTTTGTTATATAATTTTATAATATGCTTTTAATAATAGAAAGGATCATTCTGATCCCTTATAAAATTGAATACAGGTGTTTCTTTTTGCACTATACTAACATGGTACCAGAAGTGGGATGCAGATGACTGGAGCAGAGGAGAATCAGCACTTTCGGAGACGAATCCAGCACACATTAGGTGAGATAATTTTCTTTATAGTCTTTCCTCAGAAACCATTCTGCTACCAGCACCTCTCCTACGTAGGCTGTATGTATTGAGGATTACACAATGGGGACAGTTAAAGCACGCTATGTGAACCAGCAAGGGGAAATAAAATGTGTATACACTACGGAAATGAATAAGCTGGTTGCGGTTTGAGAAAAAAAATAAAGCACTGAGAATACATTCTATGTAAAGCATAAGTTTAAAAAAAGACAAGAAAGAAACCAACAAGTATGTTTTATAAAAACAGATAATAATAGTCAGATTAATTTTTAAGGTACCTATAGTTAAATTAAAAGGTCCCCGTGGAGCAGTACAGCAAGTCCTTTGAAATGATCTTGATATAAATTTTGATTCATTTTTAATTAAGTTTAATTGCCTTTTTGAAGATGTCATTGTATCTCGAGGTTTATTGCAATATGAAGAATTATTATATGCCTCCCATCTAGCCTTACTAACACCAATACATATATATATATATATATATATATATATATATATATATATATATATATATATATATTGGTTTTAGCAAGGCTGGATGAGAGCCATATATATATATATATATATATATATATATATATATATATATATATATATATATATTAAATCAGATGACCAATTAGCACAGATGTAGGCAGTTTATATTCATCTGAGCATTGACTCTAACTTATTTCATGTTCCTAGACATTGTAACTTGGGGCTGATTCATTAAGGATCTTAACTTAAGAAACTTCTTAATTCAGTCTCCTGGACAAAACCATGTTACAATGCAAGGGGTGCAAATTAGTATTCTGTTTTACACATAAGTTAAATACTGACTGTTTTTTCATGTAGCACACAAATACTTGATAGCTTATTTGTACACTGAAATTTAAAGTTGATATTTGTGTGCTACATGAAAAAACAGTCAGTATTTATCTTATGTGCAAAACAGAATACTAATTAGTTCATGGCAAGCTGTTGGGAAAATCTGAAACTTATGCTAAAAAAATAGCAACAAGTAGACCAGCATCATCTAGGTCTCTTCTCTCAGCTAGATCCCAGGCACCTGCAATCTACACCCACAACACCTTCCTCATCAATATCCTCAGTAGCGATCGGAGTTAGTTCTGCATCCAAGTTGCTAAGACTAGATGACTCCTCTCCTATCCAGGGTACCTCAGAAGAATTCTTGAGCGTTAGTCTCGCTGTTGCTGCTGGGGGTGGATCTTCATCCCAGATGCAGATCAAGAAGAAGACTTCTAGTAGTTTACAACAATTGACTGTAAAACTTCCTTTTCAAGAGAAAGCAAGTATGAAATCTGTCACCCAGTCACAAAGCGGATCACAGACGCCATGGCGACTATGCGAGTATTAGATCTGTGTCCAATATCCACTATTAAATCAGCTGGTTTTAGACAGTTAATTGAGGTCTTGTGTCCCCGTTACCAAATTCCATCACAACACAATTTTACAGGAAAATCTATTCCTCACCTGTACAAGAGGGTTCGCAAAAATGTAATTATTAAGCTACAAAATGCCATTCTACCCATTGTACACTTAACTACAGATATGTGGACAAGCGGAAATGGGCAAATTAAAGATTATATGACTGTGACTGCCCACTGGGTTGGTGATTTGCTTTCAGCCGCTGGAACAGCAGCAACATGTACCCAACTACGTCAGATTTGTCCGAGGCAGGCTACTCTGTGTATCACCGGCTTCACTAAGAGGCATACAACTGAAAATATGTTACAATAACTAAGAAATGTCATTGCAACATGGCTTATGGCTTATCCCGCTTGGACTCTCCTCAGCATTTGTCACAAACCACAAGCCATGACATTAGGAAAGGGTGGGGGAATGTATTTTGCTCAAGCGCAGTGGAGAATACTTTCTGTGTTGTGCAAAGTGCTTAAACCATTCAAAGTAGTCACCTGTGAAGTGAGTTCAGACACTGCTAGCTTGAGCCAAATGATTCCCTTAATTAGTCTTTTGGAAAAGCAGTTTGAGAAACTTAAGAAGGAGCTGAAACAAAGCAATTATGCTAAGCATGTCAAACTTGTAGATCAAGTACATTATTCACTTCACCAGGATCCAAGAGTTATCAAAATCTTGAAATCGGACCACTACATTTTGGCGACTGTGCTTGATCCTCAGTTTAAGAGCTATGTCGTCTCTTTGTTTCCAACTGACCCTGCAAGGAGCTCCTGGTGAGCAAGATTACAGCTCAAGTGTTACGTGACAGGACGGCGTCTCCTCCTTCATTTTCTCATTCAATTCAATTTCCCATTCTCATTCATGGGAAACTTAGCTTCCCATGAGACCCAGGGATGATGCTAATAACTCGGCACAACATTTTGACATCAGTGGGTAAATGTATCAAGCTGAGAGTTTTCCGGTGGGTTTGAAAAACAAAATCACTTTCTAGCTATCATTTATTTAGTACATTCTACAAAATGATAGCTAGAATCTGATTGGTTTCTATAGACAACATCTCCACTTTTCAAACCCGTCTGAAAACTCTCAGCTTGATACATTTACCCCCTGATCTGGTCTAAAAGAATTGAAAAGTTCAAAAACCATGATACCTCTGCCGTAACTTCACCTCATCCTACTATCAACATCCAAAGGATGGTGGAGGTTTATTTTGATGACAGCATATAAATAGACATGTTAGACAGTCCCTTTACTACTGGGAGGAAATAAAGGGAATTTGGAGGCCCATGTACCAACTCATTTTGCACTACCAAAGCCGCCCACCCTCCAGTATGTACTTGGAAAGTGTTTTCAGCACAGACGGGAATCTTGTCAGCAATCGATGTAGGAGGCTACTTCCTAAAAATGCGGAAAAGATGATGGTCATCAAAATGAACTACAAATTCCATGAGGAAAGCCTTTACTGCCAACTACATCAAATTACAGAGACTACTGTAATGGTGGATTCCAGCGGTGGTGAATTAATATTGTGTGAGGATGAGGTACACACTGATGAGGGTGAGGATGAGGTTGAGGATGATAACAACAACATCTTGCCACAGTAGAGTTCATAAACAGCCATAAACAGCACTGTTGGCTTAGGTGCTTTAAGCCCATTGTTAGCTTGTTTTGTGGGGACCCAAACAAACCAAGCACTTCAGCAACAAAAGTGGCACTCCTTGTCGCTGAAGTGCTTGGTTTGTAAAACTATGCATGTCTTTTTTAAGATCCAACATAATAGTGGGTGAGAGGGCCCGAGGACAATTCCATCTTGCACCACTTTTCCTTTCAGCTACCACTGTGTGCCTATGTTACCTATATGTGCTATATACTGTTGTGTGCTTTGCAAAACTTAGCTTTCACCAAGACACCCATTGATGATGCAGATGACTCAGCGCAAAATTTTGGCATCTGGTCTGGTCTAATGTAAAAGAATTGACCAAAATTAGGGGTATGTCTGCCGTAAATCCATCTGATCCTACTGTCAACATTCAAAGAATGGTAGAGTATTATTACTATTTTTTTTAACGGTGTTAAGACAACAGTTTTATTAACAAAGAACACTGTTGCTTGCAGAAGTAATGTAAGAATGGATGTCTAAATAGACATGTATACTTATTACACAAACCTTCCACTTTGCTGCTCTTTCATCAGTATTGCACAAAGTGTTTGCAAACTGCACTTTACATCAAAGGTACTTAGCTATATTTTAATTTTTTTGATATTGTGGTCGATTCGAAGCTAAGTGATGACCTTGCATTTTGCAGTGAATGTCAATGTCTCCTTTTAGAGCAATGTCTGGAACAAAATCCGATACACTCATGTCAGAATGATCACAGCCAATTTTTGGACACCTAGTGGATTTACCCTTCTGAAGTTTGTTTTCAATCATCCTTTCAATTGCTTCTTTCTCATATCTATGACCACATACTTTGTTTTTCACTGGGTACACCATCTCCAATTGTGTTATCGGAGTGCTTTGGGTGATGGTGATCTCCTCGTCTTCATCTTCCAAAGCTTCGTCTGCAGGGCCCGGTATTACATCCATTTGTTTTCTCAGGTCTCTTAGTTGTTCTTTAAACTGGACATATTTATTGTCCTGTCTCAAGGCCTCTTCTGTATTATTCTTTTGATGTGCAGTGTATCTCTCGTGTACAAGCTCTCTTAAATCCAGGATCTCATCCGGTGGGTCACATTTTAAGTATGGTTTCCTCAACTGCATCTATATATTGGTTTATAACTCTGTTCAATGCAGCGTATTCCAACATGACGGATTCCATGCTGCCCACATGTTCCATGTCACAGTCTATCTGAAGCAAATGTAATGCCACTCCAGTTGTAATTTCCATTCCTGTGTCTACATAAGTTTGGCAGTTCTTCAGGAATGAGAGGGAGGTATCCACAGAGGAGAAGGAGATTAAAGATGCAGCACGAGCAGACATGGTTTAATAATGTAGAGTTCATTGACAGCACTGTTGGGCTTAAGGCAGCTAAGCTATTGGTAGCTTGTTTTGTGGGGGCCCAAACAAACCAAGCACTTCAGCCACAAAAGTATCACTGCTTGTCGCTGGAGTACTTGGTTTGTTAAACTGTACATGTCCTCTTCAATATCTTACATACCACTTTTTTCTTTCTGCCACTGCTCTGTGGCAATGTTTCCTAGATGTGCTATGAACTGCCGTGTTTTTGTGTCGTTGCTCTGCCGCTTAGCATCAAGCCAGTTCGCTGCAGTCTGTGTCCGAAAGTGTATGAAAATAATGTTGTGACCTGTGAGGTGTTCAAAATTGACTGGAAATGACTGTAAATTAGTGTTATTGAGGTTAATGATAAGGTAGGAACAAATCAAGAGCAAAATGATGTGATTTTAGAATATTTTAGCTATTCTTCTAAAAAAATACAGGTCCAAAACCAAAACCAAAACCAAAACACAAACTTAATCCAGATCCAAAACCAAATCCAAACACGGGGGTCAGTGAACATCTCTAAGAAAAACATTCCTTTAAACCAAAATAATTATGTGTTTGACTATTCAGATCTAACCACATGAAAAACAAGAAAACCTCTTGAAGATGTTTGAAGGAAGTAGTTATGACATTAAAAGCATAGAAAAGCATTTTGAATTGTTGCTGAAAGGAATAGGAAGGAACTATTTTCATAGAAAAAGATGGAGGAAAAAGAGAAAAAACTGTGTAACGTAAGCTTTACAATAGAGTGTAGCATCTCTCATATCTATGGTGTATAGTTACGTATGATGAAGTGAAGTTAAGTTGTGTGGCTTTTTCTAGTTGTTTGTTGCCTTCTGGTGTGAGTAGGAGTTCCAACAGATAGTTGGGGGCACAAAGAAGCATAAAATGTGTTAAGAGATAAACTTGCCTTTTGATGAATACTATCTCTGGTTTAAGTGGTGGTTGCTTGTTCAGTATTTTGTTTTTCTAGTGTGGGTTCTTATTTAGTGGTATTGACTTGGTGGGTTGGGTTAAGTATGGCTACTGCTGACTGTGGAAGAATAATTATTAATTACTTACCTTTTGTATTTTTAAGTATGGAGGAAGTCCTAGTGGTTTGAGGTCCTGTTGGTTCCTGGAGGGTGAGGGTCTGAGAGTAGTCTTTCAGCTTCCCTTAGTGCACTGTCGGTGTGTGGAGACAGAGACACTTCTTCTCTTAATGTGGGATTTTTGTGGTGCTTAGAAAATACTTGCTTGAAATTGTTCTCAATGTTAGCTTGGATGAGAGAATATCTGGGGAGTGGAAAATATGGCTGAACTCATACAGGAGTGATAGTGGGCAGCACGGTGGCCTAGTGGTTAGCACTTCTGCCTCACAGCACTGGGGTCATGAGTTTTATTCCCGACCATGGCCTTATCTGTGAGGAGTTTGTATGTTCTCCCCATGTTTGCGTGGGTTTCCTCAGGGTGCTCCGGTTTCCTCCCACACTCCAAAAACATACTGGTAGGTTAATTGGCTGCTATCAAAATTGACCCTAGTCTCTGTCTGTCTGTCTCCCTTCTCTGTCTGTTTGTCTCCCTCTCTGTCTGTCTGTGTGAGTGTGTGTCTACATTAGGGAATTTAGATTGTAAGCTCCAATGGGGCAGGGACTGATGTGAATGAGTTCTCTGTACAGCGCTGCGGAATTAGTGGCGCTATATAAATAAATGATGATGATGATGATAATGTACCTGTTTCAGTAATGTTGTGTAGTTGGGTATGACAAGGCAAAATAAAGTAAAATTATATCAATTATCCTCACGACTCAGAGTGTTGCACTTGTAACTTTGTGGCCCGAGGTCTGAACTTGCTCACTATCACTCTGATTTATACTCTCTTCACCAGACTTTAATTTAACACGTATCATGCTCTGCTCCACTGACCACACTGACTTCTGCCAGGCTGAATGTCCTGCTTTAACTGTCTTCCTCTGAGGAAATGGGGGCCCAGCTATTGGAAATCTGGGGTTCATATTTCTATTCTGGTCCAGGTGACTGGTGGGGAGTATCATGTTTTACAGAATTTAGTTGGTAGGATCACGTCTGCTGTTCTCTATGAGGAAAGTTCTCATGAATGTTCCAAGGTTTAATTTGAAGGTCCCTCAAATCACCCGAAGTCTGACCAGTATAATTTTCCCAATTTCTGTATAAATGTATGATTTTTGGTGTTTAACAGCTTTGTCTTACATACTGTAATTAATGATTGTGAAAAACACACAAATCTGTTAAATTCAATCTTTTATACATTTTAGATGTGTTGATACAGAGGAAGCCACTCAAAGACGCCAGGGAGGCAGCCAATATATCCTCATAGGGTGAAAGAATGTCCTGACCTTTAAAAGAAATTCAGTTTAATTCTCCGAATCAAGCTCACCAATCATAATTAGAGAATTGAAAACGAGTCAAAACGTCATCATGACATCGCCGGATCTCGGATCTCGCGAGTTTTGGATTCCATTTTAAGATCTAAAATAATAGTGGGTGGGAGGCAGGGCGGTCCCAAAGACAATTCCATCTTGGGAGGGAGGGCGGTCCCAAGGACAATTCCACCTTGCACCATTTGTCTTTTCTGCCACTGCTGTGTGCCAATGTGTCTTAGATGTACTAGGAACTGCCGTGTGTTTGTGTCATTGATCTGTTGCTTACCATCCAGCCAAGTCATTGCAAGCTTTATTTGAAAGTGTATGAAAATAATATTGTGACCTGTGAGGTGGTCAAAATTGACTGCAAATAACATGAAATTAGTGTTATTGAGGTTAATAATAATGTAGGAACAAAAATAGAGCAAAATTAAGTGATTTTAGCATATTTTAGAAATGTTTCTAAGAAATACAAAACCGAAACCAAAACACACGAGGGTGATTTTGACAAAACCAAAACACGAAGCTAATCCAGATCCCAAACCAAAGCCAAAAGCAGTTCATACAAATCTATCTTAGTCACAGATAGAAGAATACATTCACGCGTTACAACCCTTTAGATCGTCATCGTGCAGACAAGCCGTCTTAAAGTAGGACAATTTTTTTTACAGTCATTGTCTAAGGGGCTGCAAACTGCAAGTTCTTCAGTTAATGTAGCTATTACAATACAGAATAAAGTAATATACTGAACCCCAGTGGATGTGTAGTTATCTGTTTGTTCAGTAGCTGGGTTCAGAGTAAACGGTTAACTTGGTGCCAAGCAATCAGGCTCTGGATATGCCATTGCCTCTGGGATGAGCAGTTGGGTTCTGGGCTTGGTGAGAACCCAGACACTGAGCTTGGTGTCTAGTGTCTGGGTTCTCTGTGATCTGTGGCCTATAATGTACCAACATAAAATATTTCTAAATGTAAATAGAGTGGGAGATGACAAAACGGATCTGATTATATCGTAGATCATGACAGTCAGTTCAGTGTTCAGTACTCTTCTTGTAAATATATTTTATTGAACTTTTTACATTTTTTCAAAGATAAAGAGAAACACTACAAAGATATATAAAATCTAAGGAGAAATGGAAAGGTGGGGAGAGCAAATAAAAGGGACAGTAGGATAAGAGATTATGGGTAACAAGGAGCAAACAGTGGCATAGAACCTACAAATAAATCACTCAAACAGAATTATATTTGTAAGAAATGCCACTGGTACACAAGGTCAAAGCCAGATTCAGTGGAGAGGAAGGGAATGGAAGGTTAGCAAGGAGTAGGAGAAGGAATGGGGGAATGTCCAGATCAAGTCCTTCATCTGCAATTATCTCAGTGTCCAGTATTTGGGTTCTGGATATGTAGTTAGCTTAGTGTCCAGTAAATGTGTGTAATTATGTGGTTGGCTCTTTGTCCAGTAACAGGGATCTAGGGATGTGGATAGCTTGGTGTCCATGATTTTTGCCCTAGTAATAGGTGGTTCTGTATCCAGTAGATGGAATCTAGGAATGTGGTTGTGCAGTTCCCCCCTGGCTCCAGGTATGCATTTTGCTTGATGTCCAGTAATTGGGTTCTGGGTATTTAGTTAGCTTGGTGTCCAGTAACTCTGTGTAATTATGTGGTTGGTTCTTTCTCCAGTAACAGGATTCTGGGTATGTGGATAGCTTGGTGTCCAGTGTCTTTGTCTTTTTGCATTTTGCTTGGTGGGCACTGTCTGGGGTCTGAGTATGCTCACGGATTTGTTACTAGTAACTTGGTTTTTTGCATGTGGTTAGCTTAGTGTCCAATAATTGGTTTCTGTGCCGTATAATGACTTTATAGAAAATCCTTCTCAATGGCACCAAAAAGTTGATCACTTTGTAGAGTAACAGAAAAGCTTGGTTATATCATAGATCTTGGTATCAAAAGGACCTGGGCTTTTCATATGTGGGTGATTCTGTGGTTAGTCATTGGGTTCTGGGTGTTTATTTCAGTGTCAAGTTGCTGAGTTCTAGGTATACAGAGAGGTTGGAATTTGATAGATGAATAGAATACTCTGCAGTGGCGAATCTGCTTGGGGTGCAGGTGGTGTGGCGGATCTGGTTGTACCATAAGTCTTTAATAAAAATATGAAGTTTTTTTTCATGTCTAATTTTTACATTACCCTTTTATTACTTACATTTACAATAACATGTTGATACTATATTTTGGAGAAGTTAGAAATTGATAGGCTGCAATTCATTGTGGCTGCTCAGAAAAACAATTATTACTGATTTGCATGTTTCTATAAATCAGAATATTTGTTTCCTCTCTGTGTCTAGACTGTCACATTTAACTCTAAATGTTACCCATCACTGACCATCTCCACCACCAGCATCTGCAGCATCACTTCCTGAGGAGAGTGTACCCTGGTGCAGTCAGTGCACTGTCACCATATCACAGTGACAGGATGGGAGGTATGCAAATACTGCTGATCCTGGGGACCCTGCAAGGTAAGAACTGAGGAGAGTGCACCCTGGTGCAGTCAGTGCACAGTCACCATATCACAGTGACAGGATGGGAGGTGTGCAAATACTGCTGATCCTGGGGACCCTGCAAGGTGCGAACTGAGGAGAGTGCACCCTGGTGCAGTCAGTGCACAGTCACCATATCACAGTGACAGAATGGGAGGTGTGCAAATACTGCTCATCCTGGGGACCCTGCAAGGTGAGAACTGAGGAGAATGTACCCTGGTGCAGTCAGTGCACAGTCACCATATCACAGTGAGAGGATGGGAGGTGTGCAAATACTGCTGACCCTGGGGACCCTGCAAGGTAAGAACTGAGGAGAGTGCACCCTGGTGCAGTCAGTGCACAGTCACCATATCACAGTGACAGGATGGGAGGTGTGCAAATACTGCTGATCCTGGGGACCCTGCAAGGTGCGAACTGAGGAGAGTGCACCCTGGTGCAGTCAGTGCACAGTCACCATATCACAGTGACAGGATGGGAGGTGTGCAAATACTGCTTATCCTGGGGACCCTGCAAGGTGAGAACTGAGGAGAGTGTACCCTGGTGCAGTCAGTGCACAGTCACCATATCACAGTGACAGGATAGGAGGTGTGCAAATACTGCTGATCCTGGGGACCCTGCAAGGTGAGAACTGAGGAGAATGTACCCTGGTACAGTCAGTGCACAGTCACCAAATCACAGTGACAGGATGGGAGGTGTGCAAATACTGCTGATCCTGGGGACCCTGCAAGGTGAGAACTGAGGGGAGTGCAACCCGGTGCAGTCAGTGCACAGTCACCATATCACAGTGACAGGATGAGAGGTGTGCAAATACTGCTGATCCTGGGGACCCTGCAAGGTGAGAACTGAGGCTCAGTACTGTATGGAGCGTAGCTTCTGTCTTTACAGCTGCAGGTTATATTTGCTGGTTATTGGTAGGTAAAAATAGTGTGTTATCCTATAATCACAAGGTGACTATTGTAAAACCTGCAGATTGTGACTGTTTTGTACAGCTGAAATTATGCTACTGACTAATCCTTATTTCACTCTCTATTTATCAGGATTTCAATTCCAGACAATCCACATATCCCAGATCCCTGTAATAGTCACCCCAGAGGGCAGCTCGGTCACCTTACCATGTACCTACAGCATCAGTGGTACAGAGGATGTAACAATCGGTTCTTACAGGTGGTACAGACATCTGGTGAGGACTGGACCTGAGGTCTCTGACAGTAATAAGGATTTCACAGGCAGAATCTCTATAGTGGACCTAGATGAATTCATTAAAAGCAGATCAGCCGGTATCACCCTGCACAGAGTACATGTCTCAGACACTGGGATGTATTACTGTGAAGTTACTTTCCAGCACGGTGGAGAAATATCCGGGAACGGCACTGGGACATTCCTCAATGTGACAGGTGAGTCCCTTATTGAGGGGTTATTTTTTAGAAAGCATCAAATCTGAATGAGAAAACCTCACTGATCCATGAACTGAAATTGGTCTTATTTACACTGGGCATTATAACTTGGTCAAATTTTGAGCGAAACGTGAATGAATTTGCCATTGTGAAATTAAGCTTTGTTACAAAATCAGCCAATTTGCTTCCCCCCGGTTGTCCTGAGTTAAGGAAGTACATACAGAGGCAAAAGTGACTTTGGAATCCAGAACACTTACTTCATTCTATTCCCTGGCAGACTGGGGTCGTTTGGTAACTCACTGTAAGCAAGTAGGCTGTTGTATTTGTTCTTGTTCCTAAAACTGGATAGCACAGAAATAATAACTTTCCCCAAGTGAACACGTTGTTCATGTGAAACTAGTTGAACAGATTGGGAAACTCTGAATCTCTAATGCATGCTGGTCCAAGGAATGAGCCTAGATTGCCACTAAACACAGAGATAACCGGGTCCCACAACTGTTGGCAAGCTCACACACATGACCAAACCTAATTGTTAACAGTACTTTAAACACATTTCAACAACAATTCACATCAGTGTCTGGTTACTTAGACAGGAGAACTTTATAGATGGGAAACTGTCAATTTTAAGGATATTAGAAGTCACCGAGAAGTTCTATGACTCTATAAAACCGCACAAGTCACAGAAGTTCAGAGGTTACTTCTAATATATGTTATAATTTTCCACGATATTCCGTATAATACACATATTCCCTAATGAGTACTGATCTCACGGTTTATACGGGTATTATATACAGGAGCTTATACATATTGTTAGGAGAATCAGTTCAAAGCTAGTAGCCGTTCGGTCAGTGCGCAGTATTTTGGTGCAAAGTAACGGTTTCTTACCAGCCAACTCTGAGGTTAATCATAAACTTATAAAATTGTCTGAAGCGAACGTGATAACAAACAAAGCTTTCTCTCTCTCTCTCCCTCTCTCCCCTCTCTCTCTCTCTCTCCCTCTCTCTCTCCCTCCCCCTCTCTCTTTCTCTCTCTCTCTTTCTCTCTCTTTCTCCCTCAATCTATCTCTCTCTAACCCCCCTCTCTCTCACCCCCCTCTCTCTTTCTCTCTCTCACCCTCTCTCCCTATCTCTCTCTCTCTCTCCCTCCCCCTCTCTCTCACCCTCTCTCCCCTCTCTCTCTCTCTCTCCCCCTCTCTCTCCTCCTCTCTCCCCTCTCTCTCCCTCTCTCATATTTTCACTCTTGACTCCCTACAAAATCCATTTATTATCTTTTATGTAGAAAAATGTTAATTTGTGTAGCACACACAACAGGCAATGTTTGAATTGGAAGATATTAATTTTGTTACATTTTATTCTGATCTTTACTTAGTTTCGCTGCACCAAAAATAAATTTGGATAAATTGTAATCTTTATTAATTATCCATTAAATGCCTATATGATTGTTTACAATAAAAGAAACCAGCAAATAATTAAATAAATAATGAAGCTAAAAGTATAATTAAAGTGATACATATCAATATTTATGCTATTAAATAAAGTACCTGCACTCAGCTAATTTGTGCACATAAAAAGCATCAGAGTCCACGTACACCTAATGACATATTATCAAACAAAATATGCTTTATTATATTATATGTGTAAACATTACAATATATGTATATAAAACCTACACATAGTACAACCTGGTCCAGCCACTATATTAGAGGCGCACCTGTGTGTCTATTGTCAGTTTTGCTGGTTGTGATTACTTAAGATCAAAACTTCTAAAACCTGTTGTTATTCTTCTCTGTCTTTCTGTGCTCTTCAGCAGAGACATGGGATCATCACCATTGGTCTATCCCATGGTCTATTCGTTTCAGTATTACAGGAGTATTGTTCATCGCTGCCCTCTCAATGGCTGGACATTGGTGTCACACCAAACAAGGTCAGTATTCTCTGTACCCCAAAAGCTGGTTTATTACTTTAAATAAATGTAGCATCACATCATGCTGGTTGTATTCTAACTTATACTGTAAGGCATTAAATTAATCAGTGCAGTGACTGGAAAGGAAATGTGTCTGATGTCTTAGTGTGCGATAGACATTATACTGTACACAGACTGCTCTAATATTTTCTTATTTCCCTTCTCTACAGCTGCAGCATCCAGCAACTAAGTGTAAGTTCTACAGAGCTCTCGTATATATTAAGTACTTATATATTCTTTGTATATTAGGACTATTGCTCCTTTGTGTCTGAATTATCAAAAGATAATTTTTATAAATGATAATTAATTACTTTACAAATACAGAGATTGTATATATTACAGTATATTTAGCACTTGATGTCATAGTCTCCATCTGTGACATGCTGGCCCACCTTCCTGGCTTTGATGTCCGCAACTCTATGTCCCCAGTGGGTCCCATTGCCATGCAATCACTTCTCCCCAAGGATTGAGTCACTATTTCAGGTAACTTAAAGGCAGGTAAGCAATGTAACAAAGCAATGAGAAAGGCAAGTCAGATGCTTGGTTGCATAGGGAGAGGAATCAGTAGCAGAAAGAAGTAATAATGCCACTGTATAGGTCATTGGTACGGCCTCATCTAGAATACTGTGTTCAGTTCTGGAGGCCATATCTCCAGAAGGATATAAATATATTAGAGACTGTACAAAGAAGGGCAACTAAAATGGTGCATGGCCTACAGCACAAAACTTACCCGGAAAGACTAAAATATCTTAATATGTATAGTTTGGAGCAGAGAAGGGAACGGGGGGACAAGATAGAAACTTTCAAATATATCAAGTGTTTTAACAAGGTACAGGTGGGAAACATTCTACAAAGGAAGAGAAGTATTAGAACAGGAGGACATGTACTGACACTGGGGGGAAGTAGGTTCAGAGGAAATTTGAGGAAAATGAGCTTCACAGAGAGGGTTGTAGATAAGAGGAATAGCCTCCCATCAAAGGTGATAATACAGTAGAGCAGTTTAAACATGCTTGGGATAAACATAAGAATATCCTTATAAAGAATAAAGGATCAAAAAGGGTTTGACATTACCATAGGTTATTAAAACATTGGGCAGACTAGATGGGCCAATTGGTTCTTATCGGCCTTTAAAGTTTAAATCTCCACCTCCTAGGGCTGGGAGTGCAGAAATGCACCCTTTTGGAATGACGTCAAAATGACTGCTGAAGTCACAATTCATACACAATTGAAAGCCTGCTCTGTGCATAGCGTGATGCCAGAGGATTAGGTCTCCTTTACACTAGTAATCTAGGTGTTATTACCTCAATAGGGATTACTTGTGCACCAATTACATCCATCTATCTATCTATCTATCTATCTATCTATCTATCTATCTATCTATCTATCTATCATCCTGCAAATTAGGGATGTTTCCTTCAAATCCTTGACAGTGAGAAGCAGAGGCGTGATCCCTGTTTAACTGTCATGTTTTTGTCTCTGAACAGGGAGAGGAGGTGCTGGTTTATGATGCTGTCAGATAGGTTCCCTCTTGCTGTGACCTAAGAGACTTATGAGGGAGCCAAAAAAAGAGAAAACATGGAGAGACAGACACTGAGATAAAAAAAAGATCCACAGAAAAATCAAAAATCTTTTTTGGAAAGTAAAGATTTGAGGGAAAGCCAGAGTGAAAATGACTAGGATAGTTTGAAGGGAAATAGGTAGAGAAAATAAAAATAAGAATCGGAGCTGATGCTAGGGAAGGGAGGGAAAATAAAGTGTGATAAGAGAGAAGTGGGTAAAAAGGAGCAAAATAGTTGAAATGTTGTTAGAAAGAGACTTAAGAAACAGTTAGAGACAGGTATTGAATCCTTGATAGAAATCTGGTTAATGACTGCCAAGTAGTCAAACACTAGTGATGTGTCAATGTACTGGTCAGTGCATAAATAATAACTATTAGTTACCTAATTAATATTGAGTCTCATAGACAATCAATTAATATGGTTTTGTCAAATAATCAGTAAATTGCATAAACCCTGTCTGGAAGAAGTTTAGTAGAAGTAAATTGGGTATACAACTGATTTGCAGTGAGGCAGTATGATTATTAGCAGTCAGTAAAAGCAAGTTCCATCCTGACAGACAGCAAGTATCAGCATCATCATTTATTTTTATAGCGCTACTAATTCCGCAGCGCTGTACAGAGAACTAACTCACATCAGTCCCTGTCCCATTGGGGCTTACAGTCTAAATTCCCTAACACACATACACACTAAAGACTAAAGTGATTTAGAAAATTATCAGAGTTAGTGAAAGATTGGACTAAGATTAGAGTTAGTGACAAAACAGATGTGAGAACAGGAGTCTCCGTCAGGAGGGCTCTCAGACAGACAGAATAGAATAGAGAAAGCAGTAGGATAGAGAAAGGAATCAATTCATCAAACACATGAAAGGGAAGTCTAAGGACAAATGTAGAGGGATCAAACTCCAAGCCAGCTGTACGCCAATGGTACAGCTTGAACTTAAACAGATGTTACCACTTAAGAAAAATATACCTAGAGATCACCCCTAGTTACCAACATTACAACTAAGTCATGACCAGGTGAACATTTACCTGAAAATATTCTGCATAAGTAAAATTTAAATTACATTGACTAAAGTTAAATATTTTTTTAATTGCTGACAGCATGGGTTGTTCACAGAGAGCTCATAATAAATACTTGCCTGAAATGAAGACACATTCTGGGTGCCAAAGGGCATAAGATCCAACAGTGTGTTCTAACCACTGGTCATTATCACTGTATATTTGATTGTATAGTGGTAAGAAATGTCATGGAAAGGAAGCTAGAATGCCCATCTCACTGGTGTACACAGGAGTCTCCTAGTAATAGGGTTCTAAAGGTGCATGGGCATCCCCATTTCCTGTCAGGTGACAAGGTCACCTGATCGAGTTAGGGTGTGTGTACGTGTCCGACTGTCTGTGTGCAGCATGGAGATGTAAAAGATTCTCTACTGGAATTTGGTGCACACATCCGTGCAGAATATACAACATATACTGAAGTCAACACATAAATAGCATGGAAATTATTTGTATATTCATATTTGTTTTAATTTCCGTTTACAGCGTTAGCTCCTGCTGTACAGTACATGATGCCAGTGACTGTTACCCAAGACCTGTTCACCCCCCCAAGAGTAGATGGCAGCCATTAAAATGGACAAATGGGAAAATCCTGTGAACTAACAACCATAGCCACAAAGAAGGGAAAAACTTTCATTACCTTTTCCATCACTGCAACTGTAAAAATATTTTCTTTATTTCAATGTCCATTAATCACACACACATTTCTATAGTTCTAAAACCATGTACCTTGTAGATATTTATTTGTATAACCCAGTAGTATCTATGCCTCTTTGTGTGTGCTAGGTACAAAACTATATATGCCCCTTTCACTCAAATTATTCAATCAAATGAATGATAACAACACCAATGTGCAAGCAAAACTGGTTCCCATATGTAACACACATTTATTCAGGGAACATTTGAAAAATTGTCTAATGCTGTAATCAATTATTTTGACAAAGAGAGCGGGGAGACACCAGCCCATGAGGCACCTGAAGCTTCCTGGGACTCTGAGCAGACAAAGGCATGGGCTGTACCATCTGTTTCTGTATATGTTCCATCCACTGCTTTTGTGACCCAGAAGCAGCTACAGTCCTACAGCACTGGGAATATTGGGCCAGGGAAAAGCGACAGCACAAGTCAAAATGATATTTGTGTATTTCACTCGTGCTTGTGTGTGTCGCTAATGTGTCTGTTTATTACCACTAAATGCACTTTGAAAAAATAATGGTTTCTTGGTTTCTTTGTACCTTTTTGTTAAGCATTGAATTTTAAGTAAATGCAAAAGGTACTTGCATGTAAAATAAGATGAAATCACATTGGCCTTGAAGGCCGAAAATTCTTGTGACTCTGGAGGACTAGGATCGACGCTCTCTTCATAATGGCCAGCAACCTCAACATCTACCAGCCATGAAACCCCACTGCGGACGGCAATATTGTGAATTATCACACCGAGAGCTATGATTTTGCACACAATGTTCAATGCATACATAAGGGCTCCACGAGACTAGTCAAGGCAATGGAATCTGGACTTTAAAAGCCTGAAAGACCGTTCTATAACTGATCTGGCTGAGATTGTGTGTGGATATAAAATGCAAGTGAGCAGTCAATGACGGAAAGGGTAAGCGTTGTCTCCTTTGAAGAGAAAAAAATGATAAAAATAATTACAAATGGGTATTGTTGAAAAAAATGATAAAAATGAGAAAGAAATTTTGACATGATACAGAACTTTTATAGTCCAACAGTATTTCAATCTTATTTTAAAATGAGTACACCATGATGCAAAAAGTGTCAAATTTGGCAAAGGTGCTAAACAAACCTTTTATTAGTATTCTATTTATGAAAAAAAGTCCTAACAATAAACAAGTATGTGAATGACAAAATACCTAATTGCCTCATGTCTTCATGTGGCCTTGTGCCTCCATTGGCTAACACGTGGCCTGATCACATAATCCGAGGGTCGACGATTCTGTACCAGTTGCAGGTTTTGAAGAGGACAACGTCTGTTGTCCTCCATGAAGACTTCTATTGCAACTATTGGCTATATGTGAGGGAAAAATTACAAAATAAAAGAAATACATTACTTTATTAATTTTAGATTTTTGATTCTCCATTGAAATTACACATTATAGACCAAAGCTACCACGGCTTCATCCATGTTATTATAATTATTTTAAGATTCTGTGTTAAAAAAAAATCCAATTCAGTATAATCAAGCGTGTAATGCTAGTTTTAATAAATAAATTCTAACTAGAAAATAAAATGCCGCAATGCCCATTTATGCAAGTATGTATATAAAAATGTATATAAAATGTGTATAAAAATATCTTGCAATGCAATTGTCTGCAAATGATTTGAAAGATCAGAAAGAGAATTACAAACATCCGCGCTTGCTAATGTATGCAATGCTTTTTAAATAAAATGTGAGGATACCACCCTTAGCTGGGATGGCAGATACCCCCTGTTGGATTCAGCTCACTCAGGTAGACCAGAGTATATCCAAATTAAGGCTTTATTACAACAGCACAACACCATAAGACATTCACAAGTTACAGGGTAAATGGTAGCATGTATCTTCCAGCAGCTTCTTGCAGTCAGAACTCCAAAGTAATAATCTCAGTCTTTCAGAATCTTATCCTCCCGCAATATTACCACTACAGTTTAGCTAGACAGTTACCATGTTGCCCACCTGGGTTACTGGCCCACAAAGACCCTGTCCTGGCAGGGTTTCCTCCGGCGGCACTGTAGTGCCTGCCCAGAGTCCTGATTGCTGATGTCTTCTACACCAGGATCGTCCAAGCTAGTATAGCTCTCTTGGAATTCTCTCCTTACATTCTTTGTTGTATACACAGGGAGTAGGGTCATATGTCTCAATCCTCCCCCTTACAGCAGGGGTCTATGATACATTTTTATACAATAAGATTTATATTGATACATATTTATACATTTCCCAATGCTATTTCAGCCAGTATATTACTGTGAAGGCACATAACATATCATTTAGAAGCTCTAACCTAATTATCTACCTCTCAGATTACCTCTTGACCTAGCTAATTAACGGGGGCTTACAGCTAGAAGTCAAGTCACTTAGACATTGTTCTGATTACAAACCACATCTAAGAAACTTCTCATCACAATGGACATTTGAGACAAATGGTAATTACATTAGCTAACACTAGCAAAATGACTTCTGTTGTCCTGTTTCACACAATATGGCAATATTCTTTCTATTTCTAATACATACGATATCACAGGTAATAGAAAGGGCAAAATATACCTAATAACATGAAATGATAATAAACATAATACACCAATGCTCTGGTGTATAAACTTAGACTGGGCCAAGGTTATAAAAGTACATTAAACTGTGAGAAACGGGTGATGAATAAAAAGTTCTCAGTCCAGTAGCACCCCGTTTCTTCACATAAAATAATTTGTTTGTTGCTACTGAGACGCATGTGAAACTTTCACCTACCACTTTTCAGGGTGCAATTAGCATTTTTTTGGGGGGGGTTTGGAAATTAAATGGCACAATGACATCCCACTGCCAAGAACTTATACAATGTTGTTTTACAAGATGAGTGGTGTCAGGTGGGAGGGTGAATTGTTAAACATCCCATTAGATTGTGAGAGTCAAAGCCATGTTTAGCCATCACCATCATCCATCAGTTACACCAGCCCTGGGGAAGGTGCAAACCTTCTAAGAAGCAGTGTACATCAGACAGCACGAGGACATG
The DNA here is from genome assembly GCF_038048845.1 of Mixophyes fleayi. Taxonomy (NCBI): domain Eukaryota; kingdom Metazoa; phylum Chordata; class Amphibia; order Anura; family Limnodynastidae; genus Mixophyes; species Mixophyes fleayi. The sequence continues at coordinate 11,096,950 of NC_134405.1, read as the reverse complement.
AATTGGCTGCACCTGTGTGGGAACACTCTTACTGTACCCGGGCTATGTTAGTCCAACCCTTCTGTCCATCCAGTCTTAGGAAGTCATAAGAGACATTTGCGTTTAGACATAGGGAATCTATAATAATATAACCAGGGCCGCCATCAGGGAGGTACGGCCAGTATGGCTGTGAGGGGCCAGACAGATCCCTCTGTCTGTCCGGGCCCCCTGGACTGTCCAGACCCCCTAGCCCTCCCCCCGAGGGCAGTACAAAACACGTACCCCAGCAAAAGCAGTCAGTGGAACACACCGACACCTGTGCTTTCCACAGAAAACAAGAACTGGAAGACACTCAGCCGCTACATACAGAAACAACGCTGACCACCACTGAAGCCTGAAGTTAAGCCTTACCGATTTTTAAACTCTTTCCTCTCCCTTTTTTCCTTTTTTTTATATATTTTCTAGCCTAATTCATCACCATATTTAATCAGCTTCTCTACCTTACATTTGTTTTAATTCTCTTCATAATTGAAACAAATTCTATATTTATGTGTATAGTTTATATTATTATACATATCTATATTTCCTCTGCACACATTTTTATGTTGATTTTCTTTTTCTTTTTTATCTATACCGAATATATACAATATTTATTTTCTTATATTTAATTTTACATGTATATTTCTATTTATTTCTATTTTACTTTTATTATCAATTTAATTCTATTTATTTATTTTTCAAATTTAATTTTGATGGTAAATCTATTTTTATTTTTATTCATTTTACTTAATAATATTTATATTTTTTAAGACTACTGTAATGAGGGGGGCATGTAAGGCAAAGAGAGAGGGGGGCATGTACAGCGAAGAGGGAGGCGGGGAGGGGCCCAGCCAGAATAATTAGTACCTCATAGCTTCTGATGGCAGCCCTGAATATAACTATTATACAATCTGTGATACCATAGGAAACATTATAAAAATCAATTGATAAAATAGATTACTTTACATTTAAGCTCTTTAGTACTCAAAGTTTCCACATGGTAAGTTCAGAACATTGCATGTTGAAGAAGTTGGCTGTGTCCATCATCACCTCTAGGGTTGACAAGTATATAAATAATTACTGGTCCTTTTCATTCATGAACTTGATGTCTACAATTACTGATATGCGCCACAACCAGTTAATCTTCATCCAGATGTTATTATTCTGTGACAATATATCAAGAACAATTTTAAATGTGATTCTATGTTTATGAAAATGTCTTTTAAAAGGCCATTTGCTTTTAACCCCCACATCAAATAGCAAGGACATGTGAGGAGATAGACACAACAACCTGTATTGTCATTGTAAATTGCAGAAATATTGGGTGTGGAAATGGTTTACCCGCAATAAGGGAATTTCAGAAATTATAATCAGGACACCTTTAGCGCCCATTACAGATGTAAAAGTAAAATTCAACCTATATCTATCAACAGGATCTGCACAGACAAGTTGACCTTTAAGTGTTTTCTACATGTAAACCTGAAGGGGGCACTTTTTATAGTTGAATATTTGTCTGTAGAAATCAACACTTATCGGTTATTGCCCACTGACATCATAAGTTGCCTCTGATACAATAATACCTTTTAACAATTTTAGACCCGATATTATAAGTACCCCATGTACATTGAGACTACACTTCCATCTGTGACGCCTCAATAACTGTTCTTTACAACAAATCGTATGTACTCTATGGGTGAAAGAAATGCTCCTCATCCCAAGCTGGGTCTAGAATCTACGATAACTAAAAATGCTGTTACTGCATGAAGTGGTTTGTAACTCGCTATCCAAATTATAACCCCAGTGCATCAATAAAAGAAATCCTTTCCCACAGTGGTCAAAGTGGAAATTTAGAAGTGCTGGTATGGAACTTTGACTGAAATGAACGGTCGGGGTCCTGGGGGCTGCATAGGACCCCCAAAGGTTTAGGGGTTTTGATAAAGTGAAATACATTTTAGATGCATTTTAACAGTATATAGTATAATAGTAAACATATTAAATGATGCCAGGCTATCCACACTTTCTCCCCACCTCTTCTGTTTCCAATTACCTTTCCTCTGTGTCCTTCCACCTCTCCCTCATGTTTCCTTTGTGCACTTACATTTTCCCTCATATTTCAATAATTTTATAATAAAACTTTCCAGAATATCTCCCTTATATCTTCCATGTTACCCTATATCTTTCCTTTGTCTGTTCTTTTCTCTGTTCCTTTGTGCCCCTATCTTCATTGCAGGTCTCCCCCTGTCTCCCTCCTTACCTGCCTTCCCCTGTTTCTCACATCCTGCTTCACTCATTTCTCCTTTACTTCTTGATCCTCTCTATCTAACCGTGTTCCTGCTTCTATTATTCCTTCTTTACAAGTGAGTACACAGTTTTGCCCCTCTATCATCACACTGCACCCTCCATCATCACACTGTGCCCCCTCCTCCATCATCACACTGCAGCCTCTTTCATCACAAAGCACCCTCCTTCAAGTCACTGTGCCTCCTTGATCACACTGCTGCCCCCTTCATCAAACTGTATCCCTTCCTTCATCACACTGTATTCCCTCCTTCATCACACTGTATCCCCCACCATTCTTTTCTTACCTTTGTATGACCTTTTTTTTATCTGTCTTCTTCTCTTCCTCTTCTGTCTTTTCTTGAGTGTGCTGGCTCCTTTCTACACCGCTCCTCACTGACAGTGTCGGGACGTGATGACGTCACGCCTGACAGTCAGTGAGAAGGGAGCACTAAGAATACTATTACTGTATGAAGTGGTCAAGAGGTCAAGGGTACCAGTTCAGGTGTACCAGCAAGGGGGTACACTATCAGTGAGTGTTACCCAGAAGGACATGGTTCTAAGTTCCACTAAGGAGCCTAGCGGTGGCAGCAGCAATAGCCCCTCCTACTGCAGTTATAGAGCGTATTTGTGATAAAGAAAATGGGACTGTGGCAAGCCAAAGTCAGCCGGTCCCCAGCAGACAGAGTGAAATAGGAGGTCAATCCTGTCACAGTTACCCTCAGCCCCTGATTTATTATTTTACCTGTGTACTATGCTGGATCATTTCAACGTAGTTCAAAGGTTTTTGAAATCCCAGTATCCCTTGAGGATGCTATTGATTTTAAGGCATTGCCCAGATAGGTAAGGAACTCTGTGGGTGTATACTCTCTGTTTCTCGAGTAATTGGCACTGACTCCTTTGGGGTGTAGAGTCTAATGGTCCATCTGATTTTCACCAGAGAATTTTGCAAGATAATTTGGACCACATGTTGTGGCCTTGAAAGCAGTCTAGCTTAATGACTAACAAAAGAACCAAAATAACAACTTAAAAACAACCAAAGACAAGTCAAAGGTCAGGGGCGGGCAGCAGCGAAGTGTAGTCCAGAATACACAGAGTACAGAACAGATATATAGCAAGCGAGGGTTCAATTCAGAAGTGTAGCTGAGGTCAGGATCCATGGAACAGCAGGGTTCTTCATTCTGTCCTAATTCTTTTGTGTTTAACGACTTTTAAAACCTTAATTTGAAAAAAATAAAATAAACTTAGGACTCTGAATACAATGTCATTCCATCTTTACAGTTATATCTTAAAAGTGAACTAAATCCACCTGGATCCTTTCCTAGTATTGAGACTTTTAATAGACTGAGGAAGCTTGATACTGGCACAGAAAATAAATCTAACAAGTATTATCAAGTTTTTTCAAAGGGGGAATGGACTGTACTTTAATAGTCAAAATATGACAAAAGAATAATGATCTCAAAGCTATTATTTATTGTTTTGATGAAAAAAAACATGGCCATGTTCAGAGAATTGTATACAAATTGGCACTGATATTGACATGTTTTTATTTCAAATTTATGTAGAATTTCTTTTTACTGATGATCATGTCTGTCATGGGCAGTTTACAAGCACCAGGATATGCAAAATTCTTGCAGGGTAGTGGTTGAAATTTTCTGTCTCTTCCTCATCTCTGTATCCTCACCAACATAGTAGTTACAACTATACATGGATCTCTCAGCACTGCCATCATTGAAGGCCAGATTTAAGACTTCCATGCTTGGCTCATCTCTCAAGCTTTGCATAAAATACACATAATCAACATTAGTGAAAGTAAAATTTTCTTATGGGAAATAACCTTTTGCCATCCTGGCTATATGTGCAGAAATTTGGAAAGACAGTTTGACTGTGTTGGACCAAACTGTGCGGAAAATAGTGTGTATAAAAAACAACAAAGGCAATTCTGATCAACATCTCATCAGGATCTATCAATTGAGGTGGAAATCAATAAAAGCATTCTGCCATTGTGTGCGATCATCAGCCAACCACATCTCTTATCTTCTCAGTTTTTGGTTGACAGAGGGCTTCTCTACACAAGCATTTTCCAAAAATCGAGTTCCAAAGGGAACACACTTGATAAACCCATGAGGAAATAGATCCATTGATCTCAATGCTATGCTACCCTTGCTGACCACAACGACACCAATGTAACACAAGGCTAAGACAATAAAGCAAGAAAATTATGTTTCTTCCAGCCAATCAATGGTTGTTACAATATTTTCTTTTTGTTGTCTTCTGTTTGGAACACACTGTAAAAAAGATGTATGTGGACAAGCTGAATCTTTAGTCATTTACATTTTTGCACTGCTTCCATAATGACCATTTTCACCTCTTGGTTCCTCAGACTGTATATAAGTGGATTCAACATTGGAATCACTACTGTGTAGAAGACAGAGACCACCTTGTCTTGTTGCTTAAAGTCACTGTCAGGAGAGCGTAAATAGATGAAGAAAATGGTCCCATAGAAGATGAACACACACATGAGATGTGAAGAACACGTACTGAAGGCTTTCTGCCTGCCCTTAGCAGATTTCATCCGTAAAATGGAAGAAACAATTAGAGAGTATGAGATCAGGATTGTCAACATAGAACCAATACCACATGAACATATGAAGAAAACAGTCACCATATCACATGGGAGAGTCCTAGAGCAGGACAATTTGAGCAATGGAGGGATGTCACAATAGAAGTGCTCAATAAGGTTTGAGCCACAATATTGTAGATTAAAAACACAGCTGGTCTGCACTGATGACTGCAAGAAGCCAATAGATGAAGCAAGGAGAACCAGACACAGACATTTTTTCTTGGTCATTACTAAAACATAGTGGAGAGGATGGCAGATAGCAATATATCGATCATATGACATGTTTGAGAGTAGGAGAGCCTCAGTGACTCCTAGGGAAGCAAAGGAGAAGAACTGAAGAGCACATCCATTGAACGAGATGGACTTTTTCTTGGACAAAAGGTCAAAAAGCATTTTAGGTGTTATCACTGAGGAGTAGCAGAGGTCCACCATGGAGAGGTAACTGAGGAAATAGTACATTGGAGTTTGCAGTTTTGAGGTCTTACGGACAAAAGTTATCATGCCAACATTGCCAACTATGGTCACCATATAAACAAGCAAGAAGAATACAAAGAGTAATGGGACAAGGTTTTCATTGTCTGTTAGTCCGGAAAACACAAAGACTGTCACTTGTGTCACATTTATCATGTCCACTGTTTCCTCTGTAGTGGTGAAAAAAAATCACTAGTTTACAAGTCTAATACAAACCACAAAGCATATAATGTAAATAAAGTCACAAAATACTCAAGACAACCTGCAACTAGAAAATATGGGAAGGAAAAATAAAAAGGCTGCATTATTTTAAATAAAGCCCTCTGATCTGACTGTAGAGTGTTGTCAGGTTATATTATGGGTTCAGTTTACTGGTCAACATACACAGTGTCATGGTTACTGGTAGTGAAAGTTCTTCCAGCAAAATAGTTCAGTGTAAGCCCAATGACTAAACCAGAAGGGTGTGTGAGTGCTTACTCACTTGCAGTGTGAGGGTTGAAGAAATTCATCCAGGTTAACTACAAACTATTAATCAGCTGCTCTCTGTGCTGGATTACATTTGCTCTGTGCCATTTTATAACCACAACACCTATCACCTACTGCAGTAAATATCTCACCCAATTGTATCATAACTATATACAAAATAAATACATTTTAAATAATAATGAAAAATGAATATACAAATGAAAAGATTTGAGAGATACCTTTAGTCTCTGCTATATCCTGCCATATAAACCTCCTAATTATCTTTGAAGACCTATTTCAACCTTGTGGGCAGAGAGAGGCAGGGTCCCTTCAGATGTGATATACAAAGCGTGGAGTAACATATATACGTTCACTAAGCAGTACAGGCTGGACACACAAGCAACTGATGAGGAGGTTTTTGTCAATGACTTCCTAGATGCCCTATAGTGTGATATCCATCATCCCCTAAGTTCTGGCTAATTCCAGAATTGCTAAAAAATGGGAAGAAAAACATATTTCATTTTTTTTCCTTCCATCTGAAGAGCAGCACAAGACTCACAAAGCAGCAATTAACATGTGCAAACTTTTGCTTTCTAGCAAGAAATGATCTACATGAAAGAGTATTATAGGTTCTATAATTAACTGTCATTCTTCACTTTAGGGCATTCTGTACTGCAGAAGAGGAGAGGGGAACGTATCCTATGAAATGCTGCTTTTATAACTGAATTGTAATATATTATGTAAAGAAGTATGTTTTTTCCTTTCCGAAACACAGACCATGCACATTAAGCACATTTAGTCAAAATACAATTAACCTTGTTCATTAGAGGAAGCCCATTTGGAGAGCATACAAACTCCATGCAGATAGCACCCTAAATAAAACCAAGTTTGACAGTGGTATAAGCAGCAATGCTAGCCGCTGTGCCCCAGCTGGACAAACCACAGATATACCAGACCTATTGCTATTACTGATAGAACAAGGTTCTAGCCTTACAACCAGGATACTGTTATGGCCACCAGTGCAGCATAAACTCATAGAACAGGTAGAACAGGTCTTCACCTTTAGCAGCCGCCTTTCCCGTAGAGACTGGTTATGCTCACAGGTACTCAGATGCCCCCAGGTGTTATGCTCAGAGTAGTATGAGTTTATGCTAACACGGCAGCACACAGGTATAGGAGGTAGCACACGGAGTAGTGACAGGCCAGAGATCAGCGGACTGGACAGAGCACCAGAGAGGATGTCAGGTACAGGCAAAAGGGTCAAGGTCACAGGCACAGGTTCAGAATCCAGGGACAGGCGATAGGTCAGGGTCAATAGCAAAGGTTCATAATCCAGGTACAGGCAGTAGATCAGGGTCACTAGCACAGGTGCAGAATCCAGGAACAGACAAGGGTCATACACGGGTAATCAATCTCAGGTTCAACACTAAACAATAGTACAGGAGCAGGCAGCAATAATGGAGACAGGACGCTATAACAGGCAGTGAGGCTCGTTCCTCACTGCCTTAAATACTGCAAGGAACCTATCAGACCAAGGCCCAGCAAGATGCTGCTTAATTAATTACTGGCATGCAGCCAGTAACAGAGAAATGGAGACCTCACTGATCCGCCCCCTAATCAGCCCTATATGGCTGATTGAAAGAATGACTTACGTGCATGCGCCCAGCTGTCTGACAGCTGGCTGGGTGCTGTGGCAGAGATCCCGATGCATCCCGGTTGTTGCCTAGGCAACCAGCACCCAGGAACCGGAAGTGACGCCCCGGTCATCATTGAGACACACACTGACATTACTGTGTACTTCCTGTCCCTCTTCACTTGCCTGATCACATACCAAATAGCTCTCCCAAACATGCAATGTAATAATGTTTCAAACAAACATTTGCTTTATATAGGTGTATTGCATTATGGGGTTTCTGTTTGTCTAAAATATCAGGACCAGGCTCATCTCTGTTTAATATTTAACAAAAAATAAGTTTTAAGCTGAATTTCCATTAACAGTCACAATTAACACCTTCAATTTAAGACAGTTTACCTAGTACAGTAACTATACACCTGTGGTGTTGAGTATAAGTAATTGTTTTATTTTTCTAGCAAGAGTCACATAGGACCACACACACACACACGTACACACACACACGTACACACACACACACACACACTATGCATGCTGGTCTACGAAGATTAAATAATATGGCACAGACCCACCTTTAATACGGATGGTCCGTTTCTTGACTACCAAGGATTAGAGGGAAATGATGAATTCTAAAATATTTTGCATAGTGTGGCAAAGCCCAATTTACTAACACAGAAGGACCTATGGCCAACCCTGAATCAGGCCCAACTTGCACAGTGATATCCCACAGAATGTCAAAGATAAAGTGGAAGAGTAGTGGAGATAAAGCGTCACTACAATTTTGCTAATCAATAGCAATTGTGACATCACAAGTCAGTCCATAGAATATTGTAATGCCCTTCCCTGGTCAGACTCTTTCTAGGCGAGCAATCTATATATCTGAGACAACGGCATATCTATTTATAGAATGGAGATATTGTCAACTGGAGCCAGTTTTGTTTACAAAGTGGTTTAATTCAGACTAGATTTGTAGAACAATTGCCTCCACAGACATGTGCATGACATGTGCATCATTGCCCCATTAATTTAATACCTGGAACCTTGCCCTCTTGAGGAAGAGATTGTGCACTATATGAGCCAGAATACAATGTTGTGCAATAATACATTTTGGATAATCAAATCTCAAGCAAGGTTTCATTTTGCCTTCCAAATCACAGACAGGTGAGGATTTGTTACTGTTTTTCCATAAATAAGAATGGTGGTCTTTGTCTCTGTATGGAACATAGGGGGGTAAAATTATTATTATTAATAAAAAAATGCCTTCTTCCACTTATTTCCGATTTGACCGTTAAGCAGTTTATCAGTGTCAACCATTGTTAGACTCTTTACAGATCATGAAATTAAGAGGGATAAAACCTAATTCATATCAGGCATGAATATACATGGAAAACAACCTCTAACACCAAGGTTGGCCATTTGTAAATATCTAGGCATAGCCTGGCCTGTTTAATGTCTTGGCCATTTACCAGGTTTATGTCAATGACATTTTGCTGGAACATCTAGCTACTTTCATAGTGATGCATCTGGGCAATATATTAACATTTATATTAAAATATTCCTCATCTCTAGATGCCCATTGAAAGCTTGATTGCTTTGTTTCATCTATGTTCATAAATAATTCTTTATATGCTAATTAAGAAAAGTGTGTTTTAGAGATCGTTGAGGTTCCATTTATAGGTTAAAAAAAGTCTAGATCAGGTCTACTGCCGCTGCAGTCGATGGTAGCAATGAGACCCGGATGTGAATAGGTCCTTCTTTTAGCCTTGTGTTGTGCATTAAATCTCTTTTTGGGCTTTTAGGATTCTAGGATCCCCCAAAATTTGATCTGGTGCCCAGCTAAGGAAAGTTACACCTCTGGACTAAGCCATTTTAGAGTGGCCACAACCTAAAGAATGTGAAGTGTCTCCAGATGGTTCTGAGTTTTGCCCATTATGATTGATAGAACTTTGGTGCTAGGGGGGAGGGGGTGTTTCTCAATTTTTAGCATAGAATAAGTATCCTTCCTGCGCTCCTATAGGAAAGGGGGAAGGGATGGGGGTTGCAGCCCGATTCTCTTTGGAATACCCACTAAAATTCCGAAAATTACAATAAATAGAACAGAAATTCGGAATAAGGCGCAATTGGGAAGGTAATGAGATACACGGGTTTTCTGAGTATCACAAAGTGTGTTGCATCAATGATAACATGTATAAAATTAAAATAAAAATAAAATAAAATAAATGTAGCAAATTGTCCACAGTCACAATATAAAATAGAATAAATAAGATCCCAGTATACAATCTTTTTAGGTCATCTGAATGTAATTCCAAATGATCCCTCGACCCTGGGAGGAACAGATGGGAGCATATCGAGGGATCATTTGGAATTACATTCAGATGACCTAAAAAGATTGTATACTGGGATCTTATTTATTCTATTTTATATTGTGACTGTGGACAATTTGCTACATTTATTTTATTTTATTTTTATTTTAATTTTATACATGTTATCATTGATGCAACACACTTTGTGATACTCAGAAAACCTGTTTATCTCATTACCTTCTTAATTGTGCCTTATTCCGAATTTCTGTTCTGTTTCTCAATATTTGGCTAATCCCGCCCCAAATAAAGAAAATGTTATCCCTGCAGCTTTTTTCCAGAACAATTGTCTCCAGGAAGAAAGATCAATACATAAGTAATCAGGCATACTTAGCAGATAAGGGAGCTTTTGAGCTTGGGTTACAGGATGTTTCATACATTTTCACTGTACAGACGATAAAAACCTGAAAAATCTTAAATCAGTAAAAAGACTGAATGCTAGGCTGCCTATAAACCAGTAACTAAGAACATCAAAGCAGTTTCCTGTATGAACACATAAGGAATTACAGAACTTCTAGAGTACTAGGAAAATGACTTAAGAAACTGCAGATGTATTAGGAAAAGTCAATGAAGAAATGTAATCAGAACTGTAACCATACAACCTATGATGGGTTTGGATTGATAATTAATAGTAAAGGGGTCTGTATGTACACATTGGTAAAGAATGCTGAATTTATATACAAGATAATTCCTAAATAATATTTGATAATGTCAACAATGTTAAGAATAGAAAAAAATGTTGAGAGCGTTATATGGAGTTTGCTTAGTTTGGTGGGTGCATAAGGTACCCCAATATATTATTGTGTCCTTATTTATGGGTGTGTTCTTCTATGTACTTATGTGGTTAATTCCAAATGTATCCTTCACGCGTGTAGCACTTTTACTGACAAAACCACACAGTTAATTTATAACAGAAACAGGTGATAACATTTTAGAAAAGAGTCAAAAAAGTAAAAACCATATAAATGATTTTTTGTATCATATCATACTACTAATGAGAAGTCACAGCAGATAATTTATTGATCTAAAATAGTCTTCGACACACTACACTCAAGATAGCCTCCAGTGGATAGATCCACAACACTCCCAAAGTGAACCTGCCACCCTCACCAATAAATACCATGTCACCCCCTGAATGAGCTTTATCCTTAACAAACATTAAATTACTATAAACAAAGACATATGTAGAGATTTAAAGCAATACCAACAAAATGAAGTGTTTCGCCTAACATAGCTTCCCCACCCAGGGAGAAGACTGGTTTACTCTCTCCTGGAACCAAACACAACAATTACAATGAGGGTTGTAAAATGTGGAGCCTGATTGGTTTGTGGGAGTGACCATCAAAGGTCCCAGGCTAGCTTAAGGTTGAACCTCCAATTGGGTTAAGTCCTTCTTTTACCCATTCTCTTTACAAATGTGCTTTAATTGTGTGAAAATGTTTATTTATATATTATGTAGTCAAATCTGTCATTTTTTTCATTGGATTTTATGTTGTAACAGATGCATTGTATAGACCTTACCCACCCTGATCCACTTATTTCCAAGCCAAATTTTCTGAAGCACCTCTGCAAAATTGGCAGTTTCACCACAACATTCTGCAAGTTCTCTCTTTTTTATATTCATAATCACAGCATATTTTCCAGGTGATGTATGTTGTGCAGACATGTCTCTGTGTCACAGTATTATTTTATAACTGTTCTACTTCTTCCATGTGTGAGTTTATCAGATATTTTCTCTATTTGGGGGTCACAGCACAGTTTTTGCAGTGATACCTGCAAACCAATTTCCATAAATATGTCATGATTGTAAACAGTGTATCAGGTGTCAGTCATGTTTCAGTCTCCAGTTTTATGGTCGTGGTTTCAAATATAATAAGAAATATGATTTGTGTGAGTATCTTACCTGTCTGACGTGTAATTATGTGACATCCGGGATCTGCATGATCTCTAGTCTCTGTTAATCAGGAATCATTTTATATTGAACCCAGTGACTCAGGAGTATAAATCTCCTGTGTCCCAAAGCATAAATCATTACTCATTGTACATTAGAGACAACCCTATTAGTGAGCAATTTTACATAATTGGTCAAAAAATATTATTCTGTAATTAGAAATAGAGTTACTTGTTTTCATAATGATTTCATATATCTTTTATAAGTTATACTTATGTTACGGATAATGTAAAATTATGCAATAATGACAATGATCTTATGGAAGATCTAAATGATATTAGATTAGCCAGGAATTTTTGGATAATGCATATTAGTATTACCTAAAAGATTTTCAATATTCAATACCAAGTACTGATAACAGTGTTACCATAAAAAGACGCAGGTAAACACAGTGTATTTGCCTACATACGTTCTTCGAGAGTGTTCAACTCAGAACAATATTTGGTCTTATATAAGGTTTACCTACACCCAACTCTACCTGTAGCATACAGAAGTCACTAGTGGAACATACATAACATTAATAATTTAGAATAGATCATAGGCTGTATTTTTCAGTAAAGACAGCTCAGAGTGAATACACTATTCTTCCTTGTGTATATGACACTTTCTTACATTATATTTAATGTGAATAGGGTAATGCTACCTTACCATTGTGTATGACTTGTGTGACACAACTGCCCCATTAACCTCAATCAGGGTTTTTTAAGCCAGAAAAGTCTATGAATACATATCCTATTACTTTCCTCCATAGGCAAAGATTCAGGAGCATGATCTCCAGGTTCCACCAACAAAATCTCCACCTCCTGCTCTATAGGTACCCCGTTCATAATGATCATGTTGTGAAATATGGCAGACAGAGAAATGATGTCGGGCACAACTTCAGATCGGTAAAGATGCAAAAAACTAGAATGTTTCTGCTTCAGACGATATTCAGTCCACTAGCAGAATTATGGTACAGGGTATTAAGAAGTGGATGAAGTTAAACTTTGGCTTACGGGACAAGCACAATAGGACTATTCCACTCACTAGTGGACTCTTCAATCACGTCTAACTGGAGAATTTTCTCGATCTCCTTTTTCACGTCCACCTGTCTGGCCTCGGGAATGAGAGCGATACAGCTTCTGTTGTACAATGACTCCTGACGGAGTGACAATGTCATGTTCGATTAAGGTTGTGCGCCCAGGAATGAAAGAGAAGACATCCCTGTTCTGGTGAATCATTGCTTCAGTCTGTTGTCTCTGCTTAATAGACAAAGCTGGCTCCATGGGCACTTCAGACTTTTCAATGGCAGTACTCACTAGTCGAGGAGAGGTTTCCTCATCATGCCAAGGTTTAAGGAGGTTAACATGGTATATTTGCTCCTCCCTTCTCTTACCTAACTGGCGGACCCTGTAATTAACAGGACCGACAGCCTCTAGAACTTCATATGGACCTTGCTAACGGGTGAAAAGTTTGGTTTCCTGGGTAGGAACCAGGACTAGAACCTTGTCCCCAGGCTTGAAAGATCGAACAACAGCACTTTTGTCATAACTTTTCTTCTGTCGTTCCTGAGCCTCTTTTACATGTTGCTGCACAATGGGCCCTATCTTTCCTAGCCTTTCATACATTTGTGACACAAATTGTACCAGATTTGGCACCCTGGGACCTTGCTGCTCCCACCCTTCTTTTAACATATCCAAGATACCCCTGGGCTGTCTCCCAAACAATAACTCAAAGGGACTAAACCCTGTTGAAGCTTGAGGTACCTCACGGATGGCAAACATCAAATAGGGAATAAGAGTGTCCCAATCTTTTTTCTCTTGAGCCACTACTTTCCTGAGCATATGCTTTAATGTGCGGTTAAAGCGTTCCACCAAGCCATCTGTTTGTGGATGGTATACAGAGGTGTGAAGCGCCGTAACCCCTAACAACTGGCACATGTCCTTCATCAGTTTAGACATGAATGGAGTACCCTGGTCTGTGAGAATTTCTTTGGGTATTCCCAAGCGTGTAAACATCAATACAAGTTCTCTAGCTATGGTGCTGGACTTTATGTTCCGTAGAGGAATTGCCTCTGGATACCTGGTTGCATAGTCAAGCACCACTAGTGTATATTGGTACTCACGTGCGGATTTTTCCAGGGGCCCCACAAGGTCCATGACTATCCGTTCAAAGGGATCTTGTACTATTGGTATTGGAATGAGAGGTGCCCTGTACATGAGTTTGGGACAGGTTCTCTGACAAATGGGACAGGTCTGGCAATACTTTTTTTCTGCCATGTGTACACCGGGCCAGTAAAACCGAAGCAGAACTCATTCCCATGTTTTATCCTCCCCCAGGTGTCCCCCACAGACATGTGTGTGTGCTGCTTTTAACACTAGGGTTACATGGACCTGAGGAACCATTAATTGTTCTACTTTTTCACCCTGTACAATAGCAACTCTATACAGAAAATTATTTTTGACAAAAAAACATGGTATACCTTCTGAAGGTTGGGCTTTTGCCGCCCCATTCACCTCAGTCACACTTTTAAATGCATGTACCAATGTGCCACGGAACAGAACAACACAATACCTTCAGAATTTCACTGCAGTGTATTGATTAGGCGCTCTCTGGGTAAATTATACCTCACTTCTTATTCTCTTTAAAGATTAAAACAATTAATTACTTAAATAACAAAGAACAGCCGCCCATTTATGAAATAGTTTGTGTTATATCCAAAATGATGAAGACGAATCACAAGAAAAAAGGGGGAGAAAAAAAAAGACGCTTTTCTCTGACTGTTTCAAAACACCAGCCAATTTGTAATTAAAACGTTAATTTACTGTAAGTAAACATCAAATTACACATAGCAATTACATTTCCACAACAAATGAAATACTCATCCACTGCAATTTATCAGATAGCATGAATAAAACATAAGAACACAAATCCACCTATTAAAGCGCTTGTAAGTTATTTCTAGGATGACTATTTATTCGATCCTGGGGGTGCACTCCCCTGAAAGTCAATATTACACACTTCCCACTGAGAAAAAATAAAAGGTCAGTTGAATACCAGCATGGGTGTTTAATGCAGTCTGATAATAGTTCAGACAAAGTGAAATCAGGTTGAAAATGTACTGATAAGATCTTTTAGTTCCTTAGACATTTATACTTCAATACATTCTAGGTTCTTGATGCCCACAATCCACTGATGTAGTTTAAAGTGTAAATAAGTTTAAAACAGACCTTTCTTGAAGACGAAGCAATATTCCAGCTAATTGCCAACCACTGGTAACCAATCTTTCAATTCCTCCTTTAGTGTGAAATGAAAATCACTCCTCCTGCTGGCTCCTTTTTAATCAGTCCCCTAGAAGTGAGCAGGATATTCTTACCTGCAGTTCCTTTTGTAGCAATACTCTTGCCAGAGATTTTCTCTAACATTCAATGCTTGCAGACTCTTGCGGCAACATCCGCTCACCTTTGTAAATAAGGACTGTACGGTGTTTCAAATAAAACTCTTTTAATTACAGCTACGGGGGTAGTGAGGTGGTAATAAGTCCATCCAGAATCAAACTTGAAAAAGCGCGAATGAAGCATAAAACCTCTTACGCGTTTCTCCACTGCAAAAATGTGGTTTTCACAGAGAGTAGCAAAATAGTAATAGTCTACTTCCTTAAAAAGGCCATCTAGTCTATGGGATTCTGGACATAATTAATATCAGGTGGAATCAGAGACAGAAAAAATAAAACACACAGCAGATCACTAGTTTCCAATTACAAAAAAGTTGGTGTAAACATAAAATCACATATATTTGGTTATTAAACCATTTAAAACACAACATAAATAACCCATTATGTCAATTTAAGAAAAAATATGTATATAACAAAAGTGCAAAAATGCACAAAATTAAAACACATTGGATCATTGCTCCAAAACAATGCTCTTTAGGACTAGAATTTTAGACCTTTCCCATCAAAGGCTGTTGTTTTACTCACAAGCCATTGTCGGATGCTGATAATCCAACCCCCTTCTTTTAATTGTGCTTTCAGCAAGGCATAGGGGTCCTATGTACACCACATTTTTCAAGCCCTAACCAAGATGTATAACCACTAACAGACACAATTGCCATCGATTTATCAAATTCCATTCAGCTCAATAGATTCATTTAGACCACCTGGAAATAAAGTACCAAGGGAGAAGATCCAAATAGCCTCTCTTTTCCGTAGTCTTTCGGATCTGTCACCACCTCTGGTGGTAGGTTTACTCTGTTCAATTGAGAATCTTTTACCACAGTCAATCTCTCCTCCATGAACTTGACTCACATGTCTGGAAAGACTGTGTGAGTTCACCAGTTTACAAATGTTCCGTTTATGTACTAAAAATCTCACATTCACTCAACTTCAGGAACTTGTTGTGCAGCCGACATATTGGATGCCACACATACATTGTATGATATAAATTACGAATGTTGACTGACAGTTCATAAAACTTTTAATAATATTGTTCCTTCAATAAAAAGGACTCAAAAATCTTTTTCCTTATTACATACAAAGGGACGGGTCATACAATTGTTTTTGGGACATTTTAAAAACCCGGAAGCCAGTTCAAGGGATTAGCACCTTAAATTGGATTATCTGTAGACTGATTAACCCTCTTATACAGATCGGTACCAAATTGTTTTTAATTGTGACTACTCTTCTAAAGACTTTTTATTTCACCTGACCAGGAGTTGTATTGACTTACAAAAATTACAGCCTCCTTACACTCGTTATCTTGATCTTTACAAAAAGGTGTTTTCTCCTTTACCTTTCTACACAGTAGTTGATTTCTATCTGCTGCTAAGGTGTCTCTGTAGGCCTTCTTAAGGAGACCCTCAGGGTAACCTTGAGTTTCCAGTATCATTAATAGATCCCTTGCTTGAATCTAAAATGTTTCTACATTGGTGCAGTTTCTCCTTAATCTCAGGAGTTGGCCCTTTGGTATATTATTTTTCCAGGCTCTATGTAGTTCAAAAAATTACTGCTGTCAACTATTTTGTATGTTTTTGACACAATACAGTCACTTTCAATGGAGAGGGCGATATCCAAGAAATTAATGGACTCTTGCATAGTGCTCATGAATTTCAGACCATATGTGTTATTATTGAGGTGTTCCAAGAACGAAAGAGCTATGCAAACATCCCCATGCCAAAAATTAAATAAATCATCAATGTATCTGCCATAGAGCACCAGGTTCGCCCCCAAAAGGGCCATCCCAAATGTACTTCTCCTCAAAATGACCCACATAATGATTGGCAAAACTCGGGGTGAACCTGGTGCCCATGGCAGTCCCATGTACCTGAAGAAAAAACTGTGTATTAAAAATAAAATAATTGTAAGAAAGGAGAAACCAATTTGACTCCAAAACAAATCCACACCGTGTCTCACTGAGTGCTGGGTTACGCTCTAGATAGCACTTAACTGCTTCTATTTCACATTTATAAATAAATAATCATCCTAGAATTAACTTACAAGCGCTTTAAGAGGTGGATTTTTGTTATTATGTTTTATTCATGCTATCTGATAAATTGCAGTGGATGAGTATTTAATATGTTGTGGAAATGCAATGGTTATGTGTTATTGATGTTTACTTACATTAAATTAATGTTTTAATTACAAATTGGTTGATGTTTTGAAATATTCAGAGAACAGCGCCTTTTCTTTGTCCCCCTTATGTTTGAAAGTGGCATCATTAAGTTGGTCCCGAGCAAAGTCCTGCAGAGGAAACAAAATTGGTATTGCAGACCAGTCCATATCTTCACTGACAGGCGAGGTGGGCTCATCTGCGACATCACCAGCCAATACTAGTTTGGACTGTCCATGCTTCCCCACAGGTGTATGCTTTTGTGGAACTTCTGCTGTGACACCCAGGGTGACATTCTGGTTGGCAGTTCCCAAAGATCAAGGTCCAAATGTTGTGGATTTTTAGGCAGCTCCTTTAAGACCGGGCTCCGACCATTGCATCAGTTGCTGCCATGTCCGGTCGGACCCACTCACCGAGGACCTCATTAAACAGTGGGAAGTCTCGCCCAAAGTGAATTCTCCTCAGGCTGCAGCCATTTCTTTAAAATTTTAGAAAGCTCAGCCAATTGCGCTCTGACCTGCTTATCTTTATCATAGCGTCATTGGTGATAGTGCTGGGCTCGGCCTGGCCTGGAAACCCCAATGCAAGCCAAAATCTCAGACTTTAGATGCAAATAATTAGAGGCCTGGTCCTCATCAAGATCCATATAAGCTCGCTGAGCTTCACCATTCAGACATGGCGTCAGCCTCTCAGCCCAATCTTCAGGAGGCCATTTTGCCCCTTTTTGCAAGTCTCTCAAGGGACACCAGATATGCTTCTACGTCATCAGCTGGCGACATTTTCTGCAGAGCCGGACCAGGTGGTTCATTTCGGTCATGCCTCACCTGACCTAACTCTTCCCTGAAGAGCCTGATGTTTTCCACCTGTGCCTTGGTGGCTCATGGCATCTGGCTTGCTGCTCTTGCTGCACATCGGAAACATTACAAGGGTCCTTAGCACTACCTCCATATTAACGTCTGCGCGGGTTGGGTAGCGTTAAACTTGCTTCCCTGAGCATTCCACTTCTGACACCACTTGTGGCAAGAGCCCGCTACTGCTGAAGCACACAAGAACAACTTTTTCCTTTTTAAGCAGTTTTATTGTCAGGATGGTAAATGTATTTGATACCATACAGATTTCAAACCGATTCTGGAGACCCTAAACGCTAGCTAGACAAAGACCTGCTCTCTAAAGACCAGCCAGGGTCCCCAGCGTTAGTCTCCCTGAACAAAGAAATAATCAAGGTTTTATACATGACATTCCTTCCACAGCCCTAGCTTGATGGGCAGACACACCCACCTTCCCTTTAAGAGGAAACTCCCATCAATGGATCTGTTTGCACTGACACACCCTGTCTGTTTGCTGTGAGGAAGGACATTTCAAACCATGTAAGTTAACCAAACTTTAAACTATTGTTTGTCACACATAAGTCTTTACCTGGTTTATCTTCAATCTAGGTACATTGCTGCACAAATGTTTTACTCTGCTTGCATGCTTTATCTGCATATTGCCAGCTAAATGCCTCCCTTTGTTACAAGATAGATAGATAGATAGATATAGAATCCGATGACCGAATGGGTCTTACAGATCAATATAATCTGTCTTTGTGTGTTCTTTTATCATTTAGATCTAAGTGTTGACAATAGCCATATGTTTGTTCCATGCATTCTAGAATTCTTTTACTATATGATTTCCAACCACAACTACTGGGAGTTGATTCTATGGATCTATTATCCTTTATGTAAGAACAAGTTATTCCTTATGTTACAATTCAATCTTCTTCCATTTACAATTTCCATCCTTAAAATACACTGAATTAATTTATTGAGCATACTGTATGAAATGTCATGTTACAATTGGTTATGTCCACTGATCTACCCTGCATTATTCCTAGACATCTGGAAACATTGATTAATTTTACAAGATCATTATGAAACTATAGAACACATTGAATAGAAATGGGAGGAGGATTTACTTAAGGACTGGGAATTATATGCCTGTGTGGTTTTCATTACAAATGCATTCTCTTGTAAAAAGGGCTCTTGGCGTCCCCAGAATGTTGACATGAATAAATGCATTTTATGTGCTTTTCAGACCGTGTGCGATAGTATTTTTCTACATGCGGTTTGCAACATTATCCTGCTGGATCATGTAGAAACAACTTACTGAAGATATTCTTTTAATTAGGAGTGCAATGCACCTCTGTATATCATTGCAAATGTGTTATCTTTTTATATTGGTATGTGTTTTGCATGGAAACTTATGGACTTCTAAGACAGTATGTCATGTTTGTGTTTTGAAACTGTCTAGAGACAGGTAATCTCGTGTTAATTAGACCTTTTCATAACTCAGTGATCAAAACTTCTGTTGAGCCTGAAAGACAGAAGGAGGTAATTTTACCTGTTGGTAGACTCCCTATGCAAGAGATCACAGATGAATGTCAACTTTGCAAGTTAACTTGAGTTCACAGCAATATTAGAAAAATACTATATCCTGATGATAAATATTCACTAAAAAACCTTAGATGTAGTGGTGCCGCTAGCAGCAATGTAAAACAGTGTTAAACCCTTCCAGGCTGAGTTATGTGCAGGTTGCATGAAGCACCTGGATTGTTTAGAGGGGCAGGAGGCTGGATTATATCCTGCCAGGGTATCTGTGTAAATCTGAACAAAAAGTGCACTGTTTGTATTATTACTATGCCATCTGTATTTCTGGATATCACTAGTACCTCAAACTAGTGTGTGTAACTGTCCTTTTTAGTACACTTGAGCTAATAAAACATCAGTGTTTCAAGATTCTGCTTTGACGCCTACTTACCTGCTGTAATTCCTGTGACCTGCAGATTAGACCCAAGTCTAATCCGTTTCCCGGCTGTTCTGAAGTTGGGTCTCTGCATCCATTTACAATGCTCTGCCCACTACCCTGCAGCTCTGGCCAGTGTGATAGGTCTGAAGGAACCATCCACCGCATTTTTACCTGAAGGCAAGCGGTCAAGGGGGTACACTAGCAGCGAGAGTTACCCAGAAGGGCAGAGTTCTAAGTGTCGCTAAGGAGCATAGTGGCAGCAGCAATAGCTCCTTCTACTGCAGTTATAGGGTGCATTTGGGATAAAGAAAATGGAACGGTGACAAGGCAAGCCCAGCCGGTCCCCAGCAACACAACAGAGAGGGTGTAATAGGAGGTCCATGCCATCACAATTACCCTCAGCCCCTGACTTATTATTTTACCTGTGTACTATGCTTGATCATTTCAATGTGGTTGAAAGTTTTTTGAGATCCCAGAATCCCTTGAGGATGTTATTGATTTTAAAGCATTGTTCCAAATAGGTAAGTAACCTTGTGGGTTTGTTCTCTTTGCCTCTCGGGAAATTGGCACTGGCTACTTTGGGGTGTAGGGTCTAATAGTCCATTTGATTATCACCAGAGGATTTTGCAAAGTAATTTGGACCACATGTTGTGGTCCTGAAAGCAGTCTAGCTTAATGACTAACAAAAGAACCGAATAACAACTTAAAAACAACCAAAGACAAGTCAAAGGCCAGGAGCGGGCAGCAGTGAAGTGTAGTCCAGAATAAACAGAGTACAGAACAGATAGATAGCAAGCGAGGGTTCAAGTCAGGAAGTGTAGCTGAGGTCAGGATCCATGGAACAGCAAGGTTCTTCTTTTTGTCCTAATTCTGTGTTTAACGACTTTTAAAACCTTTACTTTGAAAACAATTAAACTTAGGACTTCTGTAAGGACTCTGAATCCAATACAGTTATATCTTAAAGGTGAACTAAATCCACCTGGATCCTTTCCTAGCATTGAGACTTTTAGTAGATTGAGGAATCTTGTTACAAGCACAGCAAATAAACGTAACAAGTAATATCAAGTTTTCTCAAAGGGGGAATGGACTGTACTTCAATAGACAAAATATAACAAAAAAATAATGATCTCAAAGCTATTTATTATTTCATGGATAATAAAAACATGGCCATGGTCAGAGAAATTTATAAAAAATGGCACTGATATCACCATGTTATTATTTCAAATGTATGTAGGATTTCTTTTTACTGATGATCATGTCTTGCATGGGCAGTTTACAAGCACCGGTACATGCAACATTCTTGTAGGGTATTGGCTGTAATTTTCTTTTTTTTCCCTCTTTTTTTCTCTGTATCATCACCAGCATAGTAGTTACTATTATATTTATTTTACATGGATCTCTCAGCACTGCCATCATTAAAGGCCAGATTTAAGACTTCAATGCTTGGCTCATCTCTCAAGCTTTGCATACAATACACATTATCAACATTAGTGAAAGTAAAATGTTCTTATGGGAAATAACCTTTCCTCATCCCGTCTGTATGTGAAGATATTAAAAGAGCAATTAAGGTGGAAATTAAAGTCAAGTTAATAAAAGCATTCTGCCATTGTGTGCGATCATCAGCCAACGACACCTCTTATCTTCTGAGCTTTGGTTGACAAAGGGCTTCTCTACACAAACATTTTCTAAAATTAAGTTCCAAATGGAACACAACTTGATAAAACCATGAGGAAATAGATCCATTGATCTCAGTGCTATGCTACCCTTGCTGACCACAACGACACCAATGTAAAACATGGCTAAGATATTAAAGCAATAAAATGAAGTTAATCAATGGTTCTCTGTGTTGCAACATTTTCTTTTTGTCGTCTTCCATTTGGAACACACTGTAAAAAAATATGCGTGAACAGGCTGAATATTTTGTCATTTACATTTTTGCACTGCTTCCATAATGACCATTTTCACCTCTTGGTTCCTCAGACTGTATATAAGTGGATTCAACATTGGTATCACTACTGTGTAGAAGACAGAGACCACCTTGTCTTGTTTCTTAAAGTCACTGTCAGGCGGGTGTAAGTAAATGAAGAAAATGGTCCCATAGAAGATGAAAACACACATGAGATGTGAAGAACACGTATTGAATGCTTTCTGCCTGCCCTTAGCAGATTTCATCCGTAAAATGGAAGAAACAATTAGAGAGTATGAGATCAGGATTGTCAATATTGACCCAAATCCAAATGTACAAATGAAGAAAACAGTCACCATGTCACATGGGAGAGTTGCAGAGCAGGACAATCTGAGCAATGGAGGAATGTCACAATAGAAGTGCTCAATAAGGTTTGAACCACAAAATCGTAGATTAAAAACACAGCTGGTCTGCACTGATGACTGCAAGAAGCCAATAGATGAGGCAAGGAGAACCAGACACAGACATTTTTTCTTGGTCATTACTAAAACATAATGGAGAGGATGGCAGATAGCAATATATCGATCATATGACATGTTTGAGAGTAGGAAAACCTCAGTAACTCCTAGGGAATCAAAGGAGAAGAACTGAAGAGCACAACCATTGAACGAGATGGACTTTTTCTTGGACAAAAGGTCAACAAGCATTTTAGGTGTTATCACTGAGGAGTAGAAGAGGTCCACCATGGAGAGGTAACTGAGGAAATAGTACATTGGAGTGTGCAGTTTCGAGGTCTTATGGACAACAGTTATCATGCCAACATTGCCAACTATGGTCACCATATAAACAAGCAAGAAGAATACAAAGAGGAATGGGACAAGGTTTTCATTGTCCGTTAGTCCGGAAAACACAAAGACTGTCACTTGTGTCACATTTATCATGTCCACTGTTTCCTCTGTAGCGGTGAAAAAAAACCCTCTAGTTTACAAGTCTAATACAAACCACAAAGCATATAATGTAAATAAAGTCACAAAATGCTCAAGACAACCTGCAACTAGAAATTACGGGATTGAAAATTAAGTGTTGTCAGGTTTTATTATGGGTTCAGTTTATTGGTCAACATACACAGTGTCATGGTTACTGGTAGTGAAAGTTCCTCTAGCAAAATAGTTCAGTGTAAACCCAATGACTAAACCAGAAAGGTGTGTGAGTGCTTACTCACTTGCAGTGTGAGGGTGGAAGAAAGTCATCCAGGTTAACTACAAACTATTAATCAGCTTCTCTCTGTGCTGGATTACATTTGCCCTGTGCAATTTTATAACCACCCCACCTATCACCTACTGCAGTAAATATCTCACCCCCATTCTATCATAACTATATACAAAATAAATACATTTTAAATAATAATGACAAATGAAAATGCAAATGAAAATATTTCAGAGATACCTTTAGTCTCTGCTATATCCTGCCATATAAAACCTCCTCATTATGTTTGAAGACCTATTTCAACCTTGTGGGCAGAGAGAGGCAGGGTCCCTTCAGATGTGATATGCAAAGCATGGAGTAATATGTATACATCCACTAAGCAGTACAGGCTGGACATACAAGCAACTGATGAGGAAGTTTTTGTCAAGGACGTCCTAGCAGCCCTATAGTGTGATATCCACCATCCCCTAAGTTCTGGCTAATTCCGGAATTGCTGGAAAATGGGAAGAAAAACGTATTTAATTTTTTCTTCCTTCAATCTGAAGAGCAGCACAAGACTCACAAAGCAGCAATTAACATGTGCAAAATTTTGCTTTCTGGCAAGCAATAATCTACATCAGGGGTTGGCAACCTTTTTCTATCAGAGTGATCATACAATTGGGGGTGTGGCAGTACATCATTGGGGGCATGTCTAGCAGGTGAAAAGCACCAGGCCACCCTCTTACAGAAAAATGCATTACTCACACATGCCCCCTTGCTCAGCAACTTTGCTCACATGTGTCCCCTCGGCCCACATGCTTTAATCACACTCGCCCCCCCTCTGCCCAGTACCTTTAGTCACACATGCCCCTCTCCATCACCTTTAGTCACAAATGCCCCCTCTCCAGCACACCTTCTTCTTACCTTATTCTCCACTGCACAGCATGGGAAGATATCCAGCAGCCCACCAAGTACCATGTGACCACTGCAGTCACATGACCTGGCGTCTGAAGATACCTGAGCTGAAGGGGATTTAGCCACCACCGATTCCCCCTGCACTCAATATTTTTTTTTTTTTTAAAAAGTACTTTTAAAATAAAAAAATTATTTTCAAAGATAGGTCTCCAGTGGGGACTCGGGCCACCAAGCAGGCTCGGGCAATTTGTAGCCGCCCCCTCCCCTCTCGGCTATATATATATATATATATATATATATATATATATATAATTATGTCTCATTTTATGAGGCTAACATCATATTAACAGTAAGGGACAAGCAAAAAAATGTTATGCCGCACAGTAGTGCCCCAGTTCACACCATACCTCATAATTGTGTCCCCAATTCATCTTAAGCCTCATATGTGTGCCCACAATTCATACTTTGCCACAGTTGCCCCCAGAAACACATAGCATGCCACAGTTGCCCCCAGAAACACATAGCATGCCACAGTTGCCCCCAGAAACACATAGCATGCCACAGTTGCCCCCAGAAATACATTGCATGCCACAGTTGCCCCCAGAAACTTATAGTATGCCACAGTTGCCCCCAGAAACACATAGTATGCCACAGTTGCCCCCAGAAACACATAGTATGCAACAGTTGCCCCCAGAAACACATAGTATGCCACAGTTGCACCCAGAAATACAAAGTATGCCACAGTTGCATGCGCAGAAGCTCCATTTTGGCCATCATCAGCAGCTTAACTGAAGCAGCTTAAGCGTCGGCATGCCAGACAAAAGTGGTCAGAGTGTCACGTCTGGCACGCGTGCCGGGGGTTGCCGACCCCTGATCTACATGAAGGAGTATTATAGTATTATAGGTTCTATAATTAACTGTCATTCTTCCATTTTGGGCAACATGAACTACACAGGAGGAGAGTGGAACTTATGCTATGAAATGCTGCTGTTATAACTGAATTTAAATATATATTATGTAAATAAATATGTTTTTTCCTTTCCCAAACACCGACCATGCACACTAGACACATTTAGTCAAAAGCCAATTAACCTTGTTCATTAGAGGAAGCCCATTTGTTGAGCATACAAACTCCATGCAGATATCACTTTAAATAAAACCAAGTTCGACAGTGTTATAAACAGCAATACTAGCCACTGTGCCCCAGCTGGACAAACCACAGATGCACAAGACATATTGCTATGACTGACAAAACATACAAGACTCCGGCCTTACACTGACATTGCTGAGCACCTCCTGTCCAGCTTCACTTTCCTGATCACTGTTAGGAACCCCTCCAGCCGGCACAACACAACCCGGAATCTACTCTGCCAGTCAGGTGTTCACTGGAGCCCCTGATGGTGGGGACAGACTGGGCCGCAGACTGACAGAGGGTCGAGAAGTGCGTACCAGCTGGGGAGAACCCAGGCAAGAATAGTCAGGTCCACGCAGAGGTCAAGGGCCGGCAGCAGACAACAGTATCGATGAACAAGCTGAGGTCAGGGGTCACAGGCAAATAGCAGAACGGGTAAACAGGCCAAAGATCAGGGTCACAGGAAACACGAGCGAAGTCCAATTCAAAGCCAAGGGTCATACACGGGGAGTCAAATAGAGATATCAGGATACAGGACAGGAACTAGCAGGTTAGCAGACTGGAACACAGGAGCTATAACCGGCAATGAGGCAGCAGACCTCATTGCCCTAAATACCAGTGGCCACCAATCAGAGCCTAGCTCTGAATTAAACACAGCCCCCAGCATAATTAATAGGTTGCATTAATTAGCCCACAGGCTAGAGAATATGGTGAGCACTGCGCCTGGCTTCCTCTCATTGCCGGGACACAGCGCTGAAGCGTCTTCTCGTTGCCCCGGCAACGGCCGGGTCAGGGCCGGAAGTGACGTCCCGGTCGCCATAGCGACGGCCTGGACGCAGGTGAGTGAGTCGCGGCGGCTGGGCACCGCCGCAGCTCGTAACAATCACATAGCCAATATCTCTCCCAAACATGCAATGTAATAATGTTTCAAACAAGCATTCGCCTTACATAGGTGCATTGCATTATGGGGTTTCTGTTTATCTAAAATATCAGGACCAGGCTCATCTCTGTTTAATATTTAATGAAAAAAAAAGTTTTAACCTGAATTTCCATTAACAGTCACAATTAACACCTCCAATTTAAGACTCCCTAGTACAGTAACCAGGCACCTGTGGTGTTGAGTATAAGTAAATGTTTTGTTTTCCTGGCAAGAGTCACAAAGGAACACACACACACACACACACACACATACACACACACACACACACACACACATACACACACACACATACACACACATACACACATACACACACACACACACATACACACACATACACACACACACACACACACACACATATACACACACACACACACACACACACACATACACACAGTATACATGCTGATCTACGAAGATGAAATAATAGGGCACAGAACCTCCTTTAACACGGACAGTCCATCTCTTGACCACCAAGGATTAGAGGGATATGATGACTGTCTCTGAAATTCTAATAATATTTTGCATAGTGTGGGAAAGCCCAATTTGCTTACACAGAAGGATTTATGGCCAACTTGCACAGTGATATCCCACAGGATGGCAAAGATAAAGTGGAAGAGTAGTGGAGATAAAGCTTCACTACAATTTTGCTAATCAATAACAATTGTGACATCACAAGTCAGTCCATAGAATATTGTAATGCCCTTCCCTGGTCAGACTCTTTTTAGACGAGCAATCTATATATCTGAGCCAAAGGCATATCTATTTATAGAATATAGATATTGTCAACTGGAGCCAGTCTTGCTTACAAAGTGGTTTAATTCAGACTATTCATGCAGCCACTATTATACTGTTATTCTGATGCTGATGTTTTTTGAAAACATTTGTAGAACAATTGCCCCATTAATTTAATACCTGGAACTTTGCCCTCTTGAGGAAGAGATTATGCACTATTTGAGCCAGAATATAATGTTGTGCAATAACAAATTTTTGGATAATCAAATCTCAAGCAAGGTTTCATTTTCCCTTCCAAATCACAGACCGGTGAGGATTTTTTACTGTTTTTCCATAAATAAAAATGGTGGTCTTTGTCTCTGTATGGAACATAGGGGGGTAAATTAATTATTATTAATAAAAAAAATGCCTTATTCCACTCATTTCCAATTTGACCTTTAACCAGTTTATCAGTGTCAACCATTGTTAGACTCTTTACAGATCATGAAATTAAGAGAGATAAAACCTAATTCATATCAGGCATGAGTATAAATGGAAGACAGCCTCTAACACCAAGGTTGGCCAATATAAATATGTAGGTATAGCCTTTGTCATGTTTAATGTCTTGGCCATTTACCAGGTTCATGTCAATGACATTTTTCTGGAACATCTAGCTACTTTCATATTGATAAATCTGGGCAATATATTAATATTTTCCTCATCTCTGGATACCCATTGAAAGCATGATTGCTTAGTTTCATCTATGTTCATAGATAATTCTTTATATGCTAATTTAGAAAGGTGTGTTTAAGAGATTGTTGAGGTTCCATTTATAGGTTAAAAAATATCTAGTTCAGGTCTACTGCCGCAGCAGTTGATGGTAGCAATGAGACCTGGATGTGAATGGGTCCTTCTTTTAGACTTGTGTTGTGCATTAAAGCTCTTTTTGGGCTTTCAGGATTGTAGGATCCCCCAAATTTTGATCTGGTGCCCAGCTAAGGAAAGTCACATCTCTGGACTAAGCCATTTTAAAGTGGCCACAACCTAAAGATTTGAAGTGTCTTCAGATGGTCCTGAGTTTTACCAATTAGCATAGATAGAACTTTGGTGGTGGGGGGGGGTGTTTCTCAATTTTCGGCTAATCCCCCCAAAACAAAGAAAATGTTATCCCTGCAGCTTTTTTCCAGAACAATGTTCTCCAAGAAGAAAGATCAATACATAAGTAATCAGCATACTTAGCAGATAAGGGAGCTTTTGAGGTGTGATGACAGATGTTTCATATATTTTCACTGTGTAA
This sequence comes from Mixophyes fleayi, assembly GCF_038048845.1. Lineage (NCBI taxonomy): Eukaryota > Metazoa > Chordata > Amphibia > Anura > Limnodynastidae > Mixophyes > Mixophyes fleayi. Next base: position 11,068,691 of record NC_134405.1, on the reverse strand, counting down.
ACAGACCATAAAAACTTTAAAAATCTTAAATCAGTAAAAAGACTGAGTGCTGGGCTGCCTATAAACCAGTAACTAAGAACATCAAAGCAGGTGATCTCTAATGCAGTTTCCTACAGGAAACACATAAACACATAACATGAACACATAAGGAATTACAGAACTTCTAGAGTACTAGAAAAGTGACTTAAGAAACTGCAAATGTATTATGAAAAGTCAATGAAGAAATGTAATCAGAACTGTAACCATACAACCTATGATGGCTTTGGATTGATAATTAATAGTAAAGGGGTCTGTATGTACACATTGGTAAAGAATGCTGAATTTATATGCAATATAATTCCTAAATAATATTTGATAATGTCAAAAATGTTAAGAAAAGACAAAAACGTTGAGAGAGTTATATGGAGTTTGTTTAGTTGGATGGGTGCGGTGGTATTGTGAAAACGATTACCACCACACCCATCCGACACACCGACACCGAGGAGACTACACTTAAATTCCGAATGTGGGAAAAAACAGTTGTGATATAAGCAAACTTACCTCCAGACCGACGCTGTAGATCTATGATCGCAGCAGGATGGTGACTCAGACTTATTCCCACTAGTCAGGTGTACGTCAGTAGATTTTCACGTCATCGACACCTGTATCTCTTTTAATTTAAAGCGGCAATGACAGGACCCGACAGGTTAAGTGTTTAAACACTTAACCCGGCATTGCTGCTTTAAATTAAAAGTGATATTCATTTATATGTTTATAAAAATTAATCTTTGGTATTATTCAAAAATCATGAAAACTTTAATAATCAATAATTGATAACCATTGATTCTTTATCGTGTTAGTTGACAGTGTTGTACACACTATACATTTATATATGCACCACAGAGTTTAGAGCATTATTTCCACAAGTACCTCTGCAAAACAGGTTCTATGACCCCGAGCAGCTGATCAGATGCTGTCATTTTCCTAGTGCGATTAATTACATAACAAGAAACATCGGATTGGTTGCTATAGGTTACAGCACAGTTTTTGCAGTGATACCTGCAGAACAATTTCCATAAATGCTCCGTAATATGTCATGATTGTACACAGTGTATCAGTTGTCACAGTTATGTTTCAGTCTCCAGTTTTCTGGTTGTGGTTTTAAATACAATAAGAAATATGAATAGTTTGTTAAGAGTCTCTTACCTGTCTGACGTGTAATTGTGTGACATCCGGGACCTGCATGATCTCTTGTCTCTGTAAATGAAGAATCAGTTTATATTAAACCCAGTGACTCAGGAGTATAAATCTCCTGTGTCCCAAAGCATAAATCAATACTCATTGTACATTAGAGACAACCCTATTAGTGAGCGATTTCACATAATTGGCCAAAAAATATTATTCTGTAATTAGGAATAGAGTTACTTGTTTTCATAATAATTTCATATATCTTTTATAAGTAATACTTATGTTACGAATAATGTAAAATTGTGCAATGATGACAATGATCTTATGGAACATCTAAATGATATTAGATAAGCCAGGCAATTTTTGGATAATGCATATCAGTATTACCTAAAAGATTTTCAATATTCAATACCAAGTACTGATATCAGTGTTACCAAAAAAAAACACAGGTAAAAACAGTGTATTTGCCTACATATATTCTTCACGGGTGTTCAACTAACAGTATTTGGGCTTATATAAGGTTTGCCTATGTCCAACTCTACTTGTAGCATACAGATGTGACTAGTGTAAAATACATAAGATTAATCATTTAGAATAGATCATAGGCTGTATTTTTCAGTAAAGACAGCTCAGAGTGAATACATTATTCGTCTTTGTGTATATGACACTTCCTTACATTATATTTAATGTGAATAGGGCAATGTTACCTTACCAGTGTGTATGACTTGTGTAACACAACTGCCCCATCAATCAGTCTTTTTAAGCCAGAAAAGTCTATGAATACATATCCTCTTACTTTCTTCCATGGGCATGATCTTCAGGTTCCACCAACAAAATCTCCCCCTCCTGCTCTATAGGTACCCTGTTCATAATGACCATGTTGTGAAATATGGCAGACAGAGAAATGATGTTGCACACAACTCCAGATCGGTAAAGAGGCAAAAAATTTGAATGTTTCTGTTTCAGACGATATTCAGTCCACTAGCAGAATTATGGTACAGGGTATTAAGAAGTTGATAAGGTTAAACTGATCAAAATTTGTTACTGTACAGTGGTTTTAAGGAGAATTTTTACTTTGGGAATTGTAACGTTGGCTTTGTTTGATGCTGTTACCTTGTATTATTTAAATGATGACAAATCTATTTTATAAACTATAGCTGAAATAATAACAAAATTTAATTCTATGTAACGACAGGTACTGTTTATTTAGAAATAGTTATAGATGGATGGAATTTTTCCAATGTATGGGCACGGCTATGGGATTTTGTGTGGCCCCTACATATGCCAATCTCCACATGGCACAATTTACATAGTGTTACTAAACACCTCTACTCTTTTTAGACTCATGAGATAAATTGGTGGAGGTATGCTACTGATATTTTTCTTGGGTTATGATGATAGTATGTACACTTTTCACAATAAGTTCATTAGCTGATGTCCTAACCTGCCATCCACCATGATCTCCTCAAGTAACGATTTGCAATTCCTGGATTCTCTGGTAAAGGTTTATGACGTAAATTGCTACTGGTTTTTTTTTCATTAAATCAACCTATTGGAAAAGGCCAAGAGCTTTAAAAAAAATCTCACCCCAAGAGACAAAACGCGCTTTAGGTACTGACTGTGATAACTGCTATCTTGTTACAACGAAGGTATTCAACTAGGAGCTACATTGTAGAAATAGAAAGACGGAAGTGATGTGAGACTAAGAGTTCCAGCAGCGAGACCAGTCCTATTATGTAAATTGGAACTGTAGTGATCGGACTTAATTTTGAATTTATTATGGACCTGACGGTGAATGTAATTTGCTAAGTGGTGGAAGCTAAAGATCCGAAAGGTCTGGAAGCATTTGGAGTTATTTTCTGTTGGGCCGTGGTGTTCCCAATTAGATTGCTCATTTAAATGGAGACTCTAGCTACCTGTGAGACATTTTGCTTACAATATATTATCAGCCACCATCACACCTTAGGCCCTACAAGATGTTGTTTTATCAGCTGTATCCTCCTCTCAGAAACTAATTTGGAGTAACTTACTAAGTAAATAAAATGTATTTTTTCTTAAAGCTCCCCCCACACTTACTAGAATAAATTCCACTTCTCTCTTCATTGCTGGAGAGAAATCAGTCCATCTGTTCCCGGTACCTCTATCTTGTAATTAGTGTTAGTGGTCAGTGAGGCTGCAACTATCTCAAGGTGAATAGGAACTAAAACTTTTGTATTCTCATGAGAAACAAATTGAGACTTACTTTTACAAAACTTTGCTCCGTAGTGTTTCAAAGCTTTGGATATTAACTCTGTATGAATATATGCCCAATTGTGGATATTTGAATTTATATAATTAAATAGAACTTGTCAAGTAAAGGAAGGGTTGTAGCTTTTATGTTGTGGGTGTATAACAAAAACCTTAACGCTTCACTGAAAGCTCTTCAGCTTTGGAGACAGCCTGTAAAATAGCTGATCAATATACTACCAGGTTTTGAAGAAGCCGATCAAATCCTGGAAATGCACTGTGAGAGTAAGGATCATTGGCAACTATAAGAGTTCACTATGTGCAGGAAACTAATTGTCAGGGGTCCCAGTATGCAAACTATGGGGAGTTGTTGAGAATGGAAACATAGTTCTTTATTTAAAGCAAAAATCACGCAGGTAAATAACCTGATGCAGGCCATAAGCACTACAAGTAAAAGATGTAGAATTCAATGAAAATAAATAATACAATGGCAGAAGTACTTTAAATTAGAGATGTTCACTGATCCCCTGTTTTTGTTTTAGTTTTGGATATGGATTAACTTTGTGTTTTGGTTTTGGACATGGTTTCGGCAAAACCGCCCTCGTGTGTTTTGGTTTTTGGTTTTGGATCCCTATAATTTTTTTTTTAAATCCTATTTTTTTGGTAAAATCACATAATTTGGCTCTTTTTTGTTCCTACATTAATATTAACCTCAATAACATTAATTTCCAGTCATTTCCATTCAATTTTTGTCAAGTGACAAGAACACTGCTACCCCTGTTTCTGTATGGGCAATGGCACTGAGCAATGGCACTGGAGAATGGAGAGTGACAAGAACACTGCTACCCCTGTTTCTGTGTGAGCAATGGCACTAAGCAATGTCACTGGAGAATGGAGAGTGACAAGAACACTGCTACCCCTGTTTCTGTGTGAGCAATGGCACTGGATCTCCTGGGGAGGGAGCTACTTATGGAATCCAAAACCTGTGAGATCCGACAACGCAATAATGACATTTTGCCTCGAATCAGATCCGAGGACACGCAAAAGTACTGAGCCGGCTCGCGAGCCTATTCGGATACCCAAAGTTCGGGTGCGTTCGGTTTTCAGAAATTCCGAGCCCGAGCATCTCTAGTTTAAACAATAGAGAGTGGATATTGCCAATAGTAAATGTAACACTAGGTAGCGGATATTTGCAGTGGTAGATGTAACACTAGGTAGTGGATATTGGCAGTAGTAGATGCAACACTAGGTAGTGGATATTGGCAGTAGTAGATGCAACACTAGGTAGTGGATATGGGCAGTAGTAGATACAACCATAGGTAATGTATGCAGTACTGAATAAATGACAGGAACTGCTGTACGAGTAGCAGCTACAGCAGACAATGGATATAGCAAAATCCTCAGAGGGCACAGTCTATAAGTGACAGGAGCTGAGGGCTTACAAATGTGTTTTCTGCAACTGAAGCTGCATAAAGGAAAATCCACAGGATATAGCAGGAGACTCCACAGAAGAAGTACACGGAAGGATGGTCAGCAAGCCAGGGTAATAAACTGGGAGATCCATCAGTAACAGGTCACAGGAGTACAGAGTGTGAGACCAGGAATAGTAAACAATCGATATATTGGCATTAATCTGCTGGAAAAGGCAGATTATAAAGACTAGTGTGAAGATACTGGGTTTTCTGGCCTAATTCCACCCACTTCATGCTGGCTGGTCACCCATGGGTGCCTTACTATGCCAGGGATGTCTACCCAGTTCCTTCTAGGATTCTCAGTCACTCAGGGAAATGCATTTAGAAAGTAAAACAATATATTTATTGTAAGAAAAACAATCACTAGATTATTATATACACACAGTAAATAAATGCCAGGCAGGTTTACAACATTATATGTCCCTTTACCACATCATCTGTTCAGGTTTCAACAAACAAACTTCCCTGGATTTTCCTCCCATACCCACTCCAGAGATTGTTATACTTCAAGCTCCTGTTCTAGTGGTGCCTCTACCTGCAGTTCTTGCTACACAGATTGTTACATTCATTCCACGAGCCCTGGTACCATCCTTCCAACTGGATCCAGAGGAATTGCTACCATCTTTGTCAAACACTGCTCCCCTACCCAAGGATCCACTTACTGGCTCATGTTCTGAGGTGTCAGTACCCGTTTCCAGTCCTGAGATGCCAGTAATTGTTTCAAGGTCCTGAGGACATTTCTGCCCTGGGCACTGGGCCCAAGGACAATTCTGTCTAATTTACCGTAACACAGGTGACTGTCCGGCCCAAAATGCCTTACAAGATTGCCTGGTCCACAGTGCCAGAGATAACTGCCCAGTTCACAGTGACTGAGTTGATTGTCTCCAGTCCTGAGATTTAAGTCATTGCCTTCAGTCTCAGGGTTCAAGTCGCTCCCTTCAGTCCCGAGGTTCAAGTCACTGTCTCCAATCTCAAGGTTCAAGTCACTGCCTCTGGTCCTGAGGTTCAAGTCACTGCTTTCTTTCTTGAGATCAGTCATACCACAGATGGCTCCTACCAAGTGTGAGCTGCCACAGATGACCACTGCCCAGTGGGGGTCCCAGAGATGACTGCTGCTTCATCAGGAGACCCCGAGATGACTTCTGCCCAGCCCCTGTCCATGTTGCATGGACACCTTCAACAAAAATCTTCCTCTGGAAAGGATTCTCTATCTTACCTTTTCCACATTGTCCCTGTTCCCTCTGCCCACTTTTGGTAATGTCGGGAGTAGATGAAAGTCTTCAACTGAGTTGTCCCCATTTCTCCTACTTATTCCTCTCCACTCCTTTTCCCCTTATTCAAAATCACTCTCACCACAGTTGGGAGAGACAAGTTTGAATTTACAGAATCTATATATTTATTGAATGTTTTTCTTTGTTAAGTAAAACCTATTATGTATCCTGTAAATGTTTATTCCTTGTACTTTGCATTTTGTGTTTTTGTATAGCTATAGTATTTGTAGGTTCCTATTTGTAAATGATTAATTGATAGGTAGGTTTTAAAGTATTTTGGCTGATGTTCTCCTTTATTGCTGTCACAGATAATAACAGTTGTTTTTTAATTATATAATAAGAATCACCTTTCACAGTGAGGAGAGCCCCATCACGTGACCTGGTATTACACCATCATGTTGAAACTGAACTTGACAGAAATATATCTGTGTGTGTGATGTCCACTATATGTGTATTGATAATGGCTGATCAATCACCCACGAAACCTCTCTGACTCATTTTAAAGATTCTGTTTTTGAACATTCTTTCTACAGTTAATTAATTAAATCATCTTGATCACTCACCATATGTCTGTCCCATGTGTACCAGCCAACACTAACTATTTATGATATCGAAGCTACAGATATAATATAAAGTAACTGAGCTGTGCATCCTTGTGGTTGCTTGGGGCACTTACCACATAAGGACACTGAGCAACAGAAATCCTGATACATAAGAAGACGTAGAAACAAACATCACAGCAGAAAGATCAGCACATGATTATTTTCCACTTTGTGAACTCATAACATCTTGATAAAAGATCTGATACAATGAAGTACTCAGAGGAAAACTAAGAAATCTGAGCAGAATAAGTAGAGACCACAGTTGGCTATTTTCTCTTCTAACTGTATGAATACAAAAAGGGGAAATAAAATCACAAACTTTTTGCAATACATATACTGACAAACATCTGAAACAGTGATAACATTTGTATAAAAGCCTTAACAGACACAGCTCCACTGTGTTTGTAAATGGAAAAAGTTAAATAATGGAAATTATCCTTGCAGTTCACTCTGCATTTCAGTACAATAATGGAAGAGTCAGACTCGCTTTACACTGAATACACTTTTTCAATGCCCATAGATTCCAAAATGGGCCTTGGTGTAATCGGTGATTATTTGTTTTGCAATAAAGAAGTTTGTGATTTTAATGACCATTTGTTCCTATCATCATCAACAACATTTATTTATATAGCGCCAGCAAATTCCGTAGCGCTTTACAATTGGGAACAAACATTGATAAAACAATACTGGGTAATACATACAGACAGAGAGGTAAGAGAACCCTGGAGCAAATAAATGGGTACTGTATATCCATAAAGAGTTATATAGTAAACTGAATGAAACACTGGACTGCAAAAGAGGCACAGGGGGATTTGCCTATGGATGCTTTTAGTGCCCGTGTATCACACTCTATTTCCCTACACATACCAGGTAGTATTAATGAGTTCCTGACACATGGGTGCAGGCAGCACTCATGGGGGTATATTTACTAAACTGCAGGTTTGAAAAAGTGGAGATGTTGCCTATAGCAACCAATCGGATTCTAGTTAGCATTTGTTTAGTACATTCTACAAAATGACAGCTAGAATTTGATTGGTTGCTATAGGCAACATCTCCACTTTTTCAAACCTGCAGTTTAGTAAATATACCCCATAAAGTTTACATGCACTGGTGTACCAGGAACTCAGCATACACACTGTCTGCAATGTACAGACAAAAATGTTAGTGGCGCATTTCACTTGTGGGCATTCATGTGGTACTAGTCTTAGGAGGTTTGGGTCTGAGTAATCATATGAACATACACACATGAAACAGCACGGTGCTCATGTCAGATAACCATGCAGCAGACGGTTACCCAGGGTGTCACAAACATTTGTATTTCATTGCTAACTTTGAGTTACTAAGTAAATAAAATATATTTTCTCTTAAGCTGACACCTTGCTGTTCCCCTATTACAAGAATAAATCCCACTTCTCTCTTCATTGCTGAGGCTTGGAGTGAAATCGGTCAACATGGTCCTGGTACCAGGGCCGTCTTTTCCAATGGGCACATTGGGCAAGGGCCCCTCGGGCAAGGGGGCCCTATAGACATGGCTCTGAAGTAAGCTCTGAAAAAAAAAAGAGGGAGGGACTCCTATTAAAAAAGAAAAGAAGACTAATGGAGGGTACAGACACAGTATCTGATATAGGGGTGGGGGTGAGACCAGAAGGTGCATTATGAAAGGGCAAATTAAAGAATAATGGAGGGCACAGGCACAGTATCTGATACTGGGGCAGGGTGGAGACCATAAGTATGATGAAGGGGCAAATTTACATTTGTATTCCTGTGAGTGGTTGTGTAGGTAGAGTATTCAGTGCACTGCTTTGCCCTGGGGCCCATAATATTGTTAAGATTGCCCTGGCTGGAACCTCTGTCTCAGGTACCAGAGACAGAGGTACCATATTACTCATATTATTGCTCAACCTCTTATTTTACAATCAGTAGATAGTGAGTTTTGAAAATACACAAATGCATTAAGTTGAACTTTTTATAAATTGTTGATCCAGAGGAAGGAAACCAATGCCACCAGCAATGCAGCCAAAATGTTCTCACAGTGTGAAAAAATATCCTCTCTTTAAACTAGGGATGTGCACTGGCTACTTTTGGTGTCTCGTGTTTTGTGTTTTGGATTCGGATTTGCTTGAGGTTTTGGGTTCGGATTTGTTTCGCAAAACACTTGACGAAAGATTTTGGTTCGGATTTAAGGTTTTGGATTCGGATTTTTTTTTAAAAAAACATAAAAAGTGTTAAAAACAAGTTTTTTGGTTTATTTTCACTCCTACGCTATTATTAACCTCAGTAACATTCAATAACAATCATTTCCACTAATTCCCAGTCTATTCTGAACACCTCACACCTCACAATATTGTTTTTAGTCCAAAACGTTTCACCGAGGTAGCTTTCTGGACTGCATAGTGCAGTGGTCCCGGTACACAATTTGGTACCGGGGCCACAATACCTCCGCCTTCAAATGGTCTGAATTCCACTGCACAGCTGCCTGCTCCTACGTCCTCTGCAGCATATACAGGGTGTAGTTCAAGCGTGTCAATACCTATTGTTTTTGACGATGACAGGTCATTTTCATTAATTTATGATTTGGCAGCAACAGTCAACATTGTTTAATATCTGATACGCCTCTATCTGGACTGCATAGTGGAGAGGCCCCGGTACCCAATTTGGTACCGGGGCCACAATACCTCCTCAAACTTTCAAGTGTAGTGTTTATAATTTATAAAAACTACAGTAGTTATAGCACGTCAATAACTCTTGGTTTAGACGACCATGGTACAGAGCATTCATCATTGAGATCCCATCAAGTATGTGAAAGACAGACAGGGTCGAAGTGTTATTTGTTGACTTTGTTAACCCAAAAATTGTCGCTGTTGCAAATATTCGTGCAATGAAGAGTGACTTTTTCTATTAAAGGCTCAAGCTTTCAAGTGTAGTGTTTCTAACTTATAAACACTACAGTAGTTCTAGCACATCAATACCTCTTGTTTTTGATTATGACAGGGCATTTTACTTTTGGTTTAATTTGTTGAATTTGTTTTAATTTTGTTTTTCTTTGTGCTCATGGCAAACGACTGTTGAATGGTCACATAATGGCAATAAAAGAGTTGCAAGATGGAATTGTCCTTGGGCCCTCCCACCCACCCTTATGTTGTTGAAATAGGACATGCACACTTTAATAAACCAATCATTTCAGCGACAGGGCCTACCAAACTGTGCCTAAAATGATTGGTTTGTTAGGGCCCCCACACCAAAAAAGCTATTCATCTCTCCCTGTACAAACTAAACAGGCTCTACTGAGGCAAGATGTCGTCCTCATCCTCAACCTCTGATTCCTCTCCCCCTACAGTGTGTACTTCCTCCTCCTCACACATTATCAGGGCAGTGCTGTACTTGATTGAGTAATTGATAATTCATTTTTATAAACATCATTTTGTCAACGTTCTGAGGAAGCAACCTCCTTCGCCGCTCACTGACCAGGTTCCCCGCTGCACTAAAAACTCTTTCCGAGTACACACTGGAGGGGGGACAACTCAGGTAAAATAGAGCCAGTTTGTACAGGGGCTTCCAAACTGGCTTTTTTTCCTGCCAGTAACAATATGGACTGTCTGACATGTCTATTTGGATGGTGTCAGCAAAATAATCCTCCACCATTTTTTCTGAATCAGTGAACTTTGTAATAGCAGTACCACTGGACCTATACTTCTGAATCAGTGAACTTTGTAATATATCAGTACCACTGGACTTATACTGCTGAATCAGTGAACTTTGTAATATAGCAGTACCACTGGACTTATACTGCTGAATCAGTGAACTTTGTAATATAGCAGTACCACTTGACTTATACTGCTGAATCAGTGAACTTTGTAATAGCAGTACCACTGGACTTATACTGCTGAATCAGTGAACTTTGTAATATATCAGTACCACTGGACTTATACTGCTGAATCAGTAAACTTTGTAATATAGCAGTACCACTGGACTTATACTGCTGAATCAGTGAACTTTGTAATATATCAGTACCACTGGACTTATACTGCTGAATCAGTGAACTTTGTAATATAGCAGTACCACTGGACTTATACTGCAGAATCAGTGAACTTTGTAATATAGCAGTACCAATGGACTTATACTGCAGGATTGTTTTGGGATATTTTTTTTTTATTTTTTTTATAATTACTTTTTTTGTAATTTTTTTTATAACTTTTTTTGAAATTTTTTATAATTTGGGAATAATGGGGAAATAACAATGCCCTTAGAAGCACAGAGCACAGGACACAGCACCACTGGACTGAACAGGACACAGCACAGGACCCAGCAGCACCACTGAACTCAGAAGGACAGAGCACAGGACACAGCACCACTGGACTGAACAGGACACAGCACAGGACCCAGCAGCACCACTGAACTCAGAAGGACAGAGCACAGGACACAGCACCACTGGACTGAGCAGAACACAGCACAGCACAGCACAGCACATAACTGAAAAGCACAGCACAGCACAGAACTGAACAGCACAGCACAGCACAGCATGAGATATAGCAGGACAGAGGACCACCTAACACAACCTCCCTCTACCCTGATCAATGCCCGAGTGAAGATGGCGGCGACTAGCGGGGAATTTATAGGATCTGAGTATCGCGAGATCCGACAGTGGGATTATGACTCAGAGCCTTGCTTTCAGTTTTGCAATTGGCGGGAATACCCGGATCTGTCTCGGATCCGGCTCGGATCCGCAACGTTCGGGTGGGCTCGGATTTCAGAAATCCGAGTGCGCTCATCTCTACTTTAAACTGGAATTCAGTTTAATTCTCCGTATCAATCTCACCAATAATAGTGATTTGTCAAATCTATCCTAATCACCGGTAGAAGAATACGTTCACACCTCACCTCAATAACCTCAGACCATAGGTCGGCAATGTTCATACAAGACCCAGATTGGCCAGCCTTAACGTTCAGTGTACAGTAATTGGGTTCTGGACAGTTGATGCCCAGGAACTAAGTCCTAGGTATGAAGGTGGCTCTGTGATTAGTCATTGGGTTCTGGGAATGTGTATAACTCGGTGTTCGGTAGCTGGGTTTTGGGTATGCAGTTAACTTGGTGCTCAGTAGTTGCATTCTATGTGATTTCTAGCTAATAATGTCTACATATAAAAACTTATAAAATAGTGATCACTTTCATCAAAGATCTATGCATCATAGATCTTAGATAAAAATATAGGAGTCCTTAGTATGTCATGGGAAATTGGTATAGGTGTGATATTTGCATCACTTTTGTGTACTTCAATTAGCAAATAACGTGGTGTGATTCTCTATTTTAGATAATTTAGAAATTGTTATGTTGGAATTTGAAGTGGCTGCTCAAAAAAAGAGGAATGGTAGGTCAACATATCCTGATTTTGCTCTTTAGTACAGATCTGCATGTTTTGCATGGTTTTCTTTTAAAACAGAATCCTTTTTAGAAAAACATCTCTCTCTGTCCGGACTGTCACATGTTACTCTCAATATTACTCTTCATTGACCGTCTCCCGCAACTGCAGCATCACTTCCTGAGGAGTGTGCACCCTGGTGCAGTCAGTGCACAGTCACCATATCACAGTGACAGGATGGGAGATGTGCAAATACTGCTGATCCTGGGGACCTTGCAAGGTGCGAACTGAGGAGAGTGCACCCTGGTGCAGTCAGTGCACAGTCACCATATCACAGTGACAGGATGGGAGGTGTGCAAATACTGCTGATCCTGGGGACCCTGCAAGGTAAGAACTGAGGAGAGTGCACCCTGGTGCAGTCAGTGCACAGTCACCATATCACAGTGACAGGATGGGAGGTGGGCAAATACTGCTGGTCCTGGGGACCCTGCAAGGTGAGAACTGAGGCTCAGTACTGTATAGAACGCAGCTTCTGTCTTTACACCTGCAGGATACATCTACTGGTTATTGTACGTAAGAAGATCAGTATGTGGGAAGTAATAAAAATCCTTCATGTAATAACCTAGTGTGTGTGACCCTATAATCACACGGTGACTATAGAATTTACCTTATTGTAAAACCTGCAGATTGTGACCTATAAGTATAACTGATATTATGTTACTGACTAATCCTTATTTCACAATCTATTTATCAGGATTTCAGTCCCAGACAATCCACGTATCACAGATCCCTGTAATAGTCACCCCAGAGGGCAGCTCAGTCACCTTACCCTGTAACTACAGCATCAGTGGAGCAGAGGATATAACAATTGGCATGTACAAGTGGTACAGACATATGGTGAGGACTGGACCTGAGGTCTCTGATAGTAATAAGGATTTCACAGGCAGAATCTCCAGAGTGGACCTAGATGAATTCATTAATGACAGATCAGCCAGTATCACCCTGCACAGAGTACATGTCTCAGACACTGGGGTGTATTACTGTGAAGTTACTTTCCAGCACGGTGGAGAAATATCTGGACACGGCACTGGGACACTCCTCAATGTGACAGGTGAGGGTCTGAATGAGGGGTAATCTTTTTATAAAACCTAATATCTGAAATGTGAGAATCTCACTACAGTAAATCACTTGAAAATACAAAACCAAAGTTACCGACAGTTATTAGATCCGATCTGGTCTTCTTACATCATAGGTGTAATACAAGGAGACCAGTATTTTGCTTCAGCTGAGTAGAGCAGAAATATTTTCTATTAGAGACTTTATTAGAATGTTTTCCACCTCCTATTATCCTATGCACAAAGTATCATGATCAATGATATTTTCATTACAACTTATTACAATTATATGACAGCTATGGTTTTATATATAGTACAATAATAGCCCACAGGTACCTTCCATCTCAGTCCTGCACAAGCCATCAATTCCTGAAATGATCACAAGCTTGACAGTTATAATTTTAGCGCCAATGTTAGTTACATTAACAAAATACAGTACAGGAGATGTAAGTTTTCAATAAGAATTATATGTTGTGTTAACAGGACTAAGCAGCTGTTGAAAAATCTATAACTCTTCCACACACAAAAATGCAGTGTGCTGGGTGTACAGATGTCTGGAATCTGGATAGTCACAGATACAGATATTTTCTCCTGGTACAATCCAGGAAGACTGAGGGTCTGTAAGGGCCATTTATAAGCCTATAAACATTTCACATGTGTGTTCCATACATGATAACTCTCCTGTTTTTCCATTAGTTATTGGGTACATATTGGGAAAAATATCACTGATTTGTGAATAAATTTCCCAATGATCAATCTCTGAAATCCAGCTTTGTATCAGGAATGGGCACCTTGATTCACCCCAGCAGTCCTGTATTAAAAATCTGCATGCAGGGGAAAACGTGACTTTGGGATCCAGAAAACACACTTAGTTCCCTACCCTAGTGGACTCTTAGTCATTTGCTTATTTGATAACTCATTGTCAACAAGTAGACTGTTCTGTTCGAACAGGACAGACGTGTCCTGCCTGCTCTCCTTTGGAGCCCAGCTTGGAACCCCTCTGGGCCCCGCATTTCACCACGGAGATGCCTGCCTCCTCCACCAACACCATGCTCAACCACCGGTGAACTCTACCCCCCTCCAGCGTGGTATTTCCCGCTGGACCCCGCTGAACCCCGGCTGCCGATTGCTGCAGACTCCATGCCAGGCTGTGGCTTGCCTCACTCTCTGGCCTCCTCGTGCTCCTACCTGATGCTGGACCTCCTGCCGCCTCCTAGCGCCCACGCTGCCGACTCCTGCTCCTCTTCCTGCACTGCTTGTCGGGTTCATTTCCGTCTCGACCTGCCGTCTGTGCCTCCATCTGGACCCACCGTTTGTGCCTCCATGACCGCTGCTCCCGCCTAGTGGATCTTGGCTGCTGTGTCGTCTCCAGTCTTGCCGCTGCTGTTCCTTCGGTTCCTGTGACTGCTTCGCTCCTGCTCCTCTAGACCGACTGTTGTTGCTGCTGTTCTCTTCCGGCTGATCTCGTCTGTGTCTCCTGCTGCGCTGTTGCTGTGATCTCCTGCTGAGGGTCTCCCGCCGTCTCCCGCTGAGGGTCTCCCGCTGAGGATCTACCGCCGCTCCGACTGAGGTCTCACGCCGCTCCGACTGAGGTTCGCCCTCCGCTGAGTGTCCCTGGATCTGCCCTGTCTTTGTGACCCTCCGGTCTCCTGTCTCACCTGTTCACGTACTCTGCTCCGGCGTCTATCTGACCTACCCTGGACTCGCCTGCCCGGAACTCTTGTCTCCCTGGACTTTCCTGCCCTGGACCCGGTACCGGCTCTCTGCAGCCTAACATCATTTTCACCACCTTGTGTTTTCATTTCTAACTTACCTTAGCTCATTGTAACCTTAGTTTAACCTTATTATTTTCTGCAATTCAATTTTATTGTATTGTACTGTATTTTATATTAATTATTTTATCTTAATTATTGTACTTTATCTTAATTATTGTATTTTATTTGCATTTTTAACTTTCTCCATTTTATTTTTATTCTTTTCGGCACTTTATATCGCTTTTGCGACCGACTTTTGTTCTTGCTCCATTCCTTTGTCCCTTACAGTCCTATCTCTGCCTTTGTCTTACTTTGTTCTGTCAATCCCTAACCTAATTAACCTTAATCTAACTAAACTTAATCTAACTAAACTCACTCTTACTAAGCTTACTCTTACTAAGCCTTTGTCTCACATTGTTCCGTCAATCCTTAATCTAATCAAGCCTCTTATCTGCTCTGGTCCATCTCAGTCTCCCCTTGGTGCCCTCACCTCTGAGTTAATTACCCTTGCACCTTCTCTTTTTCCCCGTCCATCCCTGTCCCTCACCATGCCGCCCTGCTCTTTTCCTATACCCATCCTCTCCCCCAGCCCCCTTCTCTTGCCCATCTCTCGCTGCCCCACCACCCACCCTACCCCACGCCCCATCAACCCTGACAGTCTCATCAGCATCTCCACTCTCCCCTCCCACCCCTTCTCATGTGCCCTCTGGAACTACAGATCCATCCGTAACAAACTGGCATCCATTCACGACCTATACATCTCCAACTCGCTAAATCTTCTTGCCATCACTGAAACCTGGCTCACTTCTTCCGATACTGCCTCACCTGCCGCCCTCTCCTACGGGGGCCTCTCCTTCACCCACTCCACTACACTGGATGAGCAACCAGGAGGTGGTGTGGGCCTCCTCCTTTCCCCTAACTGCACTTTTTGGGTCATTCCTACTTTACCTTCCCTCTCCTTCTCTTCCTTTGAAGTACACTCCATCCGGCTCTTCTCCCCCATCCACCTCCGTGTCTCCGTCATCTACCGGCCACCTGGCCCCACCTCCCTTTTCCTTGACAACTTCGCTGCATGGCTCCCCCACTACCTTTCCTCCGACCCTCCCTCCATCATACTTGGTGACTTTAATATTCCTATTGACAACTGTTCTGACCCCACCACCATCAAATTTCTCGCCCTCTCCTCCTCCCTAGGCCTCACTCAGTGGACCTCTTCACCACCCACTGTCTTGGTCACTCCCTCGACCTTGTCTTCTCTCATCTCTGTGATCTCTGACTTCTCCAACTCTCCCTTCCCACTCTCTGACCTCCATCTCCTCTCCTTCACTCTGTCCTCCTCACCTGCTCCTGCCTCGCCCAAGGCGACCCTCACCAGGCTCAACTTTGACGCTATTGACCCTACCTCTTTCTCCTCCTCTCTTGAAACTCTTCTATCACCCCTTACCTCCCTGGTCTGTCCTGACCAGGCGTCCTCTCTCTACAATCTCTCCCTCACTACTGCCCTGGATGCTGTCGCTCCGGCCTCTACCGCCAGCAGACACCGCATCATTCCCCAGCCCTGGCACTCAAAACTCACCCGCTTCCTTCAAAAGTGCTCTCGCACTGCTGAACGCCTCTGGAGGAAATCTCGTTCCCTGGCCGACTTCCTTCACTTTAAATTCATCCTCTCTTCTTTCTGCTCCGCCCTCTCCCTTGCCAAACAATCCTTCTTTAAATCCCTCATTTCTTCTCAGTCCTCTAATCCCCGCCGCCTCTTTGCCACCTTCAGCTCCCTACTCTCCCCCCCACCCCCTTCTGTCCCGTCTTCCCTCTCCGCTTCTGACTTTGCCACCTTTTTCTCTTCCAAAATTGAGGCCATCAGACTGAACATCTCCTCCTCCCCTTCTCCCGCCTTTCTCTTTGCTTCACCTCCCATTAACACCCAACTCTGGTGCTCCTTCTGCCCTACAACAGGTGAAGAAGTTCACTCTCTCATTCAGTCCTCTCCACCCTCTACCTGCCCTCTCGATCCCGTCCCCTCTCACCTCCTTCTCTCTCTTTCTCCCACTGCCTGCTCCTACCTCGCACACCTTTTCAACCTATCACTCTCCTCTGGGGTAGTACCCTTCTCATTTAAACACGCCCTCATCTCTCCTATCCTCAAGAAACCCAATCTCGACCCCACATCTCTTGCCAATTATCGCCCTATCTCTCTTCTCCCCTATGCCTCTAAATTACTTGAGCGGATTGTCTGTAGCCGCCTAACCAGGCATCTCTCGGACAATTCCCTCCTTGACCTTCTCCAATCCGGCTACCGCCCCCTCCACTCTACCGAAACGGCCCTGGCCAAGGTTACTAATGATCTCCTAACGGCCAAATCCAAGGGTCACTTTTCCCTACTCATCCTCCTTGACCTCTTCGCAGCCTTCGACACCGTGGACCACCCCCTCCTGCTGCAAACTCTTCTCTCTCTCGGCCTCTCTGGTTCTGTCCACGCCTGGTTCACCTCTTACCTCGCTAACCGCTCCTTCTCTGTATCCACATCTGGTTCTTCCTCCTCCCCCTACCCTGTCGC
Source organism: Mixophyes fleayi (assembly GCF_038048845.1). Lineage (NCBI taxonomy): Eukaryota > Metazoa > Chordata > Amphibia > Anura > Limnodynastidae > Mixophyes > Mixophyes fleayi. The sequence continues at coordinate 11,051,173 of NC_134405.1, read as the reverse complement.
AGTAGGAGTTCCGCAGGGCTCCGTTCTAGGCCCTCTACTCTTTTCCCTCTATACTTCCTCCCTTGGTGCTCTCATCTCCTCCTTTGGAATTCAGTATCACCTTTATGCTGACGACATTCAACTCTACATCTCTTCACCTGATCTTTCCCCCACCCTCCTCGCTCAGGTATCTGACTGCCTCTCCGCCATCTCCTCCTGGATGTCGGAGCGCTTTCTCAAAATCAACATTTCCAAAACTGAACTCATTGTCTTTCCTCCTCCCAACCACCCATCCCACCATGACCTCTCCATTGTCGTTAACAACACTACCATCTCCTCTGTCACCCAACTCCGCTGCTTGGGTGTCACCCTTGACTCCTCTCTCTCTTTTGCCCCCCACATTCATTCCCTTGCCCAAGCCTGTCGCTTCCAACTACGCAACATCACCCGCATCCGTCCCTTTCTCTCTCAGGAGGCCACCAAAACCATCATACACGCACTCATCATCTCCCGCCTGGATTACTGCAACCTACTCCTCACCGGCCTCCCCCACTCTCGTCTCTCCCCCCTCCGCTCTATACTCAACGCGGCCGCAAGACTCATCTACCTCTCACGCCGCTCCTCCTCTGCCTCCCCTCTCTGCCTTGCCCTTCACTGGCTCCCCTTCCCCTACAGAATTCTTTTTAAACTCCTCACCACCACTTACAAGGCTCTCTCCCACTCTACTGCCCCTTATATCTCCAACCTCCTCTCCATTCACACTCCCGCCCGCTCCCTGCGCTCGGCCAATGACCGTCGCCTCTCCTCCACTCTGATCACCTCTTCCCATTCCAGAATCCAAGACTTTTCCCGTGCAGCCCCCCTTCACTGGAATGACCTCCCTCGCTCCATCCGCCTCTCTCCCACTCTGTGCTCCTTCAAACGTGCACTCAAAACTCACCTCTTTCTCAAAGCCTACCACCCATTCACTTAACCCCCATCTCCTCCGCTCATTCTCCCCTCTCTCCCTTTGCCTCAACCGACTCCTCTTGTGCCTGGTCTGTCAACCCTCCCTTAGGATGTAAGCTCGAATGAGCAGGGCCCTCTTCCCTTCTGCTCCGTGTCTATTGCATCTGCCTGCCTGTAGTTTCTGAAGTATTGGTACTTTTTGTTTATTGTTCTGTACTGTTATACCCTGTATAGTCTACTGTTTGTACTATGTGCGGCGCTGCGGAAACCTTGTGGGGCCTAACAAGTAAATGATAATAATAATAATAATAAATGTTCATCTTACACAGAATAACTTTCCCCATGTGAATTTACACCATGACCTACTAGTACTGAATTAAGATAAAATCACAACGCAGTTGATGTAAATTGTATCAACATAACTAAACAAAAAAATCTTATCATCTGATGCTAATGGGTCTTTATGTAAAATGAAAGGTCCAGCTTAAATATCGGTGACCTTCTGAATATTGTGGTTCTCTCCTGAATGACCTGAGATTGGGGACATTTAGTTCCTAATTGGGATACCTAGATCATTTATATTCCTATACCATACTATATCAATTGATTTATTATTAATATTATTATTATTATTATTACTATTATATGTAGATGTAACTTTTGGACAACTTATAAATATACTGCATTAAACTAATTTTCAGCTGTCTTTTATCAAGAGTACTATAGCGCTGCCCTCTATCCACTTTTGCTGATGTAAATCTAATACCTATAACTATAAAAACACAAAGACAATGGGGTCCCACAGATATAAAAGGCTAAAAAGATATAAATGCCCAATCATGTAAAAGGACAGTGAGTATATTGTCCTCCAGGTGATAATACACACATATAATATACAAGTTAACCTGTGCATGATACTCATGCATTCTAGTCAAATCAAGCAACTTAAGGTGTTAAAAAGGTTCTTGTCATGCATTTGGGCCATAGCCCAGGCCTCCTCAGGGGAAGAGCGTTACTTCCCGACGTAAGCGCCCTTTTTTAACGTGGTTTTGTCCACATGTCACCACCTCATCATTCTTCTCCATCACCTCATCCTTCATCTTTATCGCCACATCTATCCAGACACAGGGATCTCTCTCAGCGGTCCTGAGTATCACACTCCTCTCGCTCTGTCACCCCTGGCAACCACCAACCACTCCCCACTGTCACCCCCGGCAACCACCAACCACTCCCAACTGTCACTTCTCCTTCAAGAAATATATATATACTTTTTTTAGATCTTTATAAACACTTTTAACAATGAACAAATTAAATTAACAAATTAAAAACATCTTAGTATACCAAATCTCAGCCCTTTCTGAATTTTTTTTTTCACACACACTAAGAATTTAGTAGGTCAGTGTATAACTCCGCCCAGTAGGTGGCGCTGCAGCTTGGTTTTATTTTTTCCACACACACAGACAGACTAACACACGCCACTAAGCATTTATATTATAGATGGATACACCAATTGAATTCTTTAAGTACAGGAGAGAATGAAGCATTAGAATTACTCTCTTAATAATTGGATTCAGAGAAAGTGAAATGCTAAAATTTCCCTTTTCCCAAATTTTTTTGTAAATGAGGTGTGACTCATTTATGTATAAGAAGGAATATAAATTATGACCATATACTGTATATTAAAGATCTAGCTAACAATTCACGGGTTCAGAAAGAAATTGGTATCTGGATTTGAGATTAGTAATTAATTCTTAATATTTAAGATCTGCATAGAATATAGAAATAATAATAGTATGAACTGGTGGTGAAACTAATTAAGGATAAAGTAAAAACAATGTAGAATGATATGTTTTTATTTTATTTCATTTAATATTAGATTTTTCATTTTTAATTTTACTATTGTCATTTAATTATGATTTTTTTATGCTCATTATTATTGGGGGGTTTTCTATGAAACTACTAAGGAAGGAACTAATAGGAAGTTAGAAAAATATTTATTTACAATTATCATACATGCAAGATGAAAAATCTATCTGAATGTTCCCTTTAAATTAAGAAATGATAATAGTGAATATATTGTTCAATCCTTTCACAATTAGAGACACCCGAGTGCCATCTGAGAGGTGCTTATTTCGTTTGGTGTTATACTGAGAACTGCTGAGGTTTCATTATCATTGCTAGTTTTATTTATAGCTGTATTTGTATTTTTATTTATTCGTTTCTTTTAATTTAATTTAGCGAAATGTACTTAACAGGAATCTCTAATAATAGGTTATGCTATTACATTTTTGTGTAATACAATTTATGAAATCTACTCTCTAAGGTTATATATAAAATATTCAAATAAAGTTTTATTAAAATTCATTATAAATTGGCACATGAGTTCATGGAAAAGCTTTATAATAATGTATAGGTGTACATGTTTGTATTAGAAACGTATAAATCTTTAGAATGCTAGCGTTTTAAAAAAGTATTTTGAAAATCAGTCCAATAGAGTAATGTACACCTGTGAGCTAATTAATTACAGGAGACAGACCTTTAAAAAAGAGCCGGTGGTTAGCTGAATCATCATTATTTCGATCTTTCCTCTGATGGAATTGTAACCATACGATGAAATGCGTTAGTATAATTTGATTTAACGAAGATTATCATACAGCACATATATATCATGGACATTACAAGGTGGCACTCTGCTCTAAAGGCAGCTTTCGAGGTGAGCAAGAATTATTACAGAGACTGAATATCAAATCCACACCCAGAGAGTCTGCTAAGTCATTGTTGGGAAACATATCTCTATATATGTTACATCTCTATCCCTGGCTTATTGGATTGAGCAGAGTGTGCTTTGTATTATTTCTGCACAGAAATTTAAACTACATATTATTGTGAACATCGTGTACTATGCTGTTGTTTCATACATTAGGAAAGGAACATCATATACAATTCAACAGATCAGTGAACAGATCAGGATCTATTAGTTCTATAACAGCTGCACCAGTTCATTAATGAATAGAATGTGCAATGTTTTATTAACATATTAATTAACATGTTTAGTTTAGTTTTAATAAAGTCATTTACGTATTAATTTTTGAGAACTCATTAGGATGTGGATTGTGTCAATTGATTCTTCAGTGCTGTGTTATATAGAATATTTTATCTTGAAGGTAAAAAGCTGGGTGACTTGAAATAGAAACTGTGTAAGTGTTTTTCACATTTAAGTCTTGATAGTGCCTCCACATGAAGCTGAATTCCTTCTCTGGGTTGTGCTTCTGGAATTTGAACACTGGGGGTCGATTCAGGAGTATCACTGCCCTATACAAGACTTGGTTCCCTTCCAAAGAACACTCAAACAATATAATAGTGTAATATGCAACCCTTTGGCATGATATTTATGAAATAGGGTACTAATTTCTCCAAATGTTCTGGTGATATCAAGAGGTACTTCAAAGATACTTAATAACATTAACTTATTATTTTTGTCAGCTGAAATAATACCCAATCACTTTTCTCTGAATGCCGTTGAACAAGTAATAAAGTTGTAGATGTCTACCCAGGTTTGTTCCACCATAAATGAATTGTACAAAATAGCTTATTGTATCTACTCCATCACACTACATATTCCTCTGTAGAGCACATACGTAACTCACAAGGAAGTATGAAACTATATACATTGCTAGCAGCTAATAAATGCTTTACAAACTAAGTTTTAAGCGAATATTATAACATGCTCATAAGTTATTAATTACACTGCATCATACACTCTATAACTATGAATAGTCCTCCTCTCTGCTAATAGTAAACCTATGTATACATGGTGAAGGTTTTATCACTGTCCTATCTTTACTTCTGTCAGTGTATTTAGTATACTCTGTTGACATCTATACTTATCCTTATACACAATACAAAGCTTCTCTGTCCTCACTGAAACTGCTCATCTTCCCTTCCCATCACATCAACTGTTAGCTGACAACAACTGAGCTTTGCATAATCAATAATTGTCCTTGCTAATGCCACCTCCTTCCTTCTCTTCTCCATCAAAGCATCCTGGGAGTTGTAGTTCTCCAGTGCCTGGCTTTGCATGCGCAGTCAAAGTGCTTCCTCCGGGTTACATATATGTAAACACTACACATAGCACAACCTGCTTCAGTCACTATACTATATATATGTAAATCTTACACATAGCAAAACCTGCTCCTGTCATTATATTAGAGACGCACCTGTATGTCTATTGTCAGCTTGTTTTGCTGGTTGCAATTGTTTACAAGCAAAACTTCTACAACTTATTTCTCTCTGTCTCCTTCTTAGCTCTCCAACAGGGACATAATCATCGCCTTTGGTCTATCCCATGGTCTATCCATCTCAGTATTACAGGAGTGGTCTTCATTGGTCTCTCAGTGGTTGGATACTGGTATCACACTAGATAAGGTCAGTATTCTCTGTACTCCGAGAGCTGGTTTATCACTTGGAGTAAATGCAGGAACGATGTGCTGGTTGTATTCTAATTTATACTAGTTAGTTATACGAGGTGAAAATACAACCAGCGCAGTGTCCCAGCAGCGATTGGACAGGAAAGATGTCTGATATATCTCAGAGTGTGATATACATTACACTGGACACATAGACTGCTCTACTATCTTCTCATTGCCGCTACAATCTATTTTGCACGCTGCGGCAAGACTGATTTTCCTTGCAAATCGCTATTCCTCTGTTGAATCACTCTGTATGTCTCTACACTGGCTGCCTGTCTTCTAACGAATCCAATATAAAATACTTTTACTAACCTACAAGGCCATCAACAAAGCTGCACCAACATACCTCTCCTCTCTTACCTCAAAATATCTCCCAACTCGGCAACTCCGTTCTGCACAAGATCTGCGTCTCTCATCCACCCTCATTATATCCTTCCATTCCCGGTTACAGGACTTTTTTCGGGCTGCACCCACTCTATGGAACTCTCTCCCTCGCACAATAAGACTCTCCTCTGGTCTACAAACCTTCAAGCGTTCTCTGAAAACCTACCTATTCAGACAAGTTTATAATATTCCTCAACCACCCTCTTAACCTCACTACCTTTAGCCTGTTAATGCATGTTACACAATTTCACACAAGACAACTACCCCCTGACCAACATTGTTGTGTGACAGGATCATTTAGCTTATGAGTCACTTTTACCTTTGCAGTCTGGCTGGGCCAAGATGCAAAATGTATAATTAACCTCATGTGTCAATCTCCCATTGTCCCATAGATTGTAAGCTTGCGAGCAGGGCCTTCTCACCTCTTTGTCTGTTTTACCCAGTTTATTTATTAGTTTATTATGTTTGTCCCCAATTGTAAAGCGCTACGGAATATGTTGGCGCTATATAAATAAATGATGATGATGATGATGATGATGATTGCCCTTCTCTATAGTCAAAGGGCTAGATTTACTAAGCTGGGGGTTTGAAAAAGTGGAGATGTTGCCTATAGCAACCAATCAGATTCTAGCTTTCATTTATTTAGTACTTTCTACAAAATGACAGCTAGAATCTGATTGGTTGCTATAGGCAACATCCCCACTTTTTCAAACCCGCAGCCTAGTAAATCTAGCCCAAAGTGTCCAGCAATGAAGTCTAAGGTGAACAGACCTGTCGTATATACATATATATATATATATATATATATATATATATATATATATATATATATATATATATATAATAATATATATATACATACATACATACATACATAGAGAGAAAAAAGCTTGCCAAATACATTGCTCCTCACATAGGTTTTGCTGAACCACTATGCTGTTTATTTTCCTGTCAGGATGGATAATACAGCCTCTGGAGTGTTTCAGCAATTACACCAGACATATTCAAAATATTTACAAAGTCCCATAGCCCTAACGCTGGCTATTACAGTTAAATCCCTAGCTGGACACTGGACACTTGTTGGCACCAGTCTTCCACCCCTAGCTATTTAAGCTTACTGTAAAAGCATTGCTCTAGCTGATTCCTTACTTGATTAGGCCCAGGTGCTACACATATATTCCTGTACTGTGTGTGTGTGATGGTTTACAAAGATAGCCCTGTCTGCATCCTCAACCTGCAGATTCCCAGGGAAGCTACCCTACTTTCCTCAATTAGTATGTGGCAAAGTACCCCTATTGCCACAATATATATGTGTATATAAGTCAATATATATAATTTGTATATTAGCAATATTGGTACTTTCTTTAAGAATTCTAAAAATATAATTTTATAAATACACATAATTATAAATACATGCATAGTATATTATATTATAACATTATATTTAGTGCTTGCTCTGATACCTCCATCTTTTATTATTTGTGGACAGATTCTAGTCACTGACTAAACCTCTTCATTTGTCCAGCGACCACAGTGGCAAACCCGTGCTCCTCATTACATATATGACTGGGGATTGGCGGGAATCTCTGTTTTTGTTGTTTCTTTAGGATGGACTCATTGTAAGAAGAACAGTATTCGCCTTACTTGAGATCAAAGATCCAGAGCACTGTGTTGTCAACCTTCTATTCCCTTTGATTAAAGTCTTACAAATACAAAAAAATGCACCAAACAGTTGTCAAATACAAAGATTGAAATCAGTTGTAAAATTAAATCTTAAAATGGTATAAGATCAGTATTTAGAATGTGAACTAAATTAGTGGGACAATCATATGGATTCCATGGTGTCAGGATAAAGCTGAACTATACAATTTTGATAGTAAAATGGCTGCAGTCTACATCATCTCCAGTTTGGTTTATGTTTGTGGAATCACAGCAGACCTAGCAAAACTTCCAACTGTCAAGAAAGAAATGACACACCCGAAACTCCTGGGATTAACCATTTCTTCAGGGATATCCTGGAAGACCTAATATGAATAGGTTCCTCTGAGCTTAAAGCTTCAGCCACTTGAACTGGTTTCCTATTAATGTTTTACATTGTTAGAGTTAACTTTCCTCATTGCAAACTTCTTTCCCTTATCTCTGATTCACTTTAATATCCAGCTGTGTAGCATTTCCAAGGTGTCCAGAACTGGATATATGTCACAATTCTACTGGATACAGTCGATTCTCTGCACTGCCTCCAGTTGTGGTGAGCTGTATCAACAGCAAAAGAGTCTGGTTAACGTATCCAGGACACAAACAGACTGCTGAGTGCCATATCAGAAAATGGAAGAAGTGTCAGAACAAGCTGGATCAGCAACAATCAGAAGCATAAACTGGACCAAACAACAGGCAGAGGAGAAGTCAGGAACAGTCCAGGTTAGAATTCACTGAAATCAGCCACAAGATGTACAGGAACACCGGAGGAAAGGGTTGGAGCCTAATACTCTGGCACTGGCCTGTGCACTGAGCAGATATAAATAGTCGAGCTGATAAGTAGGGTGGGTTTCAGATCAGCACACATGACCACAGGTTCAGAGCTCTTAAAGGGCCATGCGCCCCTTGTTGTACAGAGAAGGATTGTGGCACAATATTCTGGAGCACAGGTAAAAGCAGAGGGAATGTGCTGGACAGTGCGTTCGAAAAGTAACAGCCAGACTTTGATGTGTGACAATAATGTAGAAGGTAGCACCTAATGGCCTAAAGAACTGGTTCTAATCTGTATGGCCATTTTGTTCAGAATCTGTAGAATAATGGCTGAATTTTTAATAATGTCCCTCCGTGGTCTTACAGCCCTGATGAGAGATTCATTTCAGAAGTGATGAACCAATCTGGGTCATCATAAAATAGACCCACTTATGGGAACCAATGGGATGCTGGCCTGATGATTGACCCTTTCTTGGGCAATTATTCCGGTTGAGGTGTCTTGTACATATGTGATACATGACTTGGATCTGTAAAGCAAGGATCTTGGCTGACCTAATTTCCCTAATATAACGGGGGACCTCAGAACACTAGACGTAGATATATATCATAAAGAATAGATCTTTCAGAAGTACACTGCTTAGATTATAGGGTGAAATATAAGAAGACCAAATAGTAATAATGATAATTATTTATTGGCTTGTGATTTGTTACGTCCGTAGCTATCGTTTAAAATAAAGAGTGTCCGATTCGATCGCTTTGGGTCCTAAACACATAGGTTTTATTTGCGCAGTATATTAAAACAAAGCCTGGTATGCATAAGCATGCGCCTGATAGTAATTACACAAGTTTCTATCAGAATGCTCTCTGGGGTCCAATGCCAGAGCTCAACAATTTATAAACCGTACAGCAACAGTAATGACATCACAGAGATATACAGTTACAGTTGTAAGGTCTTCATTCATTGGTTGAAGGGTCTTGCACTCTCAGGTACTCAACGTGGGATTGGTGGATTCCTCTGGTCATTGCTTAGCTGTGGACCCTCCAAGATGGGTGACTCGATGGGAATTTCACCATATGCTGTGCCCATGCATTCCTTGAGGTGGGGGTCAACTTTCCATTGTGTGACTTGGTGTCCTCATCTAGATTCGAACCTCTAGACCTGTCTAAACCACTTTTTATGATCCCCGTGTGCGGAACATTTAGCGTATGAAAAAGAGATGTTATTTATAACTAGCGTTCGCAAGGTGTGAATGCTACAGTAATAACACTGGAAACGTTCCTATGAAATTGCGAACACAATGATACCAAACTATTTGTAGTTCAAATAATGGAAACATTAATTAGCTTTTTAACCACAATATATTTTATTTTAAAAGATAGAAGATACATTGAACAAACTTATATTTTATAATAAAAGTTACGTTGCATGCAATTCTCATCGCAACTGACTGTAGTGTACAGAGATTAGTAATTTACTACCTTCGTCCAATTATTTATCTTTAACAGTTCCACCCTTTGAGAGCCCACCTAACACTCTCACCTTTCAAGATTCTATTGTAGGATCCTAATAATGCACTTCATTTTCTGTGATATTCGTCCCTCTTAATAGCATCACATTGTCACTTTTCTGGGGTCACCTCAGCTGATCGTTTACCACACTTCAACATAGCAGGAATATATCTGATACATAGGCCAATTACCATAAAGACACCAACTATAAGGATAACGAGCTTGCCTATACCAGTTACCAATTCTTGTGCCCATTATCTTGGCACAACACTTATATGTGTCATCGTACAACTCGGTAATATTGGCAATTTGTTTAGTCAGGGCTTGTATGTATTTATAACTTAGGGTTCCCTGAGTAGTCTTAGTAGGGTCCAATGCAACCATGATCTGGGATCCTTTGCACTCTGTAATTAAATTATAGCTAAGGGTTCTCCTGGAATCATATCTCTTTTGTCTCTGTGTTCATGCTGTGTGTGTAAGTATGGAGGTGACGTTGTTCTGTTAATGTCAGTAATTATATCATGGGAAACAGTCATTATTCCAGGCACTACTCCTCCTAGAAAAACATATACTTTGTACGCCCTTTGTCCACCTATGTAATATACATTATCTGGAAGGATATAAGGCACAATATAATCTGTTATACCAATCCACAATATTGTAGTAAAGTACCCCATGCCTAGCATTTCCATCTGGCAAATCTCAGATTGTATAATATTTAAACAGTATAATAATAAAAAATGTGAATAATGTGTGAAAAATGTGAATAAAAACAAATGTGAGGTCACGGATCGTCAAATGAGTATAGTTTGTTCAATAGTAAACATGGTAATCAGAAACATATAGTACTAACCAATCAAATTGATATACATGACATTAACATATATGGAACTATCCCCATAGAACAAATCACAGTGCACCGTATTATTAGTAGGTAATATTAAAAATCGATAAATGTAAAAGGGGCAATTAAAATGTTGACCCTACACCCCTAACGCGTTTCATCACAAGAAGTAACTTCATCAGAGGGAATAATAAAGTGCAACATAGACTCATGAGAGCCTTATAACTGCTTCACCTTCAATTAACCAATCAATTGCTAATTCGATTCAGACTTTTGACGATACGTGACCACATCACAAAGATGAACAAATTATAACCTTATAACCACACAGAGCTATATATCGATACCAATACTTCATTATCTATCCAGAAGTGTTTCATTACAATTAACCATTGACATTTGTGGCATTTATCAGCACTTTCTCACTAATTTTTTTGGGGACTATTCTAAACACTCTATTGCCATTTCAGCATTGGCTACAATTCAGCCAGCTGTCATATTCTATATGTACTGATTTGCATAAAAAATCTATAGGTATTGTTTTATGTTCATTATATCACAGTGCACTGTAATTTGTTTTATGGGAATAGTCCCATATTTGTTAATGTCATGTATATCAATTTGATTGGTTAGTACTATATGTTTCTTATTACCATGTTTACTATTAAACAAACTATACTCATTTGACGATCCGTGACCTCACATTTGTTTTTATTTGCATTTTTTATTATTAGATATTTTTTAGTCAGCTTAGTCATGAGCGCTGAATATTAGTTTTTGTTACTGTATCTTTACAGGTGGGTGCAGCCACCTTAGTTTTGCAGCAGCCCGACCTCTTGACTTTATTCATTTTTTTCTTTTTTACATATTCTCTATATATATCCTTAACAATTTTTTTATTTTATTTTTATTATTTTTTGCTTGTCTACTATTCATTTTTATCTTTATCTTGGTGCTGTATCAGGGGTTGTTGTGTTTTTAGTTGTTATATTTAAACCTCAGGAACTTTCCCAAGTAACATTTTCTTTTGTCTGTTAACATAACCTCGTACATGATGTCCTTCAGCCTCTTTGGTTAACAGTACTTTAATAATATTGGTGGGTCTTTCATCAATACTTGTGGGGCGGGCTATTGTCTGATCATTCCGTTCAGCTTCCCAATATTCAAGTTGCTTTGCCTGTGACGCACTTAAAGACTGCAGAGATCTGTCTACTGAGTATTGGCGAAGTTTCAAACTAGGGGATAATATTATATCTCCCTTCTATTGGCTTCTGCCCCTGTAATTCAAGTAACTCAGAGATGTTTAATGAATAATGTATTAGGCCTACATTATTTTATTCAACATACCCAGCATTCAGTTTGGTTTAAGACCTTACCAGCCAATGAATGATAATTATCTAATGGATGTCTGCTCAGGTTCAAATTATTATTAGACTGACATCGCTGGATGAACTTCCCTTCAATTATGTGGTCACAGTATGTACAGACACACTATTCTTCACACAATAGCCCCTCACACTGTCTTCGAGCTCCAAGGCTAGCAGACTTTTTCTTTACCCCTGAATTGAAAGATGTTTTAGGTTTAACTGATTGTGCTAACATATTCTCTTTCATTTCCACAACATCAGCATCACCACCCGAACCAATCTTCATCTCCTGATCACTGCAGCAAAAATAGATTGCTCTACCAAAAATAAGGATAAGAAAAATACTAGTAAAAAGAAATAACAGAAAGACTGTATCTCCATGATGGGAGTTGTTTTTAGTATTACGGAACAGCCTTCCAGTCTCATGCCTAAACTCCCACCGGTCGGCTACCTCTCTTTCTCATCCCTTCTTCCCTTCTCCCCCTTCCTCGACTCCGTCTCCGTTTCTCCCATCTCTCCGTCTCATCCATGTGTCTGTCTGTCTAACCCTCCCTTTAGATTGTTCGCTCCTTTGAGCAGGGCTCTCCTACCTCCTGTTTCCATCACTTTTAACTGCGCTCTCCAGCTACTCATCTCACCTCCTCTCGGTCCCTCTGCCCTCTGTCTCCTCTCGCTTCTCTCCGCTCCCCTCAGTGACTCTCAACCTGTCATCTGTGCCCATTCTCTTGGGCCATAGTTACCTGCCTATACTCACTTTTCCCCTCCCTCCCTCTCTTTCATGCTGTGCCTGAGCCCCCAGAGTTATAGTGCTTACTGTTACTTGTACTGTGCTGTTTCACCTTGTACTGTGCCATTGTTTGTCCCTGCTACGGATACTTTGTGGCGCCCTATAAATAAAAATTAATAATAATAATAATAATAATAATAATAATAATAATAATAATAATAATAATTCATGAGTGACAGGGTTGTAGCATCTGCCTCGGCCTTGTCTTGAACCTTCTCCAGATTGTAGACTTTTCTGCAGTGGGTGGAATGGATCCAAGTGTCTCTTTCTGCTACTTTCAGAGATGCAGTGGTGGTCAATACTTGGTACAGGAATTCCCACCTGTCTGTTAAACAACTGGAGTGTAGGAAATTGCAGTTCACAACATATTCCCAGATTCAACGTGACGACAGTTATTGTCTGGCCTATCAGGAAACAGTATTCTGAAATCCCTTTGCTACTGTCTCAACTGTTTGCCCCTCTTTAAAAGATATTGAACAGTCATTTTCTTCTTATATTTTAAATCATCTTGGGGATCTACCATTAAGTGAGGTTGTCTGCCAAAAAAAAGTATCTCAAATGGTGACAGGTTAAGAGGTGGTCTAGGAGCGGTTCTGATGCTGTGAATGACTAGTGGCAAAGCTTCCAGCCACTCCAATCTAGTTTCAGCTATCACTCAACTCAATTCATTCTTGATAGTACCATTTATCCTCTCTACTATTTACTGGCTACTTCCTTGGGTAGTTGAATCACTATCAGAAGTCCTTTTATGTGATGTCAGTGCGCTACTGGTGTCCTGCTACACATAAAGCCCCTAAGATGCCATAGAGCCCCAAAGTCACACACTATCCTACAAACATATAGTCAAACACTATCCTACAGTCAGTGTATACATTAACTGATTTACCATCTGCCAACTCACATGCCTTTCTGAGGTGGGCCAAGGGGTTCAGCTTTTATGGCACTTTCGTCACCTATATCAGTAAAACCAGTACATGTCCGTCAGTCTATGACAAATCCCATCCACATAAAACATAACATTTTTACATTTTCTAAAGGGGGTCACGTATGTCAGGTCTTGTGGTAAAAGTCTGATTCAAGTATTCTATACAATTATGCACATCTGTATACCTGCTAAATTTCACCTTCAGCTAGAGTCTCCTCTCCTTCCACCCTTTGTGCATTTCGAGGCACATTTCGCAAAACTTGCTGAGCAGACATGCCTAATTTGGGCAGAGTTTAGAAGGACAGATACTGCATGTGGTGTAAAAACCGTTGAATGGTCCAATATTAACTTTTGCCGGTACATTCAAAGGGATAATGGTGCACTTCTCCTGTACCACCACAGTTGGAACTGTTCCCCTAGATAAAAACAAATTTAAAACAGAATTTAATACACATCTGGCCATCCCTGTATGTGAGAAAAAGAAGTTTAATTAGTACCAGATATAAAACACATTTCGTTTTCTTTTATTTTTAGTTCTTATCACTAGTCAATTTAAGAATCCGGATAAGATCACAAGTGCAGCCCAGATTTCAGGCATATATTGTTCTTACAGGGTTTAATTCTATAGTATCAGTGCACTCAGGGTCAATTAGCTAGAACCATTGTCACTGTTTTCTTTTCTTTACTGCTATGTGAGGGGGTTTAATTGATGCCTGTAGTAGTAAATGTCAGTGGGACAGTTTCCCCCCCTCTATGACCTTTGAAATTATATAAGCCATTGCTGGGATTAAAACAATGTATTACCACCCCTCTTCACTAAAATTAATACATTTAAAAGGCTCACTATTTTCCCTGGCTGCACTTTGGCTACTATTCACATAAGGTGGGGGTGTCACTGTTGCTTGTTCAGATTTTAAACAATTGTCTTTATTCTCCTACGCTAATTTCTTGCCTATGAAACTTTGCCTTCACACCGCCACAAATTTAAACACGTGATATGTTTAATCCTTAATTTTCTTGAACTTAGCATTCAAATCTTATCTTTAACTGTATTCAAGCCTCGTTCATCACGCTGTGTTTCCTTCATCCCACTACACCCTCCATCATCACACTGTGCCCCCTCCTCCATCATCACACTGCACCCTCCATCATCACACTGTGCCCCCTCCTCCATCATCACACTGCACCCTCCATCATCACAATGTGCCCCCTCCTCCATCATCACACTGCACCCTCCATCATCACACTGTGCCCCCTCCTTCATCATTACACAGCAGCCTCTTTCATCACACTGTGCCCCCTCCTTCATCATTACACAGCAGCCTCTTTCATCACAGTGCACCCTCCTTCATCACACTGCACCTTCCTTCATCACACTGTGCCCCCTCCTTCATCATTACACAGCAGCCTCTTTCATCACACTGTGCACCCTCCTTCATCACACTGCTCCTTCCTTCATCACACTGTGCCCTCTCCTCCATCATCACACTGTGCCCCCTCCTTCATCATTACACAGCAGCCTCTTTCATCACACTGTGCCCCCTCCTTCATCCCACTACACCCTCCATCATCACACTGTGCCCCCTCCTCCATCATCACACAGCAGACTCTTTCATCTCATTGCAACCTCCTTCATGACACTGCAGCCTCGTTCATCACGCTGTGTTTCCTTCATCCCACTACACCCTCCATCATCACACTGTGCCCCCTCCTCCATCATCACACTGCACCCTCCATCATCACACTGTGCCCCCTCCTCCATCATCACACTGCACCCTCCATCATCACACTGTGCCCCCTCCTTCATCATTACACAGCAGCCTCTTTCATCACACTGTGCCCCCTCCTCCATCATCACACTGCACCCTCCATCATCACACTGTGCCCCCTCCTTCATCATTACACAGCAGCCTCTTTCATCACACTGTGCACCCTCCTTCATCACACTGCACCTTCCTTCATCACACTGTGCCCTCTCCTCCATCATCACACTGTGCCCCCTCCTTCATCATCACACTGCACCCTCCATCATCACACTGTGCCCCCTCCTTCATCATTACACAGCAGCCTCTTTCATCACAGTGCACCCTCCTTCATCACACTGCACCTTCCTTCATCACACTGTGCCCCCTCCATTATCACACAGCACCCTCCATCATCACACAGCATCCTCCTTCATTACACTGCACCCTCCATCATCACACTGTGCCCCATCCTTCATCATCACACAGTAGCCTCCTTCATCACACTGTGCTTCATTCATAACACTGCACCTTCCTTCATCATACTGTATTCCCTCCTTCGTCACACTGTATCCCCCTCCATTCTTTGATATAAATTCAACAATGTGCATATTTTGGGCGTATATAAACTGAAGCTCTCTTTAGATGACATAGTGTAAATCATAAGATATAAAACATATCATTCAAATTAAATACACAGGTAAAATGTCCCGAAATGTCTGAAACATTGAAAAAGGGGATCAATATTCTCAGTGTACCCAATGTCCTGTATAGACAAGCGTGTCTCGCAAGGAGCTTCTCCGATATTGTCCACAGATATAGGCGTGTTAAATAAAGAGAGAAAGAGAGACATATATGTAACCACTCTCAATATAAATGAACCCAAAGTGGAAAACCTTTAAAGAATGAGTATGTGCAGTTAGAAGGCAATATCAATATTTCTGGGGTTTGAACCCCTTACAAGCTGTTTACTTTTGATTCTTATAAGTGCTCAATCAGAATCATTCATTGTTTCTTGATTCTCAGACATCAATAAAATAAAAGATAAGGGTGCCGCCACTGGCACCAAGTATGTATTTACTGGGCTGGTGGACAAGCGGAGAAGGCAGGCATAGTGGAGCTCCTCTCAGGCATGGCGTCCCCGCCTTGCTTACCCAGCATTCCATCGGCCCTGGATGCCTGTAAGGAAGTGGGGTGAAAAAGTGCCGGAATGTTATACTGGCACATAACTCCCCACTTCGAGTACTGCACTCACATAATATCTCTGAGTGGAATTTAGTTCTCAACTTAATTAATAAATGTAGAATCAAATTAAATGTTATAATGCAGAAACAGAGGTGAGGGAAAGATGGTACATTCCACCAAATACCCCATTTAGAGGTTTGTATATTCCACTGTTGTGAAACTGCCCAGGTCACCCATGAACATCTATAGATAAAAATCCTACTCAATCTTCACGTAATGACATGATAAAATGATTTCCAAAATATTAAACATGGACTCAGAAGGTGGACACATTTTTTTTTCTTTCTTGAGAAAATAATTAACACCTTTAAGATCTGATAGAATGTCAAAATTTGTATGCAATGTAGAAATATTCATAGATTCTAACACCAATAATTCATCTTACATGGGTCATTTGTGTTGTTGTTTTTCTTGCAGGACATCTGAAGTACTCCATTGAAATAATGGAAGGTTGTTCCCCAGTGATTGCAAATTAGAGTCCACTAATTGAGGAAATGCTAATGTGACAGAGCCACTCACCTAGAACTAGATTTGTTCTGTAAACATAGAATCTGATGGGTGGATGGGTCTTACAGATCAGTCTAATCTGTCTTTGTGTGTTCTTTTATCATTTAGATCTAAGTGTTGACAATAGAAATATGTTAGTTCCATGCATTCTAGAATTCTTTTACTATATGAGTTCCCACCACAACTACTGGGAGAAGATTCCATGGATCTATTATCCTTTATGTAAGAATAAGTTATTCCTTATGTTACATTTCAATTTTACAATTTCTATCCTTAAAATCCTCTGAATTCATTTATTGAGCATATTGTATCAAATGTCATGTTAAAATCTAAATAGGTTATGTCCACTGATCTACCCTGCATTATTCCTAGACATCTGGAGACATTGACTATCTACTTTTAATTTTACAAGATCATTATGAATCTATAGAAAACAGTTAATAGAAATGGGAGGAAGAGTCACTAAGGACTGTGAATAATATGTCTGTGTATTTGTCATTACAAATGCCTTCTCTTGTAAAAATGGGTCATGGCGTTCCCAGAATGTTGACATGAATAAATGCATTTTAAGTGTATTTTAGATCGGTGTGCAACAGTATTTTTCTACATGCAGTTTGCAACATTATGTGTCTGGATCACGTAGAAATAACTTATTGAAGATATTTATTTTAATTAGGAGTGCAATGCACCTCTGCATATTATTGCAAATGTACTTATCCTTTTATATTGGTATGTGTTTTGTTTGGAAATGTATGTACTTCTAAGACAGTATGTCATGTTTGGGTTTTGCAACTGTCTCGAGACAGGCAATCTTGTGTTAAATAGACCTTTTCATAGCTCAGTGACCAAAACGTCTTTTGAGCCTGAAAGACAGGAGGAAGTAATTATATTTGCTGGTAGACTCCCTATGCAAGAGATCACAGATGAATATGAATTTTGCAAGTTAAAATGAGTTTAAAGCAAGATTATAGAAATGTTATATCCTGATGGTAAACATTCAATAGAAAACCTCAGACATAGTGGTGCCGCTAGCAGCAATGTAAAATGGTGTTAAACCCTTCCATGGGCAAGCTACGTGACACACCTGGATTGTTCACAGCGGCAGGAGGCTGGATTACATCCTGCCAGGGAATCTGTGTAAATCTGTATAAAGAGTCCACTGTTTGACCATGTATTATTATACCATCTGTATTTCTGGATATCACTAGTACCTCAAACTAGTGTATGTAACTGTACTTATTAGGACACTTGAGCTAATAAAACATCACTGCTTCAAGAATCTGCTTTGATGACTACTTACCCTGCTGTAATTCCTGTTACCTGCAGATTAGACCAAATCTAATTCGTAATCCAGCTGTTCTGAGGTTGGGACCCTGCATCCAGTACCAATGCTCTGCCCGCTACCCTGCAGCTCTGGCGAGTGTGATAGGTCAGAAGGAACCATCCACAGCAACCCTGATCTAAAGTCAAGAGATCAAGGGTACCAGTTCAGGTGTACCAGCAAGGGGTATACTAGCAGCGAGTGTTACCCAGAAGGTAGCGGTACTAAGTGCCGCTAAGGAGCCTAGTGGTGGCAGTAGCAATATCCTCTCCTACTGCGGTTCTCAATGGGTTCTGGGATTTCAAAACACTATCAACCACGTTGAAATGATCATGCAGGTAAAATAATCAGCCCCTTTATAGGCGTGTACTCTCTGTTTCTCGGGTAATTGACACTGGCTCCTTTGGGGTGTAGGGACTAATGGTCCATCTGGTTTTCACCGGAGGATCTTGCGAGGAAATTTGGACCACATGTTGTGGCCTTGAAACCAGTCTACACTAATGGCTAACAAAAGCACCAAATAACAACTGAAAAACAACCAAAGACAACTCAAAGGTCAGGGGTTGGCAGCAGTAAAGTGAATACACAAAGGACAGAACATCATAATCATCATAAACCTTTGTTTATATAACGCCAGCAAATTCTGTAGCGATTTACAATTGGGAACAAACATTAATAAAATAATACTGGGTGATACATACATACAGAGAGGTAAGAGGGCCCTGCTTGCAAGCTTACAATCTATGGGACAACGGGAGATTAAAACACAAGGGCACATGCTGCATCATATTGCACAATGGATCAGCTAGAATAGTAGTTAGGTAAAAAATATTGAGTGGGCTGTGTGATCAGTCACAGGGTAATGTTGGTCAGAGGGTTGTTGTCTTGTGTTAGCTGTGTAGAGGGTGGTAAAAGGGTAACCTAGGGAGATTAAGATGCTGGTTGAGGAATATCATAAGCTTGTCTGAAGAGGTGGGTTTTCAGAGAGCGCTTGAAGGTTTGAAGACTAGAGGAGAGTCTTACTGTGCGAGGGAGGGAATTCTGAAAAAGTCCTGCAACAGGGATTGTGAGGATGTGATGAGAGTTGAAGAGAGAGAGCAGATCTTGTGCATAATGGAGGTGTCGGGTCGGGAGATATTTTGAGACAAGTGAGGAGAAGTATGTTGATGAAATTTTGTTGACGGCCTTGTATGTTAGTAGAAGAGTTTTATATTGGATTCATTGAAAAACAGGCAACCAATGTAGAGACTGACAGAGTGGCTCAGCAGAGGAAGATCGGTTTGCAAGGAAAATCAATCTAGCTGCTGCATGCAAAATAGATTGTAAGGGTTTAAGTCTGATTTTTGGAAGACCAGTAAGGAGGGAATTGCAATAGTCGATGCGGGAGATGATGAGTGCATGAATTAAGGTTTTTGCAGTGCCTTGTAGGAGATATGTGCATATTCTGGAAATGTTCTTAGATGTATGTAACATGATATAGAAATAGGGTCAATGTGGGGAACAAAGGATAGTTGTGAGTCAAGGATTACACCTAGGCAGTGAGCTTGTGTGGTGTAATTTATGGTCATGTTATCAACAGAAATAGAAATGTCAGGCAGGAAACTTCTGTTTTGTGGGGAACATTATTAATTCAGTTTTTCAAAGATTGAGTTTGATTTGTCGAGATGTCATCCAAGATGAAATGGATAGATAAATTTGTGTATCATAGAGATGATACTGAAATCCAAAGTAGCTTATTAGATTTCCAAGAGAAGTGTTGGAGATAGAGAATAGCAGAGGACCTAGGACTGAGTCTTGTGGTACAACTGATAAAGGAAGCAGAGCATAGGTGGATCCAGAGAAATGAACACTGAAAGAATGATTAGATAGGTACGATGAGAACCAGGATAGGACAGTGCCTTCACGACCTAGGAATTGTAGTGTTTGTATGAGGAGAGAATGGTCAACAGTGTCACATGCAGCAGAGAGATCCAGGAGAATTTAAAGAGAGTAATGGCCTTCAGTTTTTGCAGTGATTAAATCATTGACAACCTTGGTCATCGCAGCAGAGTGTTGAGAGTGAAAACCAGACTGAAGAGAATCCAGTAGGTTGTTTGCTGTAAGAAAGTGTGTGAGGGGAGTGTATGTAATTCTCTTGAGAAGCTTGGAGAGTCATACGAGCTGAAAGATGGGGCAGTAATTTCATAGAGTTTGGGTCAGAATTTTGTCTTTTCAAAATAGGAGTAATCACTGCATGCTTGAATAGTGATGGAAAAATACCAGTAGAGAGAGAAAGAGATTACAGATTTTAGTTAGAAGTGGAATGAGCACAGGAGACAGGGACCTACCAATTTATGAGGGTATGGAATCCAGAGGATAAGAGATAGAGTAGGAAGATGAGAAGAGAGTAGAAACTTCCTCTACATTTGTTGGATCAAATGAAGAGAGAGTGTCAGAGGGTTCTACAAAGGAATTGCGCTGATAGCTTGACGAGGGAGATGATGCCATTTCCAGTCTGATCTAATCTTTTTAGTCCTTGAAATAGGAAGCAAGATTCTGTGCACTGATGTTAGTCAGAGGGTTTGGGGTGGAAGGATTTAGAAGAGATTTAAATGTGTTAAAAAGACGTGTGGGGTTAGAAGCCTGAGCATAAATGCGAGATTGGAAGTATGTCCGTTTTGCAGTGTCCATAGCATTTCCATTGAACTGGTAGATATCAGTGTATGTGATGAAATCATTAGAGGTACAAGATTTATGCCAGTGACGTTCTGATTTATGAGAAAGTTTTTGTAGAGCTTGTGTTAGCTTAGTGTGCCACGGTTGGCAACAAAGTCTACGAAGAGTATGTAGAGCTGCTGGAGCCACTTGATTAAGGGCAGTTGCTAGGGTTTTGTGAAAATGAGGTACTGCCGTATCAGGGGAGAAAAATGCAGAAATTTGAGGAGAGAAGTGTTCAAGAGAAAATCAATAGAGTTAATATTTCTGCGGGTTTGAACAGATAGCAAGCGAGGGTTCAAGACAGGAAGTGTAGCCGAAGTCAGCATCCATGGAACAGCAGTCTAATATATATGCACTTTTGCACAGCAAGTAACCCATTAGATAAATGAGGTTTAAGAAAACCAAACCATAACAACCTTCCGGCTATTGGTTATGATAAACCGGAAACTTGTAAATGTTGATTCCATATGAGTAAACAAAATTATATTGTTTTAATCACTGAAGAAAAATTTAAAGGTTTAGCTGTGTAAACTAAATCGTAGGACTGGCATTGGAAAACCAATCCAATGAACAGGAATAGAAGCATAAACCCACCAAAAGAACAAAACAAGAAAATAGATAATTCAATTAAATATGGAAACAATAATTCTCTGAATCCTGTCACAGTTCATATTTCTTCTAGGACTTTAACTAACCGAGAGTTTCCTGTTGTTTCCAGCGATTCTTTCATCTTGTCGTAATACTGTGTTTAACGACTTTTAAAACCTTTCAATTGAATAAATTGAAACTTAGCACTTCTATAAGGATCCTGAATCCAATATAATTCCATCTATACAGTTATATCTTAAAAGTGAACTAAATTCACCTGGATCAGTTCCTAGCATTGATACTTTTACTAGACTGAGGAATCTGGACAAACCAGTATTATCAAGTTTTCTCAAAAGGGGGGAATGGACTATACTTAAATAATCGAAATATTACAAAGAATAATTATCTCAAAACAATTTATTAGTTCTTTGATGAAATAAACATGGCCATATTCAGAGAAATGTACACAAATTGGCACCGATAGTACCATGTTATTAGTTCAAATTTATGTAAAATTTCTCTTTGTAGATGTTCAGGTCTGTCATGGGAAGTTTACAAACATCAGTATATGCAAATTTCTTGTAGTGTATTGAGTGTAATTTTCCTTCTTTCCCTCATCATTGTATCAGCACCAGCATATTAGTTACTATTATATTTATTTTACATGGATCTCTCAGCATTGACATCATTGAAGACTTAGATTGAAGATTAAAGACTTCCATGCTATCAACATTAGTGAAAGTAAGTTTTTCCTTTGGAAAGATCGTTTGACTGTGTTAGGCCAAACCAGGCTCAAAATACTGTGTGGGAAAAACAACAAAGGCCGTTCTGATCAACATCTCATCAGGATCTATCAATTGAAGTGGAAAATCAATAAAAGCATTCTGTCATTGTGTGCGACAATCAGCCAACCACACCTCTTATCTTCTCAGTTTTGGTTGACAAAGGGCTTCTCTACACAAGAATTTTCTAAAATCAAAAGGAACACAACTTGATAAAATCATGAGGAAATAGATCCATTGATCTCAATGCTATGCTACCCTTGCTGACCACAATGACACCAATGTAACACATGGCTAAGACATTAAAGCAAGAAAATTATGTTTCTTCCAAGCCAATCAATATTTTTCTTTTGTCGTCTTCTGTTTGGAACACACTGTAAAAAAGATGTACGTGGACAAGCTGAATCTTTGGTCATTTACATTTTCGAACTGCATCCATAATGACCATTTTCACCTCTTGGTTCCTCAGACTGTATATGAGTGGATTTAACATTGGTATCACTACTGTGTAGAAGACAGAGACCACCTTGTCTCGTTTATTAAAGACACTGTCAGGAGAGCGTAAGTAAATGAAGAAAATGGTCCCATAGAAGATGAACACACACATGAGATGTGAAGAACACGTACTGAAGGCTTTCTGCCTGCCCCCAGCAGATTTCATACATAAAATGGAAGAAACAATTAGAGAGTATGAGATCAGGATTGTCAACATAGAACCAATACCACATGAACATGTGAAGAATACAGCTATCATGTCACATGGGAGAGTCCTAGAGCAGGACAATCTGAGCAACGGAAGAAGGTCACAATAGAAGTGCTCAATAAGGTTTGAACCACAAAATTGTAGATTGAAAACACAGCTGGTCTGCACTGATGACTGCAAGAAGCCAATAGATGAGGCAAGGAGAACCAGACACAGACATTTTTTCTTGGTCATTACTAAAACATAATGGAGAGGATGGCAGATAGCTATATATCGATCATATGACATGTTTGAGAGTAGGAGAGCCTCAGTGGCTCCCAGGAATTCAAAGAAGAAGAACTGAAGAGCACAACCATTGATGGAGATGGACTTTTTCTTGGACAAAAGGTCAAAAAGCATTTTAGGTGTTATCACTGAGGAGTAGCAGAGGTCCACCATGGAGAGAAAACTGAGGAAATAGTACATTGGAGTGTGCAGTCTCGAGGTCTTATGGACAACAGTGCTCATGCCAACATTGCCAACTATGGTCACCATATAAATAAGCAAGAAGAATACGAAAAGGAATGGGACCAGGTTTTCATTGTCTGTTAGTCTGGAAAACGCAAAGACTCTCACTTGTGTCACATTTATCATGTCCACTGTTTCCTCTGCAGTGGTAAAAAAACCAAAAACTCATTAGTTCACAAGTCTAATACAAACCACAAAGCACATAATGTAAATAACGCCATAAAATACACAAGACAACCTGCAACTAGAAATTATGGGAAGGAAAATTAAAAGGCTGCATTATTTTCCTTTTATATAAAGCCCTCTGATCTGGTTGTAGAGTGGTGTCAGATTTATATTAAGTGTTCAGATGCGGAGTTTACTGGCTAGCATACACAGTGTCATGGTTACTGGTAGTGAAAACTCCTCTAGCAAAATTGTCCAGTGTAAACCCAATGACTAAACCAGAAAGGTGTGTGAGTGCTCACTCACTTGCAGTGTGAGGTTGGAAAAAAGTCATCCAGGTTAACTACAAACTATTAATCAGCTGCTCTCTGTGCTAAATTACATTTGCTCTGTGCCATTTTATAACCACCCCACCTATCACCTACTGCAGTGGGCAGCACGGTGGCTTAGTGGTTAGCACTTCTGCCTCACAGCGCTGGGGTATTGAGTTAAATTCATGCCTATGGCCTTATCTATGTGGAGTTTGTATGTTCTCCGTGTGTTTGCGTGGGTTTCCTCCAGGTGCTCCGGTTTTCTCCCACACTCCAAAAAAACATACTAGTAGGTTAATTGGCTGCTATCAAAATTGATCCTAGTCTCTCTCTCTCTCTCTCTCTCTCTGTATATTAGGGAATTTAGACTGTAAGCTCCAATAGGGCAGGTACTTATGTGAATGAGTTCTCTGTACAGCGCTGCGGAATCAGTGGCACTATATAAATAAATGGTGATGATGATATCTCACCCCAGTGTATCATAACTAGATACAAAATAAATACATTTGAAATAACAGTGGACAATGAATATACAAATAAAAAGAGGTAGTTGAGAGATACCTTTAGTCTCTGCTATACCCTGGCATATAAAACCCCCTCATTATCTTTGAAGACCTATTGCATCCTCATGGACAGAAAGAGGCAGGGTCCCTCCAGATGTGATATGTCAAGGAGCCACTTGGATTAACATGTACACGTTCATTAAGCGGTACAGGCTGGACACACAAACAACTGATGATGACGTTTGTTTTTTTTTGCAAGAAGCCTAGCAGCCCTATAGGGATATATCCACCATCCCCTAAGTTCTGGCTAATGCTGGAATTGCTGGAAAATGGAGAGAAAAATGTATTTAATTTTCAAATCCTTTCATCTGAAGAACAGCACAAGACTCACACCCAACAAAGCAGCAATTAACGTGTGCAACATTTTGCTTTCTGAAAAGCAATAATCTACATGAAGGAGTATTATAGGATCTATAATTAACTGTCATTCTTCCGTGTAGGTCATCCTGTACTGCAGATGAGGAGAGTGGAACTTATCCAATCATATGCTGCTGGTATAACTATATTGTAATATATTATGTAAATAAGTTTGTTTCTTCCTTTCCCAAACCCAGACACATGCACTCTAAGCACATTTAGTCAAAAGCCAATTTACCTTGGTCATTACAGAAAATATATATTGGAATTTGTCTTATAGTCTCTGTCATAGTTCTAGATATTAACAGCTGAACTAACTTTTGTAGTAATTATTAAAGTAATTCTATCGTTTTCAAATAAGCATTGCATAGGCGATTGTATTGTGTTTCCAAGGCACAAAGTATTTTATTTTAGCAGATGTAAAAAGTTAACAGTTCAATACGTGATAATTATATAATACAGTACAGTACAGCCAATACCAAAAGATACATACATACCGCTGCGTTCACAATGCGCTCCCACGGGTACCAGTGAACAGTAGTTCACTCTTGAATACTGTGGTCAGAGAATGACTGAAGCTAGTGGGAGTGCAGCTATGATTATATACATTCAGTGTTGCAGAGAGAACAATGCAGATGACGTGGCTTGCTTCTATAGGTCCAGACTTCAGGTGGGTCCAGGGTAAACAGGTCATAGGCTAGTTCAAACAACCCCCTCAAAGGCTGAGGTCAACATTCCAGATGATTCTCCCTCCTACAAACCAGTTACAACTAGTCCATTAGCATTTTACAGTTTGATATCACTCTGACTATTTATTCCCTAACATCAATAACTAGAGTATGCAATATGCCATCTTTACGGCGAAAGAACCGGACAACTGCTGATGAATAGAGGAATAAAATGATATCACGTATAGCGTGGCATACTGAGTGCAATCCCAAAACAAAACAATGTTAACCAATATACTTTCGTTCATCCAATTATATGACTTTGACAGTTCCACCCTTTGATAGCATAATAAACTATCACCTTAAAGATTTTATATGCAGGATCTCAGTACCACGTTTCATTGCTATGTAATGCACGTCCCCCTTGGTGTATGACCATGCTGTCTGTAGATCTAAACAAGTTATCATAAGAGAGAGTCTTAATCCTAAAAACGATTTCTTCTTTTACTATAGACCGTATACCTCTGGAGCTTGGGGAATGACCTTTTGTATGCCCTTCAAGGGTGCAATAAAACATGTAATACATTATTTGGAAGGGTACAGAGTACAATAGAACATGTATCAGTTATACAGAATACTCTACTACAGTTCTTCAAGTTTAACAGGTTCATCCGTCCAATGTATGTCTTTAAGCTCAGAATATATTTAAACACTTCATGTTCATCAATACCATCATCCTATATCTATCAATAATGTCATATACAATCTCCTTCAGCTTGCGTTAATATACACTTCTAATAATGTCATCAGTCCTTTTCATCAACACTTGTGGGTGGGCTATTGTCTTTTCATTCTTCCCAGTCTCCCAATACTCAGGTTTCTTTGTGCGTGAAATAGCGGTTGGCTTGCCAAACATTGGGAGACTCCAGATTAAGGGACCTAGGTGTTGTACTGTTCCCCTAGTGACCTCCCACCCATAATTTGGGTACCTCAAGAATATTTAGTGGAAAGAGAACTAGTCCTGCTTAATATAATCACTGAGGCACATGAGAGCACGCCCAGCACTTTGTTTGGTCTAAAACCTTACCCACCCAAAAATGATAATCATTATCAAGGATGCCTGCTCAAGTCCGAATATTACTGGACTGGCATCGCTGGGTGTACCTCTCTTCAACTATGGGGTCAACGTACTTACAGACATAATGCTACTAAGACGATAGCCCCTCACACTTTCTCCAAGCTCCAGGGTTTCCAAATTTTCCTTTACCCCTGAATTGAATAGAGTAATTGGCTCAAAGATTGTGCTACTAACTTCTCCTTCATCCCCAATACCTCAATATCATTACCTGAACCAGCCTCTGTCTTCTGTCAACAATCAAAAGAATTGACCGTCCTGAAAAGAGAATGTGATGAGAGAAACACAGAACAGGAAAAACTACAACTTCATGCTGGAAAACTGTCTTAGCCTTTGGCTCAGGTGCTACTAACTGCATTTGAGGTCTCCCAGAACAGATTCATGAGTGCACTTGGACCCTTCTCTAGTGTTGGCCCCTCTGCAGTGGGTGAAATGGGCACCAGTGTGTCTCTGCTAACCTTTGTCGTGATGCTGGTAGCCTACACCTGGTACCTGTCTGTCAAATAACTTGAGCCTAGGAAATTACTGTTCCACAACTTACTCTCCCGGTCCAACATCAAGACAGTTAGTGTGACTTTTTAGGAAACAGTGTTTTGAACGTTCTCAGTTGCTGTCTCACCATTTACCTTCCCTCTCAAGGTCTAAGCTAGCCTCTCAGTTACAAACTCATTCCACGAGGGGTCAAGAACATTTTAAAAATCGACAGGTTAAGAGGCAGCCCATAAGTGATCTTTGGTAGCGGGGAAGAACTAGTGGCCAAAGCTATCAGCCCCTTCAATCAAGTTCCAACTCTTTTTCTATTCAATTCGTTCTACCTAGTACCGTTACTTTATGTTCACACTGGTTTGTGGCTGATCGAAAGTATGTAATTTGATACCACTACTCATACATTATACATTTATTATCAATAACATGAATACCCTTATCACCTATTATAACTCTAGGGCTATCACCTTGAATAACAAAAGCTTTGAGTATGACATAGTAATACATTAGACAAATTTCTATTCACCTTTACCCAGACATATTTCATTGGTACACTAGTGTATACCTGAGGATCCTGCATGGTGGTAATTGGATGACGTGGATTTGTTTTACCTGGAGAAAAACCCATCTGCAGGAGGGATATGGGATGGCTCTATTCGTATCATCTTCCTGACATTCTCTCAATCAAGACAGGACGTTGCCGTCCTACTAGCTTGAGAAGAAATGTCTGGTGCACCCCAATATACTCTTACCAGCTTGCACATACCTTCTGTACCCAGCTGAGCCAGACCATGTGTTGCCTCCACTGGGTCTGGAAGATACCCTCTGGGGGCTACCGGACTACCTTGTCCATCTCTCCAGGGTCCGCCAGACTCCTAGCCACATCTCTTCACTTTCCAGACAGTTTATTCTTCAGGTAACACAAATCTTCATATATTAACCAATATGTGTATGCGTGCATGTGTGTGTGTGTGTGTGTGTTCACATTTTAAAACAAAAACAATACAACGAAAAACAAAACAAAACATTCATTTGTTAGCTGTCACATAAAACCCTGCTGTCTATTTGACAGCTATGTTCTGCCTGGTGTGACAGCCATGTATAGTTGTGTGTGTAAGTGTGGATTTTACTAGCAGCTACTTCAGTTGGTAACTGTGTCACTGTGTAATGTCCTCTATGTAGTGTCCTACTCATGTGCTGGTATTGCTATAAAAAAGATTTTTCATTCAACTCAATGTCGCCCCCTAGACTAGAAAAATGCTGAAGACCAATGTATATCAATTGATTTTCCCTCTGCCAACTCACATGCCATTCTCAGTACCTCACATTCAGCTACTTGACTAAGTGAGAAAGGCAAAGGAGTCTATTTCTAGAACACTTTCTTCAAATATAACAGTATCCAGTGCATGTCAGTCTAACAGTGAAAAATATAAAACACGAAAATTCTACATTTTCTAGGGTTTCACATTATGTCATCTCTTGTGGCAAAAATCCTACTCCAATGTTCTACACAGCGATGCATATCTGTATGTCTAACCTCCAGCAATCTCCTGTCCTCCCCACCCTTTGTGTATGCATATAAAGGCACATTTTTGTACAGGAGGCACGAAACACAAAAAAATCAAAACAGATACGCAATCTATAAAACATGAATCGTATTTCCACACGAAAAACTTTCTGCTTAACATTAGCAGCTTCTATACACATAACACC
Source organism: Mixophyes fleayi (assembly GCF_038048845.1). NCBI lineage: Eukaryota > Metazoa > Chordata > Amphibia > Anura > Limnodynastidae > Mixophyes > Mixophyes fleayi. Next base: position 11,022,005 of record NC_134405.1, on the reverse strand, counting down.
AAACCACTGACTGTTTCTGTAACTCATGTCAATCTAGTGTGTATATCCCTGAGTTTGTCTTATGTAAAAAAGAATGTCTTAGCCCCATTAATGAGACTGTGTCTATGTCTTTTCGTATCTCTATACAAGAGAAGAGAGAGAGAGAGGAAAAAAGATAGAGAGATACTAGCATAGATGTAAAGAATGAGAAAATAGGAGAGCAACGAATAATAGGAATACAAAGATTTGAATACAAGGGTTTGAAAACAAACAGACATGCAGAAAGGGAGATTTTACAACAAAAATGACAGCTGGATTGGACTCTATGGGAAAATTGCTGTATTCATTCCACTAATCCCCTTAGCTATTTGCTAAACTATGGCCCCCTCCCCATACTTGACTAGGGGGTCTTACATCAACTGTGCAATCCAGTGTCGTCCGTCATTTGTTCATTAAGAACTCGGTATCACATTAACTACATACCTTTGTAACGGACTTCCTCACTTATGACAAAGAAATAGAAAAAATTTACTTTTGGTGACTCATCTGAGATACATAAAACAATATTTTGGAGCAAAGCATGCACATACTTCATTTTTGGATAATGATTCTCAGCCAAACAAATTATCATGAGTCACTGCAGCCTAAAACAAAGAGTGTTCCAATGATCCATTGTTAAGTAGTCTTTCAAAAGAAATTTTCTTATTTCTCTATCCCACCCCTTTCAGCACTAAGTCTATATTTCTTTTGTCTATCCTTATCTGTGAGAAGAAAAACAAGATAGTTATCTTAAAACAGCAAACGAAACAAACATTTCCATTCTTTACCATCGGCCAGCGATCAGAAAAGCAAGCATGTGACAACATAAAACAAACAAGCAAAACCAACAAAGATTACTTTTTCAAATCAGTTTTTCCTAAACTTGCACATTAATACTTACCATTGATTATTACTTGCCTTGCCTGGTCCTAATTTCCTAGCTTTCGCTCTAATATTTTCTTTGCAATCTTTCCTCAAATGTCCCTTCTTAAGACAGTAAAAAACACTTCAAAGATTTCTGTTTCTTTCATCCCTTATAGTGGTTTTTATAATTCTGAGGTTGTGAATGTAATTTTCCTAAAGCCTGGATACCCACCATCATTAGCCTATCACTCTCCGCTTTTTCCTTTTTACATATATTTTTATTATGTTCTATAGCATGCTCTTTAGTTTTGTTTACCGTGAGACCTCTCCAATTAGGAAAAGACGTTTGTATCCAGGTCCTTAGATCCTCCTGGAGGCCGTCCATTAGTACTGCAACAGCTTCCTCCCTATGATGTGGATTTTCCCTTATATCTGGTATCCCTGTGTACTTAATCATGGCCGCTAGAGCCCTAGAAAAATAGTCAGTTGTAATCTCATTACCTTTTTGTTTGATAGTGAATATTTTTCCCCATTCCACTGTCACTGGGAAATATATGGCCAACTGTGTAATTATATGTCCAATATTGTCCTGATTGTCATCCTCAGTTAAGGATTTATCCTTCTCCAACCTACAATCCTTAATGAACTTTTCTATATCAGTATCGAGAGGTAGACAAGCCCTAAACACCACTCGCCACTCTTTATTAGTAGGCTCATGTGCATTACCTAAATGTCTAATGAATTTCTGACACTTGGCCAAATCTTTTCTAGGATCAGGGAAATCAGACATAATTGTAAACAGTTTCGTCCTAGTCCATGGAAAATACATTGCTACATGTTTTATGGGAACTACACCATCTCTGTCCGCCTTCCTATTGGAAACTGCTGTTGTGCAGACAGGATGCAGACTTACTAAGTCGCTACATTCTGAACTAGTTGCTGGAATTGCTGTTGCAGTATAATGAATGTCCCCCTTTCTATTAATTTCTATATTATCCTCACTGATTTCAGCCCCTTGACGGTGGAACCGTTCCCTTTCCTTGTCCGTGTACTGCTTCTTGTATGTTACTGGCATGGGCAATGGCTGAAAGGACTGTGGGTACATCTTCTTCTTTTAAAACATTACATAAGACATCATACAACTTACTCATTACATTTTTAACATTTTTGGTATTGGCTGTACCTACCACCCCAACCGTATTTGGCGGCGAGGTTGCACACGTGCTCAGTTCTCCGCGCTTTGCAATGCTCACTTCCGCTGTGCACGCGATTTGCACCACGCCAACTTCCGCTGAACACGCACTCCCTTTCCACGTGTACCCTTCTTGTTGCCAACATTTTAAACAGTCATCCTGTTCAATTCTCGTTTTTGCTGATTTAATCAACCGTACTTTATCTCTAACATTATTTAACACCTCTGAGTCAAAACTACCTATGTTTGGGAAAGGTTTCACACACTCCCGGGTCATCTTGACCCATTTGTCGCAGTATGCCGTTGCATACGCACCATATTTATTATGCATAACATACTTTGCCGAACCAACCGGCCATTCATTAGGCAGCACACAATTGGCCATGTCTTCTTGGCCCTGGACGATTTCAACAGGTACGTCCCCTCAACTCCACGCTACTGAGTACAACTAAACAATAACACGCGATTGTCAGCGTACTCACTGGAGAAACAACCTAACACAACTGGGATCAGACAAGTACCAACTTCGCAATACCCTGCTTTTCCTAGTTTGAGTACTTTACCACTGCTAGCAACCGATATCAATCAAGAATATCAGTGGTTGCAGCGTATTTCCTGCCACATCTCCCAAGTTACAATCACGGCTGCACTAAATCAACCATGCGGTCCGATCGCACCGCTTACAGATACTAACTATCAGTAAACTTTGCGATTACTAATGGGAATGCCGTGAAAACCTGATATTTTTGCTTCGAGTATACCTGCCATGTATACTCTGTGGTGTCTCTTTATCCCCTGCTCTTTGATAGAACAGAACACCACTCACACAAAGGTTTCTTTATATCCTGTTCACACTTAGAACAGAACCTTTGTTGTCAGGTCACCTTTTTTACCGTGCCCCGTCAGACACACCTGAGCCAAAGCGCTATAAATTTTCAACAGTTCCACACTGCCCTCCCAATACTCAATCACGGCCTTACCGCTCAAACTAGTTATCAATAAACATCGTGATTAGTATTGGGCACATGTGCAAAAACCTATATTACGTTACCAGTATACTTTTGTCTTTATGAGTAACATTCACATACACACACACAACCTTTTGTTTTCTGTACAGAAAATAGATTTCCCAAACAATGGTAATAATTTTCAGAAGCTTTAACAATTGATTATACTATACATATATAACAGACTTTGAAAAACGATTGTTTAACCAAGTGGCAAATCTACCGGAAGTACACATATGCAAGGCAGGACATACCCTATGTAATGCAATACCCTTTAAAACGCAAAACGACAATAAAAAGAAACATTTTTCTTTCTTGTCCCTAGATTCAAGTTAGCGTTCCTTCAGATTATGCAACAACGGACATTCGGTTTCGCAACACAGAGTGAACAACAGGTTTTGAACACATTGCGTTCTTTCCCGTATGTGACGCGTCAATCCACCCTTTGTTGAGGAACCGAAAACCGTAAGCGTTGCATACCTGTCGATAACGTAAACGCCAAACTCAGAGCCCCCAAATTATTAAAGTAATTGTATTGTTTTCAAATAAGCATTGCATAGGCGATTGTATTGTGTTTCCAAGGCACAAAGTAATTTATTTTAGCAGATGTAAAAAGTTAACAGTTCAATACGTAATTATTATATAATACAGTACAGTAGAGCCAATACCAAAAGATACATACATACCGCTGTGTTCGCAATGCGCTTCGCTGCGCTCCCATGTGTACCAGTGAACATTAGTTCACTCTTGAATACTTTGGTCAGAGAATGACTGAAGCTAGTGGGAGCAGAGCTATGATTATATACATTCAGTGTTACAGAGAGCACATTGCAGATGACATGGCTTGCTTCTATAGGTCCAGACTTCAGGTGGGTCCAGGGTAAACAGGTCATAGGCTAGTTCAAACAACCCTCTCAAAGGCTGAGGTCAACATTCCAGATGATTCTCCTGCCCAGAAACCAGTTACCACTAGTCCATTAACATTTTACAGTTTGATATCACTCTGACTATTTATTCCCTAACATCAATAACTAGAGTATGCAATATGCGATCTTTACGGCGAAAGAACCGGACAACTGCTGATGAATAGGGGAATAAAATGATATCAGACATGACACATTTCCTATAACCTGAACCTTAAATAACACTAAAGTGTACATATAATCATAATATATAAACTAATAATAAACTAAATACTATCTGCTCATAAATCACTTGTGGATCGGAATCATTTTATATATGAAATATATAAATAACTAAATGTTGTAGTGTGAGTGTGTGCGTATTTTACCGTGTGATCGCAGAATGCCACATGTAGCGTGGCATACTGAGTGCAATCCCACAACAAAACAAAGTTAACCAATATACTTTCGTTCATCCAATTATACGACTTCGACATGATCTTGAAAATTTATATACATGCTAACCTGGTCACCTCTAATGCCCCTTTTTCAATGATGACATATGCAATTTGACTAGTCTCTTGTTATAATGTAATTCCTTAACTTTATAATGTAACCCCTCCAATCCATTACCCAATATGGTTTTCTATTTTTGAACCCTCTCAAGTTCTGTCATGTCCTTTTTGTAGACAGAGGCCCAAAATTGTACCCCATATTCCAGATGTGGTCTGAAAAGTGACTTATAGAGAGCTAAATTACAATTGCACCTCATGCATCGAAATGTGCCATAATTTGCTTGTGACCAGGATTGTAAAGCTTATTATCCTTGTGCGAGTCATCTGTTCTCTGTAGGATGTTCATGGTTTTGGGGAAGTATTTCTGCATATGTCCAATGTGACATTTTTTGGGTGACAATGGCCAAGGGCTGAACTTTATAGCAGATTTGTGACTATATAGGGGAACTCTACTCAGGCAGCAGTTGATCTCAGTGCCGAAATGGAAATTCTCATACATCAATTATTCATTTATATGGTTTTCAACATTAATCTTTAATATTATTCAAAAATCATGAAACTTTAATAATCAATAATTGATAACAATTGATTCTTTATCGTGTTAGTTGTCAGTGTTGTACACACTATACATTTATATATCCACCACAGAGTTTAGAGCATTATTTCCACAAGTACCTCTGCAAAACAGGTTCTATGACCCCGAGCAGCTGATCAGATGCTGTCATTTTCCTTGTGCGATTATTACAGAGAAAGAAACATCTGACTGGTTGCTATGGGTTACAGCACAGTTTTTGCAGTGATACCTGCAGACCAATTTCCATAAATGCTCTGTAATATGTCATGATTGTAACCACTATATCAGTTGTCACAGTCATGTTTCAGTCTCCAGTTTTCTGGTTGTGGTTTTAAATATAATAAGAAACATGATTCGTGTGTTAAGAGTCTCTTACCTGTCTGACGTGTTAATTGTGAGATATCCGAGACCTGCATGATCTCTTGTCTCTGCAAATAAAGAATTGTTTTATATTAAAATAAAGTGACTCAGGAGTATAAATCTCCTGTGTCCCAAAGCATAAATGATTACTCATTGCACAGTAGAAGTAACTAAATTAATGAGTGATTTCACGTAATTGGTCTAAAAATATTATTCTATAATTAGGAATAGAGCTAGATGGTTTCATAATAATTTCATATATCTTTTACAAGTAATACTTATGTTATGGATCATGTAAAATTGTGCAATAATGACAATGATCATATGAATGGTATAAGAGATATCATCATCATCATCATTTATTATTATCAGATTGGCCAGGCATTTTTGGATAATTAATATGAGTATTACCTAAAAGTTTTTCATCCACCAACTGGAAAACTTTTAGCGTTGGGGGTTGAGGGATTAGAATATTCAGCTTTAATGTTTATTTATTAGTATAGACTTTCTTATGTATCTATTGAAAATATGTCATAAAAAAAAGAATTCTCCAATCCTAAGCGTAAAGCTTCCAACACAATGGCGGATCTGTTTGTGAGCTCCTTTTCTAAATGTTGCAGTACAAATGGTAGACCCCATTATGGTAACTAGTATACACAGCTCAGCTTCATTCTAGTGGCTAGTATACAATACTGATCCCATTCTTGTGAATAGTACCCATAAAATAATCCCATGTTGGTGATTATTGGATTTCTATTCACATTTATTTATATAGCGCCAGCACAATCTGCCTTTATAACTGAATATTATAAACAAGTGATGTAATTGTGGTTATTAGTATACTCAATACAGGGCATTCTTGGGATCCGTTTACTAAGCAGAGTGTACTCTGTAGAGACAATTTTGAAGATAGTTTGATCTAATCCCATCTAGTATCAAGCTTCTGACTTCTGCAGAGCTCAGAATTAGAGTCTAGTGACCAGCATATACAATAAAGTCCAGATATGGTGACCAGTATGCAAAGTAGAGCCTATTCTCATGACTAGTATATACATTAGGGCCAAGTTTGATGTCTTGTATATGCAATTTGCCGTTTTTACCATTCCATTGAAATGTTAAAAAAAGCACTGATAAAAATCAGTGTTACCAAAAGAAGATGGATATGAAAATAGCATAAAATTAATAGAATATGTTCATCTCGAGTGTCCAACTCTTGACAATATTTGGGCTTACACAAGTTTTACCTAGACCAATCTCTACCTGTAGCATACTGATGTGACTAGTGTAAAATACGTAATATTAATCATTTAGAATAGATCATAGGATGTATTTTCAGTAAAGACGGCCCCTGAGAAAAATGAGAAAGTGAAACATTTTTAGTGTAACAATATACATTTTTTTTTATTTTAACAAGGCCTCAATATAAAGTTCTTCCAGCACCGATTCTAATGTATCTGTGTATTCTTGTGTTTGCATTATAATTTGGGCAATATCTTGTAATTCTTTTCATTTTATATATTTTACTTTATCATTGTTACTTAATATGCTTCTGTGTAAAGGCACAAATTAAACCTGTTCTTTAGCAAGGTTATTATTACACTGAAGCATATTATTACGCTTTAAATAAAGATGATGATAATGATAATGATGATTATGTTGATGATGATGATGATAATGATGATGAAGCTTCTAGCCTTCCACATGTGCTTCACTAATCTTTATTGAAGTTTATTTGTAACAAGCATGTAGCTTGCAGAATGTCATGGTTCGATTCATAGTTTTTTTGACAGCAACCGTGCCTGCAAGGTGGTACCTGTCATTGTAGTGAACTTTTAAGATTTGAGAAGTTACTCACTCTCATGCTTACAACTTTCCTAACAACCACCAAAACAGTAAATGGCTGAGATAATTAACAATAGGGTTGTTACTTGCTATGTAATAACGTGCACTAGCCACAGACTAGCTGCTACAGAACCATTAAATCCCTGAACCACCATGGTCGTCAAGATATAGCAACATTTGGGTATTAATGTTTTGCATGGGACAACTTGCTGAGACTTGCTTTACCCCTCCTACAGTTAAAAAATAAATAAATGAAAAACCTGTGGGAAAAAACAGTTGGATCTGTTTCCATATCACCCACTGCTAAACAAATGCCAAACATCACCAAAATAGTTTAGACTGGTTTAAAACTTTAGAATGTCTTCTCCTACGGGCAGGGTCCTCTCTACCTATTGTCTCATGTCTGTCTACTGTCCATCTCCCTACTAGGCCCTGTCATGTCTATTTCTACATTCTGTGTGCAGGGCCGTCTTTCCCATTGGGCACGATGGGCAGGTGCCCGGGGGCTCAGGGGGAAAGGGGGCCCTGGCAGCTCTGCTGTAAAAAATCCTGTAAAGAAAAAAAAAACTTACCTTTTGCGGTCACCTGACCGTTCAGGTCAGGTGACGATCCGGCTCACTCCCTGGTCCTCTCTTCCGTGATGCGCTCGCAGTGAATGTCGGGCGTGATGACGTCATCACGCCCGACATTCACTGCGAGCACAGCATGGAGGAGCATAGCGATGAAGTACAGAAGAGGATTCGATGCAATGCGATTGAAAGATAAGTTAAGAGAAAGATTTGAAGAAAAAAAAAAGTGACTAATTTTATATATAAATATATATATTCATATTTGTTTTTCACACACACACATATTTACATATATATATATATATATATATATATAAAATCCTTTTTTTTTTTTACTTATATATTTTTATATAGGGGCCCGGTGCACTGCTGTGCCCGGGGGCCCATACTGTTGTTAAGGTGGCCCTGTCTGTGTGACTCCCTACAGTTTTACTCACACTATTCTATTACTTATGCCTTCTAGCCTCATGTCTTCTTGATTTTAATTACTATTTTAATTATGTCTGTATTTGCACGATTGTCTGGTGATACGGAATCTGTGGAGCCATACAAATAACTAAATAATAATCTCACACACTGCTAAAAAAAAAAAATGTTGGAAAAATTGGGCTCCTATATTAATCCTGGAGGCAAAATACTTGGCAAATCATTTTTTGGGACAGAGATTGACAATTTGAAATGAAAGACAGCAAGAAAGATGCCAACCAGGCCATAAAAGCCAACCGGCTTCCAAAAAGGACCATCTTTTATTTCATTTTCACATACACCGCTATTATATGTCATGGCAACACTTTCTCATCTGAGTTTATTCACTTGTACACATTTCATTAATTTAAAGGAGCGCACCTTTGTTTCACTGATTTCCAAAAAAAGGCAGGCCAACTTCTCCTTCCAGAAGGTGAAGATCACCGTAAGAAATGTGGTTGACATGCTGCTATGGACTAGAAGGACCATCTCTGAACATGCCAAGGTGGCCATCTGGCAGCAGATCGCTAAATAAGTGAATGCAAGTGTTCCGTTGACCTGATCTGTAGAGGAAGTCATGAAAAGGTGGCAGGACCTCAAGTGAAGGCTGAAGGACACAATCTGAGACCACCAAGGATATGCCAGAGGGACTGAGGGGGGGGGTGTTTTGGCTAGTTGGGCTTGTCATTGGAGCAGGCAGCTATGACCTGCATTGATACACAGCAAATTGATGGAATGGGTGTCATGGACACAGAGAGGCCACAATCAGAATAGCAGGAAAGCAGAGATACAGGTCATTTCTTACACTAACTTAAGCTCCCACTTGCTACACCCTCTCTCGCTCTGTGTTCTTTTCACCTCGCACCTAGTTCACCTTTGCAGACTACTATTATGGTTCATTTATGTGATGTTTTGTGCTTTATTTTACATGCACTTTGCACCCTACAATATTTAAGTAGTATAAAGCACATGGCTCATTTTATTGCCTGCCGCAAAAGTGTGTTTAAAACCCTACCTCTTTTATGTCACAAATGTACATCCTAACCTACGAATACCAATTTGTCACTTTGTATGTCTCCCAAAAGCTACAGTATGTAAGCTCATTTGTGTTACTATTAACACATTATTAAAAAAACCTGACATTTCATATGTTCTATTATGAAAAGCATGTGACCCTTGCTATTGAGGACACATCTGTCTACTGGTGGCCGGAGCTTTGTTGGCTTTTGTAGCAAATGTGTGTGGTAGTAATGTAATATTCTATGTTATGTTTAATTCCTTTATATTCTTATATTTAGGCATCAGGAATGTTCAATGTTTTATCCTTGCTTGTTCTGTTTTGTGTTAGTTTGACCTCTATGTTGAATACTATGCTCTATTACACCAATATAAGGTGTTACCTAATGTTGTGGAGGCTTTACATAAAAAAATAACTATTAAATAAATATATGAAACTCTTATCATCTTCTATGTAGTAAGTGTAAAAGTGCTTAAAACATTAGGTTGATCATTGTCTCATTGTCTTTCACTTTCATAGATGCTGCAAAGAACCCAGTCATTTAGGCCGGGAACACCGACCCAGGATGCAGAGAAGCCACCACCTCCTCCACAACCTCCACACCACTTCAACAAATCTTTTACAAGCTCCAGGGTGACAGTGTTGCAGCTAGAGATAATGCCAAGCAGCAAATTGAGCTATGAAGACAATAAGTTGAGCTGCACCAACAAATTGAGCTGCAGTGACAACACATTGAAATACATGGGCAATAAATTGAGCTGTATTGCCAATGAACTAATGGCGGCATTTCTCAAAAAACTAGTTGCACAAAGCCACCAACCAAATAAGAATTTGACCCTAGGTACTCATCTGACATGGGCTAGCCATAGCTATATTGGCCAGAGGAAACGACAAATTCCATACCTTGGATAACCAATAGCCAGGTGTCCACAGAGGTGTAATCAAATGCCTGGTTATAAAATGTACATAATCAGTCTTTATTAAGCCAGAAAAGTCTATGGGCTAGATTTACTATCAGGCGTGTTTGTAAAGCCGCCGACTTTCGGCGGGTTTGCCGGCGGTTTAGCCATCGCCGGATTTACTAACGCTAAACCCGCCATCCAAACGGCCAGAAATGATGTTTTCAAACCCGCCTCTGTATAAAGCGCCGTGACGGTTTCAACAATGCTCCACATACAAACAGCCAGATTTACTATTAGGGGGTTTATAAAGCCGCCGGAAAACCGCCATTCAAAAGACCAAAATGAAAGCGCTGCTTGTGAGCGGCGAGATTGTTCAAACAGTGTGCTGTTAGAGGTATTTGGTCAATCTGAACAGAAGGGAAAGGGCCATTTCATGTGCAAAGTTTGTCCCTTTGGGATTGTATATGTTAAAAGGCCAGTGTCTTGTAATGGCAGTGTAATTTGGGTTTCTTTTTCTCTTCTGTTTTCCCACGATGCAATTTTTTTACTAAGTTCAACATTTGTTTAATATTGCAACAAATCCCTTAACAGAGTGTAAAAGCAATTTTAACTGTACTCAATAAAGAATGGGTTTCTGGCTGATGACTCCTCTGCTGCATCCTCACACATCTGCACAGCACAAATTCAGGCACAAACCCACTAGTAGAGGTGTGTTATAGCGTACATTTGTACTTTGGTAAACCAGGTTCAGCTTACTAGAATAATCTGGTGGGGTGGTTATGTATGCACCTGAAAAGGGGTCTGATATTATCCTGGCTGGCTGTTTTATACATAATCTAGCATTACATCAATTTACCCCACCGATTAGTGCAGTACACACTGAAGCAGAAGGGGTCTGTGTCACATCTGGTGATGTGCAGAGCACAGAGGGCGGAAGGCAGATTACAAACTACTACACAATAGGAAAAACATTTATTTCTCTAAAATGTGTTTGATGTGAGTGCAATGTTTGTGACAGTCAGAGCGCAATGTGTAAATGATTTGAGTGCCTAGTTTTTTAAAACATCACTATACTCTTGTTTAATTAGCAGAAAATAAACACTGACACCATAGAAATTTAACTGCATTTATTGCAGTACAACACAATAAATAATAAAGGATAATGCTTATACAAAGTAAAAAAAGCATGAGGCAATAGTCATGTGTTAGCGCTAGCGACGCCTTTTTGCTTGCATATCGCTATGTTTTGCCCCACTCTGTCCTCTCCCTGGCCCACCCCTGGTGCGAGCACCTCTCCTTGGAGGAGTACTCTGTGCCGATGTGCTTGGCGTACTAGCGGTACTTGTGGTGGCCGAGGAAAAGGGTGCAGGCAAGCGGGCAATGAGTTCTTGCTGCAGTTGGCCTGCCAGCCGGGTCAGGTTCGCATTCCCCTCGCGAACGGAGGAATTTAATGCCTCCACAGCCCCAGTCATTTGGGCCATCTGCAGATTGGATTGCTCCCAGGCATTAGCCAGACGATTGATTGCAGCAGGAATTTGGCTATTTGTGCGGTGTATCCGCCTCAACTGGGCCGCAATTTGGGAAATGTTGTGAGTTTGGCTCTCCATGAAGACTGATTGCTGCTGCTGGAAAGCACCAATAGACTGCGCCATTTCACGGGCTGGGTCCATACTCTGAGGTGCCGGCTGCTGGTGTGCTGGGGCTTCAGCAGGGCCAGGTGCAACATCCTGGAAACCAGACACAGGGGCATCCACTGTTTCCAGGGTGATTATGGTTTGCTCATCTGGCTCAGGGGACATTTGGAGGGACTCCACCTGAGGTGCCTGGTATGAAGAGGGCCCTGTGTATGAAAATGACGGTAAGTATATAGGATATAATATGTTTGTATATTGCATTCTGAACACTTGATAGGAAAGAATAATCTTTACAAACTACAGATTGTTTCACAATTTTTGCATTAATGATTTATTGTCCTATGCTACCTGCTTAAGGATGCACATATTATCCTTTTAATACCCAGTATCATATGAACTATGTATGGTTGAGGGGGCTAAAAAAGCATAGTATTTGTAACCTACAAATATTGTGATTTATTACGCAATATCTGGCTAGACCGTGCCTTGGGGTACACAAATCCTATTTCAGTCCTCCCTCTGTGTAGTACATGCTGGGTATTTTGACTTAACTGCGTGTGTAAAAAAGTGAAGACGTTGCCTATAGCAACCAATCAGATTTGAGCTCTCTTTTTGTAGAATGCAATAAATAAAGTAAAGGTATATTCAGATTGGTTGCTCTAGCCAACATCTCAGTTTAGTAAATGTAGCCCTAAGGTCGCATAGCACACCATATTTTAATTATAAAAAATTTGCCAGCAACATTTCCACAGAAAAACAATTAACTCCATTATTTAGCACAAAAACATAAATCACACACCTGCTTGCTCTTCTGTGGCCGAATCACTGACTGAAGGTGGAGGTGTAGCTGTAGGAATGGGACTCAACTGTGGTCCAGGTGAATCTGGATGTATTAGAAAAAGCATACAATGTATTTGCAGCAAAAAGCCTTTTACAAATAATAAATCTTTGGAAGACATGTGTTTGCACATTAAAAAACAGTTATAAACAAAATTATTGCCCTTTACATACTGATTGAGTAAAAAAGACACTTTTGCAATAAAAAAACATTTTCAATATTGTTAGCTTAAAAAGGACAAATCACTCACCAACTCCTTGGGCAAACGAGGGCGAATCTGTGTCTTGCACATTAATTCCCTCCACTATTTCACGGGGCATTATCTGCCGCAGCTCCTCCTCATAGCTGGTATATTCAACGCGAAGAGGGGGGCCACCACCCGTGCGTCTTGTGGACCTCCTTTCCTGGGCCATTTTTTCCTTCAACCTCCTCTTAATGTCCGAAAATCTCTTGCGGCAGTGCGCCACTGTCCTCTTTAGTGGGCCCACCGCGTTAACAGCGTCGCACACTCTCCCCCACAATTGGTGGCGCCGCCTTAGCGGAGTCCGGGCTGCCAGGTTCCCCAAGATCACCTCGTAGCAGGGAATGATATTGTGCACCAACACACAATTCTCATCATGTGAGAAGCGCACATTCCTCCCTGTCTTGGTCTTCCTGCTCTGTCCTGTCTCCTCAACCTCTCCCTCTCCCTCCTCTGACCCCTCAACCTCCATCTCCCTCTCCTCAGCCTCTGCTCCCCTCCTATCTCTGGACATTTTTACCCAGAAGACAGAAAAACACAAAACACTGAAGGACTTACAAACACAAAGAACAAACTACACTACCTACAGACACACTCTCCACACAGTCACACACAAGTAACACAGACAGAGGACAAGTCAAATACAAAAAATACAAGACAGAAAATAAATGAGAAAATAAATGTACAAAACAGGAAAAAACCACAGGACTACTCACACTTCAATCAGATATCGCTCCACCAATCCACCAAACACCAACTCTCAGCAAACCACTATCCTCCAAACTCCTCTCACAAAACTCCTCTAAACCCTATCAGAGAAAAAAGTGTCAGGCCAGTGGTTTATATAGGGCTTGTGATGTCAAATCTCCTGAGTTTGAAAATAGCCAATAGTAACAGGCCAGGAGACAGGTGTAATTTTCAAAAAAACCGCCTTTACACAAAAGCGCCGTCATTTAAAGCAAAAGCGCCATGTTCTATTCAAAGCCGCCGGCGGCTTTGAGCATTACATCCCGCCGTTACATCGCCGGCGGCTTCAAATTGAAGCTGAAATGCGCCCATTAGTAAATCCGGCTGTTTGCAATGCAAACACGCCGGAAAACCGCCGCGATGCATGGCGGTTTGAAGCCGCCATGCATCACGCCTGATAGTAAATCTAGCCCTATGAATACATACCCTTTTGCTTTCTTCCATGGGCAAAGATTCAGGAGTATGATCATCTGGTTCCACCAACAAAATCTCTATATCCTCCGCTATAGGTACCCCGTTCTTAATGACCATGTTGTGAAATATGTCACACAGAGAAATGATGGCGCACACAACTCCAGATTGGTCAAGATACAAAAAATGGGAATGTTTCTGTTTCAGACAATATTCAGTCCACTGGCAGAATTATTGTACAGGTTATTAAGAAGTTGATGGAGTTTGACTGGTGCATCTTTCTTACTGTTCAGTGGTTTTACATATATTTTTTTACTTTAGGAAATGTGACTTTGGCTTTGTTTGATGCTGTTACCTTGTATTATTTAATTTGCGACAGAGCTATTTTCCAAATTTTAACTGAAATAGTAGCATAATTTAATTCTAAGCAATCATAGGTACTGACTATTTAGAAATAGTTATAGATAGTTCTATATAGGAATTTTGCCAATGTAAGGGCACGCCTATGGGGTTTGGTGTGGCCCCTACATATGCCAATCTCTACATGGTACAATTTAAATAGTGTTACATATACACCTCTACTCATTTAAAGACTCATGACATAAATTGGTGGAGGTATACTACTGATATTTTTCTTGGGTTATGATACTAATATGTACACTTTCACAATAAGTTCATTAGCTGAACTAATCTACCATCCACCATGATGTCCTCAAATAACAAGTTACAATTCCTGGATTTTCTGGTAAAGGTTTATGATGTAAATTGCTACTTTTGCAACTTTTTTTATTAAATCAATTTATAGGAAAAGGCCAAGAACTTAAATAAAAAATAAAAAAAAATTCCCACCCAAGAGGCAAAATGCACCAGTGTACTGACTGTGATAACTGCTATCTTGTTACAAGCGAAGGTATTCAATTGGGAGCTGCACTGTGGAAATGGAAGGATGGAAGTGATATAAGAATAAGAGTTCCAGCAGTGAGACCAGTAATAATATGTAAATTGGAGCTGCAGTGATAAGATGTCATCGATCTGTAGGTGGCCAACAACAGTGGAAGCCACTATACAGCTACTTAAATTTAAATTTATTATGAACCTGACGGTGAGTGTAACTTGCTAATAATGGGAGTCAGCTAAAGATCCAAAGGTCTGGAAGCAGTTGGAGTTCTTTTCTGTGGGGCCATGGTGTTCCTAATTAGACTGTTCATTTAAATGGAGATTCTAGCTACCTGTGAGATATCAGCTCTTATATTTTGCATGCAATATATTATAAGAGGTTGCTGTGGATTGTAGATTACTAATTGAAGTCTTAGGGCCTAATGCAAATTTGCACATAACTGAGTCACAATTTACAACTCAAAAACATTTATGCAAAAATAATGGATTTCAGCTCATACATGTCCTTTAAGATACATCCAGCTCTGCATCTGTAGTAAATGCAGCAGCTTTATGAACGGGGTACTTATATCCAGGTACGCACACTCAGAACCAGGTTGTAAGTGCACATAAAATCTTATAACATATGCATGAGTAATGAGGAAAGTAACTGGCAACTTCAGAGGTGAATTCCCCATCAGCCACCATCATCAGGTTGTATTTGCACCAGTACTTAGGCCCTACAAGATGTTGTTTTATCAGCTTTATTCTCCTATCAAAAACTAATTTTGAGTAACTCACTAAGCAAATAAAATGTATTTTCTCTTAAACTGTCAATTTACAGCCCCAACCCCACTTAAAGAATAAATTCCACTTCTCTCTTCATTACTGATGCTTGGAGAGAAATCAGTCAGCCTGGTCCCGGTACCTCTA
Organism: Mixophyes fleayi; assembly: GCF_038048845.1. Taxonomy (NCBI): domain Eukaryota; kingdom Metazoa; phylum Chordata; class Amphibia; order Anura; family Limnodynastidae; genus Mixophyes; species Mixophyes fleayi. The sequence continues at coordinate 11,006,097 of NC_134405.1, read as the reverse complement.
TCTTGGAAAGTTTTGTAATTAGTTTTAGTGGTTAGTGAGGCTGCAGCTATCTCAAGGTGAATAGGAACTAAAACTTTTTATTCTCATGAGAAACAACTTGAGACTTTAGTCATAGTGTAATTCTGATTGTTACTAAACTTTGCAAGGCTTTGGAGTTTTTATGTTGTGGTTGTATAACAAAAACCTTAATGTTTCACTGAAAGCTCTTCAGCTTTGTAGACAGCCTGTAAAATAGCTTCTCAATACTCTACTAGCTCCACCTGACATCCAAGACGAAGAAGTTGATCAAATCCTGGCAATGCTCTGTGAAAGTAAGGACCACTGGCAACATTGAGAGCTTGAAGTAACTAAGGGGGTGAGATGCTCTGCACAGGGATTGGAAGGAAACATCCACATGCGATATATAACAAGATATAAACCTTTAACATGTAGCATGTGGGGGTGCTGGTCCTGTTATATTAGGACAAAAAAATGATGAAATGGGGTTCATATTAGAAGGACAAATTAGCACTCCTTATGTTGATTAAAATATAACTTTTAATGATTATTGTTTAATAATGACATCCTCCCGGAAGACAAGGTGAAATATATTAAAATTACTTTCAAATACACACATACACACGTGTGATAAAAACAAAGACATCAACTGATAGGGATCTATTATATAAAGGAATAGTCTTGTGGATACAGAGAATTATCTGTATAAATCCTTGGTAGCAGACCATTTACTAGTAAGTAGTGGTTAGTAGGAAGACAGAATGATGTAAAGAGTGAGTGAGAACCGTGTCTCTTATGGTGTTGGTATTGTAAGCCTTCTAGTCACCACTGTAACAGCTGTAGCAGGCGGATAACGGAGTGAGATACTTAATCTCAGTGGATTTAATGAGGGGAAACCCCTAGCTCAAGATAGTGTTAGCTTGTATGGTGATATTTGTAGACTTAGGATACAAGGCTTGTTCTGGGTTAATAACAGTATAAAGCACTACACAATAGTGCATCTATACTGAGGCTGGTATAATTCCTGCAATGAGTGACATTGTCAGCTATAATAAATGCAGTTGACTCATTGCCAGTAACAGCTCTGTGGTACTGAAAGTTGTCCCTGATATGGGCAAATTTATATATAGTCTCCGTGGTGGACAATATTCACAGCAGCTATACATATTAGTGCATCTATAATGAGGCTGATGTAATTCCTGCAATGTGTGACCTTGTCAGCTATAATAAATGCAGTTGACTCATTGCCAGTAACAGCTCTGTGGTACTAAAAGAGGTCCCTGATAGGAGTAAACTTATGTATAGTCTCCGTGGAGGACAATAATCACAGCAGCTAAGCTCGTTTTATCTAAATGATAGAATCCCATAATATTGTGAAAACTCCATCTGTATCTATGCCTGCTACTAAATAGAAACTACTGCTCCATCCCTATTTGCAATTGGTGTTGGCGCCAAACATTGAGAGCTTACAAAGTGCAGGAATCTAATTGTCAGAGTCCAAGTATGCAAACAATGGAGAGTTGTTGAGAATGAAAACAGAGTTCTTTATTGAAAGCAAGAATCACGCAGGTAAACAACCTTATGCAGGTAATGGTTAATACTGATAGCAAATGTCCATAAGAACTACAGGTAACAGATGCAGAGTTCAATGAAAACAATAATACAATGGCAGAAGTAATTTTAACACTAGGCAGTGGATATTGGTAGTAGTAGATACAACACTAGGCAGCGGATATTGGTAGTAGTAGATGCAACACTAGGCAGCGGATATTGGCAGTAGTAGATGCAACACTAGGCAGCGGATATTGGTGGAAGTAGATACAACACTAGGCAGCGGATATTGGCAGTAGTAGATACAACACTAGGCAGGGGATATTGGCAGTAGTAGATGCAACACTAGGCAGCGGATATTGGTGGAAGTAGATACAACACTAGGCAGCGGATATTGGTGGAAGTAGATACAACACTAGGCAGCGGATATTGGTAGTAGTAGATACAACACTAGGCAGTGGATATTGGTAGTAGTAGATGCAACACTAGGCAGCGGATATTGGTGGAAGTAGATACAACACTAGGCAGTGGATATTGGCAGTAGTAGATACAACACTAGGCAGCGGATATTTTGCAGTAGTAGATACAACACTAGGCAGGGGATTTTGGCAGTAGTAGATACAACACTAGGCAGCGGATATTGGCAGTAGTAGATACAACACTAGGCAGTGGATATTGGCAGTAGTAGATACAACACTAGGCAGCGGATATTGGCAGTAGTAGATACAACACTAGGCAGTGGATATTGGCAGTAGTAGATGCAACACTAGGCAGTGGATATTGGCAGTAGTAGATACAACACTAGGCAGCGGATATTGGCAGTAGTAGATACAACACTAGGCAGTGGATATTGGCAGTAGTAGATGCAACAATAGGCAGCGGATATTGGCAGTAGTAGTTGCAACCATTAGGCAGCGGATATTGGCAGTAGTAGATACAACACTAGGTAGTGGATATTGGCAGTAGTAGATACAACACTAGGCAGTGGATATTGGCAGTAGTAGATACAACACTAGGCAGTGGATATTGGCAGTAGTAGATAGAACACTAGGCAGCGGATATTGGCACTAGTAGATAGAACACTAGGCAGCGGATATTGGCAGTAGTAGATACAACACTAGGCAGTGGATATTGGTAGTAGTAGATACAACACTAGGTAGTGGATATTGGCAGTAGTAGATACAACACTAGGCAGTGGATATTGGCAGTAGTAGATACAACACTAGGCAGTGGATATTGGCAGTAGTAGATACAACACTAGGCAGCGGATATTGGCAGTAGTAGATACAACACTAGGCAGTGGATATTGGCAGTAGTAGATGCAACACTAGGCAGCGGATATTGGCAGTAGTAGATACAACACTAGGCAGTGGATATTGGCAGTAGTAGATACAACACTAGGCAGTGGATATTGGTAGTAGTAGATGCAACACTAGGCAGCGGATATTAGCAGTAGTAAATGCAACACTAGGCAGTGGATATTGGCAGTAGTAGATACAACACTAGGCAGTGGATATTGGTAGTAGTAGATGCAACACTAGGCAGCGGATATTGGCAGTAGTAGATACAACACTAGGCAGCGGATATTGGCAGTAGTAGATACAACACTAGGCAGTGGATATTGGTAGTAGTAGATACAACACTAGGTAGTGGATATTGGCAGTAGTAGATACAACACTAGGCAGTGGATATTGGCAGTAGTAGATACAACACTAGGCAGTGGATATTGGCAGTAGTAGATACAACACTAGGCAGCGGATATTGGCAGTAGTAGATACAACACTAGGCAGTGGATATTGGCAGTAGTAGATGCAACACTAGGCAGCGGATATTGGCAGTAGTAGATACAACACTAGGCAGCGGATATTGGCAGTAGTAGATACAACACTAGGCAGTGGATATTGGTAGTAGTAGATGCAACACTAGGCAGCGGATATTGGCAGTAGTAAATGCAACACTAGGCAGTGGATATTGGCAGTAGTAGATACAACAATAGGCAGCGGATATTGGCAGTAGTAGATGCAACAATAGGCAGTGGATATTGGCAGTAGTAGATGCAACAATAGGCAGTGGATATTGGCAGTAGTAGATGCAACAATAGGCAGCGGATATTGGCAGTAGTAGATACAACACTAGGCAGTGGATATTGGCAGTAGTAGATACAACACTAGGCAGTGGATATTGGCAGTAGTAGATACAACAATAGGCAGTGGATATTGGCAGTAGTAATTGCAACCATCAGGCAGCGGATATTGGCACTAGTAGATACAACACTAGGCAGTGGATATTGGCAGTAGTAGATGCAACACTAGGCAGGGGATATTGGCAGTAGTAGATACAACAATAGGCAGCGGATATTGGCAGTAGTAGATGCAACACTAGGCAGTGGATATTGGCAGTAGTAGATACAACACTAGGCAGGGGATATTGGCAGTAGTAGATGCAACAATAGGCAGCGGATATTGGCAGTAGTAGATGCAACACTAGGCAGCGGATATTGGCAGTAGTAGATGCAACAATAGGCAGCGGATATTGGCAGTAGTAGATGCAACACTAGGTAGCGGATATTGGCAGTAGTAGATGCAACAATAGGCAGCGGATATTGGCAGTAGTAGATACAACACTAGGCAGTGGATATTGGCAGTAGTAGATGCAACAATAGGCAGCGGATATTGGCAGTAGTAGATGCAACACTAGGTAGCGGATATTGGCAGTAGTAGATGCAACAATAGGCAGCGGATATTGGCAGTAGTAGATGCAACAATAGGCAGCGGATATTGGCAGTAGTAGATGCAACACTAGGTAGCGGATATTGGCAGTAGTAGATGCAACAATAGGCAGTGGATATTGGCAGTAGTAGATGCAACAATAGGCAGCGGATATTGGCAGTAGTAGATGCAACAATAGGCAGTGGATATTGGCAGTAGTAGATGCAACAATAGGCAGCGGATATTGGCAGTAGTAGATGCAACACTAGGTAGCGGATATTGGCAGTAGTAGATGCAACAATAGGCAGTGGATATTGGCAGTAGTAGATGCAACAATAGGCAGCGGATATTGGCAGTAGTAGATGCAACACTAGGTAGCGGATATTGTCAGTAGTAGATGCAAAACTAGGCAACAAATATTGGCAATAGTAGATGCAACACTAGGTAGCGGATATTGGCAGTAGTAGATGCAAAACTAGGCAACAAATATTGGCAATAGTAGATGCAACACTAGGCAGTGGATATTGGCAGTAGTAGATGCAACACTAGGCAGTGGATATTGGCAGTAGTAGATGCAAAACTAGGCAGCAAATATTGGCAGTAGTAGATACAACACTAGGCAGCGGATATTGGCAGTAGTAGATACAACCATAGGTAATGTATGCAGTACTGAATAAATGTCAGGAATTGCTGTACGAGTAGCAGCTACAGCAGACAATGGATATAGCAAAATCCTCAGAGGGCACAGTCTATAAGTGACAGGAGCTGAGGGCTTAGAAATGTGTTTTCTGCAACTGAAGCTGCATAAAGGAAAATCCGCAGGATATAGCAGGAGACTCCACAGAAGGAGTACACAAAAGGATGGTCAGCAAGCCAGGGTAATAAACTGGGAGATCCATCAGTAACAGGTCACAGGAGTACAGAGTGTGAGACCAGGAATAGTAAACAATTGATGAACTGGCATCAGTCTGCTGGAAAAGGCAGATTATAAAGACCATTGTGAAGATACTGGGTTTTCTGGCCCAATTCCACCCATTTCATGCTGTCTGGTCACCCGTGGGTGCCTTACTATGCCAGGAATGTCTACCCAGTTCCTTCTAGGGTTCTCAGTCACTAAGGCAAATGCAGTTAGAAAGTAAAACAATACATTTATTGTAACAAAAACAATCACTAGATTATTATATACACACAGTAAATAAATGCCAGGCAGATCTGTTCAGGTTCTAACAAACAAACTTCCCTGGATTTTCCTCCCATACCCACTCCAGAGATTGTTATACTTCAAGCTCCTGTTCTAGTGGTGCCTGTACCTCCAGTTCTTGCTCCACAGATTGTTGTATTCCTTCAGCGAGCCCTGGTACCATCCTTCCAACTGGATCCAGAGGGATTGCTACCATCTTTGTCAAACACTGCTCCACTACCCAAGGAACCACTTTCTGACTCATGTTCTGAGGTGTCATTACCTGTTTCCAGTCCTGAGATGCCAGTAACTGTTTCAAGGTCCTGAGGACATTTCTGCCCTTGGCACTGGGCCCGAGGAAAATTCTGTCTAGTTTACAGTAACACAGGTGACTGTCCGGCCAAAAATGCCTTACAAGATTGCATAGTCCACAGTGCCAGAGATAACTGCCCAGTTCACAGTGACTGAGTTGATTGTCTCCAGTCCTGAGATTTAAGTCATTGCCTCCAGTCCCGAGGTTCAAGTCGCTGCCTCCAATCTCAAGGTTCAAGTCACTGCCTCTGGTCCTGAGGTTCAAGTCACTGCTTTCTTTCTTGAGATCAGTCATACCACAGATGGCTCCTACCAAGTGTGAGCTGCTACAGATGACCGCTGCTCAGTGGGGGTCCCAGAGATGACTGCTGCTTCATCAGGGTACCCAGAGATGACTTTTGCCCAGTCCATGTCCATGTTGCATGGACACCTTTAACAAAAGACTTGCTCTGGAAAGGATTCTCTATCTTACCTTCTCCACATTATCCCTGTTCCCTCTGCCCACTTTTGGCAAAGTCAGGAGTAGCTGAAAGTCTTCAACTGAGCTGTTCCCATTTCTCCTACTTATTCCTCTCCATTCTTTTTCCCCTCATTCAAAATCACTCTCACCACAGTTGGGAGAGGCAAGTTTGAATTTACAGAATCTATATATTTATTGAATGTTTTTCTTTGTTAAGTATTACTAATTATGTATCCTGTAAATGTTTATTCCTTATAATTTGCGTTTTGTTTTTTGTATGCCTATAGTATTTGCTAATTTTAGTAAAAATTTAGGTTCATATTTGTAAATGATTAATTGATAGGTAGGTTTTAAAGTATTTTGGCTGATGTTCTCCTTTATTGTTGTTACAGATAATAACAGGTGTTTTTTTTAATTATATAACAAGAATCACCTTTCACAGTGAGGAGAGCCCCATCATGTGACCTGATATTACACCATCATTTGAAACTGAACTTGTATATGTGTATTGATAATGGCTGATCAATCACTCATGAAACCTCTCTGACTCATTTTGAAGATTCTGTCCTTGAACATTCTTTCTACAGTTAATTAATTAAATCATCTTGATCACTCACCATATGTCTGTACCATGTGTACCAGCCAACACTAACTATTTATGATATCGAAGCTACAGGTACAATATAAAGTAACTGCTTGTGGTTGCTTGGGGCATTTACCATGTGTGGACACTGAGCAACAGAAATCCTGATACATAAGAAGACATAGAAACAAACATCACAGCAGAAAGATCAGCACATGATTATTTTCCACTTTGTGAACTCATAACATCTTGATAAAAGATCTGATACAATGAAGTACTTAGAGGAAAACTAAGAAATCTGAGCAGAATAAGTAGAAACCACAGTTGGCTATTTTATCTTCTAACTGTAAGAATACAAAAAGGGGAAAACAAATCACAAACTTTAGAAAAGTTAAATAATGGAAATTATCCTTGCAGGTCACTCTGCATTTCAGTACAATAATGGAAGAGTCAGACACGCTTTACACTGGATATACTTTTCAATGTCCATAGATTCCAAAATGGGCCTTGGTGTAATCAGTGATTATTAGTTTTGCAATAAAGTTTGTGATTTTAATGACTATTTGTTCCTACTTCTCTATTCATATTTAATGGCCATTGAATCGACATAGCTTCCTAGTGTAGGCCCAGCTTATGGGGGATACTGACTTGAGACTACAATATTTGTGAACCTACAAATTTATATGCCACTTCAAAGTCTAATAATAAACAAAATGCATGTTAATATGCTAAATGTAATGGGAGACATTTTGGAGCAATTAAATGGGTACATTATATCCATAAAGAGTTATATAGTAAACTGAACGAAACACTGGACTGTAAAAGAGGCACAGGGGATTTGGCTATGGATGCTTTTAGTGCCTGTGTATCACACTCTATTTCCCTGCACATACCAGGTAGTATCAATGAGTTCCTGACACATGGGTACAGGCAGCACTCATAAGGGTAGATTTATTAAACTGCAGGTTTGAAAAAGTGGAGATGTTGCCTATAGCAACCAATCAGATTCTAGCTAGAATTTGTTTAGTACATTCTAAAAAATGACATCTAGAATCTGATTGGCTGCTATAGGCAACATCTACACTTTTTCAAACCTGCAGTTTAGTAAATATACCCCATAAAGTTTACATGCACTTGTGTACCAGGAACTCAGCATACACACTGTCTGCAATGTACAGACAAAAATGTTAGTGACGCGTTTCACTTGTGGGCATTCATGTGGTACTAGTCTTAGGAGGTTTGGGTCTGAGTAATCATATGAAAATACACACATGAAACAGCACGGTGCCCATGTCAGATAACTGTCACAAACATTTTTATTTCATTGCTAACTTTGAGTAACTTACCAAGTAAATAAAATATATTTTCTGTTAAGCTGACAACTTGTTGTTCCCCTATTACATTCTCTCTTCATTGCTGAGGCTTGGAGTGAAATCAGTCAGCGTGGTCCTGGTACCAGGGCCGTCTTTTCCATTGGGCACATTGGGCAAGGGCCCCCATGGGCAAGGGGGCCCCTATAGGCGTGGCTCTGAAGAAAGCTCTGAAAAAAATAAAAAAAACAGGGAGGGATCGGGATCACCACCGCGGTCATGCAGTGGCGATCCAGCTGCTTCCCTCTTCCGTGCTGCGCTCGCACTGAATGTCGGGCATGATGACATTTTCACATTATCAGTGAGGAGCGCAGCACGGAGGAGCCACAATGCGACGGACAAGCAAGCGAGGAAGAAATAAAACAGAAAAGAAGAAAAAAAGAAGAGAAGAAGGTGATAGAAAGGTAAGTGAAGGGGGGACAAAAAGAAGACTAATGGAGGGTACAGACACAGTATCTGATATAGGGGTGGGGGTGAGACCAGAAGGTGCATGATGAAAGGGCAAATAGAAGAATAATGGAGGGCACAGGCACAGTATCTGATACAGGCGCAGGGGGGGAGACAAGAAGCATGATGAAGGGGCAAATTTACATTTTTATTCTTGTGAGTGGTTGTGTAGGTAGGGGCTCCAGTGCACTGATTTGCCCTGGGGCCCATAATGTTGTTAAGATGGCCCTGCCTGGTACCTCTGTCTCGGGAGGTCTTGTAGTTAGTGCTATGGGTTAGTGAGGCAGCAGCTATCTGAAGGTGAATATTAGAGAAAGAACTAAAACTTTTTTAATTCTCATGAAAACCAACTGAAACTCCAGTCACAGCATAAATTGTAATTTTACTAAACGTTCCTTGAAGGCTTTGGATATTATCTTTGTATGAATATGAGTACCTGTGGATTTTTAAATATATATGAATATATGACCTTGTCATGATAAGGGGGTATTCATAGTTTTATATGGTGCACGTATAACAAACATCTTGCTGTTTTCTGTGCTCCCCTCCCCATTGCCTTGGAGACAGCCCATAAAATAGCTGTTCCTCACACCACTAGCTCAACTGGCTACTGGCTTCCAGAAGGAAGATGCTGAGCAACACCTGGGAAAATACCTGGAAATTAGGGTAAGTTGGAAACTATGTGTGATAAGGGCACATTATCTAATGAGACAGTTCCAGACATATTCTCTATTTACCCAGCTGACATTCAAACTCTGGACTAGTGTCATCAGAAGAGCCAAAAATATTTAGTATCACCATTTAGTATCAGGGGGGAAAAAAATGTAAATTCAGGTCAGATAAAACCACTCCTGTATCTCTTTGTTCCTCCCCATAGAATATCTCATCCACCACTATACAATATACTGTGTTGTATATATTGCTTCCCTGCTGAACAAACATTACTCGGATTTTTCTGCGGCTCAGTTTCCATTAATTTCTTATATTATTGCACAACCTCCTATTTTACAATCAGTAGTTAGTGAGTTTTGAAAATACACAAATGCATTAAGTGGAACCTTTTAAATTGTTGATCCAGAGGAAGGAGACCAATGCCACCAGCAAGGCAGCCAAAATGTTCTCACAGTGTGAAAAAATATCCTCTCTTTATACTGGAAATCAGTTTAATTATCTGAATCAATCTCACTAATAATAGTGGTTTGTCAAATCTATCCTAATCATCGGTAGAAGAATACGTTCACACCTCACCTCAATAGCTTAAGACCATAGGTCGGCAATGTTCATACAAGACCCAGATTTGCCATCCTTAATGATCAGTGTCCAGTAATTGAGTTCTGGACAGTTGATGCCCAGGAACTAGGTCCTAGGTATGAAGGTAGCTCTGTGATTAGTCATTGGGTTCTGGGTATGTGTACAACTCAGTGTTCGGTTGCTGGGTTTTGGTATGCAGTTAGCTTGGTGCTCAGTAGTTGCATTCTATGTGATTTCTAGCCAATAATGTCTACATATAAAAACTTATAAAATAGTGATAAAATATTGATCACTTTCATCTAAGATCTATGCATCATAGATCTTAGATGAAAATATAGGAGTCCTTAGTTTGTCATGGGAAATTGGTATAGGTGTGATATTTGCAACACTTTTGTGTACTTCAATTAGCAAATAACGTTGTGTGACTCTCTATTTTAGATCATTTAGAAATTGTTATGCTGGAATTTGAAGTGGCTGCTCAAAAAAAGAGGAATGATTGGTCAACATATCCTGATTTTGCTCTTTATTACAGTTCTGCGTGTTTTGCTTAGTTTTCTTATAAAACAGAATCCTTTTTAGAAAAAAATCTCTCTGCCCGGACTGTCAAATGTTACTCTCAATATTACTCTTCATTGACCGTCTCCCGCAGCTGCAGCATCACTTTCTGAGGGGAGTGCAGTCAGTGCACAGTCACCATATCACAGTGACAGGATGGGAGCTGTGCAACTACTGCTGATCCTGGGGACCCTGCAAGGTGAGAACTGAGGAGAGTGCACCCTGGTGCAGTCAGTGCACAGTAACCATATCACAGTGACAGGATGGGAGGTGTGCAAATACTGCTGATCCTGGGGACCCTGCAAGGTAAGAACTGAGGAGAGTGCACCCTGGTGCAGTCAGTGCACAGTCACCATATCACAGTGACAGGATGGGAGGTGTGCACATACTGCTGCTCCTGGGGACCCTGCAAGGTGAGAACTGAGGAGAGTGCACCCTGGAGCAGTCAGTGCACAGTCACCATATCACAGTGACAGGGTGGGAGGTGTGCAAATACTGCTGATCCTGGGGACCCTGAAAGGTGAGAACTGAGGAGAGTGCACCCTGGTGCAGTCAGTGCACAGTCACCATATCACAGTGACAGAATGGGAGGTGTGCAAATACTGCTGATCCTGGGGACCCTACAAGGTGAGAACTGAGGAGAGTGCACCCTGGTGCAGTCAGTGCACAGTCACCATATCACAGTGACAGGATGGGAGGTGTGCAAATACTGCTGATCCTGGGGACCCTGCAAGGTGAGAACTTAGGAGAGTGCACCCTGGTGCAGTCAGTGCACAGTCACCATATCACAGTGACAGGATGGGAGGTGTGCAAATACTGCTGATCCTGGGGACCCTGCAAGGTGAGAACTGAGGAGAGTGCACCCTGGTGCAGTCAGTGCACAGTCACCATATCACAGTGACAGGGTGGGAGGTGTGCAAATACTGCTGATCCTGGGGACCCTGCAAGGTGAGAACTGAGGAGAGTGCACCCTGGTGCAGTCAGTGCACAGTCACCATATCACAGTGACAGGATGGGAGGTGTGCAAATACTGCTGATCCTGGGGACCCTGCAAGGTGAGAACTGAGGATCAGTACTGTATAGAGCGCAGCTACTGTTTTTACATCTGCAGGATACATCTGCTGGTTATTGTATGTAATAAGATCAGAATGTGGGAAGTAATAAAAATCCTTCATGTAATAACCTAGTGTATGTGACCCTATAATCACACGGTGACTATAGAATTTACCTTATTGTAAAACCTACAGATGACCTATATGTATAACTGATATTATGTTACTGACTAATCCTTATTTCACACTCTATTTATCAGGATTTCAGTCCCAGACAATCCACGTATCCCAGATCCCTGTAATAGTCACCCCAGAGGGCAGCTCGGTCACCTTACCATGTAACTACAGCATCAGTGGTGCAGAGGATATAACAATCGGCTCCTACAGGTGGTACAGACATCTGGTGAGGACTGGACCTGAGGTCTCTGATAGTAATAAGGATTTCACAGGCAGAATCTCCAGAGAGGACTTCGACGAATTCATCTATAACAGATCAGCCAGTATCACCCTGCACAGAGTACATGTCTCAGACACTGGGATGTATTACTGTGAAGTTACTTTCCAGCACGGTGGAGAAATATCAGGACACGGCACTGGGACAAACCTCAATGTGACAGGTGAGAGTCTGACTCCGGGGTTATCTTTTATAAAACCTAATATCTGAAATGTGAGAATCTCACTACAGTAAATCACTTGAAAATACAAAACCAAAGTTACCGACAGTTATTAGATCCAATCTGGTCTATTTACATCATAGGTGTAATACATGGAGACCAGTGTTTTCCTTCAGCTGAGTAGAGCAGAAATATTATCTATCAGAGAAACTTTATTAGGATTTTTTCCACCTCCTTTTATTCTATGCACAAAGTATCATGATCAATGATACTTTCATTACAACGTATTACAATTATATGACAGTTATGGCTTTATATAGCAGTACAATAATAGCCCACCGGTACCTTCCATCTCAGTCCTGCACAAGCCACCAATTCCTGGACTGATCACAAGCTTCACAGTTTTAATTTTAGCGCCAATGTTAGTTACATTAACGATATACAGTCCAGGGGATGTAAGTTTTCGATAAGAATTATATGTTGTGTTAACAGGACTAAGCAGCTGTTGAAAAATCTATAACTCTTCCACACACAAAAATGCAGTGTGCTGGGTGTACAGATGTCTGGAATCTGGATAGTCACAGACACAGATATTTTCTCCTGGTGCAATCCAGGAAGACTGAGTGTATGAGGGTCTATAAGGGCCATTTATAAGTCTATAAACATTTCACATGTGTGTTCCATACACGATGACTGGCCTGATCCTCCATTAGTTATTGGGTAAATATTGGGAAAAATGTCACTGATTTGTGAATAAAGTTCCCATTGATCAATCTCTGAAATCCAGCTTTGTATCAGGGTCGGACAGCTTGATTCACCCCAGCAGTTCTGGATTAAATACTGTATGCAATGGGAAGCGTGACTTTGGAATCCAAAAAACATACTTAGCTTCCTCCCCTAGTGGACTCTTAGTCGTTTGGTTATTTGATAACTCATTGTCAGCAAGCAGACTGTTCTGTTTGATGTTCATTTTACGCAGAATAACTTTCCCCATGTGAACTTACACCATGACCTACTAGTACTAGATTAAGAAAAAATCACAATGCAGTTGATGTAAATTGTATCAACATAACTAAAAAAAACCTTACTGATGCTAATGGGTCTTTATGTAAAATGAAAGGTCCAGTTCAAATATCGGTGAACTTCTGAATATTGTGGTTCTCTCCTGAATGACCTGAGATTGGGGACATTTAGGGCATGATTCATCAAGGAACGCAAACGCATACGCATCTGCTAAACGGGACTTGAGCTACATAAAACACCACATACGCAGCGCAAACAGAGCAAATACGGCACTCAAAGTCAACTCAATCTCAAACTCCAACGCAAATATAAGGGTTTGCGTCACTCAAAGTATGAAACACAGATGCGTATGCGTTTGCGTACCTTGATGAATCATAGTTCCTAATTGGGATACCTAGCTCATTTATATTAATTCCTATACCATACCATACTATATCAATTGATTTATTATTATTATTATTATTATTATTTCTATTATTATTATTATTATTATTATTATTATTATTATTATTATTATTATTAGTAAATGTATCTTTTGGACAGCTTATATATATACTGCATTAAACTAATTTTCAGCTGTCTTTTATCAAGAGTACTATAGCGCTGCCCTCTATCCACTTTTGCTGATGTAAATGTAATAAAACCTGTAATTATAAAAACACAAAGACAATGGGGTCCCACAGATATAAAAGGCTAAAAAGATATAAATGTCCAGTCATGTAAAAGGACAGTGAGTATATTGTCCGCCAGGTAATCATACACACATATAATATATGGATACACCAATTGATTTATTTAAGTACAGGAGGGAATGAAGCATTAGCAATTCTCTCTTAATAATTGGAGACAGAGAAAGTGAAATGCTAAATTTTCCCTTTTCCCAAAAAAGTTTGTAAATGAGGTGTGACTCATTTATATATAAGAAGAAATATAAATTATGACCATGTACTGTATATTAAAGATCTAGCTAACAATTCACGGGTTCAGAAAGAAATTGGTATCTGGATATGAGATTAGTAATTAATTCTTAATATTTAAGATCTGCATAGAATATGGAAATAATAATAGTATGAACTGGTGGTGAAAAGAATTAGGGATACAGTAAAAACAATGTAGAATTATATGTTTTTATTTTATTTCATTTTATTTCATTTAATATTAGATTTTTCATTTTTAATTTTATTATTGTCATTTAATTATGATTTTTTTATGCTCATTATTATTGGGGTTTTTTCTATGAAACTACTAAGGAAGGAACTAATAGGAAGTTAGAAAAATATTTATTTACAATTATCATACATGCAAGATGAAAAATCTATCTGAATTTTCCCTTTAAATTAGGAAATGATAATAGTGAATATATTGTTCAATCCTTTCACAATTAGAGACACCGAGTGCCATCTGAGAGGTGCTCGTTTCGTTTGGTGTTATACTGAGAACTACTGTGGTTTCCTTATCATTGCAAGTTTTATTTCTAGCTGTATTTGTATTTTTATTTATTCATTTCTTTTAATTTAATTTAGCGAAATGTACTTAACAGGAATCTCTAATAATAGGTTATGCTATTACATTTTTGTGTAATACAATTTATGAAATCTACTCTCTAAGGTTATATATAAAATATTCAAATAAAGTTTTATTAAAATTCATTATAAATTGGCACATGAGTTCATGGAAAAGCTTTATAATAATGTATAGGTGTACATGTTTCTATTACAAACGTATAAATCTTTAGAATGCTAGCGTTTTAAAAAAGTATTTTCAAAATCAGTCCAATAGAGTAATGTACACCTGTGAGCTAATTAATTACAGGAGACAGACCTTTAAAAAAGAGTCGGTGGTTAGCTGAATCATCATTATTTCGATCTTTCCTCTGATGGAATTGTAACCATACCATGAAATGCGTTAGTATAATTTGATTTAACGAAGATTATCATACAGCACATATATATCATGGACATTACAAGGTGGCACTCTGCTCTAAAGGCAGCTTTCGAGGTGAGCAAGAATTATTACAGAGACTGAATATCAAATCCACAACCAGAGAGTCTGCTAAGTCATTGTTGGGAAACATATCTCTATATATGTTACATCTCTATCCCTGGCTTATTGGATTGAGCAGAGTGTGCTTTGTATTATTTCTGCACAGAAATTTAAACTACATATTATTGTGAACATCGTGTACTATGCTGTTGTTTCATACATTAGGAAAGGAACATCATATACAATTCAACAGATCAGTGAACAGATCAGGATCTATTAGTTCTATAACAGCTGCACCAGTTCATTAATGAATAGAATGTGCAATGTTTTATTAACATATTAATTAACATGTTTAGTTTAGTTTTAATAAAGTCATTTACGTATTAATTTTTGAGAACTCATTAGGATGTGGATTGTGTCAATTGATTCTTCAGTGCTGTGTTATATAGAATATTTTATCTTGAATGTAAAAAGCTGGGTGACTTGAAATAGAAACTGTGTAAGTGTTTTTCACATTTAAGTCTTGATAGTGCCTCCACATGAAGCTGAATTCCTTCTCTGGGCTGTGTTTCTGGAATTTGAATACTGGGGGTCGATTCAGGAGTATCACTGCCCTATACAAGACTTGGTTCCCACCCAAAGAACACTCAAACAATATAATAGTGTAATATGCAACCCTTTGGCATGATATTTATGAAATAGGGTACTAATTTCTCCAAATGTTCTGGTGATATCAAGAGGTACTTCAAAGATACTTAATAACATTAAATTATTATTTTTGTCAGCTGAAATAATACCCAATCACTTTTCTCTGAATGCCGTTGCCCCCTTATTACATTAAGGGCTTAATGTAAACTATTAGATATCACTCACTAAGTGTTATAGAACAAGTTATAAAGTTGTAGATGTCTACCCAGGTTTGTTCCACCATAAATGAATTGTACAAAATAGCTTATTGTATCTACTCCATCACACTACATATTCCTCTGTAGAACACATACGTAACTCACAAGGAAGTATGAAACTATATACATTGCTAGCAACTAATAAATGCTTTACAAACTAAGTTTTAAGCGATTATTATAACATGCTCATAAGTTATTAATTACACTGCATCATACACTCTTTAACTATGAATAGTCCTCCTCTCTGCTAATAGTAAACCTATGTATACATGGTGAAGGTTTTATCACTGTCCTATCTTTACTTCTGTCAGTGTATTTAGTATACTCTGTTGACATCTATACTTATCCTTATACACAATACAAAGCTTCTCTGTCCTCACTGAAACTGCTCATCTTCCCTTCCCATCACATCAACTGTTAGCTGACAACAACTGAGCTTTGCATAATCAATAATTGTCCTTGCTAATGCCACCTCCTTCCTTCTCTTCTCCATCAAAGCATCCTGGGAGTTGTAGTTCTCCAGTGCCTGGCTTTGCACGCGCAGTCAAAGTGCTTCCTCCGGGTTACATATATGTAAACACTACACATAGCACAACCTGCTTCAGTCACTATATTATATATATGTAAATCTTACACATAGCAAAACCTGCTCCTGTCATTATATTAGAGATGCACCTGTATGTCTATTGTCAGCTTGTTTTGCTGGTTGCAATTGTTTACAAGCAAAACTTCTACAACTTATTTCTCTCTGTCTCCTTCTTAGCTCTACAACAGGGACATGATCATCACCTTTGGTCTATCCCATGGTCTATCCGTCTCAGTATTACAGGAGTGGTCTTCATTGGTCTCTCAGTGGTTGGATACTGGTGTCACACTAGACAAGGTCAGTATTCTCTGTACTCCGAGAGCTGGTTTATCACTTGTAGTAAATGCAGAAACGATGTGCTGGTTGTATTCTAATTTATACTAGTTAGTTATACGAGGTGAAAATACAACCAGCGCAGTGTCCCAGCAGCGATTGGACAGGAAAGATGTCTGATATATCTCAGAGTGTGATATACATTACACTGGACACATAGACTGCTCTACTATCTTCTCATTGCCCCTACAATCTATTTTGCACGCTGCGGCAAGACTGATTTTCCTTGCAAATCGCTATTCCTCTGTTGAATCACTCTGTATGTCTCTACACTGGCTGCCTGTCTTCTACTGAATCAATATAAAATACTTTTACTAACCTACAAGGCCATCAACAAAGCTGCACCAACATACATCTCCTCTCTTGTCTCAAAATATCTCCCAACTCGGCAACTGCGTTCTGCACAAGATCTGCGTCTCTCATCCACCCTCATTACATCCTCCCATTCCCGGTTACAGGACTTTTTTCGGGCTGCACCCACTCTATGGAACTCTCTCCCTCGCACAATAAGACTCTCCTCTGGTCTACAAACCTTCAAGCGTTCTCTGAAAACCTACCTATTCAGACAAGCTTATAATTTTCCTCAACCACCCTCTTAACCTCACTACCTTTAGGCTGTTAATGCCTGTTACACAATTTCACACAAGACAACTACCCCCTGACCAACATTGTTGTGTGACAGGATCATTTAGCTTATGAGTCACTTTTACCTTTGCAGTCTGGCTGGGCCAAGATGCAAAATGTATACTTAACCTCATGTGTCAATCTCCCATTGTCCCATAGATTGTAAGCTTGCGAGCAGGGCCTTCTCACCTCTTTGTCTGTTTTACCCAGTTTATTTATTAGTTTATTATGTTTGTCCCCAATTGTAAAGCGCTACGGAATATGTTGGCGCTATATAAATAAATGAAGATGATGATGATGATTGCCCTTTTCTATAGTCAAAGAGCTAGATTTACTAAACTGCGTGTTTGAAAAAGTGGAGATGTTGCCTATAGCAACCAATCAGATTCTAGCTTTCATTTATTTAGTACTTTCTACAAAATGACAGCTAGAATCTGATTGGTTGCTATAGGCAACATCCCTACTTTTTCAAACCAGCAGCCTAGTAAATCTAGCACAAAGTGTCCAGCAATGAAGTCTAAGGTGAACAGACCTGTCGTATATACATATATATATATATATATATATATATATATATATATATATATATATACATACATACATACATACAGAGAAAAAAGCTTGCCAAATACATTGCTCCTCACATAGGTTTTGCTGAACCACTATGCTGTTTATTTTCCTGTCAGGATGGATAATACAGCCTCTGGAGTGTTTCAGCAATTACACCAGACATATTCAAAATATTTACAAAGTCCCATAGCCCTAACACTGGCTATTACAGTTAAATCCCTAGCTGGACACTGGACACTTGTTGGAACCAGTCTTCCACCCCTAGCTATTTAAGCTTCCTGTAAAAGCATTGCTCTAGCTGATTCCTTACTTGATTAGGCCCAGGTGCTACACATATATTCCTGTACTGTGTGTGTGTGATGGTTTACAAAGATAGCCCTGTCTGCATCCTCAACCTGCAGATTCCCAGGGAAACTACCATACTTTCCTCAATTAGTATGTGGCAAAGTGCCCCTATTGCCACAATATATATGTGTATATAAGTCTATATATATAATTTGTATATTAGCAATATTGGTATTTTCTTTAAGAATTCTAAAAATATAATTTTATAAATACACATAATTATAAATACATGCATAGTATATTATATTATAACATTATATTTAGTGCTTGTTCTGATACCTCCATCTTTTATTATGTTAATATTTGTGGACAGATTCTAGTTACTGACTAAACCTCTTCATTTGTCCAGCGACCACAGTGGCAAACCCATGCTCCTCATTACATATATGACTGGGGATTGGCGGGAATCTCTGTCTTTGTTGTTTCTTTAGGATGGACTCATTGTAAGAAGAACAGTATTTGCCTTACTTGAGATCAAAGATCCAGAGCACTGTGTTGTCAACCTTCTATTCCCTTTGATTAAAGTCTTACAAATACAAAAAAATGCACCAGTTGTCAAATACGAAGATTGAAATCAGTTGTAAATTTAAATCTTAAAATGGTAAAAGATCAGTATTTAGAATGTGAACTAAATTAGTGGGACAATCATATGGATTCCATGGTGTCAGGATAAAGCTGAACTATACAATTTTGATAGTAAAATGGCTGCAGTCTACATCATCTCCAGTTTGGTTTATGTTTGTGGAATCACAGCAGACCTAGCAAACTTCCAACTGTCAAGAAAGAAATGACACACCCGAAACTCCTGGGATTAACCATTTCTTCAGGGATATCCTGGAAGAACTAATATGAATAGGATCCTCTGAGCTTGAGGCTTCAGCCACTTGAACTGGTTTCCTATTAATGTTTTACATTGTTAGAGTTAACTTTCCTCATTGCAAACTTCTTTCCCTTATCTCTGATTCACTTTAATATCCAGCTGTGTAGCATTTCCAAGGTGTCCAGAACTGGATATATGTCACAATTCTACTGGATACAGTTGATTCTCTGCACTGCCTAAAGGTGTGGCGATCTGGTATCAACAGCAAAAGAGTCTGGTTAACGTATACAGGACACAAACAGACTGCTGAGTGCCATATCAGAAAATGGAAGAACAAGCTGGATCAGCAACAATCAGAAGCATGAACAGTACCAAACAACAGGCAGAAGAGAATTCAGGAACAGTCTAGGTCAGAATTCACTGAAATCAGCCACAAGATGTACAGGATCACTGGAGTAAAGGGTTGGAGCCTAATACTCTGGCACTGCCCTGTGCACTGAGCAGGTTTAAATAGCTGAGCTGATAAGTAGGGTGGGTCTCAGGTCAGCACACATGACCACAGGTTCAAAGCTCTTAAAGGGCCTTGCACCTCCTGTTGTACAGAGAAGGATTGTGACACAGAACTCTGCACCTGGAGCACAGGGAGGAGTGCGCTGGACAGTGCGTTCGAAAAGTAACAGCCAGATTTTGATGTGTGACAATAATGTAGAAGGTAGCACCTAATGGCCTAAACAACTGGTTCTGAACTTCATCATTTTGTTCAGAATCTGTAGAATAATGGCTGTATTTTTAATAATGTCCCTCCGTGGTCTTACAGCCCTGATGAGAGACTCATTTCAGAAGTGTTGGACCAATCTGGGTCATCATAAAATAGGCCCACTTATGGGTCTTCCTGTAAAAGAGAATTTACAATTCCTGTGCACTGTTCCTCTGTGCCTGATGACTGTGGTCTTAGCTTGAAGTACAATTTATAACTGTCTCCTAAAGTATTTTGATCTCTGGGAAATATATCAGGCAAATTCTACCTTTGCTTTGGTCTGGTAGCAGGAACTAATGAGATGTTGGCCTGATGACTGTCCTTTTCTTGGGCAATGATTCTGATTGAAGTGTCTTGTACATATGTGAGACATGACTTGGATCTGTAAAGCAAGGATATGGGCCGACCTAATTTCCCTAATATAAAGGGGGACCTCAGAACACTAGACCTAGACATATATCATAAAGAATAGATCTTTCAGAAGTACACTGCTTAGATTATAAGGTGAAATATTAGAAGACCAATAGTAATAATGATAATTATTTATTGGTTTGCGATTTGTTACGTACGTAGCTATCGTTTAAAATAAAGAGTGTCCAATTCGATCGCTGTGGGTCCTAAACACATAGGTTTTATTCACGCAGTATATTAAAACAAAGCTTGGCATGCATAAGCATGCACCTGATAGCAATAACACAAGTTTCTATCAGAATGCTCTCTGGGGTCCAATGCCAGAGCTCAACAATTTCTAAACTGTACAGTAACAGTAATGACATCACAGAGATATACAGTTACAGTTGTAAGGTCTTCATTCATTGGTTGAAGGGTCTTGCACTCTCAGGTACTCGACGTGGCATTGGTAGATTCCTCTGGTCATTGTTTAGCTGTAGACACTGGGTGACTCGAAACTGTTTGGAATTTCACCATATTCTGTGGCCATGCATTTCTTGAGGTGGGGGTCAACTTTCCATTGTGTGTACTTATCTAGATTCCCACCTCTAGACCTGTCTAAACCACTTTTTATGATTCCTGTGTTCTGAACATTTAGTGTATGAAAAAGTGATATTATTTATAACTAGCGTTCGCAAGGTGTGAAAGATTCAGTATTAGCACCAGAAACATTCCCATGAAATTGCGAACAGAATGATACCAAACTTGCTGTAGTTCAAATAATGGAAACATTAATTAGTCTTTTAACCACAATATATTTTATATTAAAAAATAGAAGACACATTGAACAAACTTATATTTTATAATAAAAGTTATGTTGCATGCAATTCTCATCGCAACTGACTGTAGTGTACAGAGATTAATCATTTACTACCTTCGTCCAATTATTTATCTTTAACAGTTCCACCCTTTGATAACCTACATAACACTCTCACCTTTCCAGATTCTATTGTATGATCCTAATAATGCACTTCATTTTCTGTGATGTTTGTCCCTCTTAATAGCATCACATTGTCACTTTTCTGGGGTCACCTCAGCTGATCGTGTACCACACTTCAACATAGCAGGAATACTTCTGATACATAAGCCAATTACCATAAAGACACCAACTATAAGGATAACAAGCTTGCATATACCCGTTACCAATTCTTGTGCCCATTATCTTGGCCCACCAGTTATACCTGTATGTGTCATCGTACAACTCGGTTATACTATCAATTTGTTTAGCCAGGGCTTGTATATATTTATAATTTAGGGTTCCCTGAGTAGTCTTAGTAGGGTCCAATGCAACCATGATCTGGGATCTTTTGCACTCTGTAATTAAATTTGTAGCTAAAGGTTCCCATGGAATAATATTTCTTTTGTCTCTGTGTTCATACTGTGTGTGTAAGTATGGAGGTGACATTGGTCTGTGAATGTCACTAATTATATAATGGGAAACAGTCATTATTCCAGGAACTTCTCCTCCTTGAAAAACATATACCTTTGGAGCTTGAAGTTAACCATTTGCTTGACGTTAACCATATAAGGCACAATATAATCTGTTATATCAATACATAATATTGTCGCAAAGTACCCCATGCCTAGCATTTCCATCTGGCAAATCTCAGATTGTATAATATTTAAACAGTAACCTACTGGAACCTTCCCAACTAACATTCTCTTATGTCTATTAAGAGAACCTCATTTATGATGTCCTTCAGCCTCTCTGGTTAACGGTATTTTAATAATATTGGTGGGTCTTTCATCAATACTTGTGGGGCGGGCTATTGTCTGATCATTCTGTTCAGCTTCCCAATATTCAAATTGATTTTGTATGTGAAGCACTTCGACACTGCAGAGATCTGTCTACTGAGTATTGGTGAAGTTTCAAAATAGGGGATAATATAATATCTCCCTTCTATTGACTTCTGCCCCCGTAATTCGAGTAACTCAGGGATGTTTAGTGAATAAGGTACTAGGCCTACATTATTTTATCCCTGAGTCATGGGAGAACATACCCATCATTCAGTGTGGTTTAAGACCTTAACAACCAATGAATGATAATCATCTAATGGATGTCTGCCCAGGTTCAAATTATTATTAGACTGACATCGCTGGATGAACTTCTCTTCAATTATGGGGTCACAGTACGTACAGACACACTATTCTTCACACAAAAGCCCCTCACACTGTCTTCGAGCTCCAAGGCTAGCAGACTTTTTCTTTACTCCTGAACTGAATAATGTTTTAGGTTGAACTGATTGTGCTAACATATTCTCTTTCACCATCACTACCCGAACCAATCTTCATCTCCTGATCACTGCAGCAAAAATAGATTGCAGTAGAAAAAATAACGATAAGAAAAATACTGGTAAAAAGATAAAATAGAAAGACTGTATCTCCAGGATGGGAGAGTAGTCGTTGTTTTTAGTATTACGGAACAGATTCATGAGTGACGGGGTTGTAGCATCTGCCTCGGCCTTGTCTTGAACCTTCTCCAGATTGTAGACTTTTCTGCAGTGGGTGGAATGGATCCAAGTGTCTCTTTCTGCTACTTTCAGAGATGCCGTGCCAGTCATCAATACTTGGTACAGGAATTCCCACCTGTCTGTTAAACAACTGGAGTGTAGGAAATTGCAGTTCACAACATATTCCCAGATTCAACGTGACGACCGTTATTGTCTGGCCTATCAGGAAACAGTATTCTGAAATCCCTTTGTTACTGTCTCAACTGTTTGCTCCTCTTTAAAATAAATTGAACAGTCATTTTCTTGTTATATTTTTAATCATCTTGGGGATTTACCATCAAGTGAGGTTGTCTGCCAAAAAATGTATCTCAAATGGTGACAGGTTAAGAGGTGGTCTAGGAGTGGTTCTGTTGCTGTGAATGATTAGTGGCAAAGCTTCCAGCCCCTCCAATCTAGTTTCAGCTATCACTCAACTCAATTCATTCCTGATAGTACCATTTATCTTCTCTACTACTTACTGGCTACTTCCTTGGGTAGTTGTATCACTATCAGAAGTCCGTTTATGTGATGTCAGTGCACTACTGGTGTCCTGCTACTGTCATAAAGCCCCTAAGATGCCATAGAGCCCCAAAGTCACACACTATCCTAAAAACATATAGTCAAACACTATCCTACAGTCAGTGTATATATTAACTGATTTACCCTCTGCCAACTCACATGCCTTTCTCAATCTCATGA
Organism: Mixophyes fleayi; assembly: GCF_038048845.1. NCBI lineage: Eukaryota > Metazoa > Chordata > Amphibia > Anura > Limnodynastidae > Mixophyes > Mixophyes fleayi. The sequence goes on along the minus strand of NC_134405.1, from coordinate 10,982,433 downwards.
GTTCAGCTACTTGGGCTGAGTGAGGTGGGCCAAGGGGTTCAGCTTTTATGGCACTTTCGTCATCTATAACAGTAAAACCAGTACATGTCCATCTGTCTATGACAAATCCCATCCATATAAAACATAACATTTTTACATTTTCTAAAGGGGGTCACGTATGTCAGGTCTTGTGGTAAGAGTCTGATTCAAGTATTCTATACAATTATGCATATCTCTATACCTGCTAAATTTCACCTTCAGCTAGAGTCGCCTCTCCTTCCACACTTTGTGAATTTCAAAGCACATTTCGCAAATCTTGCTGAGCAGACATGCCTAATTTGGGCAGAGTTTAGAAGGACAGATACTGCATGTGGTGTATAAACTGTTGAATGGTCCAAAATTAACTTCTGCCGGTACATTCAAGGGATAATTGTGCACTTCTCCTGTACCACCAGAGTTTGAACTGTTCTCCTAGATAAAAACAAATTTAAAGCAGAATGTAATACATATCTGGCCATCCCCGTGTCTGAGAAAAAGAAGTTTAATTAGTACCAGATATAAAACACATTTTGTTTTCATTTATTTTTAGTTCTTATCACTAGTCTATTTAAGAATCTGGATCAGATCACAAGTGCAGCCCAGATTTCAGGCATTAGCCTGCTGACTTATGTACCCATTACATGGCAGCTTATGTTATATATCGATGTTAATCTTTCTCTAGTCTTTTTTCAATTATTTGTCACTTTTCTCTATCCCCCGTTACATTGTTCTTATTGGGTTTAATTCTATAGTATCAGTGCACTCAGGGTCAATTAGCTAGAACCATTGTCACTACCCAATGGAAATCTCTCTTTTACTACTGTGTGAGGGGGTTTATTTGATGCCTACAGTAATAAATGTGAGTGGGACAATTTTTCCCCCTCGCTGATCTTTGAAAATATATAAACAATTGCTGGAATTATAACAATGTATTTCCATCCCTCCTCTAAAATTAATACATTTAAAAGGCTCACTATTTTCCCTGGCTGCACTTTGGCTATTATCCACATAAGGTGGGGGTGTTGCTGTTGCTTGTTCAGATTTTAAACAATTGTCTTTATTCTCCTGTGCTAATTTCTTGCCTACCAAACCTGAGCTTCGCACTGCCACAAATTTAAACACGTGATATGTTTAATCCTTAATTTTCTTGAACTTAGCATTCAAATCTTATCTTTAACTGTATTCAATATATCAGGTTCAAAACTACTAACATTAGTAGAATTTTTCACACATTCAGCAGTTATTACTTTTTTCTTTTTCCAATTCTCACAATACACACTTGCTCTAAGTCTATACTCATAATGTATATTATAGATCCTTACGGTCCTACCATATACTTATGGTCTTATGACACTTGGGTAGGTTAAAAAAGACCAAATTATTAACCAATACAGGTCTCACATGATTTGCGCATCTGCGGAGTCGTTAACGTTACTAAAGCGACATTTCCTCACTCTTCACACTGGGAACGTTTTCTCCCAATGAGGAACCACTTCCTGACTGGAATTTTATTTTCCTTTGAGGTATTCCTTTCTGCTTAGAAAATATTTTTCTATCTATGTGAGGTATCCAACCTCCCACGAGGAATCTAACCTTCCCGCTTAAAAACTTGTTCCTGCAAGGTATCCCTTCCCGTTTAGAAAATATTTTTCTTTACGGGGTAAACTCTGTATATATTTAACACAATTAGATTATAGTATAATATATTACAATACAGTTTACCATGTTCCAAAAGGTTTTAATTGCTTAGCTGGATGATACCATTAATCATCCGCGTTGTGTACCAATCATACGCTAGGCCGGAGAGTACTATTAACCGCCTGCATATCATGCCAATACATATGCGAAACATGAGGCAGTGTCATTAACCATCCGTGTTGCGTGACTATACAGTGTAATCTCTTCGCTACACATACGTGCACATTCATAAACACACTTTGCTAGTAAAATTTCCTATTGTTGGCAATCATGTATTTTTAAATACGTTTAACAAATTACTTTACTATATACAAACAAAACAGAATTTCTATTATATCTTTATGCATAAATCTGTGGCAGTATAGAAACGTAATATGCACTATTAAAACAAACGCTGTGCCTAGCACTCGCAAAACAGGACTATGAAACAGAATATGTCCTTCGTCCCTATGTTCGCTCCAGCTTCTCCGAAGAGACTCTTAAACCAGGAATTTGTTTTATCAATACAAGAGGTAAATTAAAAAGTATAGAACATTAAGCGTTCTTACATTCTCTGGTGCGTCCACCCTATGTTGAGAAACTAAAATTCATATGTCTGCGAGTCCTGCAGTAGAGTGGATTCCTGCTCAGAAGATAAGTCTAACTGTCTATTTTAATTTCATAAATTCTTTGACTCGTGACAGTTTCTGTGTGCCTGTGTTTGGGTGCATCAGGAAATCTTTCAAGAACCTTTTTCTTTAACATAAATTAATTGCAATCAATTCAGCAAGACAGAGACCTAGTAAGTGATCTTGGAGTACTGATTTAAAGGGCTGATGTTGAGTGCTGCTGTAAATGGAAATTGAAGTCGACACTTAGAGAAATATGAAGATTTCTGTATTGTTCATAAAAGGTTGAGATAAGCAAGGTCCTGGCATTAAGATAAACAAATATTGATATAGAAGCTCATTGAGGGTGGACAACACTCCACACCACATCATTCAAAGGACAAATAGTGAGGTCACTTTTACTTTGCATCCTACAAATCCTAGATGCAGATTGTTTTGTGTATTTCCTAACTTAAAATATTGTATTGAACCTTTGTGGTTTGCTTTAAACTTGTAAATTAAAATTATTCTGTATTTTTTAACCATGACAGAGAAAGAAATCAGTGGACGGCATCAAGAAGACACAAGTTAGCATCTTGCTTTCCAGACTAACAGAAAATTAAAACTTTTCCCCATTCCTCTTTATATTTTCATCATCATCATCATCACCATTTATTTATATAGCGCCACTGCTTCTGCAGTGCTGTACAGAGAACTTATTCACATCAGTCACTGCCCCATTGGAGCTTACAGTCTAAATTCCCTAACATACACATACACAGACCGAGAGAGACAAAGGGAAATTTAATAGCAGCCAATTAACCTACCAGTATGTTTTTGGAGTGTGGGGGGAAACCGGAGCACCCAGAGGAAACCCATGCAAACAAGGGGAGAACATACAAACTCCACACAGATAAGGCCATGTTTGGGAATTGAACTCATGACCCCAGTGCTGTAAGGCAGAGGTGCTAATCTCTTAGCCACCGTATTGCCCCTTGATGTTCCATCTGACCTGACCACTGATACCTCTAATCAGTGAGAGCAAATAAACATCTTGCTTCAAAGACCTGCTTGACAACGTCTTCAATATCACTGTAATCCTGTGACCTGTCGATTAGACCCTAAAATCTAATCCGTTCTCCGGCTGATTCTGAGGTTTGGACTCATGCTTTTCCAGTACCACCGCTCTGCCTACTACCAGCAGCTCTGGTCAGTGTGATAGGCCAGGGAGGATCCATCCACAGCAACCAGGATCCGGAGTAAGAGGTCCCAAGTACAGGAGTACACTTGCAGTGACAGTCACCCAGAAGGAACGTGGTTCTGAGCGCCATAAAGGAGTTCAGTGGTGGCAGTATTATAAGCCCCTCCTACTGCGGCAAGAGGGCGCATTTGGGATAACATAAGGGAACGGTGGCAAAGTAAGCCCAGACGGTTTCCAGCAGGAACAGACAGAGTGGCATAGGCGGTCCATCCTGTCACAGATTTCTGGAATCTTGGAGTACTGATTTAAAGGGGTGATGTTGAGAGCTGCTGTAAATGGAAATTGAAGTTGACACTTAGAGAAATAAGAAGAATTCTGTTTTGTTCATAAAAGGTTGAGATAAGCATGGTGGACAACCCTCCACACCACAGCATTTAAAGGACAAATAGTGAGGTCACTTTTATTTTGCATCCTACAAATCCTAGATGCAGGTTGTTTTGTGTATTTCCTGACTTTATATATTGTATTGCACATTTGTGGTTTGCTGTAAATTAAAGTTATTCTGTATTTTTTAACCATGGCAGAGGAAGAAATCAGTGAACGTCATCAAGAAGACACAAGTTAGTGTCTTGTTTTCCAAACTAACAGACAATTAAAACTTTTCCCCATTCCTCTTTATATTTTTCTTGCTTGTTTACATGGTAAGCATAGTTGGCAACCTTGGCACGATGACTGTTGTCCATAGGACCTCCAACCTCCACATTCCAATGTACTACTTCTTGGGCAACCTCTCCATGGTTTATCTCCGCTACTCCTCAATGACACCTAAAAAGCTTTATGACGTTTAGTTCAAGATAGAGACTATCTCAATCAATGGTTGTGCTCTTCAGCTCAATTTACTTTAGCATTCAATGAGGGTCTCCTACTCTCAAGCAGATATATATATCAATAATGTCCGAGAAAAATATTTGTATCAGGCTCCTTGCTTCAGCTATTGGCCTCTTGTTGCCATCAGTGTAGACCAGCTGTGAATTCAGTCTCCGATTCTGTGGATCAAACCGTATAGACCACTTCTATTGTACAGCTACCACAGCATCTTCCATGTTAATATAATTATTTTAAGATCCTGTACTAAAAATGTAAAAACAATTCAATATAATAAAGCGCTTAATGTTAAATTGAAAAAAATGTCTACTTAGAAAAAAAATACTGTAGGTATGAATATAAAAATTGATATAAAATATATATAAAAATGTCTTGCAAGGCAAATTTCTGCAAATGCTTCGAAAAGGGTCAGAAAGATCATTTCAAACATCCGCACATGCTAACATATGCAACGCTTTTTAGATAAAATAACTTTCTTCTGTTGTTACTGAGACGCACACTTTCACCTACCTCTATTCGGGGCACAGTTAGAAGTTTGTTGGGGCTTTTGGGAAACAAAAATGTCACAATGGCGTTGGCCCTGCCAAGATCTTATATAGTGTTGTTTTATGAGATGAGATGTGTCAGGTGTGCAGGTGAAATGTTGATCATCCCAGTAGATTGTGAGCATCAAAGCCATGTTTGGCAGGGCCGTCTCTTCCATTGGGCACAATGGGCAGGTGCCCGGGGGCCCTGCAGGCAAGGGGGGCCCGTCCGAATCCTCAAAAAAAATAAATATTTTTTTTTAAAATACTTACCTTGCGGTCACATCAGCTGTGACCCGGCTCCCTCCCTGGTCCCCTCTTCCGTGCTGTGCTCGCAGTGATTGCTGGGCGTGATGTCACACCCAGCATTCACTGCAACCACAGCACGGAAGAGGGCAGAAGAGACTCAGCGGCGTGGAAAAAAGAAGAGGATTGGACTTAAGGTAAGTTAAGGGGGACCCTATATATATATATAGATATAGATATATATATATATATATATATATATATATATATATATGTAAAAAAAAAAGTGATTATATATATAATCACGTTTTTTTTTAAAATACATATGTATTTTTTTTACACCCACACACACACTATTTATATATATATATATATATATATATATATATATATATATATATATATATATATATTTATTTTTTTTAGGGGCCCAGTTCACTGCATTGCCCGGGGGCCCATAAAGTAGTTAAGGTGGCCCTGGTGTTTGGTCATCATTATCACCCATCAGTTACACCAGCTCTGGTCCAGGTGCAAACCTTAGATCTGAATAGCAGTGTACCTCTGACTGCACCAGGACAAGTATCGGCCCCACCTGTGTGTTAACGTAACAAATTTAAATGTGTTTCTATGTTTATGAAAATGTCTTTTAAAGGATCATTTGTTTTTTACCCCCATATCCAATAACAAGGACATGTGAGGAGATAGACACAACAACAATTTCTCTTTGTAGATCATCAGGTCTGTCATGGGAAGTTTACAAGCACTGGGATATGCAAAATTCTTGTAGTGTATTGGGTGTAATTTTCCTTCTTTCCTCATCATTGTATCACCAACAGCATATTAGTTACTATTATATTTATTTTACATGGATCTCTCAGCACTGCCAGCAGTGAAGGCCAGATTAAAGTCTTCCATGCATGGCTCATCTCTCCAGCTTTACATAAAATACATATTATCAACATTAGTGAAAGTAAGTTTTTCCTTTGGAAAGATCGTTTGACTGTGTTGGGCCAAACCAGGCTCAAAATACTGTGTGTGAAAAACAACAAAGGCCGTTCTGATCAACATCTCATCAGGATCTATCAATTGAAGTGAAAAATCAATAAAAGCATTCTGCCATTGTGTGCGACAATCAGCCAACCACACCTCTTATCTTCTCAGTTTTGGTTGACAAAGGGCTTCTCTACACAAGAATTTTCTAAAATCAAAAATCAAAAGGAACACAACTTGATAAAACCATGAGGAAATCGATCCATTGATCTCAATGCTATGCTACCCTTGCTGACCACAATGACACCAATGTAACACGTGGCTAAGACATTAAAGCAAGAAAATGATGTTTATTCCAAGCCAATCAATGGTTGTTACAATATTTTACTTTTGTCGTCGTCTGTTTGGAACACACTGTAAAAAAGATGTACGTGGACAACCTGAATTGTCGAAGTCAGCAAATTGGATAAAGTCATTTCAATTAAAGTCGAGCAAACTTGGTTGTCTTTGTTTGAAAAGATGCGTACGGTACGCTTTGACGTACAAGGGCACGCGACGGCGTGAAAGGGCGTACGCATCCACTACACGTGGCAGCAACAGTAATTGGTCTTTTACCATACATTCGCACAAACACGCATACTAATAAAATAGTACACATTATTGGTAGTTGCAACACATAGTCAGTTATGTCGAAATATAGTAGTATTTATATGTTATATCAGAGTTACATGCATATTAGTGAAATACACGGAACGGGTTAAAGGAATAACATCATGAGTGGTATCATAATGAACCTTGTTACATATCCTACTGTTTGGTGCGCTCTGCGAGGGAATCGCAGAGTGCATACGCAAGTTATGAATGATAGGGAATTATGAACTACTTAAGACTAAGGAATCCTGGCGGGAAGAGCAGAGCATACCCCCTGCAGAGATGACCCCCTCCTTTGGATTCCTTAGGATGAACCAGCCAATGATTGACGACCCCTTGGACATTCCTGAGACCCGGACCAATAGATGCAAGCCATACCATCTTCATTGTATTACTGGATCCAGAGCGCCTGCGATAAGTAACGGCTGTATTTACTATTACTTTGCTTGAGCATATTTTTCCACTTATTGCGAATAAATCTTTGTGCTTTGGAAACACAAATCGAGGTTCGACAATTGTTATTGGTTAGCGACGATACGCCCATTAACAGAATCTTTTGTCATTTATATTTTCGGACTGCATCCATAATGACCATTTTCACCTCTTGGTTCCTCAGACTGTATATGAGTGGATTTAACATAGGTATCACTACTGTGTAGAAGACAGAGACTACCTTATCTTGTTTCTTAAAGACACTGTCAGGGGAGCGTAAGTAAATGAAGAAAATGGTCCCATAGAAGATGAACACACACATGAGATGTGAAGAACACGTACTGAAGGCTTTCTGCCTGCCCTCAGCAGATTTCATACATAAAATGGAAGAAACAATTAGAGAGTATGAGATCAGGATTGTCAACATAGAACCAATACCACATGAACAAGTGAAGAATACAGCTATCATGTCACATGGGAGAGTCCTAGAGCAGGACAATCTGAGCAACGGAAGGAGGTCACAATAGAAGTGCTCAATAAGGTTTGAACCACAAAATTGTAGATTAAAAACACAGCTGGTCTGCACTGATGACTGCAAGAAGCCAATACATGAGGCAAGGAGAACCAGACACAGACATTTTTTCTTGGTCATTACTAAAACATAATGGAGAGGATGGCAGATAGCAATATATCGATCATATGACATGTTTGAGAGTAGGAGAGCCTCAGTGACTGCTAGGGAAGCAAAGGAGAAGAACTGAAGAGCACATCCATTGATGGAGATGGACTTTTTCTTGGACAAAAGGTCAAAAAACATTTTAGGTGTTATCACTGAGGAGTAACAGAGGTCCACCATGGAGAGGAAACTGAGGAAATAGTACATTGGAGTGTGCAGTTTTGAGGTCTTATGGACAACAGTTATCATGCCGACATTGCCAACTATGGTCACCATATAAACAAGCAAGAAGAATACAAAGAGGAATGGGACCAGGTTTTCATTGTCTGTTAGTCCGGAAAACGCAAAGACTCTCACTTGTGTCACATTTATCATGTCCACTGTTTCCTCTGTAGTGATAAAAAAAAACAACTCATTAGTTCACAAGTCTAATGCAAACCACAAAGCATATAATGTAAATAACGCTATAAAATACGCAAGACAACCTGCAACTAGAAATTATGGGAAGGAAAATGAAAAGGCTGCATTATTTTCCTTTTATATAAAGCCCTCTGATCTGGTTGTAGAGTGTTGTCAGATTTATATTAAGTGTTCAGAAGCGGAGTTTACTGGCTAGCATACACAGTGTCATGGTTACTGGTAGTGAAAACTCCTCTAGCAAAATTGTCCAGTGTAAACCCAATGACTAAACCAGAAAGGTGTGTGAGTGCTCACTCACTTGCAGTGTGAGGGTGGAAGAAAGTCATCCAGGTTAACTACAAACTATTAATCAGCTGCTCTCTATGCTGGATTATATTTGCTCTGTACCATTTTATAACCACCCCACCTATCACCTACTGCAGTAAATATCTCACCCAATTGTATCATAACTACATACAAAATAAATAAATTGTAAATAATAATGACAATTGAAAAGATTTGAGAGATACCTTTAGTCTCTGCTACAACCTGCCATATAAACCTCCTCATTATCTTTGATGACCTATTTCAACCTTGTGGGGAGAGAGAGGCGGGTTCCCTTCAGATGTGATATGCAAAGCGAGCAGTAATATGTATACATCCACTAAGCAGTACAGGCTGAACACACAAGTAACTGATGAGGAAGTTTTTGTCAAGGACGTCCTAGCAGCCCTATAGTGTGATATCCATCATCCCCTAAGTTCTGGCTAATTCCGGAATTGCTGGAAAATGGGAAGAAAAAAATATTTCATTTTTTCTTCCTTCAATCTGAAGAGCAGCACAAGACTCACAAAGCAGCAATTAACATGTGCAAAGTTTAGCTTTCTGGCAAGCAATAATCTACATGAAGGAGTATTATAGTATTATAGGTTCTATAATTAACTGTCATTCTTCCATTTTGGGCAACATGAACTACACAGGGGGAGAGTGGAACTTATGCTATGAAATGCTGCTGTTATAACTGAATTTAAATATATATTATGTAAATAAATATGTTTTTTCCTTTCCCAAACACCGACCATGCACACTAGACACATTTAGTCAAAAGCCAATTAACCTTGTTCATTAGAGGAAGCCCATTTGTTGAGCATACAAACTCCATGCAGATATCACTCTAAATAAAACCAAGTTTGACAGTGTTATAAACAGCAATACTAGCCACTGTGCCCCAGCTGGACAAGCCACAGATGCACAAGACCTATTGCTATGACTGACAGATCATACAAGGCTCTGGCCTTACATCCAGCTTACACTGACATTACTGAGCACCTCCTGTCCCTCTTCACTTGCCTGATCACATACCAAATATCTCTCCCAAACATGCAATGTAATAATGTTTCAAACAAGCATTCGCCTTACATAGGTGCATTGCATTATGGGGTTTCTGTTTATCTAAAATATCAGGACCAGGCTCATCTCTGTTTAATATTTAATGAAAAAAAAAGTTTTAACCTGAATTTCCATTAACAGTCACAATTAACACCTCCAATTTAAGACTCCCTAGTACAGTAACCAGGCACCTGTGGTGTTGAGTATAAGTAAATGTTTTGTTTTCCTGGCAAGAGTCACAAAGGAACACACACACACTCATAAACACACACACATATCATACTTGCCAACTTTTCCTCATTGGCTTCAGGGAGATCACGTGGGGAGGTGGGCATGCAGGGGCGGGGCTTCAGGAATCACATTATTTTGGTCCCGCCCCGAAACAATTGTCACAATTTTAACCAATTACAGCAGGAGGCGGGGATAAGATGATGCAATATTTGCGTCAATAAGCCCCACCCCCACCACTTATCTATTGCGGGGGTGAGAACCAGGAGGTTGCCCTGCTCTCCCGGGAGTCCAGGAGGTCTCCAAAAAATGCGGGATTCTCCCGGACATTCCGGGAGAGTAGGCAACTATGCGTTAATGAAAGCAGCTAAAGAACCTCTAGAGACTGAATTGTCTTTTACATTTCTGTCTCCATTACAGAAGTCATATTGTCTTACCTGTCAGTCTTTGATTAAATCTTGGTCTCCATGAAAATGGCCACTTATATAGGCATCAATACATGGACATAGGACCCAATTTCTGAACTGTGTCATCATGCCACAGATGGCGAAGCCAACCATGTCTTGTACTGGCTCTGCATCAGGGAGAATGCCAGACTCTTCAGGGAGTGAGGGAGATCACCCCTATTTCAGGGAGTCTCCCTGACATTCAGGGAGAGTTGGCAAGTATGACACATATACACACACACACATACACATATACACACACACATATACACACACACATACACACACACACACACACACATATACACACACACACATACACATACACACACACACATACACACAGTATACATGCTGATCTACGAAGATGAAATAATAGGGCACAGAACCTCCTTTAACACGGACAGTCCATCTCTTGACCACCAAGGATTAGAGGGATATGATGACTGTCTCTGAAATTCTAATAATATTTTGCATAGTGTGGGAAAGCCCAACTTACTTACACAGAAGGATTTATGGCCAACTCCGAATCAGGCCCAACTTGCACAGTGATATCCCACAGGATGGCAAAGATAAAGTGGAAGAGTAGTGGAGATAAAGCTTCACTACAATTTTGCTAATCAATAACAATTGTGACATCACAAGTCAGTCCATAGAATATTGTAATGCCCTTCCCTGGTCAGACTCTTTTTAGACGAGCAATCTATATATCTGAGCCAAAGGCATATCTATTTATAGAATATAGATATTGTCAACTGGAGCCAGTCTTGCTTACAAAGTGGTTTAATTCAGACTATTCATGCAGCCACCATTATGCTGTTATTCTGATGCTGATGTTTTTTGAAAACATTTGTAGAACAATTGCCCCATTAATTTAATACCTGGAACTCTGCCCTCTTGAGGAAGAGATTATGCACTATATGAGCCAGAATACAATGTTGTGCAATAACAAATTTTTGGATAATCAAATCTCAAGCAAGGTTTCATTTTGGCTTCCAAATCACAGACCGGTGAGGATTTTTTACTGTTTTTCCATAAATAAGAATGGTGGTCTTTGTCTCTGTATGGAACATAGGGGGGTAAATTTATTATTATTAATAAAAAAAAATGCCTTATTCCACTCATTTCCAATTTGACCTTTAACCAGTTTATCAGTGTCAACCATTGTTAGACTCTTTACAGATCATGAAATTAAGAGAGATAAAACCTAATTCATATCAGGCATGAGTATAAATGGAAGACAGCCTCTAACACCAAGGTTGGCCAATATAAATATGTAGGTATAGCCGTTGTCATGTTTAATGTCTTGGCCATTTACCAGGTTTATGTCAATGACATTTTTCTGGAACATCTAGCTACTTTCATATTGGTATATCTGGGCAATATATTAATATTTTCCTCATCTCTGGATACCCATTGAAAGCATGATTGCTTAGTTTCATCTATGTTCATAGATAATTCTTTATATGATAATTTAGAAAAGTGTGTTTAAGAGATTGTTGAGGTTCCATTTATAGGTTAAAAAATATCTAGTTCAGGTCAACTGCAGTCGATGGTAGCAATGAGACCCGGTTGTGAATGGGTCCTTCTTTTAGACTTGTGTTGTGCATTAAAGTCCTTTTTGGGCTTTCAGGATTGTAGGATCCCCCAAATTTTGATCTGGTGCCCAGCTAAGGAAAGTCACATCTCTGGACTAAGCCATTTTAAAGTGGCCACAACCTAAAGATTTGAAGTGTCTTCAGATGGTCCTGAGTTTTACCAATTAGCATAGATAGAACTTTGGTGGTGGGGGGGGTGTTTCTCAATTTTCGGCTAATCCCCCCAAAACAAAGAAAATGTTATCCCTGCAGCTTTTCTCCAGAACAATGTTCTCCAAGAAGAAAGATCAATACATAAGTAATCAGCATACTTAGCAGATAAGGGAGCTTTTGAGGTGTGATGACAGATGTTTCATATATTTTCACTGTGTAAACAGACCACAAAAACTTTAAAAATCTTAAATCAGTAAAAAGACTGAGTGCTGGGCTGCCTATAAACCAGTAACTAAGAACATCAAAGCAGGTGATCTCTAATGCAGTTTCCTACAGGAAACACATAAACACATAACATGAACACATAAGGAATTACAGAACTTCTAGAGTACTAGAAAAGTGACTTAAGAAACTGCAGATGTATTAGGAAAAGTCAATGAAGAAATGTAATCAGAACTGTAACCATACAACCTATGATGGCTTTGGATTGATAATTAATAGTAAAGGGGTCTGTATGTACACATTGGTAAAGAATGCTGAATTTATATGCAATATAATTCCTAAATAATATTTGATAATGTCAAAAATGTTAAGAAAAGTCAAAAAAGTTGAGAGAATTATATGGAGTTTGTTTAGTTGGATGGGTGCGGTGGTATTGTGAAGACGATTACCACCACACCCATCCGACACCGAGGAGACTACACTTAAATTACGAATGTGGGAAAAAACAGTTGTAATATAAGCAAACTTACCTCCACACCGACGCTGTAGATCTATGATCGCAGCAGGATGGTGACTCAGACTTATTCCCACTAGTCAGGTGGCCGTCAGTAGATTTTCACGTCATCGCCACCTGTATCTCTTTTAATTTAAAGCGGCAATGACAGGACCCGGCAGGTTAAGTGTTTAAACACTAAACCCGGCATTGCTGCTTTAAATTAAAAGTGATATTCATTTATATGTTTATAAAAATTAATCTTTGGTATTATTCAAAAATCATGAAAACTTTAATAATCAATAATTGATAACCATTGATTCTTTATCGTGTTAGTTGACAGTGTTGTACACCCTATACATTTATATATGCACCACAGAGTTTAGAGCATTATTTCCACAAGTACCTCTGCAAAACAGGTTCTATGACCCCGAGCAGCTGATCAGATGCTGTCATTTCCCTAGTGCGATTAATTACATAACAAGAAACATCGGATTGGTTGCTATAGGTTACAGCACAGTTTTTGCAGTGATACCTGCAGAACAATTTCCATAAATGCTCAGTAATATGTCATGATTGTAAACACTGTATCAGTTGTCACAGTCATGTTTCAGTCTCCAGTTTTCTGGTTATGGTTTTAAATACAATAAGAAATATGAATCGTTTGTTAAGAGTCTCTTACCTGTCTGACGTGTAATTGTGTGACATCCGGGACCTGCATGATCTCTTGTCTCTGTAAATGAAGAATCAGTTTATATTAAACCCAGTGACTCAGAAGTATAAATCTCATGTGTCCCAAAGCATAAATCAATACTCATTGTACATTAGAGACAACCCTATTAGTGAGCGATTTCACATAATTGGCCACAAAATATTATTCTGTAATTAGGAATATAGTTACTTGTTTTCATAATAATTTCATATATCTTTTATAAGTAATACTTATGTTACGGATAATGTAAAATTGTGCAATGATGACAATGGTCTTATGGAACATCTAACTGATATTAGATAAGCCAGGCATTTTTGGATAATGCATATCAGTATTACCTAAAAGATTTTCAATATTCAATACCAAGTACTGATAACAGTGTTACCAAAAAAAGACGCAGGTAAAAACAGTGTATTTGCCTACATATATTCTTCACGGGTGTTCAACTAACAGTATTTGGGCTTATATAAGGTTTGCCTACGTCCAACTCTACTTGTAGCATACAGATGTGACTAGTGTAAAATACGATTAATAAGATTAATAATTTAGAATAGATCATAGGCTGTATTTTTCAGTAAAGACAGCTCAGAGTGAATACATTATTCTTCCTTGTGTATATGACACTTCCATACATTAATATGAATAGGGTAATGTTACCTTACCAATGTGTATGACTTGTGTAACACAACTGCCCCATTAACCTCAATCAGTCTTTATTAAGCCAGAAAAGTCTATGAATACATATCCTCTTACTTTATTTCGTAGGCAAAGATTCAGGAGCACGATCTCCAGGTTTCACCAACAAAATCTCCACCTCCTCCTCTACAGGTGCCCCGTTCATAATGACCATGACAGAGAAATGATGTTGCACACAACTCCAGATCGGTAAAGATGCAAACAATTAGAATGTTTATGTTTCAGACAATATTCAGTCCACTAGCAGAATTATGGTACAGGGTATTAAGAAGTTGATGACGTTAAACTGATCAAAATTTGTTACTGTACAGTGGTTTTAAGGAGACTTTTTACTTTGGGAATTGTAACGTTGGCTTTGTTTGATGCTGTTGCCTTGTATTATTTAAATGACGACAAATCTATTTTATAAATTATAGCTAAAATAGTAACACAATTTAATTCTATGTAACGATGGGTACTGTTTATTTAGAAATAGTTATAGATGGATGGAATTTTTCCAATGTATGGGCACGGCTATGGGATTTTGTGCAGCCCCTACATATGCCAATCTCCACATGGCACAAAATTACATAGTTTTACTAAACACCTCTACTCTTTTTAGACTCATGAGATAAATTGGTGGAGGTATACTACTAATATTTTTCTTGGGTTATGATGATAGTATGTACACTTTTCACAATACGTTCATTAGCTGATGTTCTAACCTGCCGCCCACCAGGATGTCCTCAAGTAACGATTTGCAATTCCTGGATTCTCTGGTAAAGGTTTATGACGTAAATTGCTACTGGTTTTTTTTCATTAAATCAACCTATTGGAAAAGGCCAAGAGCTTTAAAAAAAATCTCACCCCAAGAGACAAAACGCGCCAGGTTACTGACTGTGATAACTGCTATCTTGTTACAACGAAGGTATTCAACTAGGAGCTACATTGTGGAAATGGAAAGACGGAAGTGATGTGAGACTAAGAGTTCCAGCAGCGAGACCAGTCCTACTATGTAAATTGGAGCTGTAGTGATCAGACTTAATTTTGAATTTATTATGGACCTGACGGTGAATGTAATTTGCTAAGTGGTGGAAGCTAAAGATCCGAAAGGTCTGGAAGCATTTGGAGTTATTTTCTGTTGGGCCGTGGTGTTCCTAATTAGATTGCTCATTTAAATGGAGATTCTAGCTACCTGTGAGACATTTTGCTTACAATATTTTATCAGCCACCATCACACCTTAGGCCCTACAAGATGTTGTTTTATCAGCTGTATCCTCCTCTCGGAAACTAATTTGGAGTAACTTACTAAGTAAATAAAATGTATTTTTTCTTAAAGCTCCCCCCACACTTACTAGAATAAATTCCACTTCTCTCTTCATTGCTGGAGAGAAATCAGTCCGTCTGTTCCGGTACCTCTATCTTGTAATTAGTGTTAGTGGTCAGTGAGGCTGCAACTCTCTCAAGGTGAATAGGAACTAAAACTTTTGTATTCTCATGAGAAACAAATTGAGACTTACTTTTACAAAACTTTGCTCTGTAGTGTTTCAAAGCTTTGGATATTAACTCTGTATGAATATATGCCCAATTGTGGATATTTGAATTCATATAATTAAATAGAACTTGTCAAGTAAAGGAAGGGTTGTAGCTTTTATGTTGTGGGTGTATAATAAAAATATGAATGCTTCACTGAAAGCTCTTCAGCTTTGGAGACAGCCTGTAAAATAGCTGCTCAATATACTACCAGGCTTTGAAGAAGCTGATCAAAGCCTGGGAATGCACTGTGAGAGTATGGACCATTGGCAACTATAAGAGTTCACTATGTGCAGGAATCTAATTGTCAGGATTCCAAGTATGCAAACTTTGGAGAGTTGTTGAGAATGGAAACATAGTTCTTTATTTAAAGCAAGAATCACGCAGGAAAATAACCTGATGCAGACAATGCATTATACTGATAGCACAAGTCCATAAGTACTACAAGTAAAAGATGCAGAATTCAATGAAAACAGTAATACAATGGCAGAAGTAGCTTTAAATTAGAGATGTTCACCGATCCCCTGTTTTTGTTTTAGTTTTGGATATGGATTAACTTTGTGTTATGGTTTTGGACATGGTTTCGGCAAAACCGCCCTCATGTGTTTTGGTTTTGGTTTTCGATCCCTATAAAAAAAATTAAATCCTATTTTTTTTTGTAAAATCACATAATTTGGCTCTTTTTTGTTCCTACATTATTAACCTCAATAACATTAATTTCCAGTAATTTCCATTCATTTTTTGTCAAGTGACAAGAACACTGCTACCCCCTCCTGTTTCTGTATGGGCAATGGCACTGAGCAATGTCACTGGAGAATGGAGAGTGACAAGAACACTGCTACCCCTGTTTCTGTGTGAGCAATGGCGCTGGATCTCCTAGGGAGGGAGTTACTTATGGAATCCAAAATCTGCGAGGTCCGACAACGCAACAATGACATTTTGCCTCGAATCAGATCTGAGGACACGCGAAAGTACTGAGCCGGCTCGCAAGCCTATTCGGATACCCTAAGTTCGGTTGTGTTCGGTTTTCAGAAATTCCTAGCCCGAGCATCTCTAGTTTAAACAATAGAAAGTGGATATTGCCAATAGTAAATGGAACACTAGGTAGCGAATATTTTCAGTAGTAGATGCAACACTAGGTAGTGGATATTGGCAGTAGTAGATGGAACACTAGGCAGTGGATATTGGCAGTAGTAGATGCAACACTAGGCAGTGGATATTGGCAGTAGTAGATGCAACACTAGGCAGTGGATATTGGCAGTAGTAGATGCAACACTAGGCAGTGGATATTGGCAGTAGTAGATACAACACTAGGCAGTGGATATTGGCAGTAGTAGATGCAACACTAGGCAGTGGATATTGGCAGTAGTAGATGCAACACTAGGCAGTGGATATTGGCAGTAGTAGATGCAACACTAGCTAGTGGATATTGGCAGTAGTAGATACAACACTAGGCAGTGGATATTGGCAGTAGTAGATGCAACACTAGGTAGCAGATATTGGCAGTAGTAGATGCAACACTAGGTAGCGGATATTGGCAGTAGTAGATGCAACACTAGGTAGCGGATATTGGCAGTAGTAGATGCAACACTAGGCAGTGGATATTGGCAGTAGTAGATGCAACACTAGCTAGTGGATATTGGTAGTAGTAGATGCAACACTAGGCAGTGGATATTGGCAGTAGTAGATGCAACACTAGGTAGCAGATATTGGCAGTAGTAGATGCAACACTAGGTAGCGGATATTGGCAGTAGTAGATGCAACACTAGGCAGTGGATATTGGCAGTAGTAGATGCAACACTAGGCAGCGGATATTGGCAGTAGTAGATGCAACACTAGCTAGTGGATATTGGTAGTAGTAGATACAACACTAGGCAGTGGATATTGGCAGTAGTAGATGCAACACTAGGTAGCAGATATTGGCAGTAGTAGATGCAACACTAGGTAGCGGATATTGGCAGTAGTAGATGCAACACTAGGCAGTGGATATTGGCAGTAGTAGATGCAACACTAGGCAGTGGATATTGGCAGTAGTAGATGCAACACTAGCTAGTGGATATTGGTAGTAGTAGATACAACACTAGGCAGTGGATATTGGCAGTAGTAGATGCAACACTAGGTAGCAGATATTGGCAGTAGTAGATGCAACACTAGGTAGCGGATATTGGCAGTAGTAGATGCAACACTAGGTAGCGGATATTGGCAGTAGTAGATGCAACACTAGGCAGTGGATATTGGCAGTAGTAGATGCAACACTAGCTAGTGGATATTGGCAGTAGTAGATGCAACACTAGGTAGCGGATATTGGCAGTAGTAGATGCAACACTACCTAGTGGATATTGGCAGTAGTAGATGCAACACTAGGCAGTGGATATTGGCAGTAGTAGATGCAACACTAGGCAGTGGATATTGGCAGTAGTAGATGCAACACTAGGCAGTGGATATTGGCAGTAGTAGATGCAACACTAGGCAGTGGATATTGGCAGTAGTAGATGCAACACTAGGTAGCGGATATTGGCAGTAGTAGATACAACACTAGGCAGTGGATATTGGCAGTAGTAGATGCAACACTAGGCAGCGGATATTGGTGGAAGTAGATACAACACTAGGCAGTGGATATTGGCAGTAGTAGATACAACACTAGGCAGTGGATATTGGCAGTAGTAGATACAACACTAGGCAGTGGATATTGGCAGTAGTAGATACAACACTAGGCAGTGGATATTGGCAGTAGTAGATGCAAAACTAGGTAGTGGATATTGGCAGTAGTAGATGCAACACTAGGCAGTGGATATTGGCAGTAGTAGATGCAACACTAGGCAGTGGATATTGGCAGTAGTAGATGCAACACTAGGTAGCGGATATTGGCAGTAGTAGATGCAACACTAGGCAGCGGATATTGGTGGAAGTAGATACAACACTAGGCAGTGGATATTGGCAGTAGTAGATACAACCAGGGCTGCCAAGAAGAATTCAGGGCCCGGGTACAACAAATTCATGGGGCCCCCCTCATAGTGAAGTAAGCCCCAAAATTTTTTTGCGCCGCCTTACGGCGGCGCAAAAAAGATTAGGTATATGGTCATATATTCAGGGGCGTGGCTAGCCAAACGGCAGTGCAAAAATTTTGGGAGGGGCGGTCATGCATTTGGGGGCGTGGCAAACGTGCCATTGGGGCGTGGCTAACATAAAAACCACTAGGCTCTCAATTCGCCGGAGCGTCACATATGTTTAAGCACTCCTGACTTTCAGGACATCTACCACCACAGGGTAGTATACAAACAATGCAGTGTGTACACAAACAGTTCAGTCTTGGCCTACACCTTACATTGGACACAACATTCACCAAAAATTGGTATTGTCCCTACTAGAATCACAACATTTCACACACTGTGCTGCTCTCTCCTACCTGTTCTTCTCACTTTCTCCACCTGTGGCTGCTGCTTTCTTTAGTTGTGGCTTGTCCGGATCCAGAAATGTTGAAGGACCTATTTTGAAAAAAAAATGGCTACATTTAGAAAATTACAGCCAGCCCCAGCGTTAAATCAATAGCACCCACGATTAATAATTAGGCCTTCCTCCAGCTCCAATATTACAATAATGTGCCCCTTCATCATCGCCATGCCTTATGATCACACTGTGCCCTCCATGCTGTTTTTGCCCCCTTCATCTGGCTCCCCTTCATCAGACTATACTATGCTGCTCCCCCCCTTTTTCAATCCCACTGTGCCATGCCTCCCCCCCCCCCTTTGTAACCCCACTGTGTCATGCTGCCCACCATTTTTTAACCCCACTGTGCCATGCTGACCCCTGTTTATTAACCCCACTGTGCCATACTGCCCCGTTTTTTAACCCATCTGTGCCCCTCTCATTTTTTCACCCCCTCTGTCATGCTGCTTTCCCATTTTTTAACCCCTCTGTGCTCCCCCCTCAATTTTTAACCCCTCTGACATGCTGCTTTCCCATTTTTTAACCCATCTGTGCCCCTCTCATTTTTTAACCCCTCTGACATGCTGCTTTCCCGTTTTTTAACCCCTCTGTGCTCCCCCCTCAATTTTTAACCCCTCTGACATGCTGCTTTCCCATTTTTTAACCCCTCTGTGCCCCCACTCATTTTTTAACCCCTCTGACATGCTGCTTTCCCATTTTTTAACCCCTCTGTGCTCCCCCTCATTTTTTAACCCCTCTGACATGCTGCTTCCCCGTTTTTAACCCCTTTGACATGCTGCTTTCCCATTTTTTAACCCCTCTGTGCTCCCCCTAATTTTTTAACCCCTCTGACATGCTGCTTCCCCGTTTTTAACTCCTCTGACATGCTGCTTCCCCGTTTTTTAACCCCTCTGTGCCCTTCCTTATTTTTTAACCCCTCTGTCATGCTGCCCCCCCGTTTTTTAACCCCTTTGTGCCCCCTCATTTTTTAACCCCTCTGTCATGCTGCCCCCCCGTTTTTTAACCCCTTTGTGCTCCCCCTCATTTTTTAACCCCTCTGTCATGCTGCCCCCCCCCCCCCCGTTTTTTAACCCCTCTGTGCCCCCCTCGTTTTCCTCCCTTCACTTACCTTTTCTCCTCTCTTGGTCTTCTCTGCTGCTCTGTGCTCCAGACTGACTGAATGCTGGGCATGACATGATGACATCACACCCAGCATTCAGACAGTCTGAATAGAGCACAGAGCAGCAGAGAGGAGGGATGCCGGCTCCGCGATCAGGTGAGTATGTTTTTTTTTTTTTTTAAACTAGCCTGCTCCCCCCACCAACGACCGAGCCCCCCCCCCCCGCCAAAAAAAAAAAAAAAAAGGAAAGGAAAAAAAACGTTTTAAAAAAAAAAATTAAAAAATTAAAAAAAATCAGCAGCGCAAGGGCCCGGGCCGGGCCCCCTGACATGCCGGGCCCGGGTAATTAGTACCCGCTCCCCCCCCCTCTCGGCGGCCCTGGATACAACACTAGGCAGCGGATATTGGCAGTAGTAGATACAACACTAGGCAGCGGATATTGGCAGTAGTAGATGCAACACTAGGCAGCGGATATTGGTGGAAGTAGATACAACACTAGGCAGTGGATATTGGCAGTAGTAGATACAACACTAGGCAGCGGATATTGGCAGTAGTAGATACAACACTAGGCAGCGGATATTGGCAGTAGTAGATACAACACTAGGCAGTGGATATTGACAGTAGTAGATGCAACACTAGGCAGTGGATATTGGCAGTAGTAGATACAACACTAGGCAGTGGATATTGGCAGTAGTAGATGCAACACTAGCTAGTGGATATTGGCAGTAGTAGATGCAAAACTAGGCAGTGGATATTGGCAGTAGTAGATGCAACACTAGGTAGGGGATATTGGCAGTAGTAGATGCAACACTAGGCAGTGGATATTGGCAGTAGTAGATACAACACTAGGCAGTGGATATTGGCAGTAGTAGATGCAAAACTAGGCAGCAAATATTGGCAGTAGTAGATGCAACACTAGGCAGTGGATATTGGCAGTAGTAGATGCAAAACTAGGCAGCAAATATTTGCAGTAGTAGATGCAACACTAGGCAGCGGATATTGGCAGTAGTAGATGCAACACTAGGTAGCGGATATTGGCAGTAGTAGATGCAACACTAGGTAGCGGATATTGGCAGTAGTAGATACAACACTAGGCAGTGGATATTGGCAGTAGTAGATACAACACTAGGCAGCGGATATTGGCAGTAGTAGATGCAACACTAGGCAGCGGATATTGGCAGTAGTAGATGCAAAACTAGGTAGTGGATATGGGCAGTAGTAGATACAAAACTAGGCAGCAAATATTTGCAGTAGTAGATGCAACACTAGGCAGCGGATATTGGCAGTAGTAGATGCAACACTAGGCAGCGGATATTGGCAGTAGTAGATGCAACACTAGGTAGTGGATATGGGCAGTAGTAGATACAACCATAGGAAACGTATGCAGTACTGAATAAATGTCAGGAATTGCTGTACGAGTAGCAGCTAAAGCAGACAATGGATATAGCAAAATCCTCAGAGGCACAGTCAATAAGTGACAGGAGCTGAGGGCTTACAAATGTGTTTTCTGTAACTGAAGCTGCATAAAGGAAAATCCACAGGAGGTAGCAGGAGACTCCACAGAAGAAGTACACAGAAGGATGGTCAGCAAGCCAGGGTCATAAACTGGTAGATCCATAAGTAACAGGTCACAGGAGTACAGAGTGTGAGACCAGGAATAGTAAACAATCAATATATTGGCATTAATCTGCTGGAAAAGGCAGATTATAAAGACTAGTGTGAAGATACTGGGTTTTCTGGCCTAATTCCACCCACTTCATGCTGGCTGGTCACCCATGGGTACCTTACTATGCCAGGGAAGTCTACCAACTTCCTTCTAGGGTTCTCAGTCACTCAGGAAAATGCATTTAGAAAGTAAAACAATATATTTATTGTAAGAAAAACAATCACTAGATTATTATATACACACAGTAAGTAAATGCCAGGCAGGTTTACAACATTATATGTCCCTTTACCACATCATCTGTTCAGGTTCCAACAAACAAACTTCCCTGGATTTTTCTCCCATACCCACTCCAGAGATTGTTATACTTCAAGCTCCTGTTCTAGTGGTGCCTGTACCTGCAGTTCTTGCTCCACAGATTGTTGCATTCATTCCACAAGCCCTGGTACCATCCTTCCAACTGGATCCAGAGGGATTGCTACCATCTTTGTCAAACACTGCTCCACTACCCAAGGATCCACTGTCTGACTCATGTTCTGAGGTGTCAGTACCCGTTTCCAGTCCTGAGATGCCAGTAATTGTTTCAAGGTCCTGAGGACATTTCTGCCCTGGGCACTGGGCCCAAGGACAATTCTGTCTAGTTTACCATAACACAGATGACTGTCCGGCCCAAAATACCTTACAAGATTGCCTGGTCCACAGTGCCAGAGACAACTGCCCAGTTCACAGTGACTGAGTTGATTGTCTCCAGTCCTGAGATTTAAGTCATTGCCTCCAGTCCCGAGGTTCAAGTCGCTGCCTCCAATCTCAAGGTTCAAGTCACTGCCTCTGGTCCTGAGGTTCAAGTCACTGATTTCTTTCTTGAGATCAGTCATACCACAGATGGCTCCTACCAAGTGTGAGCTGCCACAGATGACCGCTGCTCAGTGGGGGTCCCAGAGATGACTGCTGCTTCATCAGGAGACCCCGAGATGACTTCTGCCCAGCCCCTGTCCATGATGCATGGACACCTTCAACAAAAATCTTCCTCTGGAAAGGATTCTCTATCTCACCTTCTCCACATTGTCCCTGTTCCCTCTGCCCACTTTTGGCAAAGTCAGGAGTAGATGAAAGTCTTCAACTGAGTTGTCCCCATTTCTCCTACTTATTCCTCTCCACTCCTTTTCCTCTCATTCAAAATCACTCTCACCACAGTTGGGAGAGGCAAATTTGAATTTACAGAATCTATACATGTATTGAATGTTTTTCTTTGTTAAGTAAAACCTATTATGCATGCTGTAAATGTTTATTCCTTGTACTTTGCATTTTGTGTTTTTGTATGCCTATAGTATTTGTAGGTTCACATTTGTAAATGATTAATTGATAGGTAGGTATTAAAGTATTCTGGCTGATGTTCTCTTTTATTGCTGTCACAGATAATAACAGTTGTTTTTTAATTATATAACAAGAATCACCTTTCACAGTGAGGAGAGTCCCATCATGTGACCTGATATTACACCATCATGTTGAAACTGAACTTGACAGAAATACATCTGTGTGTGTGATGTCCACTATATTTGTATTGATAATGGCTGATCAAACACATACGTAACCTCTCTGACTTATTTTGAAGATTCTGTCCTTGAACATTCTTTCTACAATTAATTAATTAAATGATCTTGATCACCCACCATATGTCTGTACCATGTGTAGCAGCCAACACTAACTATTTATGATATTGAAGGTACAGATACAATGACAAGTGAGGCTGCATAGGACGAATGCCCTTAAAGGGCGACAGGGTTTGTAGTAAGCTGAACTCTTACCTGAAGGGGTTAACATAGGTTTTGGCCCGACCAGTGTGTGCTCCAGTGGGGGGGACCTTGATTGGTAAAGAAGGCTGTACTTCCTGCTCTGCCTCATTCCACAGCACGAGATCCTGCAGGAAGGAAGGCAACAGATAGATTGGATAAGTACCCTGTCTTTTTGTCCTTATTCCCTGTATTTTGTTTTTCTGGCGTATATTCACTATCCCTGTTCCGTTTTCCGTTTTTCCTCCCAATTTTGCCAAGCATTCTGCCTCCCCTTTTTCTCTCCTTCTCCCTTCCTTCTACCTCCTCCTTTTGCCCCTGTCTCCCCTCCCCCCTTTCACCCATCCCTGGTCGCCATCTCCCGTTATTCCTTTTTTCTGCCCCCTTGCTATTAGAGCCATGCCCCGTCCCAAACGGTCCTCTAATCGCCCATCCCGCTTTAGGACCCCCTCCCCTCGGAGCTCCGGGCGCCATGTTTCCTCCATCACTCCTCCCGCCCCCTCTTGGCGGTTAATCCGGATCGCCCTCCTAATCCACAGCGTGAGTCCGTGATGCGGGCCACACATGCGCAGACCGAGGGTGCCATCTCGCGCGGCCGAGCCTCAGGTAGCTGGCGGCAGCGGGGAGGGGGTCATGGCTATGGGCGGTCAGGTTCCTCCGTCGGCCATTCCTACCCCTGCATCTGCGCAAGCGGTAGATCCCTATCCTGTCAGGGGGAGTGAAGGGGGGGTCAGACTGCAGGAATCCACCAGCCCACCGGGTAGTATGGAGGGGACGGGTTTCAGGCAGTGCCCTATCACCCCACCCATCCCAGCCCACAGGGGGGCTCACGGGCACATAACCCCCCTGCCCCTCACCAGCTGCATTTTCCTCCCAGCCCCTTTTTGCCCCATAGTAGCAGGGGCTCAGTGTGGGGCACGCTTTTTGGGGGAGAACCCTCGTTAGACCGGGTTACGTCCATACAGGCTACCCCGAGGGCGGAGATGGTCCAGGGATACAGGAGGGAACAGGGGTACAGGGGGACAGATAGGTTCGATAGCGGGAGTTCGGGTGATTTTGGCGGAAGGAGTGCAGCGCCTGTGCGGCCCCCCCCTTTACCGCCACGTCCTGCCGTCACCGGACGATTGGACATACAGGCCACGTTGGGCCTCCTCTTCAGTGGAAGCGGACAGGAGTAGCATTTCTTTTAGTGGGGACACCGCGCGAGATGACTTAGTTTTTGATTATAATCATTCCAGCGGTGGTAATACGTCCCAATGGTCTCCCTCGGGGCACCGCCAATCCAGGCCAAGCGGTTTTTACGAGGAATCTTCCCGGTCACGTTATGATAACATTCCCCCAGAGCCTCGCGTAGTGTTGGGGGGTTCCTTTAGCCCGGATCGACACTGTGGCCGGGATCTGCAGGCTCCCAGCTGAGAAGGTTTCCTAGATGTGCGAGGCTACTGCAGAAGCGCTAGGTTCCAGCTCCAGTCCGCTTAGGCAGGTTCAGTCCCTGTTAGGGAGGTTCAACTTTGCCTGCCGTGTGATTCCCATGGGTAGAGTTTTCTGTAGGAAGCTACAGAGAGCCACTGCGGGTAGGAGTAGGCCTCATGCGGCAGTGCGCTATCCAAGGTGATCAGGGAAGATTTGCAAATTTGGCTCACCTTCCACAGGGAGTTCAACGGGAAGCGAATCTGGCCGTCACCACCCGTAACAAACTCTAATATTGACCTGTTTACAGATGCTCCCGGAGCATGCGGCTTCGGCGCTTACCTGGACGGTCATTGGTGCGCGGAAAGCTGGCCTGAGGAGTGGCATAGGGTAGGAATTGCCAAGAACTTGTTGGTCCTAGAGCTATTCCCGATTGTGGTGGCAATTGAACTGTGGGCGCCCGCGTTGCGAGGGAAGCACATAGTCTTTTGGTGCGACAATAAAGGGGTGGGCTAGGGCTCGGCCCTCGCATGTAGATGTGCGCTTACCAATCACCAACAACATTCTGGACCAGTTGATAGGGACTCTGGGTGTAGTCACAGTCGATGAATACGAGAAGCTCTTATTTAGCGCTGCATTCTCCATGGCGTTTTTTGGAGCTTTTCGGGTTTCTGAACTGGTAGCTAGGTCCAGGGAGCATCAAGAGTCTGGTTTGATGGCAGAGCATGTCAGCTTATGCGCAGGGGTTGTTGCCTGTGAAATAATTAGTTCTAAGACTGATCAGAGTGGCAAGGGATCATGGGTGCAGTTAACTAAGCAGCCTAATAGTAATATCTGCCCGGTTAAATTAGTGTCACGGTTTATGAGTATAAGACCTCAGGCCTGCTTGTTTTTATGTCACCATAACGGCATGCCCCTGACAAAATATCAATTTTCGGCCATTATGAAAAGTACCCTGCAGTCACTAAATCTTGATAGTACTATGAACGGGACTCATTCGTTCAGGATTGGGGCTGCCACATCTGCTGCCTTGGCTGGATCCTCTACTGAGACCATAAAAGCCCTGGGCTGCTGGAAATCCACGGCTTATAAATCTTACGTCAGGATTGACAGTGTTGATGTTTGATTTTGTTACGCTAATCATAATTTGCCTTAGTTTTTTTTTTCTTATTTCCATTCTTTTCTTGTTATCCAAATCACCCCCACTGCCCTCCCCCACCCCATCTTCTCCCTCCAATTGATGGGCTATCCTGGGCTTTTCCGCTCGTCGCTTTGAAGCGGGGGCGCAAAGGGATTTTCACCCGGGTTTCCCTGGGCGTAAGTCCTGATTAGTGGTGTGCTGCCGCGGTTTTTCCAGGTGTTGTTTACCTTCGCCTGGGTGGCCTGCTTCCCATATGTGTCTTTTTTCCCTGACCCTCCCTGTTGACCGGTTGTTTCCATCATGCTATCCTTCTTGTGCTTTATCCTAAGCCTGGCCTGTCTTCCAAATTAAGGTGGCATGGTTTTAATACTGTTTTTTTGCTTCCAGGTGATGGTGTCCCAACTAAGATGGTGTGGATAATTGGGCATTCCTTTGTGTTCTGGGCGGCTGACCACCCCAGGTCTAATGTTATCCCGAATCACGAGGGCACCGTAATAAGATGGTTGGGCAGAAGGGGCTTAGGCTGGCCCGATCTTATTCCATGGTTGGTGAGGCTTATTAAACAGCACGGCCCACCAAATGTCCTGGTAGTGCATGCGGGGGGCAATGATCTGGGGAAAGGAAAGTCACTAGATCTCATTATTGCGATTCGGGAAGACCTTAGGCGAATCCACGAGGCGTGGCCTGATATCATCATTGGTTGGTCTGCATTAATCCCCCGGCTAGCATGGAGAACGACTATCCCCTTAACAAAGATGACGGTTATGGTAAGGAAGCTAAATAGCGCCATTCGGAAGGTTGTGCGGTCATTGGGAGGTGTAGTTATCAATCACCCGGGCGTAGGGGTAGAGTCACCTCACCTTTTTAGACGAGACGGCATACATCTAATGAAAGAAGGTATGGGGTTGTTTATAGATAAGATTTGCGGGGGAGTGTCGGCGTGTCTCGATTAGTTGGTGGCGGGCTGCGGCGTCTGTGGGGCGCAGCGGGGTAGGAAGGCACTGCGTTCAGCGGCGGATTTGTGGGCGCACAGGCAGTTGTCGTAGGTCACTGCCCCCCTTTGAGGCACCAGTAACTCCCTTTTTGGCCCTTCGGTGAGGAGGGTCCCTGTCTGGCTCGGTGAGAGAGGGCAGCGTGAGTTTTAAAGGGGCAGTCACTCTGACGCCAACTCAGCGCAAGTTATGATGGGATTTGTTCCCCGTGGTTGTGGACATACGGCGGTTTGCGCCAGTCCGCTCGTGATAGTGTTATCAGCTTGAGAGTTGTTTCGCAGTGCCCTTTCTCCGCCACCATAGGTCTAGTTAAAGTTAAAATCATAATAAAAGTTCTGGCAATTTTTTAATAACTTATACAAGTCTCTGTGTGTTTATTTGCATGCAAATGTTTAGAATTCTAAGGTTGATGTAAGGTTTACGGGAACATACACAGTGAGCCCTTTATATAAGGTAACTGCGCTGTGCATCCTTGTGGTTACTTGGGGCACTTATCACGTGTGGACACTGAGCAACAGAAATCCTGATACATAAGAAGACATAGGGCTAGATTTACTATCAGGCGTGATGCATGGCGGCTTCAAACCGCCATGCATCGCGGGGGTTTTCCGGCGTGTTTGCATTGCAAACAGCCGGATTTACTAATGGGCGCTTGTCAGCTTCAATTCGAAGCCGCCGGCGATGTCACGGCGGGATGTAATGCTCAAAGCCGCCGGCGGCTTTGAATAGAACATGGCGCTTTTGCTTTAAATGACGGCGCTTTTGTGTAAAGGCGGTTTTTTTGAAAATTACACCTGTCTCCTGGCCTGTTACTATTGGCTATTTTAAAAATCAGGAGATTTGACATCACAAGCCCTATATAAACCACTGGCCTGACACTTTTTCTTTGATAGGGGTTTGAGGAGTTTTTTGAGAGGAGTTTGGAGGATAGTGGTTTGCTGAGAGTTGGTGAGAGTTGGAGTTTGGTGGATTGGTGGAGCGATATCTGTTTGAAGTGTGAGTAGTCCTGTGGTTTTTGCCTGTTTTGTACATTTATTTTCTGTCTTGTATTTTTTGTATTTGTCCTTTGTCTGTGTTACTTGTGTGTGACTGTGTGGAGAGTGTGTCTGTAGGTAGTGTAGTTTGTTCTTTGTGTTTGTAAGTCCTTCAGTGTTTTGTGTTTTTCTGTCTTCTGGGTAAAAATGTCCAGAGATAGGAGGGGAGAACAGGCTGAGGAGAGGGAGATGGAGGTTGAGGGGTCAGAGGAGGGAGAGGGAGAGGTTGAGGAGACAGGACAGGGCAGGAAGACCAAGACAGGGAGGAATGTGCGCTTCTCACATGATGAGAATTGTGTGTTGGTGCACAACATCATTCCCTGCTACGAGGTCATCCTAGGGAACCTGGCAGCCCGGACTCCTCTAAGGCGGCGTCACCAACTGTGGGGGAGAGTCTGTGATGCCGTGAACGCGGTGGGCCCACTGAAGCGGACAGTGGCACACTGCCGCAAGCGCTTCTCTGATATTAAGAGGAGGCTTAAAGAGAAGATGGCCCAGGAAAGGAGGTCGACAAGGCGCACGGGTGGTGGCCCCCCACTTCGTATGGAGTACACCACGTACGAGGAGGAGCTGCGCCAGATAATGCCGGCAGAAATTGTAGAGGGCATAAATGTCCAGGACACCGACTCGCCCTCTTTTGGCCAAGTAGTTGGTGAGTTATTTGTTTTTTTTACCCTAACAGTATTTTAACTGCTTTTCTCTTTTTAAAACTGCTTTTCTCTTTTTAAAACTGCTTTTCTCTTTTTAAAACTGCTTTTCTCTTTTTAAAACTGCTTTTCTCTTTTTAAAACTGCTTTTCTCTTTGCAAACGTTTTTTTTTTTATTTTTTGTTTTCTTTTTCAAAGTGTATATTTGCCTCTAATAGTTTGTAAAGGTTTTTTTTTCTCATAGAAAAAAAAAAAAATTGTAAACACATTTGTGCAATAAACAGTATATTTTGATTATTTTTTTTTTCTGGAAATACATTGTATGCTTTTTCTAATATATCCAGAATCGCCAGGACCGCAGTTCAGTCCCAGTGCCAGACCTACACCTCCACCTTCAGCGAGAGATTCGGGCACAGACGAGCAAGCAGGTGCGTGATTTCTGTTTAGGAGAGAAATAATGGAGTTACTTGATTTTCTGTGCAAATGTTGCTGTCAATGTTGTTTTTTTTTTTTTCTTTTTATTGTTTGCAATGAGAAGTTAGGGCTACATTTTACTCAACTGATATGTTGCCTATAGAAACCCATCAGAATATACCTTTACTTTATTTATTGCATTCAACAAAATGACAGCTAAAATCTGATTGGTTGCTATAGGCAACATCTCCACTTTTGATAGCATGCACTTTAGTCAAAATAACCCAGCATGTACTACACAGTCCTAATGATAATGGGTATTAAAAGGATAATAAGTGCATCCGTAAGCAGGTAGCATAGGACTAGAAATCAGGAATGCAAACATTGTGAAAGAATCTGTAGTTGCTAAAGATTATTCTTTCCTATCCAGTGTTCAGAATGCAATATACAAACATATTATATACTATATACTTACCGTCATTTTTCATACACAGGGCCCTCTTCATACCAGCCACCTCAGGCGGAGTCCCTGGAAATGTCCCCTGAGCCAGAGGATCTAACAACCATCACCCTGGTAACAGTGGATGCCCCTGTGTCTGGCCTCCAGGAAGTTTCACCTGGCCCTGCTGAACCATCACACCAGCAACCTGCACCTGCACCTATGGACCCAGCCAGAGAAATGGCGCTGTCTATTGGCGCATTCCAGCAGCAACAGACATTATTCATGGACAGGCAAACTGGGCACATGTCACAAATTGCGGCCCAGTTGAGGCGAATACACCGCTCCACGAGCCAAATTCCTGCTGCAATAAACCGGCTGGCGAGCGCTTTGGAGCAGACAAATGTGCAGCTGGCCCAAATGTCTGGGTCTGTGGACGCCATGCATTCCTCCATTCGCGAGGGGAATGCCAACGTTATCCGGCTGGCAGGCCAACTCCAGCAGGAACTGATTGCCCGCTTGCCGGCCCCTTTTTCATCGGCCTCCACCAGTGCCGCTAGCACGCCTACCACATCTCTACAGAGTACTCCTCCAAGGAGAGGTGCTCGCACCAGGGGTGGGCGAGGGAGGGGAGAGAGTGGCACCAAGCATAGCGATATGCCTGCAAAAAGACATCGCTAGCACAATGTTTGTTATTTATTAATGTTTTGTCAAGTTTCTATAACGATTATACGTTTTTATTTATTGTGTTCTGCAATAAATGCAGTTAAATTTCTATTGTGTCAGTCTTTCTTTTCTGCACATTAAACAAGAGTATTCTGATTTTTTAACAACTATGCACTAATTTCATGTAAACATTGACCTCTGACTGTCACATTCCAGGGATGTTCATATTTACCACATGAGGAGTACACACTATCCTGTTTTTAAAGGTTCCAATGTACAAAAAATTTACAATAAAATACTAAAATTGCACTCACATAAAACACATTTTTGAGCAAAAAATGTTTTTCATACTATGTACTTACAAGTAAAGTAGTTTGCAATTAGACGGTCTCTAATCTCCCTTCCGCCCTCTGTGCTCTGCACATCACCAGATGTGACACGGACCCCTTCTTCTTCACTGTCTACTGCAATAATCGGTGGGGTAAGTTGATGTATTGCTAGATTATGTATCAAACAGCCAGCCAGGATAATTTCAGACCCCTTTTCAGGTGCATACATAGCCACACAACCCGATTATTCTAGTAACCTGAATCTAGTTTACCAAAGTACAAAGGTACGCTATAACACACCTCTACTAAATCAGAAAATAAATTGCATGGTGGGAAGACACAAGAGAAAAAGAAACCAAAACAACACTGCAATTACAAGACACTGGCCTTTTAACATATACAATCCCAAAGAAAAAAAATTTGTACATGAAATGGCCCTTTTCCTTCTGTTCTGATTGCCCAAATATCAGAAACAGCACACTGTTTGAGCAATCTCGCCGCTCACAAGCAGCGCTTTCATTTTGGTCTATTGAATGGCGGTTTTCCGGCGGCTTTATAAACCCCCTAATAGTAAATCCGGCTGTTTGTATGTTGAACATTGTTGAAACCGTCATGGCGATGTATACAGAGGCGGGTTTGAAAACATCTTTTCTGGTCGTTTGGACGGCGGGTTTAGCCTTAGTAAATCCGGCGATGGCTAAACCGCCGCCAAACCCGCCGAAATTCGGCGGGTTTACAAACACGCCTGATAGTAAATCTAGCCCATAGAAACAAACATCACAGCAGAAAGATCAGCACATGATTATTTTCCACTTTGTGAACTCATAACATCTTGATAAAAGATCTGATACAATGGAGTACTCGGAGGAAAACTAAGAAATCTGAGCAGAATAAGTAGAGACCACAGTTGGCTATTTTCTCTTCTAACTGTATGAATACAAAAAGGGGAAATAAAATCACAAACTTTTTGCAATACATATACTGACAAACATCTGAAACAGTGATAACATTTGTATAAAAGCCTTAACAGACACAGCTCCACTGTGTTTGTAAATGGAAAAAGTTAAATAATGGAAATTATCCTTGCAGTTCACTCTGCGTTTCAGTACAATAATGGAAGAGTCAGACACGCTTTACACTGAATACACTTTTTCAATGCCCATAGATTCCAAAATGGGCCTTGGTGTAATCGGTGATTATTTGTTTTGCAATAAAGAAGTTTGTGATTTTAATGACCATTTGTTCCTATCATCATCAACAACATTTATTTATATAGCGCCAGCAAATTCCGTAGCGCTTTACAATTGGGAACAAACATTGATAAAACAATACTGGGTAATACATACAGACAGAGAGGTAAGAGAACCCTGGAGCAAATAAGTGGGTACATTATATCCATAAAGAGTTATATAGTAAACTGAATAAAACACTGGACTGCAAAAGAGGCACAGGGGGATTTGCCTATGGATGCTTTTAGTGCCCGTGTATCACACTCTATTTCCCTACACATACCAGGTAGTATTAATGAGTTCCTGACACATGGGTGCAGGCAGCACTCATGGGGCTATATTTACTAAACTGCAGGTTTGAAAAAGTGGAGATGTTGCCTATAGCAACCAATCGGATTCTAGTTAGCATTTGTTTAGTACATTCTACAAAATGACAGCTAGAATCTGATTAATTTCTATAGGCAACATCTCCACTTTTTCATACCTGCAGTTTAGTAAATATACCCCATAAAGTTTACATGCACTTGTGTACCAGGAACTCAGCATACACACTGTCTGCAATGTACAGACAAAAATGTTAGTGGCGCGTTTCACTTGTGGGCATTCATGTGGTACTAGTCTTAGGAGGTTTGGGTCTGAGTAATCATATGAAAATACACACATGAAACAGCACGGTGCCCAAGTCAGATAACCATGCAGCAGACGGTTACCCAGGGTTACTGGGTAATATAGTATTATAAGTGACCCACACAACCAGACATTGCGTTCGTTATTCTACTTTGCATTTGATGGATCTAAGCTAATTGGTTGCTGCAGGTTACTCCACAGTTTAAGTTTTATGTTAACAAATAATTCCTCTGTTTTGCCACAAGATATTGTTCTATTATCTTTATCCTCCTGTCACAAACATTTGTATTTCATTGCTAACTTTGAGTAACTTACTAAGTAAATAAAATATATTTTCTGGAAAGCTGACAACTTGTTGTTCCCCTATTACATTCTCTCTTCATTGCTGAGGCTTGGAGTGAAATCAGTCAGCGTGGTCCTGGTACCAGGGCCGTCTTTTCCATTGGGCACATTGGGCAAGGGCCCCCATGGGCAAGGGGGCCCCTATAGGCGTGGCTCTGAAGTAAGCTCTGAAAAAAATAAAAAAAACAGGGAGGGATCGGGATCACCACCGCGGTCATGCAGTGGCGATCCAGCTGCTTCCCTCTTCCGTGCTGCGCTCGCACTGAATGTCGGGCATGATGACATTTTCACATTATCAGTGAGGAGCGCAGCACGGAGGAGCCACAATGCGGCGGACAAGCAAGTGAGGAAGAAATAAAACAGAAAAGAAGAAAAAAAGAAGAGAAGAAGGTGATAGAAAGGTAAGTGAAGGGGGACAAAAAGAAGACTAATGGAGGGTATAGACACAGTATCTGATATAGGGGTGGGGGTGAGACCAGAAGGTGCATGATGAAGGGGCAAATAGAAGAATAATGGAGGGCACAGGCACAGTATCTGATACAGGCGCAGGGGGGGAGACAAGAAGCATGATGATGGGGCAAATTTACATTTTTATTCTTGTGAGTGGTTGTGTAGGTAGGGGCTCCAGTGCACTGATTTGCCCTGGGGCCCATAATGTTGTTAAGATGGCCCTGCCTGGTACCTCTGTCTCGGGAGGTCTTGTAGTTAGTGCTATGGGTTAGTGAGGCAGCAGCTATCTGAAGGTGAATATTAGAGAAAGAACTAAAACTTTTTTAATTCTCATGAAAACCAACTGAAACTCCAGTCACAGCATAAATTGTATTTTTACTAAACGTTCCTTGAAGGCTTTGGATATTATCTTTGTATGAATATGAGTACATGTGGATTTTTAAATATATATGAATATATGACCTTGTCATAATAAGGGGGTATCCATAGTTTTATATGGTGCACGTATAACAAACATCTTGCTGTTTTCTGTGCTCCCCTCCCCATTGCCTTGGAGACAGCCCATAAAATAGCTGTTCAACACACCACTAGCTCAACTGGCTACTGGCTTCCAGAAGGAAGATGCTGAGCAACACCTGGGAACATACCTGGAAATTAGGGTCAGTTGGAAACTATGTGTGATAAGGGCACATTATCTAATGAGACAGTTCCAGACATCTTCTCTATTTACCCAGCTGACATTCAAACTCTGGACTAGTGTCATCAGAAGAGCCAAAAATATTTAGTATCACCATTTAGTATCAGGGGGGAAAACAATGTAAATTCAGGTCAGATAAAACCACTCCTGTCTCTCTTTGTTCCTCCCCATAGAATATCTCATCCACCACTATACAATATACCGTGTTGTATATATTGCTTCCCTGCTGAACAAACATTACTCGGATTTTTCTGCGGCTCAGTTTCCATTAATTTCTCATATTATTGCACAACCTCCTATTTTACAACCAGTAGTTAGTGAGTTTTGAAAATACACAAATGCATTAAGTGGAACCTTTTAAATTGTTGATCCAGAGGAAGGAAACCAATGCCACCAGCAAGGCAGCCAAAATGTTCTCACAGTGTGAAAAAATATCCTCTCTTTATACTGGAAATCAGTTTAATTATCTGAATCAATCTCACCAATAATAGTGGTTTGTCAAATCTATCCTAATCATTGGTAGAAGAATATGTTCACACCTCACCTCAATAGCTTAAGACCATAGATCGACAATGTTCATACAAGACCCAGATTTGCCATCCTTAATGATCAGTGTCCAGTAATTGAGTTCTGGACAGTTGATGCCCAGGAACTATATCCTAGGTATGAAGGTAGCTCTGTGATTAGTCATTGGGGTCTAGGTATGTGTACAACTCAGTGTTCGGTAGCTGGGTTTTGGTATGCAGTTAGTTTGGTGCTCAGTAGTTGCATTCTATGTGATTTCTAGCCAATAATGTCTACATATAAAAACTTATAAAATAGTGATAAAATAGTGATCACTTTCATCTAAGATCTATGCATCATAGTTCTTAGATGAAAATATAGGAGTCCTTAGTATGTCATGGGAAATTGGTATAGGTGTGATATTTGCAACACTTTTGTGTACTTCAATTAGCAAATAACGTTGTGTGACTCTCTATTTTAGATCATTTAGAAATTGTTATGCTGGAATTTGAAGTGGCTGCTCAAAAAAAGAGGAATGATTGGTCAACATATCCTGATTTTGCTTTTTATTACAGTTCTGCGTGTTTTGCTTAGTTTTCTTATAAAACAGAATCCTTTTTAGAAAAAAATCTCTCTGTCCGGACTGTCAAATGTTACTCTCAATATTACTCTTCATTTACCGTCTCCCGCAGCTGCAGCATCACTTCCTGAGGGGAGTGCACCCTGGTACAGTCAGTGCACAGTCACCATATCACAGTGACAGGATGGGAGGTGTGCAACTACTGCTGATCCTGGGGACCCTGCAAGGTGAGAACTGAGGAGAGTGCACCCTGGTGCAGTCAGTTCACAGTCCCCATATCACAGTGACAGGATGAGAGGTGTGCAAATACTGCTGATCCTGGAGACCCTGAAAGGTGAAAATTGAGGAGAGTACACCCTGGTGCAGTCAGTGCACAGTCACCATATCACAGTGACAGGATGGGAGGTGTGCAAATACTGCTGATCCTGGGGACCCTGCAAGGTGAGAACTGAGGAGAGTGCACACTGGTGCAGTCAGAGCACAGTCACCATATCACAGTGACAGGATGGGAGGTGTGCAAATACTGCTGATCCTGGGGACCCTGCAAGGTAAGAACTGAGGATCAGTACTGTATAGAGCGCAGCTACTGTCTTTACATCTGCAGGATACATCTGCTGGTTATTGTATGTAATAAGTGTCACTCACCGGACTGTGAGTGCTACTTCTCGTGTGTTTAGGAACCGTGGCTGTTCGCCATCCTGAGGGTCTGCGCATGTGCAGCCCTTTCAAGCCTTCAGTACCTGTTCCTTTTCATTAATTGGCTGATCAGGCAACACTCCCTATTTAAAGCACCTGAGGTCAATACCTCGTTGCCTGATCTTGGAGTCTCATTCCTATGAGCCTCTGAAGGTGTTCCTGTGTTTCCTCGTGTATTCAGCTTTTGCTGATTCCTGTTACTCGTTTGTGGTTTCCAGACCACTTCAACTCTTCCGTGTTCCTCGTGTCTGCAGCAGCTGATTCCTATCCGCTGCCTCCGTTGTCTCTACAGAGTTTCCAGACTCACTTCAACTCTCCTGTGTTCATCGTGTCTGCAGCAGCTGATTCCTATCCGCTGCCTCCGTTGTCTCTACAGAGTTTCCAGACTCATTTCAACTCTCCTGTGTTCATCGTGTCTGCAGCAGCTGATTCCTATCCGCTGCCTCCGTTGTGTCTACAGAGTATCCAGACTTACTTCAACTCTCCTGTGTTCATCGTGTCTGCACCAGCTGATTCCTATCCGCTGCCTCCGTGGTTTCTACAGAGTTCCTGCTCACCTTAACTCCCCAGTGTTCATCGTGTCTGCAGCCAGCTGATTCCTATCCGCTGCCTCCATTGCCTCTACAGAGTTCCAGCTCATCTCAACTCTCCAGTGTTCATCGGGTCAGCGCTCCGCTGCTACCATCTCTGCTACTGGAGTTCAGACCGCCTCAACTCTCCCGTGTTCTTCATGTTCCAGTTCCTTTTACTACTGCTTCCAGAGTATTGCCTCATTCATGCTTTTTTACTTGCCGTGTGCTGCACCAACTTGATTACCGCTTCCACCTTCCAATGGTCTCTCCTCCTGCCGGCCTTCAGTCGTTCAGGTATCCCTGCACATCTCTCTGACAGCCTGCTCTCCTGAACCGCGGTATGCATACTTCTCATTGACTTTGCTTTTGATTGCATATCTAGCTGGACTGAGTTGTGTTCTCCTCCGGAGTCCTTTATCCACTGAGACTATCGCTACCATTAACTTTGTTTACTATTTGCCTGGATTGTTATTGTGACTTGTACACCTTAGCAGTGCTGCTCTGTTATCATTTGTATTGTGATATCATCGTGGGATCAAGTCCTGTGTACCCGTGTATACTCTGCATAGCATTCATCCCCTCATGCTCTCCTCACATATATATTTCAGTGGTACAACTTGCTAGATGCAGACCATTGATTCCTGTTCCCTGTGACACCAGTTTCCAGTATCCTCTCAGATAGCAGTGGTACAACTTGCTATCCGCAGACCACTGACTTCCCTGTTATCTACCTCCACCTGGATTCCATTCCTTCACCTAGACAGCGGTACAACTTGCTATACGCAGACCGCTGACTCTCACTGCCTCCTCGTTACCTCTGGACATTCCTCCTCACTATAGCAGTGGTACAACTTGCTATCCGCAGACCACTGACTACCCTTACGTTTCCTTGTCCATCTGGTTCCTCGTGTACAGTTATATGCTAATTACCAGTGCTGCTAGTCATAGATTGTTCCTGAGCATTCTCTCACCATCTGCTGTTCTTCCTGTTCCGTTGTCACCCTGCTACCAGAGTACCTATTACCACCCATATTACTCTGGTAAGCCACCATCTGGTGATTTCCTGGGTAAAGACTCCTAGTGCCCGTGACAATAAGATCAGTATGTGGGAAGTAATAAAAATCCTTCATGTAATAACCTAGTGTGTGTGACCCTATAATCACACGGTGACTATAGAATTTACCTTATTGTAAAACCTACAGATGACCTATATGTATAACTGATATTATGTTACTGATTAATCCTTATTTCACTCTCTATTTATCAGGATTTCAGTCCCAGACAATCCACGTATCTCAGATCCCGGTAATATTCACCAAAGAGGGCAGCTCAGTCACCTTACCATGTAACTACAGCATCAGTGGTGCAGAGGATATAAGAATTGGCATGTACAAGTGGTACAGACATATGGTGAGGACTGGACCTAAGGTCTCTGATAGTAATAAGGATTTCACAGGCAGAATCTCCAGAGTGGACCCAGATGAATTCCTTAATGACAGATCAGCCGGTATCACCCTGCACAGAGTACATGTCTCAGACACTGGGATGTATTACTGTGAAGTTACTTTCCAGCACGGTGGAGAAATATCTGGACACGGCACTGGGACATTCCTCAATGTGACAGGTGAGTGTCTGACTGAGGGGTTATCTTTTATAAAACCTAATATCTGAAATGTGAGAATCTCACTACAGTAAATCACTTGAAAATACAAAACCAATGGTACCGACAGTTATCAGATCCAATCTGGTCTTCTTACATCATAGGTGTAATACAAGGAGACCAGTGTTTTACTTCAGCTGAGTAGAGCAGAAATATTATCTATCAGAGAAACTTTATTAGGATTTTTTCCACCTCCTTTTATTCTATGCACAAAGTATCATGATCAATGATACTTTCATTACA
The DNA here is from genome assembly GCF_038048845.1 of Mixophyes fleayi. Taxonomy (NCBI): domain Eukaryota; kingdom Metazoa; phylum Chordata; class Amphibia; order Anura; family Limnodynastidae; genus Mixophyes; species Mixophyes fleayi. Next base: position 10,944,006 of record NC_134405.1, on the reverse strand, counting down.
ACGTATTACAATTATATGACAGTTATGGCTTTATATAGCAGTACAATAATAGCCCACCGGTACCTTCCATCTCAGTCCTGCACAAGCCACCAATTCCTGGACTGATCACAAGCTTCACAGTTATAATTTTAGCGCCAATGTTAGTTACATTAACAAAATACAGTACAGGGGATGTAAGTTTTCAATAAGAATTATATGTTGTGTTAACAGGACTAAGCAGCTGTTGAAAAATCTATAACTCTTCCACACACAAAAATGCAGTTTGCTGGGTGTACAGATGTCTGGAATCTGGATAGTCACAGACACAGATATTTTCTCCTGGTACAATCCAGGAAGACTGAGTGTATGAGGGTCTGTAAGGGCCATTTATAAGTCTATAAACATTTCCCATGTGTGTTCCATACATGATAACTGTCCTGATTTTCCATTAGTTATTGGGTACATATTGGGAAAAATGTCACTGATTTGTGAATAAATTTCCCATTGATCAATCTCTGAAATCCAGCTTTGTATCAGGGTCGGACAGCTTGATTCACCCCAGCAGTCCTGGATTAAATACTGTATGCAATGGGAAGCGTGACTTTGAGATCCATAAAACATACTTAGCTTCCTCCCCTAGTGGACTATTAGTTGTTTGGTTATTTGATAACTCATTGTCAGCAAGCAGACTGTTCTGTTTGATGTTCATCTTACGCAGAATAACTTTCCCCATGTGAACTTACACCATGACCTACTAGTACTAGATTAAGAAAAAATCACAATGCAGTTGATGTAAATTATATCAACATAACTAAAAAAAACCTTACTGATGCTAATGGGTCTTTATGTAAAATGAAAGGTCCAGCTCAAATATCGGTGAACTTCTGAATATTGTGGTTCACTCCTGAATGACCTGAGATTGGGGACATTTAGGGCATGATTCATCAAGGTACGCAAACGCATACGCATCTGCTAAACAGGACTTGAGCTACATAAAAGAACACATACGCAGCGCAAACAGAGCAGATACGGCACTCAAAGTCAACTCAATCTCAAACTCCAACGCAAATATAAGGGTTTGCGTCACTCAAAGTATAAAACACAGATGCATATGCGTTTGCATACCTTGATGAATCAGGCTCCTAGTTCCTAATTGGGATACCTAGCTCATTTATATTAATTCCTATACCATACCATACTATATCAATTGATTTATTATTATTATTATTATTATTTCTATTATTATTATTATTATTATTATTATTATTATATGTAAATGTATCTCTTGGACAGCTTATATATATACTGCATTAAACTAATTTTCAGCTGTCTTTTATCAAGAGTACTATAGCGCTGCCCTCTATCCACTTTTGCTGATGTAAATCTAATAAAACCTGTAATTATAAAAACACAAAGACAATGGGGTCCCACAGATATAAAAGGCTAAAAAGATATAAATGTCCAGTCATGTAAAAGGACAGTGAGTATAATGTCCTCCAGGTGATCATACACACATATAATATATGGATACACCAATTGATTTATTTAAGTACAGGAGGGAATGAAGCATTAGCAATTCTCTCTTAATAATTGGAGACAGAGAAAGTGAAATGCTAAATTTTCCCTTTTCCCAAAAAAGTTTGTAAATGAGGTTTGACTCATTTATTTATAAGAAGGAATATAAATTATGACCATATACTGTATATTAAAGATCTAGCTAACAATTCACGGGTTCAGAAAGAAATTGGTGTCTGGATATGAGATTAGTAATTAATTCTTAATATTTAAGATCTGCATAGAATATAGAAATAATAATAGTATGAACTGGTGGTGAAACTAATTAGGCATAAAGTAAAAACAATGTAGAATGATATGTTTTTATTTTATTTCATTTAATATTAGATTTTTCATTTTTAATTTTATCATTGTCATTTAATTATGATTTTTTTATGCTCATTATTATTGGGGATTTTTCTATGAAACTACTAAGGAAGGAACTAATAGGAAGTTAGAAAAATATTTATTTACAATTATCATACATGCAAGATGAAAAATCTATCTGAATTTTCCCTTTAAATTAAGAAATGATAATAGTGAATATATTGTTCAATCCTTTCACAATTAGAGGCACCCGAGTGCCATCTGAGAGGTGATTATTTCGTTTGGTGTTATACTGAGAACTACTGTGGTTTCATTATCAATGCTAGTTTTATTTATAGCTGTATTTCTATTTTTATTTATTAATTTCTTTTAATTTAATTTAGCGAAATGTACTTAACAGGAATCTCTAATAATAGGTTATGCTATTACATTTTTGTGTAATACAATTTATGAAATCTACTCTCTAAGGTTATATATAAAATATTCAAATAAAGTTTTATTAAAATTCATTATAAATTGGCACATGAGTTCATGGAAAAGCTTTATAATAATGTATAGGTGTACATGTTTCTATTACAAACGTATAAATCTTTAGAATGCTAGCGTTTTAAAAAAGTATTTTGAAAATCAGTCCAATAGAGTAATGTACACCTGTGAGCTAATTAATTACAGGAGACAGACCTTTAAAAAAGAGTCGGTGGTTAGCTGAATCATTATTATTTCGATCTTTCCTCTGATGGAATTGTAACCATACGATGAAATGCGTTAGTATAATTTGATTTAACGAAGATTATCATACAGCACATATATATCATGGACATTACAAGGTGGCACTCTGCTCTAAAGGCAACTTTCGAGGTGAGCAAGAATTATTACAGAGACTGAATATCAAATCCACACCCAGAGAGTCTGCTAAGTCATTGTTGGGAAACATATCTCTATATATGTTACATCTCTATCCCTGGCTTATTGGATTGAGCAGAGTGTGCTTTGTATTATTTCTGCACAGAAATTTAAACTACATATTATTGTGAACATCGTGTACTATGCTGTTGTTTCATACATTCGTACCTTTGGAAAGGAACATCATATACAATTCAACAGATCAGTGAACAGATCAGGATCTATTAGTTCTATAACAGCTGCACCAGTTCATTAATGAATGGAATGTGCAATGTTTTATTAACATATTAATTAACATGTTTAGTTTAGTTTTAATAAAGTCATTTACGTATTAATTTTTGAGAACTCATTGGTATGTGGATTGTGTCAATTGATTCTTCAGTGCTGTGTTATATAGAATATTTTATCTTGAAGGTAAAAAGCTGGGTGACTTGAAATAGAAACTGTGTAAGTGATTCTCACATTTAAGTCTTGATAGTGCCTCCACATGAAGCTGAATTCCTTCTCTGGGCTGTGTTTCTGGAATTTGAACACTGGGGGTCGATTCAGGAGTATCACTGCCCTATACAAGACTTGGTTCCCACCCAAAGAACACTCAAACAATATAATAGTGTAATATGCAACCCTTTGGCATGATATTTATGAAATAGGGTACTAATTTCTCCAAATGTTCTGGTGATATCAAGAGGTACTTCAAAGATACTTAATAACATTAAATTATTATTTTTGTCAGCTGAAATAATACCCAATCACTTTTCTCTGAATGCCGTTGCCCCCTTATTACATTAAGGGCTTAATGTAAACTATTAGATATCACTCACTAAGTGATATAGAACAAGTAATAAAGTTGTAGATGTCTACCCAGGTTTGTTCCACCATAAATGAATTGTACAAATTAGCTTATTGTATCTACTCCATCACACTACATATTCCTCTGTAGAGCACATACGTAACTCACAAGGCAGTATGAAACTATATACATTGCTAGCAACTAATAAATGCTTTACAAACTAAGTTTTAAGCGAATATTATAACATGCTCATAAGTTATTAATTACACTGCATCATACACTCTATAACTATGTATAGTCCTCCTCTCTGCTAATAGTAAACCTATGTATACATGGTGAAGGTTTTATCACTGTCCTATCTTTACTTCTGTCAGTGTATTTAGTATACTCTGTTGACATCTATACTTATCCTTATACACAATACAAAGCTTCTCTGTCCTCACTGAAACTGCTCATCTTCCCTTCCCATCACATCAACTGTTAGCTGACAACAACTGAGCTTTGCATAATCAATAATTGTCCTTGCTAGTGCCACCTCCTTCCTTCTCTTCTCCATCAAAGCATCCTGGGAGTTGTAGTTCTCCAGTGCCTGGCTTTGCATGCGCAGTCAAAGTGCTTCCTCCGGGTTACATATATGTAAACACTACACATAGCACAACCTGCTTCAGTCACTATATTATATATATGCAAATCTTACACATAGCAAAACCTGCTCCTGTCATTATATTAGAGACGCACCTGTATGTCTATTGTCAGCTTGTTTTGCTGGTTGCAATTGTTTACAAGCAAAACTTCTACAACTTATTTCTCTCTGTCTCCTTCTTAGCTCTACAACAGGGACATGATCATCGCCTTTGGTCTATCCCATGGTCTATCCGTCTCAGTATTACAGGAGTGGTCTTCATCTCAGTGGTTGGATACTGGTGTCACACTAGACAAGGTCAGTATTCTCTGTACTCCGAGAGCTGGTTTATCACTTGTAGTAAATGCAGGAACAATGTGCTGGTTTTATTCTAATTTATACTAGTTAGTTATACGAGGTGAAAATACAACCAGCGCTGTGTCCCAGCAGCGATTGGACAGGAAAGATGTCTGATATATCTCAGAGTGTGATATACATTACACTGGACACATAGACTGCTCTACTATCTTCTCATTGCCCATACACTCTATTTTGCACGCTGCGGCAAGACTGATTTTCCTTGCAAATCGCTATTCCTCTGTTGAATCACTCTGTATGTCTCTATACTGGCTGCCTGTCTTCTACCGAATCAATATAAAATACTTTTACTAACCTACAAGTCCATCAACAAAGCTGCACCAACATACATCTCCTCTCTTGTCTCAAAATATCTCCCAACTCGGCAACTGCGTTCTGCACAAGATCTGCGTCTCTCATCCACCCTCATTACATCCTCCCATTCCCGGTTGCAGGACTTTTTTCGGGCTGCACCCACTCTATGGAACTCTCTCCCTCACACAATAAGACTCTCCTCTGGTCTACAAACCTTCAAGCGTTCTCTGAAAACCTACCTATTCAGACAAGCTTATAATTTTCCTCAACCACCCTCTTAACCTCACTACCTTTAGCCTGTTACTGCCTGTTACACAATTTCACGCAAGACAACTACCCCCTGACCAACATTGTTGTGTGACAGGATCATTTAGCTTATGAGTCACTTTTACCTTTGCAGTCTGGCTGGGCCAAGATGCAAAATGTATACTTAACCTCATGTGTCAATCTCCCATTGTCCCATAGATTGTAAGCTTGCGAGCAGGGCCTTCTCACCTCTTTGTCTGTTTTACTCAGTTTATTTATTAGTTTATTATGTTGGTCCCCAATTGTAAAGCGCTACGGAATATGTTGGCGCTATATAAATAAATGATGATGATGATGATGATTGCCCTTCTCTATAGTCAAAGGGCTAGATTTACTAAGCTGCGGGTTTGAAAAAGTGGAGATGTTGCCTATAGCAACCAATCAGATTCTAGCTTTCATTTATTTAGTACTTTCTACAAAATGACAGCTAGAATCTGATTGGTTGCTATAGGCAACATCCCCACTTTTTCAAACCCGCAGCCTAGTAAATCTAGCCCAAAGTGTCCAGCAATGAAGTCTAAGGTGAACAGACCTGTCGTATATACATATATATATATATATATATATATATATATATATATATCTATATATATATATATATATATATACATACATACATACATACATACATACATACATAGAGAGAAAAAAGCTTGCCAAATACATTGCTCCTCACATAGGTTTTGCTGAACCACTATGCTGTTTATTTTCCTGTCAGGATGGATAATACAGCCTCTGGAGTGTTTCAGCAATTACACCAGACATATTCAAAATATTTACAAAGTCCCATAGCCCTAACGCTGGCTATTACAGTTAAATCCCTAGCTGGACACTGGACACTTGTTGGCACCAGTCTTCCACCCCTAGCTATTTAAGCTTACTGTAAAAGCATTGCTCTAGCTGATTCCTTACTTGATTAGGCCCAGGTGCTACACATATATTCCTGTACTGTGTGTGTATGATGGTTTACAAAGATAGCCCTGTCTGCATCCTCAACCTGCAGATTCCCAGGGAAGCTACCCTACTTTCCTCAATTAGTATGTGGCAAAGTGCCCCTATTGCCACAATATATATGTGTATATAAGTCTATATATATAATTTGTATATTAGCAATATTGGTATTTTCTTTAAAAATTCTAAAAATATAATTTTATAAATACACATAATTATAAATACATGCATAGTATATTATATTATAACATTATATTTAGTGCTTGTTCTGATACCTCCATCTTTTATTATGTTAATATTTGTGGACAGATTCTAGTCACTGACTAAACCTCTTCATTTGTCCAGCGACCACAGTGACAAACCCATGCTCCTCATTACATATATGACTGGGGATTGGCGGGAATCTCTGTTTTTGTTGTTTCTTTAGGGTGGACTCATTGTAAGAAGAACAGTATTCGCCTTACTTGAGATCAAAGATCCAGAGCACTGTGTTGTTAACCTTCTATTCCCTTTGATTAAAGTCTTACAAATGCAAAAAAACGCACCAAACAGTTGTCAAATACAAAGATTGAAATCAGTTGTAAATTTAAATCTTAAAATGGTAAAAGATCAGTATTTAGAATGTGAACTAAATTAGTGGGACAATCATATGGATTCCATGGTGTCAGGATAAAGCTGAACTATACAATTTTGATAGTAAAATGGCTGCAGTCTACATCATCTCCAGATTGGTTTATGTTTGTGGAATCACAGCAGACCTAGCAAAACTTCCAACTGTCAAGAAAGAAATGACACACCCGAAACTCCTGGGATTAACCATTTCTTCAGGGATATCCTGGAAGACCTAATATGAATAGGTTCCTCTGAGCTTGAGGCTTCAGCCACTTGAACTGGTTTCCTATTAATGTTTTACATTGTTAGAGTTAACTTTCCTCATTGCAAACTTCTTTCCCTTATCTCTGATTCACTTTAATATCCAGCTGTGTAGCATTTCCAAGGTGTCCAGAACTGGATATATGTCACAATTCTACGGGATACAGTCGATTCTCTGCACTGCCTCCAGTTGTGGTGAGCTGGTATCAACAGCAAAAGAGTCTGGTTAACGTATCCAGGACACAAACAGACTACTGAGTGCCATATCAGAAAATGGAAGAAGTATCAGAACAAGCTGGATCAGCAACAATCAGAAGCATAAACTGGACCAAACAACAGGCAGAGGAGAAGTCAGGAACACTCCAGGTTAGAACTCACTGAAATCAGCCACAAGATGTACAGGAACACCGGAGGAAAGGGTTGGAGACTAATACTCTGGCACTGGCCTGTGCACTGAGCAGATTTAAATAGCTGAGCTGATAAGTAGGGTGGGTTTCAGATCAGCACACATGACCACAGGTTCAGAGCTCTTAAAGGGCCATGCGCCCCTTGTTGTACAGAGAAGGATTGTGGCACAGAATTCTGGAGCACAGGTAAAAGCAGAGGGAATGTGCTGGACAGTGCGTTCGAAAAGTAACAGCCAGACTTTGATGTGTGACAATAATGTAGAAGGTAGCACCTAATGGCCTAAAGAACTGGTTCTAAACTGTATGGCCATTTTGTTCAGAATCTGTAGAATAATGGCTGAATTTTTAATAATGTTCCTCCGTGGTCTTACAGCCCTGATGAGAGATTCATTTCAGAAGTGATGAACCAATCTGATTCATCATAAAATAGACCCACTTATGGGAACCAATGGGATGCTGGCCTGATGACTGACCCTTTCTTGGGCAATGATTCCGGTTGAGGTGTCTTGTACATATGTAATACATGACTTGGATCTGTAAAGCAAGGATCTTGGCTGACCTAATTTCCCTAATATAACGGGGGACCTCAGAACACTAGACGTAGACATATATCATAAAGAATAGATCTTTCAGAAGTACACTGCTTAGATTATAGGGTGAAATATAAGAAGACCAAATAGTAATAATGATAATTAGTTATTGGCTTGTGATTTGTTACGTCCGTAGCTATCGTTTAAAATAAAGAGTGTCCGATTCGATTGCTTTGGGTCCTAAACACATAGGTTTTATTTGCGCAGTATATTAAAACAAAGCCTGGTATGCATAAGCATGCGCCTGATAGTAATTACACAAGTTTCTATCAGAATGCTCTCTGGGGTCCAATGCCATAGCTCAACAATTTATAAACCGTACAGCAACAGTAATGACATCACAGAAATATACAGTTACAGTTGTAAGGTCTTCATTCATTGGTTGAAGGGTCTTGCACTCTCAGGTACTCAACGTGGGATTGGTGGATTCCTCTGGTCATTGCTTAGCTGTGGACCCTCCAAGATGGGTGACTCGATGGGAATTTCACCATATGCTGTTCCCATGCATTTCTTGAGGTGGGGGTCAACTTTCCATTGTGTGACTTGGTGTCCTCATCTAGATTCCCACCTCTAGACCTGTCTAAACCACTTTTTATGATCCCTGTGTGCTGAACATTTAGCGTATGAAAAAGAGATGTTATTTATAACTAGCGTTCGCAAGATGTGAACGCTACAGTAATAACACTGGAAACGTTCCTATGAAATTGCGAACACAATGATACCAAACTATTTGTAGTTTAAATAATAGAAACATTAATTAGCCTTTTAACCACAATATATTTTATTTTAAAAGATAGAAGATACATTGAACAAACTTATATTTTATAATAAAAGTTACGTTGCATGCAATTCTCATCGCAACTGACTGTAGTGTACAGAGATTAGTAATTTACTACCTTCGTCCAATTATTTATCTTTAACAGTTCCACCCTTTGAGAGCCCACCTAACACTCTCACCTTTCAAGATTCTATTGTAGGATCCTAATAATGCACTTAATTTTCTGTGATATTCGTCCCTCTTAATAGCATCACATTGTCACTTTTCTGGGGTCACCTCAGCTGATCGTTTACCACACTTCAACATAGCAGGAATACATCTGATACATAGGCCAATTACCATAAAGACACCAACTATAAGGATAACGAGCTGGCCTATACCAGTTACCAATTCTTGTGCTCATTATCTTGGCACAACACTTATATGTGTCTTCGTACAACTCGGTAATATTGGCAATTTGTTTAGTCAGGGCTTGTATGTATTTATAACTTAGGGTTCCCTGAGTAGTCTTAGTAGGGTCCAATGCAACCATGATCTGGGATCCTTTGCACTCTGTAATTAAATTATAGCTAAGGGTTCTCCTGGAATCATATCTCTTTTGTCTCTGTGTTCATGCTGTGTGCGTAAGTATGGAGGTGACGTTGTTCTGTTAATGTCAGTAATTATATCATGGGAAACAGTCATTATTCCAGGCACTACTCCTCCTAGAAAAACATATACTTTGTACGCCCTTTGTCCACCTATGTAATATACATTATCTGGAAGGATATAAGGCACAATATAATCTGTTATACCAATCCACAATATTGTAGTAAAGTACCCCATGCCTAGCATTTCCATCTGGCAAATCTCAGATTGTATAATATTTAAACAGTATAATAATAAAAAATGTGAATAATGTGTGAAAAATGTGAATAAAAACAAATGTGAGGTCACGGATCGTCAAATGAGTATAGTTTGTTCAATAGTAAGCATGGTAATCAGAAACATATAGTACTAACCAATCAAATTGATATACATGACATTAACATATATGGAACTATCCCCATAGAACAAATCACAGTGCACCGTATTATTAAAAGGTAATATTAAAAATCGATAAATGAAAAAGGGGCAATTAAATGTTGACCCTACAACCCTAACGCGTTTCATTACAAGAAGTAACTTCATCAGAGGGAATAATAAAGTGCAACATAGACTCATGAGAGCCTTATAACTGCTTCACCTTCAATTAACCAATCAATTGCTAATTCGATTCAGACTTTTGACGATACGTGACCACATCACAAAGATGAACAATTTATAACCTTATAACCACACAGAGCTATATATCGATACCAATACTTCATTATCTATCCAGAAGTGTTTCATTACAATTAACCATTGACATTTGTGGCATTTATCAGCACTTTCTCACTAATTTTTTTGGGGACTATTCTAAACACTCTATTGCCATTTCAGCATTGGCTACAATTCAGCCAGCTGTCATATTCTATGTACTGATTTGCATAAAAAATCTATAGGTATTGTTTTATGTTTATTATATCACAGTGCACTGTGATTTGTTCTATGGGAATAGTCCCATATTTGTTAATGTCATGTATATCAATTTGATTGGTTAGTACTATATGTTTCTTATTACCATGTTTACTATTAAACAAACTATACTCATTTGACGATCCATGACCTCACATTTGTTTTTATTTGCATTTTTTATTATTATATATTTTTTAGTCAGCTTAGTCATGAGCGCTGCATATTAGTTTTTGTTACTGTATCTTTACAGGTGGGTGCAGCCACCTTAGTTTTGCAGCAGCCCGACCTCTTGACTTTATTCATTTTTTTCTTTTTTACATATTCTCTATATATATCCTTAACAATTTTTTTATTTTATTTTTATTATTTTTTGTTTGTCTACTATTCATTTTTATCTTTATCTCGGTGCTGTATCAGGGGTTGTTGTGTTTTTTAGTTGTTATATTTAAACAGTAACCTCAGGAACTTTCCCAAGTAACATTTTCTTTTGTCTGTTAACATAACCTCGTACATGATGTCCTTCAGCCTCTTTGGTTAACAGTACTTTAATAATATTGGTGGGTCTTTCATCAATACTTGTGGGGCAGGCTATTGTCTGATCATTCCGTTCAGCTTCCAAATATTCAAGTTGCTTTGCCTGTGACACACTTAAACACTGCAGAGATCTGTCTACTGAGTATTGGCGAAGTTTCAAACTAGAGGATAATATTATATCTCCCTTCTATTGGCTTCTGCCCCCATAATTCAAGTATCTCAGAGATGTTTAATGAATAATGTACTAGGCCTACATTATTTTATTCAACATACCCAGCATTCAGTTTGGTTTAAGACCTTACCAGCCAATGAATGATGATCATCTAATGGATGTCTGCTCAGGTTCAAATTATTATTAGACTGACATCGCTGGATGAACTTCCCTTCAATTATGAGGTCACAGTATGTGCAGACACACTATTCTTCACACAATAGCCCCTCACACTGTCTTCGAGCTCCAAGGCTAGCAGACTTTTTCTTTACCCCTGAATTGAAAGATGTTTTAGGTTTAACTGATTGTGCTAACATATTCTCTTTCATTTCCACAACATCAGCATTACCACCCGAACCAATCTTCATCTCCTGATCACTGCAGCAAAAATAGATTGCTCTACAAAAAATAAGCATAAGAAAAATACTAGTAAAAAGAAATAACAGAAAGACTGTATCTCCATGATGGGAGTTGTTTTTAGTATTACGGAACATATTCATGAGTGATAGGGTTGTAGCATCTGCCTCGGCCTTGTCTTGAACCTTCTCCAGATTGTAGACTTTTCTGCAGTGGGTGGAATGGATCCAAGTGTCTCTTTCTGCTACTTTCAGAGATGCAGTGCTGGTCAATACTTGGTACAGGAATTCCCACCTGTCTGTTAAACAACTGGAGTGTAGGAAACTGCAGTTCACAACATATTCCCAGATTCAACGTGACGACAGTTATTGTCTGGCCTATCAGGAAACAGTATTCTGAAATCCCTTTGCTACTGTCTCAACTGTTTGCCCCACTTTAAAAGATATTGAACAGTCATTTTCTTCTTATATTTTAAATCATCTTGGGGATCTACCATTAAGTGAGGTTGTCTGCCAAAAAAAAGTATCTCAAATGGTGACAGGCTAAGAGGTGGTCTAGGAGCGGTTCTGATGCTGTGAATGACTAGTGGCAAAGCTTCCAGCCACTCCAATCTAGTTTCAGCTATCGCTTAACTCAATTCATTCTTGATAGTACCATTTATCTTCTCTACTACTTACTGGCTACTTCCTTGGGTAGTTGTATCACTATCAGAAGTCCGTTTATGTGAAGTCAGTGCACTACTGGTGTCCTGCTACTGTCATAAAGCCCCTAAGATGCTATAGAGCCCCAAAGTCACACACTATCCTAAAAACATATAGTCAAACACTATCCTACAGTCAGTGTATATATTAACTGATTTACCCTCTGCCAACTCACATGCCTTTCTCAATCTCATGAGTTCAGCTACTTGGGCTGAGTGAGGTGGGCCAAGGGGTTCAGCTTTTATGGCACTTTCGTCATCTATAAGAGTAAAACCAGTACATGTCCATCTGTCTATGACAAATCCCATCCATATAAAACATAACATTTTTACATTTTCTAAAGGGGGTCACGTATGTCAGGTCTTGTGGTAAGAGTCTGATTCAAGTATTCTATACAATTATGCACATCTCTATACCTGCTAAATTTCACCTTCAGCTAGAGTCGTCTCTCCTTCCACACTTTGCGAATTTCAAAGCACATTTCGCAAATCTTGCTGAGCAGACATGCCTAATTTGGGCAGAGTTTAGAAGGACAGATACTGCATGTGGTGTATAAACTGTTGAATGGTCCAAAATTAACTTCTGCCGGTACATTCAAGGGATAATTGTGCACTTCTCCTGTACCACCAGAGTTTGAACTGTTCTCCTAGATAAAAACAAATTTAAAGCAGAATGTAATACATATCTGGCCATCCCCGTGCCTGAGAAAAAGAAGTTTAATTAGTACCAGATTTAAAACACATTTTGTTTTCATTTATTTTTAGTTCTTATCACTAGTATATTTAAGAATCTGGATCAGATCACAAGTGCAGCCCAGATTTCAGGCATTAGCCTGCTGACTTATGTACCCATTACATGGCAGCTTATGTTATATATCGATGTTAATCTTTCTCTAGTCTTTTGTCAATTATTTCTCACTTTTCTCTATCCCCCGTTACATTGGGTTTAATTCTATAGTATCAGTGCACTCAGGGTCAATTAGCTAGAACCATTGTCACTACCCAATGGAAATCTCTGTTTTACTACTGTGTGAGGGGGTTTATTTGATGCCTACAGTAATAAATGTGAGTGGGACAATTTTTCCCCCTCGCTGATCTTTGAAAATATATAAACAATTGCTGGAATTATAACAATGTATTTCCATCCCTCCTCTAAAATTAATAAATTTAAAAGGCTCACTATTTTCCCTGGCTGCACTTTGGCTATTATCCACATAAGGTGGGGGTGTTGCTGTTGCTTGTTCAGATTTTAAACAATTGTCTTTATTCTCCTGTGCTAATTTCTTGCCTACCAAACCTAAGCTTCGCACTGCCACAAATTTAAACACGTGATATGTTTAATCCTTAATTTTCTTGAACTTAGCATTCAAATCTTATCTTTAACTGTATTCAATATATCAGGTTCAAAACTACTAACATTAGTAGAATTTTTCACACATTCAGCAGTTATTACTTTTTTCTTTTTCCAATTCTTACAATACACACTTGCTCTAAGTCTATACTCATAATGTATATTATAGATCCTTACGGTCCTACCATATACTTATGGTCTTATGACACTTGGGTAGGTTAAAAAAGACCAAATTATTAACCAATACAGGTCTCACATGATTTGCGCATCTGCGGGGTCGTTAAAGTTACTAAAGCGACATTTCCTCACTCTTCACACTGGGAACGTTTTCTCCCAATGAGGAACCACTTCCTGACTGGAATTTTATTTTCCTTTGAGGTATTCCTTTCTGCTTAGAAAATATTTTTCTATCTATGTGAGGTATCCAACCTCCCACGAGGAATCTAACCTTCCCGCTTAAAAACTTGTTCCTGCAAGGTATCCCTTCCCGTTTAGAAAATATTTTTCTTTACGGGGTAAACTCTGTATATATTTAACACAATTAGATTATAGTATAATATATTACAATACAGTTTACCATGTTCCAAAAGGTTTTAATCGCTTAACTGGAAGATACCATTAATCATTCGCGTTGTGTACTAATCATACGCTAGGCCAGAGAGTACTATTAACCGCCTGCATATCATGCCAATACATATGCGAAACATGAGGCAGTGTCATTTGCCATCCATGTTGCATGACTATACAGTGTAATCTCTTCGCTACACATACATGCACATTCATAAACACACTTTGTTAGTAAAATTTCCTATTGTTGGCAATCATATATTTTTAGATACGTTTAAATACGTTTAACAAATTACTTTACTATATACAAACAAAACAGAATTTCTATTATATCTTTATGCATAAATCTGTGGCAGTATAGAAACGTAATATGCGCTATTAAAACAAACGCTGTGCCTAGCACTCACAAAACAGGACTATGAAACAGAATATGTCCTTCGTCCCTATGTTCGCTCCAGCTTCTCCAAAGAGACTCTCAAACCAGGAATTTGTTTTATCAATACAAGAGGTAAATTAAAAAGTATAGAACGATAAGCGTTCTTACCTTCTGTGGCGCGTCTACCCTATGTTGAGAAACTGAAATTCATATGTCTGCGAGTCCTGCAGTAGAGTGGATTCCTGCTCAGAAGATAGGTCTAACTGTCTATTTTAATTTCATAAATTCTTTGACTCATGACAATTTCTGTGTGCCTGTGTTTGGGTGCATCAGGAAATCTTTCAAGAACCTTTTTCTTTAACATAAAATAATTGCAATCAATTCGGCAAGACAGAGACCTAGTAAGTGATCTTGGAGTACTGATTTAAGGGGCTGATGTTGAGTGCTGCTGTAAATGGAAATTGAAGTCGACACTTAGAGAAATATGAAGATTTCTGTATTGTTCATAAAAGGTTGAGATAAGCAAGGTCCTGGCATTAAGATAAACAAATATTGATATAGAAGCTCATTGAGGGTGGACAACACTCCACACCACATCATTCAAAGGACAAATAGTGAGGTCACTTTTACTTTGCATCCTACAAATCCTAGATGCAGATTGTTTTGTGTATTTCCTAACTTAATATATTGTATTGAACCTTTGTGGTTTGCTTTAAACTTGTAAATTAAAATTATTCTGTATTTTTTAACCATGACAGAGAAGGAAATCAGTGGACGGCATCAAGAAGACACAAGTTAGCATCTTGCTTTCCAGACTAACAGAAAATTAAAACTTTTCCCGATTCCTCTTTATATTTTCATCATCATCATCACCATTTATTTATATAGCGCCACTGCTTCTGCAGCGCTGTACAGAGAACTCACTCACATCAGTCTCTGCCCCATTGGAGCTTACAGTCTAAATTCCCTAACATACACATACACAGACCGAGAGAGACAAAGGGCATTTTAATAGCAGCCAATTAACCTACCAGTATGTTTTTGGAGTGTGGGAGGAAACCGGGGCACCCACAGGAAACCCATGCAAACACGGGGAGAACATGCAAACTCCACACAGATAAGGCCATGGTCCGGAATTTAACTCATGACCCCAGTGCTGTGAGGCAGAGGTGCTAACTTCTTAGCCACCGTATTGTCCCCTGATGTTCCATCTGACCTGACCACTGATACCTCTAATCAATGAGAGCAAATAAACATCTTGCTTCAAAGACCTGCTTGACAACGTCTTCAATATCACTGTAATCCTGTGACCTGTCGATTAGACCCTAAAATCTAATCCGTTCTCCGGCTGATTCTGAGGTTTGGACTCAAGCTTTTCCAGTACCACCGCTCTGCCTACTACCAGCAGCTCTGGTCAGTGTGATAGGCCAGGGAGGATCCATCCACAGCAACCAGGATCCGGAGTAAGAGGTCCGGAGTTACCAGCCCAAGTACAGGAGTACACTTGCAGTGACAGTCACCCAGAAGGAACGTGGTTCTGAGCGCCATAAAGGAGTTCAGTGGTGGCAGTATTATAAGCCCCTCCTACTGCGGCAAGAGGGCGCATTTGGGATAACATAAGGGAACGGTGGCAAAGTAAGCCCAGCCGGTTTCCAGCAGGAACAGACAGAGTGGCATAGGCGGTCCATCCTGTCACAGATTTCTGGAATCTTGGAGTACTGATTTAAAGGGGTGATGTTGAGTGCTGCTGTAAATGGAAATTGAAGTTGACACTTAGAGAAATAAGAAGAATTCTGTTTTGTTCATAAAAGGTTGAGATAATTAAGGTGGACAACCCTCCACACCACAGCATTTAAAGGACAAATAGTGAGGTCACTTTTATTTTGCATCCTACAAATCCTAGATGCAGGTTGTTTTGTGTATTTCCTGACTCTATATATTGTATTGCACATTTGTGGTTTGCTGTAAATTAAAGTTATTCTGTATTTTTTAACCATGGCAGAGGAAGAAATCAGTGAACGTCATCAAGAAGACACAAGTTAGTGTCTTGTTTTCCAAACTAACAGACAATTAAAACTTTTCCCCATTCCTCTTTATATTTTTCTTGCTTGTTTACATGGTAAGCATAGTTGGCAACCTTGGCACGATGACTGTTGTCCATAGGACCTCCAACCTCCACATTCCAATGTACTACTTCCTGGGCAACCTCTCCATGGTTTATCTCCGCTACTCCTCAATGACACCTAAAAAGCTTTATGACGTTTAGTTCAAGATAGAGACTATCTCAATCAATGGTTGTGCTCTTCAGCTCAATTTAATGGCTACTTTAGCATTCAATGAGGGTCTCCTACTCTCAAGCAGATATATATATCAATAATGTCCGAGAAAAATATTTGTGTCAGGCTCCTTGCTTCAGCTATTGGCCTCTTGTTGCCATCAGTGTAGACCAGCTGTGAATTCAGTCTCCGATTCTGTGGATCAAACCGTATAGACCACTTCTATTGTACAGCTACCACAGCATCTTCCATGTTAATATAATTATTTTAAGATCCTGTACTAAAAATTTAAAAATAATTCAATATAATAAAGCGCTTAATGTTAAATTAAAAAAAAAATGTCTACTTAGAAAAAAAATACTGTAGGTATGAATATAAAAATTGATATAAAATATATATAAAAATGTCTTGCAAGGCAAATTTCTGCAAATGCTTCGAAAAGGGTCAGAAAGATCATTTCAAACATCCGCACATGCTAACATATGCAACGCTTTTTAGATAAAAATAACTTTCTTCTGTTGTTACTGAGACGCACACTTTCACCTACCTCTATTCGGGGCACAGTTAGAAGTTTGTTGGGGCTTTTGGGAAACAAAAATGTCACAATGGCGTTGGCCCTGCCAAGATCTTATATAGTGTTGTTTTATGAGATGTGTCAGGTGTGCAGGTGAAATGTTGATCATCCCAGTAGATTGTGAGCATCAAAGCCGTGTTTGGCAGGGCCGTCTCTTCCATTGGGCACAATGGGCAGGTGCCCGGGGGCCCTGCAGGCAAGGGGGGCCCGTCCGAATCCTTACCTTGCGGTCACATCAGCGGTGATCCGGCTCCCTCCCTGGTCCCCTCTTCCATGCTGTGCTCGCAGTGAATGCTGGGCATGATGTCACACCCAGCATTCACTGCAACCACAGCACGGAAGAGGGCAGAAGAGACTCAGCGGCGCGGAAAAAAGAAGAGGATCGGACTTAAGGTAAGTTAAGGGGGCCCATATATATATATATATATGTAAAAAAAAAGTGATTATATATATAATCACGTTTTTTTTTAAAATACATATGTATTTTTTTTACACCCACACACACACTATTTATATATATATATATATTTATTTTTTTTAGGGGCCCAGTTCACTGCATTGCCCGGGGGCCCATAAAGTAGTTAAGGTGGCCCTGGTGTTTGGTCACCATTATCACCCATCAGTTACACCAGCCCTGGACCAGGTACAAACCTTAGATCTGAATAGCAGCGTATCTCTGACTGCAGCAGGACAAGTATCGGCCGCACCTGTGTGTTAACATAACAATTTTAAATGTGTTTCTATGTTTATGAAAATGTCTTTTAAAGGATCATTTGTTTTTTACCCCCATATCCAATAACAAGGACATGTGAGGAGATAGACACAACAACAATTTCTCTTTGTAGATCATCAGGTCTGTCATGGGAAGTTTACAAGCACTGGGATATGCAAAATTCTTGTAGTGTATTGGGTGTAATTTTCCTTCTTTCCTCATCATTGTATCACCAACAGCATATTAGTTACTATTATATTTATTTTACATGGATCTCTCAGCACTGCCAGCATTGAAGGCCAGATTAAAGTCTTCCATGCATGGCTCATCTCTCCAGCTTTACATAAAATACATATTATCAACATTAGTGAAAGTAAGTTTTTCCTTTGGAAAGATCGTTTGACTGTGTTGGGCCAAACCAGGCTCAAAATACTGTGTGTGAAAAACAACAAAGGCCGTTCTGATCAACATCTCATCAGGATCTATCAATTGAAGTGAAAAATCAATAAAAGCATTCTGCCATTGTGTGCGACAATCAGCCAACCACACCTCTTATCTTCTCAGTTTTGGTTGACAAAGGGCTTCTCTACACAAGAATTTTCTAAAATCAAAAGGAACACAACTTGATAAAACCATGAGGAAATCGATCCATTGATCTCAATGCTATGCTACCCTTGCTGATCACAATGACACCAATGTAACACGTGGCTAAGACATTAAAGCAAGAAAATGATGTTTATTCCAAGCCAATCAATGGTTGTTACAATATTTTACTTTTGTCGTCGTCTGTTTGGAACACACTGTAAAAAAGATGTACGTGGACAACCTGAATCTTTTGTCATTTATATTTTCGGACTGCATCCATAATGACCATTTTCACCTCTTGGTTCCTCAGACTGTATATGAGTGGATTTAACATTGGTATCACTACTGTGTAGAAGACAGAGACCACCTTATCTTGTTTCTTAAAGACACTGTCAGGGGAGCGTAAGTAAATGAAGAAAATGGTCCCATAGAAGATGAACACACACATGAGATGTGAAGAACACGTACTGAATGCTTTCTGCCTGCCCTCAGCAGATTTCATACATAAAATGGAAGAAACAATTAGAGAGTATGAGATCAGGATTGTCAACATAGAACCAATACCACATGAACAAGTGAAGAATACAGCTATCATGTCACATGGGAGAGTCCTAGAGCAGGACAATCTGAGCAACGGAAGGAGGTCACAATAGAAGTGCTCAATAAGGTTTGAACCACAAAATTGTAGATTAAAAACACAGCTGGTCTGCACTGATGACTGCAAGAAGCCAATACATGAGGCAAGGAGAACCAGACACAGACATTTTTTCTTGGTCATTACTAAAACATAATGGAGAGGATGGCAGATAGCAATATATCGATCATATGACATGTTTGAGAGTAGGAGAGCCTCAGTGACTGCTAGGGAAGCAAAGGAGAAGAACTGAAGAGCACATCCATTGATGGAGATGGACTTTTTCTTGGACAAAAGGTCAAAAAACATTTTAGGTGTTATCACTGAGGAGTAACAGAGGTCCACCATGGAGAGGAAACTGAGGAAATAGTACATTGGAGTGTGCAGTTTTGAGGTCTTATGGACAACAGTTATCATGCCGACATTGCCAACTATGGTCACCATATAAACAAGCAAGAAGAATACAAAGAGGAATGGGACCAGGTTTTCATTGTCTGTTAGTCCGGAAAACGCAAAGACTCTCACTTGTGTCACATTTATCATGTCCACTGTTTCCTCTGTAGTGATAAAAAAAAACAACTCATTAGTTCACAAGTCTAATGCAAACCACAAAGCATATAATGTAAATAACGCTATAAAATACACAAGACAACCTGCAACTAGAAATTATGGGAAGGAAAATTAAATGGCTGCATTATTTTCCTTTTATATAAAGCCCTCTGATCTGGTTGTAGAGTGTTGTCAGATTTATATTAAGTGTTCAGAAGCGGAGTTTACTGGCTAGCATACACAGTGTCATGGTTACTGGTAGTGAAAACTCCTCTAGCAAAATTGTCCAGTGTAAACCCAATGACTAAACCGGAAAGGTGTGTGAGTGCTCACTCACTTGCAGTGTGAGGGTGGAAGAAAGTCATCCAGGCTAACTACAAACTATTAATCAGCTGCTCTCTGTGCTGGATTATATTTGCTCTGTACCATTTTATAACCACCCCACCTATCACCTACTGCAGTAAATATCTCACCCAATTGTATCATAACTACATACAAAATAAATAAATTGTAAATAATAATGACAATTGAAAATACAAATGAAAAGATTTGAGAGATACCTTTAGTCTCTGCTATAACCTGCCATATAAACCTCCTCATTATCTTTGATGACCTATTTCAACCTTGTGGGCAGAGAGAGACGGGGTCCCTTCAGATGTGATATGCAAAGCGTGGAGTAATATGTATACATCCACTAAGCAGTACAGGCTGGACACACAAGTAACTAATGAGGAAGTTTTTGTCAAGGACGTCCTAGCAGCCCTATAGTGTGATATCCACCATCCCCTAAGTTCTGGCTAATTCCGGAATTGCTGGAAAATGGGAAGAAAAAAATATTTCATTTTTTCTTCCTTCAATCTGAAGAGCAGCACAAGACTCACAAAGCAGCAATTAACGTGCAAAGTTTAGCTTTCTGGCAAGCAATAATCTACATGAAGGAGTATTATAGTATTATAGGTTCTATAATTAACTGTCATTCTTCCATTTTGGGCAACATGAACTACACAGGGGGAGAGTGGAACTTATGCTATGAAATGCTGCTGTTATAACTGAATTTAAATATATATTATGTAAATAAATATGTTTTTTCCTTTCCCAAACACCGACCATGCACACTAGACACATTTAGTCAAAAGCCAATTAACCTTGATCATTAGAGGAAGCCCATTTGTTGAGCATAGAAACTCCATGCAGATATCACTCTAAATAAAACCAAGTTCGACAGTGTTATAAACAGCAATACTAGCCACTGTGCCCCAGCTGGACAAGCCACAGATGCACAAGACCTATTGCTATGACTGACAGAACATGTAATGCTCTGGCCTTACATCCAGCTTACACTGACATTACTGAGCACCTCCTGTCCCTCTTCACTTGCCTGATCACATACCAAATATCTCTCCCAAACATGCAATGTAATAATGCTTCAAACAAGCATTCGCCTTACATAGGTGCATTGCATTATGGGGTTTTTGTTTATCTAAAATATCAGGACCAGGCTCATCTCTGTTTAATATTTAATGAAAAAAGTTTTAACCTGAATTTCCATTAACAGTCTTAATTAACACCTCCAATTTAAGACTCCCTAGTACAGTAACTAGGCACCTGTGGTGTTGAGTATAAGTAAATGTTTTATTTTCCTGGCAAGAGTCACATAGGAACACACACACATACACACACGCACACATACACACACATATACACACACACACACATACACACACACACACACACATACACACAGTATACATGCTGATCTACGAAGATGAAATAATAGGGCACAGACCCACCTTTAACACAGACAGTCCATCTCTTGACCACCAAGGGTTGGAGGGATATGATGACTGTCTCTGAAATTCTAAATATATTTTGCATAGTGTGGGAAAGCCCAATTTACTTACACAGAAGGACTTATGGCCAACTCCGAATCAGGCCCAACTTGCACAGTGATATCCCACAGGATGGCAAAGATAAAGTGGAAGAGTAGTGGAGATAAAGCTTCACTACAATTTTGCTAATCAATAACAATTGTGACATCACAAGTCAGTCCATAGAATTTTGTAATGCCCTTCCCTGGTCAGACTCTTTTTAGTCAAGCAATCTATATATCTAAGCCAAAGGCATATCTATTTATAGAATATAGAACTGACCAGAATGAGAAGACTTTGGCTTGAGTTGGTCAGCTTAACATATATTGCAATATGTGGAACTAACATTCCCTGTTTTTAATATAGAACAGTACTTGGTATAGCATTAATTATGTGTTTGGAGAGTGCAGAGTATCCCTGTTTTCTTATTTATAGAATATAGATATTGTCAACTGAAGCCAGTCTTGCTTACAAAGTGGTTTAATTCAGACTATTCATGCAGCCACTATTATACTGTTATTCTGATGCTGATGTTTTTTGTAAAACGTTTGTAGAACAATTGCCTCCACAGACATGTGCATGATTGCCCCGATAATTTAATACCTGGAACTCTCCCCTCTTGAGGAAGAGATTGTGCACTATATGAGCCAGAATACAATGTTGTGCAAAAACAAATTTTAGGATAATCAAATCTCAAACAAGGTTACATTTTGCCTTCCAAATCACAGACCGGTGAGGATTTTTTACTGTTTTTCCATAAATAAAAATGGTGGTCTTTGTCTCTGTATGGAACATAGGGGGGTACATTTATTATTATTAATAAAAAAAATGCCTTATTCCACTCATTTCCAATTTGACCATTAACCAGTTTATCAGTGTCAACCATTGTTAGACTCTTTACAGATCATGAAATTAAGAGAGATAAAACCTAATTCATATCAGGCATGAGTATAAATGGAAGACTGACTCTAACACCAAGGTTGGCCAATATAAATATTTAGGCATAGCCTTTGTCATGTTTAATGTCTTGGCCATTTACCAGGTTTATGTCAATGACATTTTTCTGGAACATCTAGCTACTTTCATAGTGGTAAATCTGGGCAATATATTAATATTTTCCTCATCTCTGGATGCCCATTGAAAGCATGATTGCTTAGTTTCATCTATGTTCATAGATAATTCTTTATATGATAATTTAGAAAAGTGTGTTTAAGAGATTGTTGAGGTTCCATTTATAGGTTAAAAAATATCTAGTTCAGGTCAACTGCCGCAGCAGTCGATGGTAGCAATGAGACCCGGTTGTGAATGGGTCCTTCTTTTAGACTTGTGCTGTGCATTAAAGCCCTTTTTGGGCTTTCAATATTGTAGGATCCCCCAAATTTTGATCTGGTGCCCAGCTAAGGAAAGTCACATCTCTGGACTAAGCCATTTCAGAGTGGCCACAACCTAAAGATTTGAAGTGTCTTCAGATGGTCCTGAGTTTTACCAATTAGCATAGATAGAACTTTGGTGCTGGGGGGGGGGGGTGATTCTCAATTTTCAGCTAATCCCCCCAAAACAAAGAAAATGTTATCCCTGCAGCTTTTCTCCAGAACAATGTTCTCCAAGAAGAAAGATCAATACATAAGTAATCAGCATACTTAGCAGATAAGGGAGCTTTTGAGGTGTGATGACAGATGTTTCATATATTTTCACTGTGTAAACAGACCATAAAAACTTTAAAAATCTTAAATCAGTAAAAAGACTGAGTGCTGGGCTGCCTATAAACCAGTAACTAAGAACATCAAAGCAGTTTCCTGTATGAACACATAAGGAATTACAGAACTTCTAGAGTACTAGAAAAGTGACTTAAGAAACTGCAAATGTATTAGGAAAAGTCAATGAAGAAATGTAATCAGAACTGTAACCATACAACCTATGATGGCTTTGGATTGATACTTAATAGTAAAGGGGTCTGTATGTACACATTGGTAAAGAATGCTGAATTTCTATGCAATATAATTCCTAAATAATATTTGATAATGTCAAAAATGTTAAGAAAAGACAAAAAAGTTGAGAGAATTATATGGAGTTTGTTTAGTTGGATGGGTGCGGTGGTATTGTGAAGACGATTACCACCGCACCCATCCGACACCGAGGAGTACTACACTTAAATTCCGAATGTGGGAAAAAACAGTTGTGATATAAGCAGACTTACCTCCAGACTGACGCTGTAGATCTATGATCGCAGCAGGATGGTGACTCAAACTTATTCCCACTAGTCAGGTGGCCGTCAGTAGATTTTCACGTCATCGCCACCTGTATCTCTTTTAATTTAAAGCGGCAATGACAGGACCCGGCAGGTTAAGTGTTTAAACACTTAACTCGGCATTGCGGCTTTAAATTAAAAGTGATATTCATTTATATGTTTATAAAAATTAATCTTTGGTATTATTCAAAAATCATGAAAACTTTAATAATCAATAATTGATAACCATTGATTCTTTATCGTGTTAGTTGACAGTGTTGTACACCCTACACATTTATATATCCACCACAGAGCTTAGAGCATTATTTCCACAAGTACCTCTGCAAAACAGGTTCTATGACCCCGAGCAGCTGATCAGATGCTGTCATTTTCTTAGCGCGATTATTACAGAGAAAGAAACATCTGACTGGTTGCTATGGGTTACAGCACAGTTTTTGCAGTGATACCTGCAGAACAGTTTCCATAAATGCTCAGTAATATGTCATGATTGTAAACACTGTATCAGTTGTCACAGTCATGTTTCAGTCTCCAGTTTTCTGGTTGTGGTTTTAAATATAATAAGAAACATGATTAGTTTGTTAAGAGTCTCTTACCTGTCTGACGTGTAATTGTGTGACATCCGGGACCTGCATGATCTCTTCTCTCTGTAAATCAAGAATCATTTTATATTAAACCCAGTGACTCAGGAGTATTAATCTCCTGTGTCCCAAAGCATAAATCATTACTCTTTGCACATTAGAGACAACCATATTAGTGAGCAGTTTCACTTAATTGGCCAAAAAATATTCTTCTGTAATTAGGAATATAGTTACTTGTTTTCATAATAATTTCATATATCTTTTATAAGTAATACTTATGTTACGGATAATGTAAAATTATGCAATAGTGACAATGGTCTTATGGAAGATCTAAATGATATTAGATAAGCCAGGCAATTTTGGATAATGCATATCAGTATTACCTAAAAGATTTTCAATATTCAATACCAAGTACTGATAACAGTGTTACCATAAAAAAAGACACAGGTAAAAACAGTGTATTTGCCTACATATATTCTTCACGGGTGCTCAACTAGCAGTATTTGGGCTTATATAAGGTTTGCCTACGTCCAACTCTACTTGTAGCATACAGATGTGACTAGTGTAAAATACATAAGATTAATAATTTAGAATAGATCATAGGCTGTATTTTTCAGTAAAGACAGCTCAGAGTGAATACATTATTCTTCTTTGTGTATATGACACTTCCATACATTAATATGAATAGGGTAATGTTACCTTACCAATGTGTATGACTTGTGTAACACAACTGCCCCATTAACCTCAATCAGTCTTTATTAAGCCAGAAAAGTCTATGAATACATATCCTCTTACTTTATTCCGTAGGCAAAGATTCAGGAGCATGATCTCCAGGTTCCACCAACAAAATTCCCACCTCCACCTCTATAGGTGCCCCGTTCATAATGACCATGACAGAGAAATGATGTTGCACACAACTCCAGATCGGTAAAGATGCAAACAATTAGAATGTTTATGTTTCAGACAATATTCAGTCCACTAGCAGAATTATGGTACAGGGTATTAAGAAGTTGATGAAGTTAAACTGATCAATATTTCTTACTGTACAGTGGTTTTAAGGAGACATTTACTTTGGGTATTGTAACTTTGGCTTTGTTTGATGCTGTTACCTTGTATTATTTAAATGACGACAAAGCTATTTTATAAATGATATATGAAACAGTAACACAATTTAATTATATGTAACGATAGGTACTGTTTATTTAGAAATAGTTATAGGTGGATGGAAATTTCCAATCTATGGGCACGGCTATGGGATTTTGTGTGGCCCATACATATGCCAATCTCTACATGGCACAATTTACATAGTGTTACTAAACACCTCTACTCTTTTTAGACTAATGAGATAAATTGGTGGAGGTATGATACTGATATTTTTCTTGGGTTATGATGATAGTATGTACACTTTTTACAATACGTTCATTAGCTGATGTTCTAACCTGCCGTCCACCAGGATGTCCTCAAGTAACGATTTGCAATTCCTGGATTCTCTGGTAAAGGTTTATGACGTAAATTGCTACTGGTTTTTTTTCATTAAATCAACCTATTGGAAAAGGCCAAGAGCTTTAAAAAAAATCTCACCCCAAGAGACAAAACGCGCCAGGTTACTGACTGTGATAACTGCTATCTTGTTACAACAAAGGTATTCAACTAGGAGCTACATTGTGGAAATGGAAAGACGGAAGTGATGTGAGACTAAGAGTTCCAGCAGCGAGACCAGTCCTACTATGTAAATTGGAGCTGTAGTGATCGGGCTTAATTTTGAATTTATTATGGACCTGACGGTGAATGTAATTTGCTAAGTGGTGGAAGCTAAAGATCCGAAAGGTCTGGAAGCATTTGGAGTTATTTTCTGTTGGGCCGTGGTGTTCCCAATTAGATTGCTCATTTAAATGGAGATTCTAGCTACCTGTGAGACATTTTGCTTGCAATATATTATCAGCCACCATCACACCTTAGGCCCTACAAGATGTTGTTTTATCAGCTGTATCCTCCTCTCAGAAACTAATTTGGAGTAACTTACTAAGTAAATAAAATGTATTTTTTCTTAAAGCTCCCCCCACACTTACTAGAATAAATTCCACTTCTCTCTTCATTGCTGGAGAGAAATCAGTCCGTCTGTTCCGGTACCTCTATCTTGTAATTAGTGTTAGTGGTCAGTGAGGCTGCAACTCTCTCAAGGTGAATAGGAACTAAAACTTTTGTATTCTCATGAGAAACAAATTGAGAATTACTTTTACAAAACTTTGCTCTGTAGTGTTTCAAAGCTTTGGATATTAACTCTGTATGAATATATGCCCAATTGTGGATATTTGAATTCATATAATTAAATAGAACTTGTCAAGTAAAGGAAGGGTTGTAGCTTTTATGTTGTGGGTGTATAATAAAAATATTAATGCTTCACTGAAAGCTCTTCAGCTTTGGAGACAGCCTGTAAAATAGCTGCTCAATATACTACCAGGCTTTGAAGAAGCTGATCAAAGTCTGGGAATGCACTGTGAGAGTAAGGATCATTGGCAACTATAAGAGTTCACTATGTGCAGGAATCTAATTGTCAGGGTTCATAGTATGCAAACTATGGGGAGTTGTTGAGAATGGAAACATAGTTTTTTATTTAAAGCAAAAATCACGCAGGTAAATAACCTGATGCAGGCAATGGTTAATACTGGTAGCACAAGTCCATAAGCACTACAAGTAAAAGATGTAGAATTCAATGAAAATAAATTATACAATGGCAGAAGTACTTTAAATTAGAGATGTTCACTGATCCCCTGTTTTTGTTTTAGTTTTGGATATGGATTAACTTTGTGTTTTGGTTTTGGACATGGTTTCTGCAAAACCGCCTTCGTGTGTTTTGGTTTTGGTTTTGGATCCCTATAAAAAAAAATTTGAATCCTATTTTTTTGGGTAAAATCACATAATTTGGCTCTTTTTTGTTCCTACATTAATATTAACCTCAATAACATTAATTTCCAGTCATTTCCATTCAATTTTTGTCAAGTGACAAGAACACTGCTACCCCTGTTTCTGTATGGGCAATGGCACTGAGCAATGTCACTGGAGAATGGAGAGTGACAAGAACACTGCTACCCCTGTTTCTGTGTGAGCAATGGCACTGGATCTCCTGGGGAGGGAGCTACTTATGGAATCCAAAACCTGTGAGATCCGACAACGCAATAATGAAATTTTGCCTCGAATCAGATCCGAGGACACGCAAAAGTACTGAGCCGGCTCGCGAGCCTATTCGGATACCCAAAGTTCGGGTGCGTTCGGTTTTCAGAAATTCCAAGCCCGAGCATCTCTAGTTTAAACAATAGAGAGTGGATATTGCCAATAGTAAATGTAACACTAGGTAGCGGATATTTGCAGTGGTAAATGTAACACTAGGTAGTGGATATTGGCAGTAGTAAATGTAACACTAGGTAGTGGATATTGGCAGTAGTAGATGCAACACTAGGTAGTGGATATTGGCAGTAGTAGATGCAACACTAGCTAGTGGATATTGGCAGTAGTAGATGCAAAACTAGGCAGCAAATATTGGCAGTATTAGATGCAACACTAGGTAGTGGATATGGGCAGTAGTAGATACAACCATAGGTAATGTATGCAGTACTAAATAAATGACAGGAACTGCTGTACGAGTAGCAGCTACAGCAGACAATGGATATAGCAAAATCCTCAGAGGGCACAGTCTATAAGTGACAGGAGCTGAGGGCTTACAAATGTGTTTTCTGCAACTGAAGCTGCATAAAGGAAAATCCGCAGGATATAGCAGGAGACTCCACAGAAGGAGTACACAGAAGGATGGTCAGCAAGCCAGGGTCATAAACTGGAAGATCCATCAGTAACAGGTCACAGGAGTACAGAGTGTGAGACCAGGAATAGTAAACAATTGATGAACTGGCATCAGTCTGCTGGAAAAGGCAGATTATAAAGACCATTGTGAAGATACTGGGTTTTCTGGCCCAATTCCACCCATTTCATGCTGTCTGGTCACCCGTGGGTGCCTTACTATGCCAGGGAAGTCTACCAACTTCCTTCTAGGATTCTCAGTCACTAAGGCAAATGCAGTTAGAAAGTAAAACAATACATTTATTGTAACAAAAACAATCACTAGATTATTATATACACACAGTAAATAAATGCCAGGCAGATCTGTTCAGGTTCTAACAAACAAACTTCCCTGGATTTTCCTCCCATACCCACTCCAGAGATTGTTATACTTCAAGCTCCTGTTCTCGTGGTGCCTGTACCTCCAGTTCTTGCTCCACAGATTGTTGTATTCCTTCAGCGAGCCCTGGTACCATCCTTCCAACTGGATCCAGAGGGATTGCTACCATCTTTGTCAAACACTGCTCCACTACCCAAGGAACCACTTTCTGACTCATGTTCTGAGGTGTCATTACCTGTTTCCAGTCCTGAGATGCCAGTAACTGTTTCAAGGTCCTGAGGACATTTCTGCCCTGGGCACTGGGCCCGAGGAAAATTCTGTCTAGTTTACAGTAACACAGGTGACTGTCCGGCCAAAAATGCCTTACAAGATTGCATAGTCCACAGTGCCAGAGATAACTGCCCAGTTCACAGTGACTGAGTTGATTGTCTCCAGTCCTGAGATTTAAGTCATTGCCTCCAGTCCCGAGGTTCAAGTCGCTGCCTCCAATCTCAAGGTTCAAGTCACTGCCTCTGGTCCTGAGGTTCAAGTCACTGCTTTCTTTCTTGAGATCAGTCATACCACAGATGGCTCCTACCAAGTGTGAGCTGCTACAGATGACCGCTGCTCAGTGGGGGTCATAGAGATGACTGCTGCTTCATCAGGGTACCCAGAGATGACTTCTGCCCAGTCCATGTCCATGTTGCATGGACACCTTTAACAAAAGACTTCCTCTGGAAAGGATTCTCTATCTTACCTTCTCCACATTATCCCTGTTCCCTCTGCCCACTTTTGGCAAAGTCAGGAGTAGCTGAAAGTCTTCAACTGAGTTGTTCCCATTTCTCCTACTTATTCCTCTCCACTCTTTTTCCCCTCATTCAAAATCACTCTCACCACAGTTGGGAGAGGCAAGTTTGAATTTACAGAATCTATATATTTATTGAATGTTTTTCTTTGTTAAGTATTACTAATTATGTATCCTGTAAATGTTTATTCCTTATAATTTGCGTTTTGTTTTTTGTATGCCTATAGTATTTGCTAATTTTAGTAAAAATTTAGGTTCATATTTGTAAATGATTAATTGATAGGTAGGTTTTAAAGTATTTTGGCTGATGTTCTCCTTTATTGTTGTTACAGATAATAACAGGTGTTTTTTTTAATTATATAACAAGAATCACCTTTCACAGTGAGGAGAGCCCCATCATGTGACCTGATATTACACCATCATTTGAAACTGAACTTGTATATGTGTATTGATAATGGCTGATCAATCACTCATGAAACCTCTCTGACTCATTTTGAAGATTCTGTCCTTGAACATTCTTTATACAGTTAATTAATTAAATCATCTTGATCACTCACCATATGTCTGTACCATGTGTACCAGCCAACACTAACTATTTATGATATCGAAGCTGCAGGTACAATATAAAGTAACTGCTTGTGGTTGCTTGGGGCATTTACCATGTGTGGACACTGAGCAACAGAAATCCTGATACATAAGAAGACATAGAAACAAACATCACAGCAGAAAGATCAGCACATGATTATTTTCCACTTTGTGAACTCATAACATCTTGATAAAAGATCTGATACAATGAAGTACTTAGAGGAAAACTAAGAAATCTGAGCAGAATAAGTAGAAACCACAGTTGGCTATTTTATCTTCTAACTGTAAGAATACAAAAAGGGGAAAACAAATCACAAACTTTAGAAAAGTTAAATAATGGAAATTATCCTTGCAGGTCACTCTGCATTTCAGTACAATAATGGAAGAGTCAGACACGCTTTACACTGGATATACTTTTCAATGTCCATAGATTCCAAAATGGGCCTTGGTGTAATCAGTGATTATTAGTTTTGCAATAAAGTTTGTGATTTTAATGACTATTTGTTCCTACTTCTCTATTTATATTTAATGGCCATTGAATCGACATAGCTTCCTAGTGTAGGCCCAGCTTATGGGGGATACTGACTTGAGACTACAATATTTGTGAACCTACAAATTTATATGCCACTTCAAAGTCTAATAATAAACAAAATGCATGTTAATATGCTAAATGTAATGGGAGACATTTTGGAGCAATTAAATGGGTACATTATATCCATAAAGAGTTATATAGTAAACTGAACGAAACACTGGACTGTAAAAGAGGCACAGGGGATTTGGCTATGGATGCTTTTAGTGCCTGTGTATCACACTCTATTTCCCTGCACATACCAGGTAGTATCAATGAGTTCCTGACACATGGGTACAGGCAGCACTCATGAGGGTAGATTTACTAAACTGCAGGTTTGAAAAAGTGGAGATGTTGCCTATAGCAACCAATCAGATTCTAGCTAGAATTTGTTTAGTACATTCTAAAAAATGACATCTAGAATCTGATTGGCTGCTATAGGCAACATCTACACTTTTTCAAACCTGCAGTTTAGTAAATATACCCCATAAAGTTTACATGCACTTGTGTACCAGGAACTCAGCATACACACTGTCTGCAATGTACAGACAAAAATGTTAGTGACGCGTTTCACTTGTGGGCATTCATGTGGTACTAGTCTTAGGAGGTTTGGGTCTGAGTAATCATATGAAAATACACACATGAAACAGCACGGTGCCCATGTCAGATAACTGTCACAAACATTTTTATTTCATTGCTAACTTTGAGTAACTTACCAAGTAAATAAAATATATTTTCTGTTAAGCTGACAACTTGTTGTTCCCCTATTACATTCTCTCTTCATTGCTGAGGCTTGGAGTGAAATCAGTCAGCGTGGTCCTGGTACCAGGGCCGTCTTTTCCATTGGGCACATTGGGCAAGGGCCCCCATGGGCAAGGGGGCCCCTATAGGCGTGGCTCTGAAGTAAGCTCTGAAAAAAATAAAAAAAACAGGGAGGGATCGGGATCACCACCGCGGTCATGCAGTGGCGATCCAGCTGCTTCCCTCTTCCGTGCTGCGCTCGCACTGAATGTCGGGCATGATGACATTTTCACATTATCAGTGAGGAGCGCAGCACGGAGGAGCCACAATGCGACGGACAAGCAAGCGAGGAAGAAATAAAACAGAAAAGAAGAAAAAAAGAAGAGAAGAAGGTGATAGAAAGGTAAGTGAAGGGGGGACAAAAAGAAGACTAATGGAGGGTACAGACACAGTATCTGATATAGGGGTGGGGGTGAGACCAGAAGGTGCATGATGAAAGGGCAAATAGAAGAATAATGGAGGGCACAGGCACAGTATCTGATACAGGCGCAGGGTGGGGAGACAAGAAGCATGATGAAGGGGCAAATTTACATTATTATTCTTGTGAGTGGTTGTGTAGGTAGGGGCTCCAGTGCACTGATTTGCCCTGGGGCCCATAATGTTGTTAAGATGGCCCTGCCTGGTACCTCTGTCTCGGGAGGTCTTGTAGTTAGTGCTATGGGTTAGTGAGGCAGCAGCTATCTGAAGGTGAATATTAGAGAAAGAACTAAAACTTTTTTAATTCTCATGAAAACCAACTGAAACTCCAGTCACAGCATAAATTGTAATTTTACTAAACGTTCCTTGAAGGCTTTGGATATTATCTTTGTATGAATATAAGTACCTGTGGATTTTTAAATATATATGAATATATGACCTTGTCATGATAAGGGGGTATCCATAGTTTTATATGGTGCACGTATAACAAACATCTTGCTGTTTTCTGTGCTCCCCTCCCCATTGCCTTGGAGACAGCCCATAAAATAGCTGTTCCTCACACCACTAGCTCAACTGGCTACTGGCTTCCAGAAGGAAGATGCTGAGCAACACCTGGGAACATACCTGGAAATTAGGGTCAGTTGGAAACTATGTGTGATAAGGGCACATTATCTAATGAGACAGTTCCAGACATATTCTCTATTTACCCAGCTGACATTCAAACTCTGGACTAGTGTCATCAGAAGAGCCAAAAATATTTAGTATCACCATTTAGTATCAGGGGGGAAAACAATGTAAATTCAGGTCAGATAAAACCACTCCTGTCTCTCTTTGTTCCTCCCCATAGAATATCTCATCCACCACTATACAATATACTGTGTTGTATATATTGCTTCCCTGCTGAACAAACATTACTCGGATTTTTCTGCGGCTCAGTTTCCATTAATTTCTTATATTATTGCACAACCTCCTATTTTACAATCAGTAGTTAGTGAGTTTTGAAAATACACAAATGCATTAAGTGGAACCTTTTAAATTGTTGATCCAGAGGAAGGAGACCAATGCCACCAGCAAGGCAGCCAAAATGTTCTCACAGTGTGAAAAAATATCCTCTCTTTATACTGGAAATCAGTTTAATTCTCTGAATCAATCTCACCAATAATAGTGGTTTGTCAAATCTATCCTAATCATCGGTAGAAGAATACGTTCACACCTCACCTCAATAGCTTAAGACCATAGGTCGGCAATGTTCATACAAGACCCAGATTTGCCAGTCTTAATGATGAGTGTCCAGTAATTGAGTTCTGGACAGTTGATGCACAGGAACTATGTCCTAGGTATGAAGGTAGCTCTGTGATTAGTCATTGGGTTCTGGGTATGTGTACAACTCAGTGTTCGGTTGCTGGGTTTTGGTATGCAGTTAGCTTGGTGCTCAGTAGTTGCATTCTATGTGATTTCTAGCCAATAATGTCTACATATAAAAACTTATAAAATAGTGATAAAATAGTGATCACTTTCATCTAAGATCTATGCATCATAGATCTTAGATGAAAATATAGGAGCCCTTAGTTTGTCATGGGAAATTGGTATAGGTGTGATATTTGCAACACTTTTGTGTACTTCAATTAGCAAATAACGTTGTGTGACTCTCTCTCGGCACTGGGACAATCCTCAATGTGACAGGTGAGACCCTGACTGAGGGGTTATCTTTTATAAAACCTAATATCTGAAATGTGAGAATCTCACTACAGTAAATCACTTGAAAATACAAAACCAATGGTACCGACAGTTATTAGATCCAATCTGGTCTATTTACATCATAGGTGTAATACATGGAGACCAGTGTTTTCCTTCAGCTGAGTAGAGCAGAAATATTATCTATCAGAGAAACTTTATTAGGATTTTTTCCACCTCCTTTTATCCTATGCACAAAGTACCATGATCAATGATACTTTCATTACAACTTATTACAATTATATGACAGTTATGGCTTTATATAGCAGTACAATAATAGCCCACCGGTACCTTTCATCTCAGTCCTGCACAAGCCACCAATTCCTGGACTGATCACAAGCTTCACAGTTTTAATTTTAGCGCCAATGTTAGTTACATTAACAATATACAGTACAGGGGATGTAAGTTTTTGATAAGAATTATATGTTGTGTTAACAGGACTAAGCAGCTGTTGAAAAATCTATAACTCTTCCACACACAAAAATGCAGTGTGCTGGGTGTACAGATGTCTGGAATCTGGATAGTCACAGACACAGATATTTTCTCCTAGTGCAATCCAGGAAGACTGAGTGTATGAGGGTTTCTAAGGGCCATTTATAAGTCTATAAACATTTCACATGTGTGTTCTATACACGATGACTGGCCTGATCCTCCATTAGTTATTGGGTAAATATTGGGAAAAATGTCACTGATTTGTGAATAAAGTTCCCATTGATCAATCTCTGAAATCCAGCTTTGTATCAGGGTCGGACAGCTTGATTCACCCCAGCAGTCCTGGATTAAATACTGTATGCAATGGGAAGCGTGACTTTGGAATCCAAAAAACATACTTAGCTTCCTCCCCTAGTGGACTCTTAGTCGTTTGGTTATTTGATAACTCATTGTCAGCAAGCAGACTGTTCTGTTTGATGTTCATCTTATGCAGAATAACTTTCCCCATGTGAACTTACACCATGACCTACTAGTACTAGATTAAGAAAAAATCACAATGCAGTTGATGTAAATTGTATCAACATAACTAAAAAAAACCTTACTGATGCTAATGGGTCTTTATGTAAAATGAAAGGTCCAGCTCAAATATCGGTGAACTTCTGAATATTGTGGTTCTCTCCTGAATGACCTGAGATTGAGGACATTTAGGGTATGATTCATCAAGGAATGCAAACGCATACGCATCTGCTAAACGGGACTTGAGCTACATAAAACACCACATACGCAGCGCAAACAGAGCAAATACGGCACTCAAAGTCAACTCAATCTCAAACTCCAACGCAAATATAAGGGTTTGCGTCACTCAAAGTATGAAACACAGATGCGTATGCGTTTGCGTACCTTGATGAATCATAGTTCCTAATTGGGATACCTAGCTCATTTATATTAATTCCTATACCATACCATACTATATCAATTGATTTATTATTATTATTATTATTATTATTATTATTTCTATTATTACTATTATTATTATTATTATTATTATTATTATTATATGTAAATGTATCTTTTGGACAGCTTATATATATACTGCATTAAACTAATTTTCAGCTGTCTTTTATCAAGAGTACTATAGCGCTGCCCTCTATCCACTTTTGCTGATGTAAATGTAATAAAACCTGTAATTATAAAAACACAAAGACAATGGGGTCCCACAGATATAAAAGGCTAAAAAGATATAAATGTCCAGTCATGTAAAAGGACAGTGAGTATATTGTCCGCCAGGTAATCATACACACATATAATTTATGGATACACCAATTGATTTATTTAAGTACAGGAGGGAATGAAGCATTAGCAATTCTCTCTTAATAATTGGAGACAGAGAAAGTGAAATGCTAAATTTTCCCTTTTCCCAAAAAAGTTTGTAAATGAGGTGTGACTCATTTATATATAAGAAGAAATATAAATTATGACCATGTACTGTATATTAAAGATCTAGCTAACAATTCACGGGTTCAGAAAGAAATTGGTATCTGGATATGAGATTAGTAATTAATTCTTAATATTTAAGAACTGCATAGAATATGGAAATAATAATAGTATGAACTGGTGGTGAAAAGAATTAGGGATACAGTAAAAACAATGTAGAATTATATGTTTTTATTTTATTTCATTTTATTTCATTTAATATTAGATTTTTCATTTTTAATTTTATTATTGTCATTTAATTATGATTTTTTTATGCTCATTATTATTGGGGTTTTTTCTATGAAACTACTAAGGAAGGAACTAATAGGAAGTTAGAAAAATATTTATTTACAATTATCATACATGCAAGATGAAAAATCTATCTGAATTTTCCCTTTAAATTAGGAAATGATAATAGTGAATATATTGTTCAATCCTTTCACAATTAGAGACACCGAGTGCCATCTGAGAGGTGCTCGTTTGTTTGGTGTTATACTGAGAACTACTGTGGTTTCCTTATCATTGCAAGTTTTATTTGTAGCTGTATTTGTATTTTTATTTATTCATTTCTTTTAATTTAATTTAGCGAAATGTACTTAACAGGAATCTCTAATAATAGGTTATGCTATTACATTTTTGTGTAATACAATTTATGAAATCTACTCTCTAAGGTTATATATAAAATATTCAAATAAAGTTTTATTAAAATTCATTATAAATTGGCACATGAGTTCATGGAAAAACTTTATAATAATGTTTAGGTGTACATGTTTCTATTTCAAACGTATAAATCTTTAGAATGCTAGCGTTTTAAAAAAGTATTTTGAAAATCAGTCCAATAGAGTAATGTACACCTGTGAGCTAATTAATTACAGGAGACAGACCTTTAAAAAGGAGTCGGTGGTTAGCTGAATCATCATTATTGCGATCTATCCTCCGATGGAATTGTAACCATACGATGAAATGCGTTAGTTATTTGATTTAACGAAGATTATCATACAGCACATATATATCATGGACATTACAAGGTGGCACTCTGCTCTAAAGGCAGCTTCCAAGGTGAGCAAGAATTATTACGGAGACTGAATATCAAATCCACAACCAGAGAGCCTGCTTAGTCATTGTTGGTAAACATATTTCTATATATGTTACATCTCTATCCCTGGCTTATTGGATTGAGCAGAGAGTGCTTTGTATTATTTCTGCACAGAACTTTAAACCACATATTATTGTGAACATCGTGTACTATGCGGTTGTTTCATACATTCGTACCTTTGGAAAGGAACTTCATATACAATTCAACAGATCAGTGCACAAATCAGGATCTATTAGTTCTATAACAGCTGTTCCGGTTTATTAATGAATGGAATGTGCAATGTTTTATTAATATATTAATTAACATGTTTAGTTTAGTTTTAATAAAGTCTTTTACTTATTAATTTCTGTGAACTCATTGGTATGTGGATTGTGTCAATTGATTTTTCAGTGCTGTGTTATATAGAAAACTTTACCTTGAATGAAAAAGGCTGGGTGACTTTAAATAGAAACTGTGTAAGTGTTTTTCACATTTAAGTCTTGATAGTGCCTCAACCTGAATTCCTTCTCCAGGCTGTGTTTCTGGAATTTGAACACTGGGGTTGATTCAGGAGTATCACTGCCCTATACAAGACTTGGTTCCCTTCCAAAGAACACTCAAACAATATAATAGTGTAATATGCGACCCTTTGACATGATATTTATGAAATAGGGTACTAATTTCTCCAAATGTTCTGGTGATATCAAGAGGTACTTCAAAGATACTTAATAACATTAAATTATTATTTTTGTCAGCTGAAATAATACCCAATCACTTTTCTCTGAATGCCGTTGCCCCCTTATTACATTAAGGGCTTAATGTAAACTATTAGATATCACTCACTAAGTGATATAGAACAAGTAATAAAGTTGTAGATGTCTACCCAGGTTTGTTCCACCATAAATGAATTGTACAAAATAGCTTATTGTATCTACTCCATCACACTACATATTCCTCTGTAGAGCACATACGTAACTCACAAGGAAGTATGAAACTATATACATTGCTAGCAACTAATAAATGCTTTACAAACTAAGTTTTAAGTGAATATTATAACATGCTCATAAGTTATTAATTACACTGCATCATACACTCTATAACTATGAATAGTCCTCCTCTCTGCTAATAGTAAACCTATGTATACATGGTGAAGGTTTTATCACTGTCCTATCTTTACTTCTGTCAGTGTATTTAGTATACTCTGTTGACATCTATACTTATCCTTATACACAATACAAAGCTTCTCTGTCCTCACTGAAACTGCTCATCTTCCCTTCCCATCACATCAACTGTTAGCTGACAACAACTGAGCTCTGCATAATCAATAATTGTCCTTGCTAATGCCACCTCCTTCCTTCTCTTCTCCATCAAAGCATCCTGGGAGTTGTAGTTCTCCAGTGCCTGGCTTTGCATGCGCAGTCAAAGTGCTTCCTCCGGGTTACATATATGTAAACACTACACATAGCACAACCTGCTTCAGTCACTATATTATATATATGTAAATCTTACACATAGCAAAACCTGCTCCTGTCATTATATTAGAGATGCTCTTGTATGTCTATTGTCAGCTTGTTTTGCTGGTTGCAATTGTTTACAAGCAAAACTTCTACAACTTATTTCTCTCTGTCTCCTTCTTAGCTCTACAACAGGGACATGATCATCACCTTTGGTCTATCCCATGGTCTATCCGTCTCAGTATTACAGGAGTGGTCTTCATTGGTATCTCAGTGGTTGGATACTGGTGTCACACTAGACAAGGTCAGTAGTCTCTGTACTCTGAGAGCTGGTTTATCACTTTTAGTAAATGCAGGAACAATGTGCTGGTTGTATTCTAATTTATACTAGTTAGTTATACGAGGTGAAAATACAACCAGCGCAGTGTCCCAGCAGCGATTGGACAGGAAAGATGTCTGATATATCTCAGAGTGTGATATACATTACACTGGACACATAGACTGCTCTACTATCTTCTCATTGCCCCTACAATCTATTTTGCACGCTGCGGCAAGACTGATTTTCCTTGCAAATCGCTATTCCTCTGTTGAATCACTCTGTATGTCTCTACACTGGCTGCCTGTCTTCTACTGAATCAATATAAAATACTTTTACTAACCTACAAGGCCATCAACAAAGCTGCACCAACATACATCTCCTCTCTTGTCTCAAAGTATCTCCCAACTCGGCAACTGCGTTCTGCACAAGATCTGCGTCTCTCATCCACCCTCATTACATCCTCCCATTCCCGGTTACAGGACTTTTTTCGGGCTGCACCCACTCTATGGAACTCTCTCCCTCGCACAATAAGACTCTCCTCTGGTCTACAAACCTTCAAGCGTTCTCTGAAAACCTACCTATTCAGACAAGCTTATAATTTTCCTCAACCACCCTCTTAACCTCACTACCTTTAGCCTGTTAATGCCTGTTACACAATTTCACACAAGACAACTACCCCCTGACCAACATTGTTGTGTGACAGGATCATTTAGCTTATGAGTCACTTTTACCTTTGCAGTCTGGCTGGGCCAAGGTGCAAAATGTATACTTAACCTCATGTGTCAATCTCCCATTGTCCCATAGATTGTAAGCTTGCGAGCAGGGCCTTCTCACCTCTTTGTCTGTTTTACCCAGTTTATTTATTAGTTTATTATGTTTGTCCCCAATTGTAAAGCGCTACGGAATATGTTGGCGCTATATAAATAAATGAAGATGATGATGATGATTGCCCTTTTCTATAGTCAAAGGGCTAGATTTACTAAGCTGCGGGTTTGAAAAAGTGGAGATGTTGCCTATAGCAACCAATCAGATTCTAGCTTTCATTTATTTAGTACTTTCTACAAAATGACAGCTAGAATCTGATTGGTTGCTATAGGCAACATCCCTACTTTTTCAAACCCGCAGCCTAGTAAATCTAGCACAAAGTGTCCAGCAATGAAGTCTAAGGTGAACAGACCTGTCGTATATATACACACACATATATATATATATATATATATATATATATATATACATATATATATATAAATATATATATATATATATATATATACATACATACATACATACATACATACATACATACATACATAGAGAGAAAAAAGCTTGCCAAATACATTGCTCCTCACATAGGTTTTGCTGAACCACTATGCTGTTTATTTTCCTGTCAGGATGGATAATACAGCCTCTGGAGTGTTTCAGCAATTACACCAGACATATTCAAAATATTTACAAAGTCCCATAGCCCTAACACTGGCTATTACAGTTAAATCCCTAGCTGGACACTGGACACTTGTTGGAACCAGTCTTCCACCCCTAGCTATTTAAGCTTCCTGTAAAAGCATTGCTCTAGCTGATTCCTTACTTGATTAGGCCCAGGTGCTACACATATATTCCTGTACTGTGTGTGTGTGTGATGGTTTACAAAGATAGCCCTGTCTTCATCCTCAACCTGCAGATTCCCAGGGAAACTACCATACTTTCCTCAATTAGTATGTGGCAAAGTGCCCCTATTGCCACAATATATATGTGTATATAAGTCTATATATATAATTTGTATATTATCAATATTGGTATTTTCTTTAAGAATTCTAAAAATATAATTTTATAAATACACATAATTATAAATACATGCATAGTATATTATATTATAACATTATATTTAGTGCTTGTTCTGATACCTCCATCTTTTATTATGTTAATATTTGTGGACAGATTCTAGTTACTGACTAAACCTCTTCATTTGTCCAGCGACCACAGTGGCAAACCCGTGCTCCTCATTACATATATGACTGGGGATTGGCGGGAATCTCTGTCTTTGTTGTTTCTTTAGGATGGACTCATTGTAAGAAGAACAGTATTTGCCTTACTTGAGATCAAAGATCCAGAGCACTGTGTTGTCAACCTTCTATTCCCTTTGATTAAAGTCTTACAAATACAAAAAAATGCACCAGTTGTCAAATACGAAGATTGAAATCAGTTGTAAATTTAAATCTTAAAATGGTAAAAGATCAGTATTTAGAATGTGAACTAAATTAGTGGGACAATCATATGGATTCCATGGTGTCAGGATAAAGCTGAACTATACAATTTTGATAGTAAAATGGCTGCAGTCTACATCATCTCCAGTTTGGTTTATGTTTGTGGAATCACAGCAGACCTAGCAAACTTCCAACTGTCAAGAAAAAAATGACACACCCGAAACTCCTGGGATTAACCATTTCTTCAGGGATATCCTGGAAGAACTAATATGAATAGGTTCCTCTGAGCTTGAGGCTTCAGCCACTTGAACTGGTTTCGTATTAATGTTTGACATCGTTAGAGTTAACTTTCCTCATTGCAAACTTCTTTCCCTTATCTCTGATTCACTTTAATATCCAGCTGTGTAGCATTTCCAAGGTGTCCAGAACTGGAT
The DNA here is from genome assembly GCF_038048845.1 of Mixophyes fleayi. Taxonomy (NCBI): domain Eukaryota; kingdom Metazoa; phylum Chordata; class Amphibia; order Anura; family Limnodynastidae; genus Mixophyes; species Mixophyes fleayi. The sequence continues at coordinate 10,903,150 of NC_134405.1, read as the reverse complement.
ATATGTCACAATTCTACTGGATACAGTTGATTCTCTGCACTGCCTAAAGGTGTGGCGAGCTGGTATCAACAGCAAAAGAGTCTGGTTAACGTATACAGGACACAAACAGACTGCTGAGTGCCATATCAGAAAATGGAAGAACAAGCTGGATCAGCAACAATCAGAAGCATGAACAGTACAAAACAACAGGCAGAAGAGAATTCAGGAACAGTCTAGGTCAGAATTCACTGAAATCAGCCACAAGATGTACAGGATCACTGGAGTAAAGGGTTGGAGCCTAATACTCTGGCACTGCCCTGTGCACTGAGCAGGTTTAAATAGCTGAGCTGATAAGTAGGGTGGGTCTCAGGTCAGCACACATGACCACAGGTTCAAAGCTCTTAAAGGGCCTTGCACCTCCTGTTGTACAGAGAAGGATTGTGACACAGAACTCTGCACCTGGAGCACAGGGAGGAGTGCGCTGGACAGTGCGTTCGAAAAGTAACAGCCAGATTTTGATGTGTGACAATAATGTAGAAGGTAGCACCTAATGGCCTAAACAACTGGTTCTGAACTTCATCATTTTGTTCAGAATCTGTAGAATAATGGCTGTATTTTTAATAATGTCCCTCCGTGGTCTTACAGCCCTGATGAGAGACTCATTTCAGAAGTGTTGGACCAATCTGGGTCATCATAAAATAGGCCCACTTATGGGTCTTCCTGTAAAAGAGAATTTACAATTCCTGTGCACTGTTCCTCTGTGCCTGATGACTGTGGTCTTAGCTTGAAGTATAATTTATAACTGTCTCCTAAAGTATTTTGATCTCTGGGAAATATATCAGGCAAATTCTACCTTTGCTTTGGTCTGGTAGCAGGAACTAATGAGATGTTGGCCTGATGACTGTCCTTTTCTTGGGCAATGATTCTGGTTGAAGTGTCTTTTACATATGTGAGACATGACTTGGATCTGTAAAGCAAGGATATGGGCCGACCTAATTTCCCTAATATAAAGGGGGACCTCAGAACACTAGACCTAGACATATATCATAAAGAATAGATCTTTCAGAAGTACACTGCTTAGATTATAAGGTGAAATATTAGAAGACCAATAGTAATAATGATAATTATTTATTGGTTTGCGATTTGTTACGTACGTAGCTATCGTTTAAAATAAAGAGTGTCCAATTCGATCGCTGTGGGTCCTAAACACATAGGTTTTATTCACGCAGTATATTAAAACAAAGCTTGGCATGCATAAGCATGCACCTGATAGCAATAACACAAGTTTCTATCAGAATGCTCTCTGGGGTTCAATGCCAGAGCTCAACAATTTCTAAACTGTACAGTAACAGTAATGACATCACAGAGATATACAGTTACAGTTGTAAGGTCTTCATTCATTGGTTGGAGGGTCTTGCACTCTCAGGTACTCGACGTGGCATTGGTAGATTCCTCTGGTCATTGTTTAGCTGTAGACACTGGGTGACTCGAAACTGTTTGGAATTTCACCATATTCTGTGGCCATGCATTTCTTGAGGTGGGGGTCAACTTTCCATTGTGTGTACTTATCTAGATTCCCACCTCTAGACCTGTCTAAACCACTTTTTATGATTCCTGTGTTCTGAACATTTAGTGTATGAAAAAGTGATATTATTTATAACTAGCGTTCGCAAGGTGTGAAAGATTCAGTATTAGCACCAGAAACATTCCCATGAAATTGCGAACAGAATGATACCAAACTTGCTGTAGTTCAAATAATGGAAACATTAATTAGCCTTTTAACCCCAATATATTTTATATTAAAAAATAGAAGACACATTGAACAAACTTATATTTTATAATAAAAGTTATGTTGCATGCAATTCTCATCGCAACTGACTGTAGTGTACAGAGATTAATCATTTACTACCTTCGTCCAATTATTTATCTTTAACAGTTCCACCCTTTGATAACCTACATAACACTCTCACCTTTCCAGATTCTATTGTATGATCCTAATAATGCACTTCATTTTCTGTGATGTTTGTCCCTCTTAATAGCATCACATTGTCACTTTTCTGGGGTCACCTCAGCTGATCGTGTACCACACTTCAACATAGCAGGAATACTTCTGATACATAAGCCAATTACCATAAAGACACCAACTATAAGGATAACAAGCTTGCCTATACCCGTTACCAATTCTTGTGCCCATTATCTTGGCCCACCAGTTATACCTGTATGTGTCATCGTACAACTCGGTTATACTATCAATTTGTTTAGCCAGGGCTTGTATATATTTATAATTTAGGGTTCCCTGAGTAGTCTTAGTAGGGTCCAATGCAACCATGATCTGGGATCTTTTGCACTCTGTAATTAAATTTGTAGCTAAAGGTTCCCATGGAATAATATTTCTTTTGTCTCTGTGTTCATACTGTGTGTGTAAGTATGGAGGTGACATTGGTCTGTGAATGTCACTAATTATATAATGGGAAACAGTCATTATTCCAGGAACTTCTCCTCCTTGAAAAACATATACCTTTGGAGCTTGAAGTTAACCATTTGCTTGACGTTAACCATATAAGGCACAATATAATCTGTTATATCAATACATAATATTGTAGCAAAGTACCCCATGACTAGCATTTCCATCTGGCAAATCTCAGATTGTATAATATTTAAACAGTAACCTACTGGAACCTTCCCAACTAACATTCTCTTATGTCTATTAAGAGAACCTCATTTATGATGTCCTTCAGCCTCTCTGGTTAACGGTATTTTAGTAATATTGGTGGGTCTTTCATCAATACTTGTGGGGCGGGCTATTGTCTGATCATTCTGTTCAGCTTCCCAATATTCAAATTGATTTTGTATGTGAAGCACTTCGACACTGCAGAGATCTGTCTACTGAGTATTGGTGAAGTTTCAAAATAGGGGATAATATAATATCTCCCTTCTATTGACTTCTGCCCCCGTAATTCGAGTAACTCAGGGATGTTTAGTGAATAAGGTACTAGGCCTACATTATTTTATCCCTGAGTCATGGGAGAACATACCCATCATTCAGTGTGGTTTAAGACCTTAACAACCAATGAATGATAATCATCTAATGGATGTCTGCCCAGGTTCAAATTATTATTAGACTGACATCGCTGGATGAACTTCTCTTCAATTATGGGGTCACAGTACGTACAGACACACTATTCTTCACACAAAAGCCCCTCACACTGTCTTCGAGCTCCAAGGCTAGCAGACTTTTTCTTTACTCCTGAACTGAATAATGTTTTAGGTTGAACTGATTGTGCTAACATATTCTCTTTCACCATCACTACCCGAACCAATCTTCATCTCCTGATCACTGCAGCAAAAATAGATTGCAGTAGAAAAAATAACGATAAGAAAAATACTGGTAAAAAGATAAAATAGAAAGACTGTATCTCCAGGATGGGAGAGTAGTCGTTGTTTTTAGTATTACGGAACAGATTCATGAGTGACGGGGTTGTAGCATCTGCCTCGGCCTTGTCTTGAACCTTCTCCAGATTGTAGACTTTTCTGCAGTGGGTGGAATGGATCCAAGTGTCTCTTTCTGCTACTTTCAGAGATGCCGTGCCAGTCATCAATACTTGGTACAGGAATTCCCACCTGTCTGTTAAACAACTGGAGTGTAGGAAATTGCAGTTCACAACATATTCCCAGATTCAACGTGACGACCGTTATTGTCTGGCCTATCAGGAAACAGTATTCTGAAATCCCTTTGTTACTGTCTCAACTGTTTGCTCCTCTTTAAAATAAATTGAACAGTCATTTTCTTGTTATATTTTTTAATCATCTTGGGGATTTACCATCAAGTGAGGTTGTCTGCCAAAAAATGTATCTCAAATGGTGACAGGTTAAGAGGTGGTCTAGGAGTGGTTCTGTTGCTGTGAATGATTAGTGGCAAAGCTTCCAGCCCCTCCAATCTAGTTTCAGCTATCACTCAACTCAATTCATTCCTGATAGTACCATTTATCTTCTCTACTACTTACTGGCTACTTCCTTGGGTAGTTGTATCACTATCAGAAGTCCGTTTATGTGATGCCAGTGCACTACTGGTGTCCTGCTACTGTCATAAAGCCCCTAAGATGCCAGAGAGCCCCAAAGTCACACACTATCCTAAAAACATATAGTCAAACACTATCCTACAGTCAGTGTATATATTAACTGATTTACCCTCTGCCAACTCACATGCCTTTCTCAATCTCATGAGTTCAGCTACTTGGGCTGAGTGAGGTGGGCCAAGGGGTTCAGCTTTTATGGCACTTTCATCATCTATAACAGTAAAACCAGTACATGTCCATCTGTCTATGACAAATCCCATCCATATAAAACATAACATTTTTACATTTTCTAAAGGGGGTCACGTATGTCAGGTCTTGTGGTAAGAGTCTGATTCAAGTATTCTATACAATTATGCATATCTCTATACCTGCTAAATTTCACCTTCAGCTAGAGTCGCCTCTCCTTCCACACTTTGTGAATTTCAAAGCACATTTCGCAAATCTTGCTGAGCAGACATGCCTAATTTGGGCAGAGTTTAGAAGGACAGATACTGCATGTGGTGTATAAACTGTTGAATGGTCCAAAATTAACTTCTGCCGGTACATTCAAGGGATAATTGTGCACTTCTCCTGTACCACCAGAGTTTGAACTGTTCTCCTAGATAAAAACAAATTTAAAGCAGAATGTAATACATATCTGGCCATCCCCGTGTCTGAGAAAAAGAAGTTTAATTAGTACCAGATATAAAACACATTTTGTTTTCATTTATTTTTAGTTCTTATCACTAGTCTATTTAATAATCTGGATAAGATCACAAGTGCAGCCCAGATTTCAGGCATTAGCCTGCTGACTTATGTACCCATTACATGGCAGCTTATGTTATATATCGATGTTAATCTTTCTCTAGTCTTTTTTCAATTATTTGTCACTTTTCTCTATCCCCCGTTACATTGTTCTTATTGGGTTTAATTCTATAGTATCAGTGCACTCAGGGTCAATTAGCTAGAACCATTGTCACTACCCAATGGAAATCTCTCTTTTACTACTGTGTGAGGGGGTTTATTTGATGCCTACAGTAATAAATGTGAGTGGGACAATTTTTCCCCCTCGCTGATCTGTGAAAATATATAAACAATTGCTGGAATTATAACAATGTATTTCCATCCCTCCTCTAAAATTAATACATTTAAAAGGCTCACTATTTTCCCTGGCTGCACTTTGGCTATTATCCACATAAGGTGGGGGTGTTGCTGTTGCTTGTTCAGATTTTAAACAATTGTCTTTATTCTCCTGTGCTAATTTCTTGCCTACCAAACCTTAGCTTCGCACTGCCACAAATTTAAACACGTGATATGTTTAATCCTTAATTTTCTTGAACTTAGCATTCAAATCTTATCTTTAACTGTATTCAATATATCAGGTTCAAAACTACTAACATTAGTAGAATTTTTCACACATTCAGCAGTTATTACTTTTTTCTTTTTCCAATTCTCACAATACACACTTGCTCTAAGTCTATACTCATAATGTATATTATAGATCCTTACGGTCCTACCATATACTTATGGTCTTATGACACTTGGGTAGGTTAAAAAAGACCAAATTATTAACCAATACAGGTCTCACATGATTTGCGCATCTGCGGAGTCGTTAACGTTACTAAAGCGACATTTCCTCACTCTTCACACTGGGATTGTTTTCTCCCAATGAGGAACCACTTCCTGACTGGAATTTTATTTTCCTTTGAGGTATTCCTTTCTGCTTAGAAAATATTTTTCTATCTATCTGAGGTATCCAACCTCCCACGAGGAATCTAACCTTCCCGCTTAAAAACTTGTTCCTGCAAGGTATCCCTTCCCGTTTAGAAAATATTTTTCTTTACGGGGTAAACTCTGTATATATTTAACACAATTAGATTATAGTATAATATATTACAATACAGTTTACCATGTTCCAAAAGGTTTTAATTGCTTAGCTGGATGATACCATTAATCATCCGCGTTGTGTACCAATCATACACTAGGCCGGAGAGTACTATTAACCGCCTGCATATCATGCCAATACATATGCGAAACATGAGGCAGTGTCATTAACCATCTGTGTTGCGTGACTATACAGTGTAATCTCTTCGCTACACATACGTGCACATTCATAAACACACTTTGCTAGTAAAATTTCCTATTGTTGGCAATCATGTATTTTTAAATACGTTTAACAAATTACTTTACTATATACAAACAAAACAGAATTTCTATTATATCTTTATGCATAAATCTGTGGCAGTATAGAAACGTAATATGCACTATTAAAACAAACGCTGTGCCTAGCACTCGCAAAACAGGACTATGAAACAGAATATGTCCTTCGTCCCTATGTTCGCTCCAGCTTCTCCGAAGAGACTCTTAAACCAGGAATTTGTTTTATCAATACAAGAGGTAAATTAAAAAGTATAGAACGATAAGCGTTCTTACATTCTCTGGTGCGTCCACCCTATGTTGAGAAACTGAAATTCATATGTCTGCGAGTCCTGCAGTAGAGTGGATTCCTGCTCAGAAGATAAGTCTAACTGTCTATTTTAATTTCATAAATTCTTTGACTCGTGACAGTTTCTGTGTGCCTGTGTTTGGGTGCATCAGGAAATCTTTCAAGAACCCTTTTCTTTAACATAAATTAATTGCAATCAATTCAGCAAGACAGAGACCTAGTAAGTGATCTTGGAGTACTGATTTAAAGGGCTGATGTTGAGTGCTGCTGTAAATGGAAATTGAAGTCGACACTTAGAGAAATATGAAGATTTCTGTATTGTTCATAAAAGGTTGAGATAAGCAAGGTCCTGGCATTAAGATAAACAAATATTGATATAGAAGCTCATTGAGGGTGGACAACACTCCACACCACATCATTCAAAGGACAAATAGTGAGGTCACTTTTACTTTGCATCCTACAAATCCTAGATGCAGATTGTTTTGTGTATTTCCTAACTTAAAATATTGTATTGAACCTTTGTGGTTTGCTTTAAACTTGTAAATTAAAATTATTCTGTATTTTTTAACCATGACAGAGAAAGAAATCAGTGGACGGCATCAAGAAGACACAAGTTAGCATCTTGCTTTCCAGACTAACAGAAAATTAAAACTTTTCCCCATTCCTCTTTATATTTTCATCATCATCATCATCACCATTTATTTATATAGCGCCACTGCTTCTGCAGTGCTGTACAGAGAACTTATTCACATCAGTCACTGCCCCATTGGAGCTTACAGTCTAAATTCCCTAACATACACATACACAGACCGAGAGAGACAAAGGGAAATTTAATAGCAGCCAATTAACCTACCAGTATGTTTTTGGAGTGTGGGGGGAAACCGGAGCACCCAGAGGAAACCCATGCAAACACGGGGAGAACATACAAACTCCACACAGATAAGGCCATGTTTGGGAATTGAACTCATGACCCTAGTGCTGTAAGGCAGAGGTGCTAATCTCTTAGCCACCGTATTGCCCCTTGATGTTCCATCTGACCTGACCACTGATACCTCTAATCAGTGAGAGCAAATAAACATCTTGCTTCAAAGACCTGCTTGACAACGTCTTCAATATCACTGTAATCCTGTGACCTGTCGATTAGACCCTAAAATCTAATCCGTTCTCCGGCTGATTCTGAGGTTTGGACTCATGCTTTTCCAGTACCACCGCTCTGCCTACTACCAGCAGCTCTGGTCAGTGTGATAGGCCAGGGAGGATCCATCCACAGCAACCAGGATCCGGAGTAAGAGGTCCGGAGTTACCAGCCCAAGTACAGGAGTACACTTGCAGTGACAGTCACCCAGAAGGAACGTGGTTCTGAGCGCCATAAAGGAGTTCAGTGGTGGCAGTATTATAAGCCCCTCCTACTGCGGCAAGAGGGCGCATTTGGGATAACATAAGGGAACGGTGGCAAAGTAAGCCCAGCCGGTTTCCAGCAGGAACAGACAGGGTGGCATAGGCGGTCCATCCTGTCACAGATTTCTGGAATCTTGGAGTACTGATTTAAAGGGGTGATGTTGAGTGCTGCTGTAAATGGAAATTGAAGTCAACACTTAGAGAAATAAGAAGAATTCTGTTTTGTTCATAAAAGGTTGAGATAATTAAGGTGGACAACCCTCCACACCACAGCATTTAAAGGACAAATAGTGAGGTCACTTTTATTTTGCATCCTACAAATCCTAGATGCAGGTTGTTTTGTGTATTTTCTGACTTTATATATTGTATTGCACATTTGTGGTTTGCTGTAAATTAAAGTTATTCTGTATTTTTTAACCATGGCAGAGGAAGAAATCAGTGAACGTCATCAAGAAGACACAAGTTAGTGTCTTGTTTTCCAAACTAACAGACAATTAAAACTTTCCCCCATTCCTCTTTATATTTTTCTTGCTTGTTTACATGGTAAGCATAGTTGGCAACCTTGGCACGATGACTGTTGTCCATAGGACCTCCAACCTCCACATTCCAATGTACTACTTCCTGGGCAACCTCTCCATGGTTTATATCCGCTACTCCTCAATGACACCTAAAAAGCTTTATGACGTTTAGTTCAAGATAGAGACTATCTCAATCAATGGTTGTGCTCTTCAGCTCAATTTAATGGCTACTTTAGCAGTCAATGAGGGTCTCCTACTCTCAAGCAGATATATATATCAATAATGTCCGAGAAAAATATTTGTATCAGGCTCCTTGCTTCAGCTATTGGCCTCTTGTTGCCATCAGTGTAGACCAGCTTTGAATTCAGTCTCCGATTCTATGGATCAAACCGTATAGACCACTTCTATTGTACAGCTACCACAGCTTCTTCCATGTTAATATAATTATTTTAAGATCCTGTACTAAAAATTTAAAAATAATTCAATATAATAAAGCGCTTAATGTTAAATTAAAAAAAAAATGTCTACTTAGAAAAAAATACTGTAGGTATGAATATAAAAATTGATATAAAATATATATAAAAATGTCTTGCAGGGCAAATTTCTGCAAATGCTTCGAAAAGGGTCAGAAAGATAATTTCAAACATCCGCACATGCTAACATATGCAACGCTTTTTAGATAAAATAACTTTCTTCTGTTGTTACTGAGACGCACACTTTCACCTACCTCTATTCGGGGCACAGTTAGAAGTTTGTTGGGGCTTTTGGGAAACAAAAATGTCACAATGGCGTTCCCCTGCCAAGATCTTATATAGTGTTGTTTTATGAGATGTGTCAGGTGTGCAGGTGAAATGTTGATCATCCCAGTAGATTGTGAGCATCAAAGCCGTGTTTGGCAGGGCCGTCTCTTCCATTGGGCACAATGGGCAGGTGCCCGGGGGCCCTGCAGGCAAGGGGGGCCCGTCCGAATCCTCAAAAAAAATAAATATTTTTTTTTAAAATCCTTACCTTGCGGTCACATCAGCTGTGACCCGGCTCCCTCCCTGGTCCCCTCTTCTGTGCTGTGCTCACAGTGATTGCTAGCAATGATGTCACACCCAGCATTCACTGCAACCACAGCACGGAAGAGGGCAGAAGAGACTCAGCGGCGTGGAAAAAAGAAGAGGATCGGACTTAAGGTAAGTTAGGGGGGCCCTTATATATATATATATATATATATATATATATATATATATAAAAAAAAGTGATTATATATATAATCACGTTTTTTTTACATACATATGTATTTTTTTTACACCCACACACACACTATTTTTATATATATATATATATATATATATATATATATATATATATTTTTTTTTTTTTAGGGGCCCGGTACACTGCATTGCCCGGGGGCCCATGAAGTAGTTAAGGTGGCCCTGGTGTTTGGTCATCATTATCACCCATCAGTTACACCAGCTCTGGTCCAGGTGCAAACCTTAGATCTGAATAGCAGCGTATCTCTGACTGCACCAGGACAAGTATCGGCCGCACCTGTGTGTTAACATTACAATTTTAAATGTGTTTCTATGTTTATGAAAATGTCTTTTAAAGGATCATTTGGTTTTTTTTACCCCCATATCCAATAACAAGGACATGTAAGGAGATAGACACAACAACAATTTCTCTTTGTAGATCATCAGGTCTTTCATGGGAAGTTTACAAGCACTGGGATATGCAAAATTCTTGTAGTGTATTGGGTGTAATTTTCCTTCTTTCCTCATCATTGTATCACCAACAGCATATTAGTTACTATTATATTTATTTTACATGGATCTCTCAGCACTGCCAGCATTGAAGGCCAGATTAAAGTCTTCCATGCATGGCTCATCTCTCCAGCTTTACATAAAATACATATTATCAACATTAGTGAAAGTAAGTTTTTCCTTTGGAAAGATCGTTTGACTGTGTTGGGCCAAACCAGGCTCAAAATACTGTGTGTGAAAAACAACAAAGGCCGTTCTGATCAACATCTCATCAGGATCTATCAATTGAAGTGAAAAATCAATAAAAGCATTCTGCCATTGTGTGCGACAATCAGCCAACCACACCTCTTATCTTCTCAGTTTTGGTTGACAAAGGGCTTCTCTACACAAGAATTTTCTAAAATCAAAAGGAACACAACTTGATAAAACCATGAGGAAATCGATCCATTGATCTCAATGCTATGCTACCCTTGCTGACCACAATGACACCAATGTAACACGTGGCTAAGACATTAAAGCAAGAAAATGATGTTTATTCCAAGCCAATCAATGGTTGTTACAATATTTTACTTTTGTCGTCGTCTGTTTGGAACACACTGTAAAAAAGATGTACGTGGACAACCTGAATCTTTTGTCATTTATATTTTCGGACTGCATCCATAATGACCATTTTCACCTCTTGGTTCCTCAGACTGTATATGAGTGGATTTAACATTGGTATCACTACTGTGTAGAAGACAGAGACCACCTTATCTTGTTTCTTAAAGACACTGTCAGGGGAGCGTAAGTAAATGAAGAAAATGGTCCCATAGAAGATGAACACACACATGAGATGTGAAGAACACGTACTGAAGGCTTTCTGCCTGCCCTCAGCAGATTTCATACATAAAATGGAAGAAACAATTAGAGAGTATGAGATCAGGATTGTCAACATAGAACCAATACCACATGAACAAGTGAAGAATACAGCTATCATGTCACATGGGAGAGTCCTAGAGCAGGACAATCTGAGCAACGGAAGGAGGTCACAATAGAAGTGCTCAATAAGGTTTGAACCACAAAATTGTAGATTAAAAACACAGCTGGTCTGCACTGATGACTGCAAGAAGCCAATACATGAGGCAAGGAGAACCAGACACAGACATTTTTTCTTGGTCATTACTAAAACATAATGGAGAGGATGGCAGATAGCAATATATCGATCATATGACATGTTTGAGAGTAGGAGAGCCTCAGTGACTGCTAGGGAAGCAAAGGAGAAGAACTGAAGAGCACATCCATTGATGGAGATGGACTTTTTCTTGGACAAAAGGTCAAAAAACATTTTAGGTGTTATCACTGAGGAGTAACAGAGGTCCACCATGGAGAGGAAACTGAGGAAATAGTACATTGGAGTGTGCAGTTTTGAGGTCTTATGGACAACAGTTATCATGCCGACATTGCCAACTATGGTCACCATATAAACAAGCAAGAAGAATACAAAGAGGAATGGGACCAGGTTTTCATTGTCTGTTAGTCCGGAAAACGCAAAGACTCTCACTTGTGTCACATTTATCATGTCCACTGTTTCCTCTGTAGTGATAAAAAAAACCAACTCATTAGTTCACAAGTCTAATGCAAACCACAAAGCATATAATGTAAATAACGCTATAAAATACACAAGACAACCTGCAACTAGAAATTATGGGAAGGAAAATTAAAAGGCTGCATTATTTTCCTTTTATATAAAGCCCTCTGATCTGGTTGTAGAGTGTTGTCAGATTTATATTAAGTGTTCAGAAGCGGAGTTTACTGGCTAGCATACACAGTGTCATGGTTACTGGTAGTGAAAACTCCTCTAGCAAAATTGTCCAGTGTAAACCCAATGACTAAACCGGAAAGGTGTGTGAGTGCTCACTCACTTGCAGTGTGAGGGTGGAAGAAAGTCATCCAGGCTAACTACAAACTATTAATCAGCTGCTCTCTGTGCTGGATTATATTTGCTCTGTACCATTTTATAACCACCCCACCTATCACCTACTGCAGTAAATATCTCACCCAATTGTATCATAACTACATACAAAATAAATAAATTGTAAATAATAATGACAATTGAAAATACAAATGAAAAGATTTGAGAGATACCTTTAGTCTCTGCTATAACCTGCCATATAAACCTCCTCATTATCTTTGATGACCTATTTCAACCTTGTGGGCAGAGAGAGACGGGGTCCCTTCAGATGTGATATGCAAAGCGTGGAGTAATATGTATACATCCACTAAGCAGTACAGGCTGGACACACAAGTAACTAATGAGGAAGTTTTTGTCAAGGACGTCCTAGCAGCCCTATAGTGTGATATCCACCATCCCCTAAGTTCTGGCTAATTCCGGAATTGCTGGAAAATGGGAAGAAAAAAATATTTCATTTTTTCTTCCTTCAATCTGAAGAGCAGCACAAGACTCACAAAGCAGCAATTAACGTGCAAAGTTTAGCTTTCTGGCAAGCAATAATCTACATGAAGGAGTATTATAGTATTATAGGTTCTATAATTAACTGTCATTCTTCCATTTTGGGCAACATGAACTACACAGGGGGAGAGTGGAACTTATGCTATGAAATGCTGCTGTTATAACTGAATTTAAATATATATTATGTAAATAAATATGTTTTTTCCTTTCCCAAACACCGACCATGCACACTAGACACATTTAGTCAAAAGCCAATTAACCTTGATCATTAGAGGAAGCCCATTTGTTGAGCATAGAAACTCCATGCAGATATCACTCTAAATAAAACCAAGTTCGACAGTGTTATAAACAGCAATACTAGCCACTGTGCCCCAGCTGGACAAGCCACAGATGCACAAGACCTATTGCTATGACTGACAGAACATGTAATGCTCTGGCCTTACATCCAGCTTACACTGACATTACTGAGCACCTCCTGTCCCTCTTCACTTGCCTGATCACATACCAAATATCTCTCCCAAACATGCAATGTAATAATGCTTCAAACAAGCATTCGCCTTACATAGGTGCATTGCATTATGGGGTTTTTGTTTATCTAAAATATCAGGACCAGGCTCATCTCTGTTTAATATTTAATGAAAAAAGTTTTAACCTGAATTTCCATTAACAGTCTTAATTAACACCTCCAATTTAAGACTCCCTAGTACAGTAACTAGGCACCTGTGGTGTTGAGTATAAGTAAATGTTTTATTTTCCTGGCAAGAGTCACATAGGAACACACACACATACACACACGCACACATACACACACATATACACACACACACACATACACACACACACACACACACACATACACACAGTATACATGCTGATCTACGAAGATGAAATAATAGGGCACAGACCCACCTTTAACACAGACAGTCCATCTCTTGACCACCAAGGGTTGGAGGGATATGATGACTGTCTCTGAAATTCTAAATATATTTTGCATAGTGTGGGAAAGCCCAATTTACTTACACAGAAGGACTTATGGCCAACTCCGAATCAGGCCCAACTTGCACAGTGATATCCCACAGGATGGCAAAGATAAAGTGGAAGAGTAGTGGAGATAAAGCTTCACTACAATTTTGCTAATCAATAACAATTGTGACATCACAAGTCAGTCCATAGAATTTTGTAATGCCCTTCCCTGGTCAGACTCTTTTTAGTCAAGCAATCTATATATCTAAGCCAAAGGCATATCTATTTATAGAATATAGAACTGACCAGAATGGGAAGACTTTGGCTTGAGTTGGTCAGCTTAACATATATTGCAATATGTGGAACTAACATTCCCTGTTTTTAATATAGAACAGTACTTGGTATAGCATTAATTATGTGTTTGGAGAGTGCAGAGTATCCCTGTTTTCTTATTTATAGAATATAGATATTGTCAACTGAAGCCAGTCTTGCTTACAAAGTGGTTTAATTCAGACTATTCATGCAGCCACTATTATACTGTTATTCTGATGCTGATGTTTTTTGTAAAACGTTTGTAGAACAATTGCCTCCACAGACATGTGCATGATTGCCCCGATAATTTAATACCTGGAACTCTCCCCTCTTGAGGAAGAGATTGTGCACTATATGAGCCAGAATACAATGTTGTGCAAAAACAAATTTTAGGATAATCAAATCTCAAACAAGGTTACATTTTGCCTTCCAAATCACAGACCGGTGAGGATTTTTTACTGTTTTTCCATAAATAAAAATGGTGGTCTTTGTCTCTGTATGGAACATAGGGGGGTAAATTTATTATTATTAATAAAAAAAATGCCTTATTCCACTCATTTCCAATTTGACCATTAACCAGTTTATCAGTGTCAACCATTGTTAGACTCTTTACAGATCATGAAATTAAGAGAGATAAAACCTAATTCATATCAGGCATGAGTATAAATGGAAGACTGACTCTAACACCAAGGTTGGCCAATATAAATATTTAGGCATAGCCTTTGTCATGTTTAATGTCTTGGCCATTTACCAGGTTTATGTCAATGACATTTTTCTGGAACATCTAGCTACTTTCATAGTGGTAAATCTGGGCAATATATTAATATTTTCCTCATCTCTGGATGCCCATTGAAAGCATGATTGCTTAGTTTTATCTATGTTCATAGATAATTCTTTATATGATAATTTAGAAAAGTGTGTTTAAGAGATTGTTGAGGTTCCATTTATAGGTTAAAAAATATCTAGTTCAGGTCAACTGCCGCAGCAGTCGATGGTAGCAATGAGACCCGGTTGTGAATGGGTCCTTCTTTTAGACTTGTGCTGTGCATTAAAGCCCTTTTTGGGCTTTCAATATTGTAGGATCCCCCAAATTTTGATCTGGTGCCCAGCTAAGGAAAGTCACATCTCTGGACTAAGCCATTTCAGAGTGGCCACAACCTAAAGATTTGAAGTGTCTTCAGATGGTCCTGAGTTTTACCAATTAGCATAGATAGAACTTTGGTGCTGGGGGGGGGGGGTGTTTCTCAATTTTCAGCTAATCCCCCAAAACAAAGAAAATGTTATCCCTGCAGATTTTTTCCAGAACAATGTTCTCCAAGAAGAAAGATCAATACATAAGTAATCAGCATACTTAGCAGATAAGGGAGCTTTTGCGGTGTGATGACAGATGTTTCATATATTTTCACTGTGTAAACAGAGCATAAAAACTTTAAAAATCTTAAATCAGTAAAAAGACTGAATGCTGGGCTGCCTATAAACCAGTAACTAAGAACATCAAAGCAGTTTCCTATATGAACACATAAGGAATTACAGAACTTCTAGAGTACTAGAAAAGTGACTTAAGAAACTGCAGATGTATTAGGAAAAGTCAATGAAGAAATGTAATCAGAACTGTAACCATACAACCTATGATGGCTTTGGATTGATAATTAATAGTAAAGGGGTCTGTATGTACACATTGGTAAAGAATGCTGAATTTATATGCAATATAATTCCTAAATAATATTTGATAATGTCAAAAATGTTAAGAAAAGACAAAAACGTTGAGAGAAATATATGGAGTTTGTTTAGTTGGATGGGTGCGGTGGTATTGTGAAGACGATTACCACCACACCCATCCGACACCCCGACACCGAGGAGACTACACTTAAATTACGAATGTGGGAAAAAACAGTTGTGATATAAGCAAACTTACCTCCAGACTGACGCTGTAGATCTATGATCGCAGCAGGATGGTGACTCAAACTTATTCCCACTAGTCAGGTGTACGTCAGTAGATTTTCACGTCATCGCCACCTGTATCTCTTTTAATTTAAAGCGGCAATGACAGGACCCGGCAGGTTAAGTGTTTAAACACTTAACTCGGCATTGCTGCTTTAAATTAAAAGTGATATTCATTTATATGTTTATAAAAATTAATCTTTGGTATTATTCAAAAATCATGAAAACTTTAATAATCAATAATTGATAACCATTGATTCTTTATCGTGTTAGTTGACAGTGTTGTACACACTATACATTTATATATCCACCACAGAGCTTACAGCACTGTTTCCACAAGTACCTCTGCAAAACAGGTTCTATGACCCCGAGCAGCTGATCAGATGCTGTCATTTTCCTAGTGCGATTAATTACATAACAAGAAACATCTGACTGGTTGCTATGGGTTACAGCACAGTTTTTGCAGTGATACCTGCAGACCAATTTCTATAAATGGTCCGTAATATGTCATGATTGTAAACACTGTATCAGTTGTCACAGTCATGTTTCAGTCTCCAGTTTTCTGGTTATGGTTTTAAATATAATAAGAAATATGAATACTTTGTTAAGAGTCTCTTACCTGTCTGACGTGTAATTGTGTGACATCCGGGACCTGCATGATCTCTTGTCTCTGTAAATGAAGAATCAGTTTATATTAAACCCAGTGACTCAGGAGTATAAATCTCCTGTGTCCAAAAGCATAAATCAATACTCATTGTACATTAGAGACAACCCTATTAGTGAGCAATTTCACATAATTGGTCAAAAAATATTATTCTGTAATTAGGAATAGAGTTACTTGTTTTCATAATAATTTCATATATCTTTTATAAGTAATACTTATGTTACGAATAATGTAAAATTGTGCAATGATGACAATGATCTTATGGAAGATCTAAATGATATTAGATAAGCCAGGCAATTGTTGGATAATGCATATCAGTATTACCTAAAAGATTTTCAATATTCAATACCAAGTACTGATATCAGTGTTACCAAAAAAAGACACAGGTAAAAACAGTGTATTTGCCTACATATATTCTTCACGGGTGTTCAACTAACAGTATTTGGGCTTATATAAGGTTTGCCTATGTCCAACTCTACATGTAGCATACAGATGTGACTAGTGTAAAATACATAAAATTAATCATTTAGAATAGATCATAGGCTGTATTTTTCAGTAAAGACAGCTCAGAGTGAATACATTATTCGTCTTTGTGTATATGACACTTCCTTACATTATATTTAATGTGAATAGGGCAATGTTACCTTACCAGTGTGTATGACTTGTGTAACACCACTGCCCCATCAATCAGTCTTTTTAAGCCAGAAAAGTCTATGAATACATATCCTCTTACTTTCTTCCATGGGCATGATCTTCAGGTTCCACCAACAAAATCTCCCCCTCCTGCTCTATAGGTACCCTGTTCATAATGACCATGTTGTGAAATATGGCAGACAGAGAAATGATGTTGCACACAACGCCAGATCGGTAGAGATGCAAAAAATTAGAATGTTTCTGTTTCAGACGATATTCAGTCCACTAGCAGAATTATGGTACAGGGTATTAAGAAGTTGATAAGGTTAAACTGATCAAAATTTGTTACTGTACAGTGGTTTTAAGGAGAATTTTTACTTTGGGAATTGTAACGTTGGCTTTGTTTGATGCTGTTACCTTGTATTATTTAAATGACGACAAATCTATTTTATAAATTATAGCTGAAATAGTAACACAATTTAATTCTATGTAACGATAGGTACTGCTTATTTAGAAATAGTTATAGATGGATGGAATTTTTCCAATGTATGGGCACGGCTATGGGATTTTGTGCGGCCCCTACATATGCCAATCTCTACATGGCGCAATTTACATAATTTTACTAAAACACCTCTACTCTTTTTAGACTCATGAGATAAATTGCTGGAGGTATACTACTGATATTTTTCTTGGGTTATGATGATAGTTTGTACACTTTTCACAATAAGTTCATTAGCTGATGTCCTAACCTGCCATCCACCATGATCTCCTCAAGTAACGATTTGCAATTCCTGGATTCTCTGGTAAAGGTTTATGATGTAAATTGCTACTGATTTTTTTTCATTAACTCAACCTATAGGAAAAGGCCAAGAACTTTAAAAAAAATCTCACCCCAAGAGACAAAACGCGCCAGAGGTACTGACTGTGATAACTGCTATCTTGTTACAACGAAGGTATTCAACTAGGAGCTACATTGTGGAAATGGAAAGACGGAAGTGATGTGAGACTAAGAGTTCCGGCAGCGAGACCAGTCCTACTATGTAAATTGGAGCTTTAGTGATCGGTCTTAATTTTGAATTTATTATGGACCTGACGGTGAATGTAATTTGCTAAGTGGTGGAAGCTAAAGATCCGCAAGGTCTGGAAGCATTTGGAGTTATTTTCTGTGGGGCCGTGGTGTTCCCAATTAGATTGCTCATTTAAATGGAGATTCTAGCTACCTGTGAGGCATTTTGCTTGCAATATATTATCAGCCACCATCACACCTTAGGCCCTACAAGATGTTGTTTTATCAGCTTTATCCTCCCATCAGAAACTAATTTGGAGTAACTTACTAAGTAAATAAAATGTATTTTTTCTTAAGGCCTCAATTTAGAGCCCCCCCCCCCCCCTCCCCACACTTACAAGAGTAAATTCCACTTCTCTCTTCATTGCTGGAGAGAAATCAGTCCGTCTGTTCCGGTACCTCTGTCTTGTAATTAGTGTTAGTGGTCAGTGAGGCTGCAGCTATCTCAAGGTGAATAGGAACTAAAACTTTTGTATTCTCATGAGAAACAAATTGAGAATTACTGTTACAAAACTTTGCTCCGTAGTGTTTCAAAGCTTTGGATATTAACTCTGTATGAATATATGCCCAATTGTGGATATTTGAATTCATATAATTAAATAGAACTTGTCAAGTAAAGGAAGAGTTGTAGCTTTTATGTTGTGGGTGAATAATAAAAATATTAATGCTTCACTGAAAGCTCTTCAGCTTTGGAGACAGCCTGTAAAATAGCTGCTCAATATACTACCAGGCTTTGAAGAAGCTGATCAAAGCCTGGGAATGCACTGTGAGAGTAAGGATCATTGGCAACTATAAGAGTTCACTATGTGCAGGAATCTAATTGTCAGGGTTCATAGTATGCAAACTATGGGGAGTTGTTGAGAATGGAAACATAGTTCTTTATTTAAAGCAAAAATCACGCAGGTAAATAACCTGATGCAGGCAATGGTTAATACTGGTAGCACAAGTCCATAAGCACTACAAGTAAAAGATGTAGAATTCAATGAAAATAAATAATACAATGGCAGAAGTACTTTAAATTAGAGATGTTCACTGATCCCCTGTTTTTGTTTTAGTTTTGGATATGGATTAACTTTGTGTTTTGGTTTTGGACATGGTTTCTGCAGAACCGCCTTTGTGTGTTTTGGTTTTGGATCCCTATAAAAAAAAATTTGAATCCTATTTTTTTGGGTAAAATCACATAATTTGGCTCTTTTTTGTTCCTACATTAATATTAACCTCAATAACATTAATTTCCAGTCATTTCCATTCAATTTTTGTCAAGTGACAAGAACACTGCTACCCCTGTTTCTGTATGGGCAATGGCACTGAGCAATGTCACTGGAGAATGGAGAGTGACAAGAACACTGCTACCCCTGTTTCTGTGTGAGCAATGGCACTGGATCTCCTGGGGAGGGAGTTACTTATGGAATCCAAAACCTGTGAGATCCGACAACGCAATAATGAAATTTTGCCTCGAATCAGATCCAAGGACACGCAAAAGTACTGAGCCGGCTCGCGAGCCTATTCGGATACCCAAAGTTCGGGTGCGTTCGGTTTTCAGAAATTCCAAGCCCGAGCATCTCTAGTTTAAACAATAGAGAGTGGATATTGCCAATAGTAAATGTAACACTAGGTAGCGGATATTTGCAGTAGTAGATGCAACACTAGGTAGTGGATATTGGCAGTAGTAGATGTAACACTAGGTAGTGGATATTGGCAGTAGTAGATACAACCATAGGTAACGTATGCAGTACTGAATAAATGACAGGAACTGCTGTACGAGTAGCAGCTACAGCAGACAATGGATATAGCAAAATCCTCAGAGGGCACAGTCTATAAGTGACAGGAGCTGAGGGCTTAGAAATGTGTTTTCTGCAACTGAAGCTGCATAAAGGAAAATCCGCAGGATATAGCAGGAGACTCCACAGAAGGAGTACACAGAAGGATGGTCAGCAAGCCAGGGTCATAAACTGGGAGATCCATCAGTAACAGGTCACAGGAGTACAGAGTGTGAGACCAGGAATAGTAAACAATTGATGAACTGGCATCAGTCTGCTGGAAAAGGCAGATTATAAAGACCAGTGTGAAGATACTGGGTTTTCTGGCCCAATTCCACCCATTTCATGCTGTCTGGTCACCCGTGGGTGCCTTACTATGCCAGGGAAGTCTACCAACTTCCTTCTAGGGTTCTCAGTCACTAAGGCAAATGCAGTTAGAAAGTAAAACAATACATTTATTGTAACAAAAACAATCACTAGATTATTATATACACACAGTAAATAAATGCCAGGCAGATCTGTTCAGGTTCTAACAAACAAACTTCCCTGGATTTTCCTCCCATACCCACTCCAGAGATTGTTATACTTCAAGCTCCTGTTCTAGTGGTGCCTGTACCTCCAGTTCTTGCTCCACAGATTGTTGTATTCCTTCAGCGAGCCCTGGTACCATCCTTCCAACTGGATCCAGAGGGATTGCTACCATCTTTGTCAAACACTGCTCCACTACCCAAGGAACCACTTTCTGACTCATGTTCTGAGGTGTCATTACCTGTTTCCAGTCCTGAGATGCCAGTAACTGTTTCAAGGTCCTGAGGACATTTCTGAACTGGGCACTGGGCCCGAGGAAAATTCTGTCTAGTTTACAGTAACACAGGTGACTGTCCGGCCAAAAATGCCTTACAAGATTGCATAGTCCACAGTGCCAGAGATAACTGCCCAGTTCACAGTGACTGAGTTGATTGTCTCCAGTCCTGAGATTTAAGTCATTGCCTCCAGTCCCGAGGTTCAAGTCGCTGCCTCCAATCTCAAGGTTCAAGTCACTGCCTCTGGTCCTGAGGTTCAAGTCACTGCTTTCTTTCTTGAGATCAGTCATACCACAGATGGCTCCTACCAAGTGTGAGCTGCTACAGATGACCGCTGCTCAGTGGGGGTCATAGAGATGACTGCTGCTTCATCAGGGTACCCAGAGATGACTTCTGCCCAGTTCATGTCCATGTTGCATGGACACCTTTAACAAAAGACTTCCTCTGGAAAGGATTCTCTATCTTACCTTCTCCACATTATCCCTGTTCCCTCTGCCCACTTTTGGCAAAGTCAGGAGTAGCTGAAAGTCTTCAACTGAGTTGTTCCCATTTCTCCTACTTATTCCTCTCCACTCTTTTCCCCCTCATTCAAAATCACTCTCACCACAGTTGGGAGAGGCAAGTTTGAATTTACAGAATCTATATATTTATTGAATGTTTTTCTTTGTTAAGTATTAATAATTATCTAATTATGTATCCTGTAAATGTTTATTCCTTATAATTTGTGTTTTGTTTTTTTGTATGCCTATAGTATTTGCTAATTTTAGTAAAAATTTAGGTTCATATTTGTAAATGATTAATTGATAGGTAGGCTGATGTTCCCCTTTATTGTTGTTACAGATAATAACAGGTGTTTTTTTAATTATATAACAAGAATCACCTTTCACAGTGAGGAGAGCCCCATCATGTGACCTGATATTACACCATCATTTGAAACTGAACTTGTATATGTGTATTGATAATGGCTGATCAATCACTCATGAAACCTCTCTGACTCATTTTGAAGATTCTGTCCTTGAACATTCTTTCTACAGTTAATTAATTAAATCATCTTGATCACTCACCATATGTCTGTACCATGTGTACCAGCCAACACTAACTATTTATGATATCGAAGCTACAGGTACAATATAAAGTAACTGCTTGTGGTTGCTTGGGGCATTTACCATGTGTGGACACTGAGCAACAGAAATCCTGATACATAAGAAGACATAGAAACAAACATCACAGCAGAAAGATCAGCACATGATTATTTTCCACTTTGTGAACTCATAACATCTTGATAAAAGATCTGATACAATGAAGTACTTAGAGGAAAACTAAGAAATCTGAGCAAAAAAAGTAGAAACCACAGTTGGCTATTTTATCTTCTAACTGTAAGAATACAAAAAGGGGAAAACAAATCACAAACTTTAGAAAAGTTAAATAATGGAAATTATCCTTGCAGGTCACTCTGCATTTCAGTACAATAATGGAAGAGTCAGACACGCTTTACACTGGATATACTTTTCAATGTCCATAGATTCCAAAATGGGCCTTGGTGTAATCAGTGATTATTAGTTTTGCAATAAAGTTTGTGATTTTAATGACTATTTGTTCCTACTTCTCTATTCATATTTAATGGCCATTGAATCGACATAGCTTCCTAGTGTAGGCCCAGCTTGTGGGGGATACTGACTTGAGACTACAATATTTGTGATCCTACAAATTTATATGCCACTTCAAAGTCTAATATTAAACAAAATGCATGTTAATATGCTAAATGTAATGGGAGACATTTTGGAGCAATTAAATGGGTACATTATATCCATAAAGAGTTATATAGTAAACTGAACGAAACACTGGACTGTAAAAGAGGCACAGGGGATTTGGCTATGGATGCTTTTAGTGCCTGTGTATCACACTCTATTTCCCTGCACATACCAGGTAGTATCAATGAGTTCCTGACACATGGGTACAGGCAGCACTCATGAGGGTAGATTTACTAAACTGCAGGTTTGAAAAAGTGGAGATGTTGCCTATAGCAACCAATCAGATTCTAGCTAGAATTTGTTTAGTACATTCTACAAAATGACAGCTAGAATCTGATTGGTTGCTATAGGCAACATCTACACTTTTTCAAACCTGCAGTTTAGTAAATATACCCCATAAAGTTTACATGCACTTGTGTACCAGGAACTCAGCATACACACTGTCTGCAATGTACAGACAAAAATGTTAGTGGCACGTTTCACTTGTGGGCATTCATGTGGTACTAGTCTTAGGAGGTTTGGGTCTGAGTAATCATATGAAAATACACACGTGAAACAGCACGGTGCCCATGTCAGATAACCATGCAGCAGACGGTTACCCAGGGTTACTGGGTAATATAGTATTATAAGTGACCCACACAACCAGACATTGCGTTCGTTATTCTACTTTGCATTAGATGGATCTAAGCTAACTGGTTGCTGTAGGTTACTCCACAGTTTAAGTTTTATGTTAACAAATAATTCCTCTGTTTTGCCACAAGATATTGTTCTATTATCTTTATCCTACTGTCACAAACATTTGTATTTCATTGCTAACTTTGAGTAACTTACTAAGTAAATAAAATATATTTTCTGGAAAGCTGACAACTTGTTGTTCCCCTATTACATTCTCTCTTCATTGCTGAGGCTTGGAGTGAAATCAGTCAGCGTGGTCCTGGTACCAGGGCCGTCTTTTCCATTGGGCACATTGGGCAAGGGCCCCCATGGGCAAGGGGGCCCCTATAGGCGTGGCTCTGAAGTAAGCTCTGAAAAAAATAAAAAAAACAGGGAGGGATCGGGATCACCACCGCGGTCATGCAGTGGCGATCCAGCTGCTTCCCTCTTCCGTGCTGCGCTCGCACTGAATGTCGGGCATGATGACATTTTCACATTATCAGTGAGGAGCGCAGCACGGAGGAGCCACAATGCGACGGACAAGCAAGCGAGGAAGAAATAAAACAGAAAAGAAGAAAAAAAGAAGAGAAGAAGGTGATAGAAAGGTAAGTGAAGGGGGGACAAAAAGAAGACTAATGGAGGGTACAGACACAGTATCTGATATAGGGGTGGGGGTGAGACCAGAAGGTGCAGGATGAAGGGGCAAATAGAAGAATAATGGAGGGCACAGGCACAGTATCTGATACAGGCGCAGGGGGGGAGACAAGAAGCATGATGAAGGGGCAAATTTACATTTTTATTCTTGTGAGTGGTTGTGTAGGTAGGGGCTCCAGTGCACTGATTTGCCCTGGGGCCCATAATGTTGTTAAGATGCCCCTGCCTGGTACCTCTATCTCGGGAGGTCTTGTAGTTAGTGCTATGGGTTAGTGAGGCAGCAGCTATCTGAAGGTGAATATTAGAGAAAGAACTAAAACTTTTTTAATTCTCATGAAAACCAACTGAAACTCCAGTCACAGCATAAATTGTAATTTTACTAAACGTTCCTTGAAGGCTTTGGATATTATCTTTGTATGAATATGAGTACCTGTGGATTTTTAAATATATATGAATATATGACCTTGTCATGATAAGGGGGTATTCATAGTTTTATATGGTGCACGTATAACAAACATCTTGCTGTTTTCTGTGCTCCCCCTCCCCATTGCCTTGGAGACAGCCCATAAAATAGCTGTTCCTCACACCACTAGCTCAACTGGCTACTGGCTTCCAGAAGGAAGATGCTGAGCAACACCTGGGAAAATACCTGGAAATTAGGGTAAGTTGGAAACTATGTGTGATAAGGGCACATTATCTAATGAGACAGTTCCAGACATATTCTCTATTTACCCAGCTGACATTCAAACTCTGGACTAGTGTCATCAGAAGAGCCAAAAATATTTAGTATCACCATTTAGTATCAGGGGGGAAAAAAATGTAAATTCAGGTCAGATAAAACCACTCCTGTATCTCTTTGTTCCTCCCCATAGAATATCTCATCCACCACTATACAATATACTGTGTTGTATATATTGCTTCCCTGCTGAACAAACATTACTCGGATTTTTCTGCGGCTCAGTTTCCATTAATTTCTCATATTATTGCACAACCTCCTATTTTACAATCAGTAGTTAGTGAGTTTTGAAAATACACAAATGCATTAAGTTGAACCTTTTAAATTGTTGATCCAGAGGAAGGAAACCAATGCTACCAGCAAGGCAGCCAAAATGTTCTCACAGTGTGAAAAAATATCCTCTCTTTATACTGGAAATCAGTTTAATTCTCTGAATCAATCTCACCAATAATAGTGGTTTGTCAAATCTATCCTAATCATCGGTAGAAGAATACGTTCACACCTCACCTCAATAGCTTAAGACCATAGGTCGGCAATGTTCATACAAGACCCAGATTTGCCATCCTTAATGATCAGTGTCCAGTAATTGAGTTCTGGACAGTTGATGCACAGGAACTATGTCCTAGGTATGAAGGTAGCTCTGTGATTAGTCATTGGGTTCTGGGTATGTGTACAACTCAGTGTTCGGTTGCTGGGTTTTGGTATGCAGTTAGCTTGGTGCTCAGTAGTTGCATTCTATGTGATTTCTAGCCAATAATGTCTACATATAAAAACTTATAAAATAGTAATAAAATATTGATCACTTTCATCTAAGATCTATGCATCATAGATCTTAGATGAAAATATAGGAGTCCTTAGTTTGTCATGGGAAATTGGTATAGGTGTGATATTTGCAACACTTTTGTGTACTTCAATTAGCAAATAACGTTGTGTGACTCTCTATTTTAGATAATTTAGAAAATGTTATGCTGGAATTTGAAGTGGCTGCTCAAAAAAGAGGAATGATCATCATCATCATCACCATTTATTTATATAGCGCCACTGATTCCGCAGCGCTGTACAGAAAACTCATTCACATCTGTCCCTGCCCCACTG
Source organism: Mixophyes fleayi (assembly GCF_038048845.1). Lineage (NCBI taxonomy): Eukaryota > Metazoa > Chordata > Amphibia > Anura > Limnodynastidae > Mixophyes > Mixophyes fleayi. Next base: position 10,877,525 of record NC_134405.1, on the reverse strand, counting down.
GAGCTCACAGTCTAAATTCCCTAATATACACATACACTCACACACAGACAGAGAGGGAGACAGACAGGTAGAGACTAGGGTCAATTTTGATAGTAGCCAATTAACCTACCAGTATGTTTTTGGAGTGTGGGAGGAAACCGGAGCACCCGGAGGAAACCCATGCAAACACGGGGAGAACATACAAACTCCACACAGATAAGGCCATGGTCGGGAATTGAACTCATGACCCCAGTGATGTGAGGCAGAAGTGCTACCACTACACCACCGTAGGTCAACATATCCTGATTTTGCTCTTTATTACAGTTCTGCATGTTTTGCTTAGTTTTCTTATAAAACAGAATCCTTTTTAGAAAAACATCTCTCTCTGTCACATGTTACTCTCAATATTACTCCTCATTGACCGTCTCCCGCAGCTGCAGCATCACTTCCTGAGGAGAGTGCACCCTGGTGCAGTCAGTGCACAGTCACCATATCACAGTGACAGGATGGGAGGTGTGCAAATACTGCTGATCCTGGGGACCCTGCAAGGTGAGAACTGAGGAGAGTGCACCCTGGTGCAGTCAGTGCACAGTCACCATATCACAGTGACAGGATGGGAGATGTGCAAATACTGCTGATCCTGGGGACCCTGCAAGGTGAGAACTGAGGAGAGTGCACCCTGGAATCGGCTCCTACAAGTGGTACAGACATATGGTGAGGACTGGACCTGAGGTCTCTGATAGTAATAAGGATTTCACAGGCAGAATCTCCAGAGTGGACCCAGATGAATTCCTTAATGACAGATCAGCCAGTATCGCCCTGCACAGAGTAGATGTCTTAGACACTGGGATGTATTACTGTGAAAATACTTTCCAGCACGGTGGAGAAATATCAGGACACGGCACTGGGACAAACCTCAATGTGACAGGTGAGACCCTGACTGAGGGGTTATCTTTTATAAAACCTAATATCTGAAATGTGAGAATCTCACTACAGTAAATCACTTGAAAATACAAAACCAATGGTACCGACAGTTATTAGATCCAATCTGGTCTATTTACATCATAGGTGTAATACATGGAGACCAGTGTTTTCCTTCAGCTGAGTAGAGCAGAAATATTATCTATCAGAGAAACTTTATTAGAATTTTTTCCACCTCCTTTTATCCTATGCACAAAGTACCATGATCAATGATACTTTCATTACAACTTATTACAATTATATGACAGTTATGGCTTTATATAGCAGTACAATAATAGCCCACCGGTACCTTCCATCTCAGTCCTGCACAAGCCACCAATTCCTGGACTGATCACAAGCTTCACAGTTTTAATTTTAGCGCCAATGTTAGTTACATTAACGATATACAGTCCAGGGGATGTAAGTTTTCGATAAGAATTATATGTTGTGTTAACAGGACTAAGCAGCTGTTGAAAAATCTATAACTCTTCCACACACAAAAATGCAGTGTGCTGGGTGTACAGATGTCTGGAATCTGGATAGTCACAGACACAGATATTTTCTCCTGGTGCAATCCAGGAAGACTGAGTGTATGAGGGTTTCTAAGGGCCATTTATAAGTCTATAAACATTTCACATGTGTGTTCCATACACGATGACTGGCCTGATCCTCCATTAGTTATTGGGTAAATATTGGGAAAAATGTCACTGATTTGTGAATAAAGTTCCCATTGATCAATCTCTGAAATCCAGCTTTGTATCAGGGTCGGACAGCTTGATTCACCCCAGCAGTCCTGGATTAAATACTGTATGCAATGGGAAGCGTGACTTTGGAATCCAAAAAACATACTTAGCTTCCTCCCCTAGTGGACTCTTAGTCGTTTGGTTATTTGATAACTCATTGTCAGCAAGCAGACTGTTCTGTTTGATGTTCATCTTACGCAGAATAACTTTCCCCATGTGAACTTACACCATGACCTACTAGTACTAGATTAAGAAAAAATCACAATGCAGTTGATGTAAATTGTATCAACATAACTAAAAAAAACCTTACTGATGCTAATGGGTCTTTATGTAAAATGAAAGGTCCAGCTCAAATATCGGTGAACTTCTGAATATTGTGGTTCTCTCCTGAATGACCTGAGATTGGGGACATTTAGGGCATGATTCATCAAGGAACGCAAACGCATACGCATCTGCTAAACGGGACTTGAGCTACATAAAACACCACATACGCAGCGCAAACAGAGCAAATACGGCACTCAAAGTCAACTCAATCTCAAACTCCAACGCAAATATAAGGGTTTGCGTCACTCAAAGTATGAAACACAGATGCGTATGCGTTTGCGTACCTTGATGAATCATAGTTCCTAATTGGGATACCTAGCTCATTTATATTAATTCCTATACCATACCATACTATATCAATTGATTTATTATTATTATTATTATTATTATTTCTATTATTATTATTATTATTATTATTATTATTATTATTATTATTATTATTATTATTATATGTAAATGTATCTTTTGGACAGCTTATATATATACTGCATTAAACTAATTTTCAGCTGTCTTTTATCAAGAGTACTTTAGCGCTGCCCTCTATCCACTTTTGCTGATGTAAATGTAATAAAACCTGTAATTATAAAAACACAAAGACAATGGGGTCCCACAGATATAAAAGGCTAAAAAGATATAAATGTCCAGTCATGTAAAAGGACAGTGAGTATATTGTCCGCCAGGTAATCATACACACATATAATATATGGATACACCAATTGATTTATTTAAGTACAGGAGGGAATGAAGCATTAGCAATTCTCTCTTAATAATTGGAGACAGAGAAAGTGAAATGCTAAATTTTCCCTTTTCCCAAAAAAGTTTGTAAATGAGGTGTGACTCATTTATATATAAGAAGAAATATAAATTATGACCATGTACTGTATATTAAAGATCTAGCTAACAATTCACGGGTTCAGAAAGAAATTGGTATCTGGATATGAGATTAGTAATTAATTCTTAATATTTAAGATCTGCATAGAATATGGAAATAATAATAGTATGAACTGGTGGTGAAAAGAATTAGGGATACAGTAAAAACAATGTAGAATTATATGTTTTTATTTTATTTCATTTTATTTCATTTAATATTAGATTTTTCATTTTTAATTTTATTATTGTCATTTAATTATGATTTTTTTATGCTCATTATTATTGGGGTTTTTTCTATGAAACTACTAAGGAAGGAACTAATAGGAAGTTAGAAAAATATTTATTTACAATTATCATATATGCAAGATGAAAAATCTATCTGAATTTTCCCTTTAAATTAGGAAATGATAATAGTGAATATATTGTTCAATCCTTTCACAATTAGAGACACCGAGTGCCATCTGAGAGGTGCTCGTTTCGTTTGGTGTTATACTGAGAACTACTGTGGTTTCCTTATCATTGCAAGTTTTATTTCTAGCTGTATTTGTATTTTTATTTATTCATTTCTTTTAATTTAATTTAGCGAAATGTACTTAACAGGAATCTCTAATAATAGGTTATGCTATTACATTTTTGTGTAATACAATTTATGAAATCTACTCTCTAAGGTTATATATAAAATATTCAAATAAAGTTTTATTAAAATTCATTATAAATTGGCACATGAGTTCATGGAAAAACTTTATAATAATGTATAGGTGTACATGTTTCTATTACAAACGTATAAATCTTTAGAATGCTAGCGTTTTAAAAAAGTATTTTGAAAATCAGTCCAATAGAGTAATGTACACCTGTGAGCTAATTAATTACAGGAGACAGACCTTTAAAAAGGAGTCGGTGGTTAGCTGAATCATCATTATTGCGATCTATTCTCCGATGGAATTGTAACCATACGATGAAATGCGTTAGTTATTTGATTTAACGAAGATTATCATACAGCACATATATATCATGGACATTACAAGGTGGCACTCTGCTCTAAAGGCAGCTTCCAAGGTGAGCAAGAATTATTACGGAGACTGAATATCAAATCCACAACCAGAGAGCCTGCTTAGTCATTGTTGGTAAACATATTTCTATATATGTTACATCTCTATCCCTGGCTTATTGGATTGAGCAGAGAGTGCTTTGTATTATTTCTGCACAGAACTTTAAACTACATAATATTGTGAACATCGTGTACTATGCGGTTGTTTCATACATTCGTACCTTTGGAAAGGAACTTCATATACAATTCAACAGATCAGTGCACAAATCAGGATCTATTAGTTCTATAACAGCTGTTCCGGTTTATTAATGAATGGAATGTGCAATGTTTTATTAATATATTAATTAACATGTTTAGTTTAGTTTTAATAAAGTCTTTTACTTATTAATTTCTGTGAACTCATTGGTATGTGGATTGTGTCAACTGATTCTTTAGTGCTGTGTTATATAGAATATTTTATCTTGAAGGTAAAAAGCTGGGTGACTTGAAATAGAAACTGTGTAAGTGTTTTTCACATTTAAGTCTTGATAGTGCCTCCACATGAAGCTGAATTCCTTCTCTGGGCTGTGTTTCTGGAATTTGAACACTGGGGGTCGATTCAGGAGTATCACTGCCCTATACAAGACTTGGTTCCCACCCAAAGAACACTCAAACAATATAATAGTGTAATATGCAACCCTTTGGCATGATATTTATGAAATAGGGTACTAATTTCTCCAAATGTTCTGGTGATATCAAGAGGTACTTCAAAGATACTTAATAACATTAAATTATTATTTTTGTCAGCTGAAATAATACCCAATCACTTTTCTCTTAATGCCGTTGCCCCCTTATTACATTAAGGGCTTAATGTAAACTATTAGATATCACTCACTAAGTGATATAGAACAAGTAATAAAGTTGTAGATGTCTACCCAGGTTTGTTCCACCATAAATGAATTGTACAAATTAGCTTATTGTATCTACTCTATCACACTACATATTCCTCTGTAGAGCACATACGTAACTCACAAGGAAGTATGAAACTATATACGTTGCTAGCAACAAATAAATGCTTTACAAACTAAGTTTTAAGCGAATATTATAACATGCTCATAAGTTATTAATTACACTGCATCATACACTCTATAACTATGAATAGTCCTCCTCTCTGCTAATAGTAAACCTATGTATACATGGTGAAGGTTTTACCACTGTCCTATCTTTACTTCTGTCAGTGTATTTAGTATACTCTGTTGACATCTATACTTATCCTTATACACAATACAAAGCTTCTCTGTCCTCACTGAAACTGCTCATCTTCCCTTCCCATCACATCAACTGTTAGCTGACAACAACTGAGCTTTGCATAATCAATAATTGTCCTTGCTAGTGCCACCTCCTTCCTTCTCTTCTCCATCAAAGCATCCTGGGAGTTGTAGTTCTCCAGTGCCTGGCTTTGCATGCGCAGTCAAAGTGCTTCCTCCGGGTTACATATATGTAAACACTACACATAGCACAACCTGCTTCAGTCACTATATTATATATATGCAAATCTTACACATAGCAAAACCTGCTCCTGTCATTATATTAGAGACGCACCTGTATGTCTATTGTCAGCTTGTTTTGCTGGTTGCAATTGTTTACAAGCAAAACTTCTACAACTTATTTCTCTCTGTCTCCTTCTTAGCTCTACAACAGGGACATGATCATCGCCTTTGGTCTATCCCATGGTCTATCCGTCTCAGTATTACAGGAGTGGTCTTCATCTCAGTGGTTGGATACTGGTGTCACACTAGACAAGGTCAGTATTCTCTGTACTCCGAGAGCTGGTTTATCACTTGTAGTAAATGCAGGAACGATGTGCTGGTTGTATTCTAATTTATACTAGTTAGTTATACGAGGTGAAAATACAACCAGCGCTGTGTCCCAGCAGCGATTGGACAGGAAAGATGTCTGATATATCTCAGAGTGTGATATACATTACACTGGACACATAGACTGCTCTACTATCTTCTCATTGCCCATACACTCTATTTTGCACGCTGCGGCAAGACTGATTTTCCTTGCAAATCGCTATTCCTCTGTTGAATCACTCTGTATGTCTCTATACTGGCTGCCTGTCTTCTACCGAATCAATATAAAATACTTTTACTAACCTACAAGTCCATCAACAAAGCTGCACCAACATACATCTCCTCTCTTGTCTCAAAATATCTCCCAACTCGGCAACTGCGTTCTGCACAAGATCTGCGTCTCTCATCCACCCTCATTACATCCTCCCATTCCCGGTTGCAGGACTTTTTTCGGGCTGCACCCACTCTATGGAACTCTCTCCCTCACACAATAAGACTCTCCTCTGGTCTACAAACCTTCAAGCGTTCTCTGAAAACCTACCTATTCAGACAAGCTTATAATTTTCCTCAACCACCCTCTTAACCTCACTACCTTTAGCCTGTTAATGCATGTTACACAATTTCACACAAGACAACTACCCCCTGACCAACATTGTTGTGTGACAGGATCATTTAGCTTATGAGTCACTTTTACCTTTGCAGTCTGGCTGGGCCAAGATGCAAAATGTATACTTAACCTCATGTGTCAATCTCCCATTGTCCCATAGATTGTAAGCTTGCGAGCAGGGCCTTCTCACCTCTTTGTCTGTTTTACTCAGTTTATTTATTAGTTTATTATGTTGGTCCCCAATTGTAAAGCGCTACGGAATATGTTGGCGCTATATAAATAAATGATGATGATGATGATGATTGCCCTTCTCTATAGTCAAAGGGCTAGATTTACTAAGCTGCGGGTTTGAAAAAGTGGAGATGTTGCCTATAGCAACCAATCAGATTCTAGCTTTCATTTATTTAGTACTTTCTACAAAATGACAGCTAGAATCTGATTGGTTGCTATAGGCAACATCCCCACTTTTTCAAACCCGCAGCCTAGTAAATCTAGCCCAAAGTGTCCAGCAATGAAGTCTAAGGTGAACAGACCTGTCGTATATACATATATATATATATATATATATATATATATATATATATAATAATATATATACATACATACATACATACATACATAGAGAGAAAAAAGCTTGCCAAATACATTGCTCCTCACATAGGTTTTGCTGAACCACTATGCTGTTTATTTTCCTGTCAGGATGGATAATACAGCCTCTGGAGTGTTTCAGCAATTACACCAGACATATTCAAAATATTTACAAAGTCCCATAGCCCTAACGCTGGCTATTACAGTTAAATCCCTAGCTGGACACTGGACACTTGTTGGCACCAGTCTTCCACCCCTAGCTATTTAAGCTTACTGTAAAAGCATTGCTCTAGCTGATTCCTTACTTGATTAGGCCCAGGTGCTACACATATATTCCTGTACTGTGTGTGTATGATGGTTTACAAAGATAGCCCTGTCTGCATCCTCAACCTGCAGATTTCCAGGGAAGCTACCCTACTTTCCTCAATTAGTATGTGGCAAAGTGCCCCTATTGCCACAATATATATGTGTATATAAGTCTATATATATAATTTGTATATTAGCAATATTGGTATTTTCTTTAAGAATTCTAAAAATATAATTTTATAAATACACATAATTATAAATACATGCATAGTATATTATATTATAACATTATATTTAGTGCTTGTTCTGATACCTCCATCTTTTATTATGTTAATATTTGTGGACAGATTCTAGTTACTGACTAAACCTCTTCATTTGTCCAGCGACCACAGTGGCAAACCCGTGCTCCTCATTACATATATGACTGGGGATTGGCGGGAATCTCTGTCTTTGTTGTTTCTTTAGGATGGACTCATTGTAAGAAGAACAGTATTTGCCTTACTTGAGATCAAAGATCCAGAGCACTGTGTTGTCAACCTTCTATTCCCTTTGATTAAAGTCTTACAAATACAAAAAAATGCACCAGTTGTCAAATACGAAGATTGAAATCAGTTGTAAATTTAAATCTTAAAATGGTAAAAGATCAGTATTTAGAATGTGAACTAAATTAGTGGGACAATCATATGGATTCCATGGTGTCAGGATAAAGCTGAACTATACAATTTTGATAGTAAAATGGCTGCAGTCTACATCATCTCCAGTTTGGTTTATGTTTGTGGAATCACAGCAGACCTAGCAAACTTCCAACTGTCAAGAAAGAAATGACACACCCGAAACTCCTGGGATTAACCATTTCTTCAGGGATATCCTGGAAGAACTAATATGAATAGGTTCCTCTGAGCTTGAGGCTTCAGCCACTTGAACTGGTTTCGTATTAATGTTTGACATCGTTAGAGTTAACTTTCCTCATTGCAAACTTCTTTCCCTTATCTCTGATTCACTTTAATATCCAGCTGTGTAGCATTTCCAAGGTGTCCAGAACTGGATATATGTCACAATTCTACTGGATACAGTTGATTCTCTGCACTGCCTAAAGGTGTGGCGAGCTGGTATCAACAGCAAAAGAGTCTGGTTAACGTATACAGGACACAAACAGACTGCTGAGTGCCATATCAGAAAATGGAAGAACAAGCTGGATCAGCAACAATCAGAAGCATGAACAGTACCAAACAACAGGCAGAAGAGAATTCAGGAACAGTCTAGGTCAGAATTCACTGAAATCAGCCACAAGATGTACAGGATCACTGGAGTAAAGGGTTGGAGCCTAATACTCTGGCACTGCCCTGTGCACTGAGCAGGTTTAAATAGCTGAGCTGATAAGTAGGGTGGGTCTCAGGTCAGCACACATGACCACAGGTTCAAAGCTCTTAAAGGGCCTTGCACCTCCTGTTGTACAGAGAAGGATTGTGACACAGAACTCTGCACCTGAATCACAGGGAGGAGTGCGCTGGACAGTGCGTTCGAAAAGTAACAGCCAGATTTTGATGTGTGACAATAATGTAGAAGGTAGCACCTAATGGCCTAAACAACTGGTTCTGAACTTCATCATTTTGTTCAGAATCTGTAGAATAATGGCTGTATTTTTAATAATGTCCCTCCGTGGTCTTACAGCCCTGATGAGAGACTCATTTCAGAAGTGTTGGACCAATCTGGGTCATCATAAAATAGGCCCACTTATGGGTCTTCCTGTAAAAGAGAATTTACAATTCCTGTGCACTGTTCCTCTGTGCCTGATGACTGTGGTCTTAGCTTGAAGTACAATTTATAACTGTCTCCTAAAGTATTTTGATCTCTGGGAAATATATCAGGCAAATTCTACCTTTGCTTTGGTCTGGTAGCAGGAACTAATGAGATGTTGGCCTGATGACTGTCCTTTTCTTGGGCAATGATTCTGGTTGAAGTGTCTTGTACATATGTGAGACATGACTTGGATCTGTAAAGCAAGGATATGGGCCGACCTAATTTCCCTAATATAAAGGGGGACCTCAGAACACTAGACCTAGACATATATCATAAAGAATAGATCTTTCAGAAGTACACTGCTTAGATTATAAGGTGAAATATTAGAAGACCAATAGTAATAATGATAATTATTTATTGGTTTGCGATTTGTTACGTACGTAGCTATCGTTTAAAATAAAGAGTGTCCAATTCGATCGCTGTGGGTCCTAAACACATAGGTTTTATTCACGCAGTATATTAAAACAAAGCTTGGCATGCATAAGCATGCACCTGATAGCAATAACACAAGTTTCTATCAGAATGCTCTCTGGGGTCCAATGCCAGAGCTCAACAATTTCTAAACTGTACAGTAACAGTAATGACATCACAGAGATATACAGTTACAGTTGTAAGGTCTTCATTCATTGGTTGAAGGGTCTTGCACTCTCAGGTACTCGACGTGGCATTGGTAGATTCCTCTGGTCATTGTTTAGCTGTAGACACTGGGTGACTCGAAACTGTTTGGAATTTCACCATATTCTGTGGCCATGCATTTCTTGAGGTGGGGGTCAACTTTCCATTGTGTGTACTTATCTAGATTCCCACCTCTAGACCCGTCTAAACCACTTTTTATGATTCCTGTGTTCTGAACATTTAGTGTATGAAGAAGTGATATTATTTATAACTAGCGTTCGCAAGGTGTGAAAGATTCAGTATTAGCACCAGAAACATTCCCATGAAATTGCGAACAGAATGATACCAAACTTGCTGTAGTTCAAATAATGGAAACATTAATTAGCCTTTTAACCACAATATATTTTATATTAAAAAATAGAAGACACATTGAACAAACTTATATTTTATAATAAAAGTTATGTTGCATGCAATTCTCATCGCAACTGACTGTAGTGTACAGAGATTAATCATTTACTACCTTCGTCCAATTATTTATCTTTAACAGTTCCACCCTTTGATAACCTACATAACACTCTCACCTTTCCAGATTCTATTGTATGATCCTAATAATGCACTTCATTTTCTGTGATGTTTGTCCCTCTTAATAGCATCACATTGTCACTTTTCTGGGGTCACCTCAGCTGATCGTGTACCACACTTCAACATAGCAGGAATACTTCTGATACATAAGCCAATTACCATAAAGACACCAACTATAAGGATAACAAGCTTGCCTATACCCGTTACCAATTCTTGTGCCCATTATCTTGGCCCACCAGTTATACCTGTATGTGTCATCGTACAACTCGGTTATACTATCAATTTGTTTAGCCAGGGCTTGTATATATTTATAATTTAGGGTTCCCTGAGTAGTCTTAGTAGGGTCCAATGCAACCATGATCTGGGATCTTTTGCACTCTGTAATTAAATTTGTAGCTAAAGGTTCCCATGGAATAATATTTCTTTTGTCTCTGTGTTCATACTGTGTGTGTAAGTATGGAGGTGACATTGGTCTGTGAATGTCACTAATTATATAATGGGAAACAGTCATTATTCCAGGAACTTCTCCTCCTTGAAAAACATATACCTTTGGAGCTTGAAGTTAACCATTTGCTTGACGTTAACCATATAAGGCACAATATAATCTGTTATATCAATACATAATATTGTAGCAAAGTACCCCATGCCTAGCATTTCCATCTGGCAAATCTCAGATTGTATAATATTTAAACAGTAACCTACTGGAACCTTCCCAACTAACATTCTCTTATGTCTATTAAGAGAACCTCATTTATGATGTCCTTCAGCCTCTCTGGTTAACGGTATTTTAGTAATATTGGTGGGTCTTTCATCAATACTTGTGGGGCGGGCTATTGTCTGATCATTCTGTTCAGCTTCCCAATATTCAAATTGATTTTGTATGTGAAGCACTTCGACACTGCAGAGATCTGTCTACTGAGTATTGGTGAAGTTTCAAAATAGGGGATAATATAATATCTCCCTTCTATTGACTTCTGCCCCCGTAATTCGAGTAACTCAGGGATGTTTAGTGAATAAGGTACTAGGCCTACATTATTTTATCCCTGAGTCATGGGAGAACATACCCATCATTCAGTGTGGTTTAAGACCTTAACAACCAATGAATGATAATCATCTAATGGATGTCTGCCCAGGTTCAAATTATTATTAGACTGACATCGCTGGATGAACTTCTCTTCAATTATGGGGTCACAGTACGTACAGACACACTATTCTTCACACAAAAGCCCCTCACACTGTCTTCGAGCTCCAAGGCTAGCAGACTTTTTCTTTACTCCTGAACTGAATAATGTTTTAGGTTGAACTGATTGTGCTAACATATTCTCTTTCACCATCACTACCCGAACCAATCTTCATCTCCTGATCACTGCAGCAAAAATAGATTGCAGTAGAAAAAATAACGATAAGAAAAATACTGGTAAAAAGATAAAATAGAAAGACTGTATCTCCAGGATGGGAGAGTAGTCGTTGTTTTTAGTATTACGGAACAGATTCATGAGTGACGGGGTTGTAGCATCTGCCTCGGCCTTGTCTTGAACCTTCTCCAGATTGTAGACTTTTCTGCAGTGGGTGGAATGGATCCAAGTGTCTCTTTCTGCTACTTTCAGAGATGCCGTGCCAGTCATCAATACTTGGTACAGGAATTCCCACCTGTCTGTTAAACAACTGGAGTGTAGGAAATTGCAGTTCACAACATATTCCCAGATTCAACGTGACGACCGTTATTGTCTGGCCTATCAGGAAACAGTATTCTGAAATCCCTTTGTTACTGTCTCAACTGTTTGCTCCTCTTTAAAATAAATTGAACAGTCATTTTCTTGTTATATTTTTTAATCATCTTGGGGATTTACCATCAAGTGAGGTTGTCTGCCAAAAAATGTATCTCAAATGGTGACAGGTTAAGAGGTGGTCTAGGAGTGGTTCTGTTGCTGTGAATGATTAGTGGCAAAGCTTCCAGCCCCTCCAATCTAGTTTCAGCTATCACTCAACTCAATTCATTCCTGATAGTACCATTTATCTTCTCTACTACTTACTGGCTACTTCCTTGGGTAGTTGTATCACTATCAGAAGTCCGTTTATGTGATGCCAGTGCACTACTGGTGTCCTGCTACTGTCATAAAGCCCCTAAGATGCCATAGAGCCCCAAAGTCACACACTATCCTAAAAACATATAGTCAAACACTATCCTACAGTCAGTATATATATTAACTGATTTACCCTCTGCCAACTCACATGCCTTTCGCAATCTCATGAGTTCAGCTACTTGGGCTGAGTGAGGTGGGCCAAGGGGTTCAGCTTTTATGGCACTTTCGTCATCTATAACAGTAAAACCAGTACATGTCCATCTGTCTATGACAAATCCCATCCATATAAAACATAACATTTTTACATTTTCTAAAGGGGGTCACGTATGTCAGGTCTTGTGGTAAGAGTCTGATTCAAGTATTCTATACAATTATGCATATCTCTATACCTGCTAAATTTCACCTTCAGCTAGAGTCGCCTCTCCTTCCACACTTTGTGAATTTCAAAGCACATTTCGCAAATCTTGCTGAGCAGACATGCCTAATTTGGGCAGAGTATAGAAGGACAGATACTGCATGTGGTGTATAAACTGTTGAATGGTCCAAAATTAACTTCTGCCGGTACATTCAAGGGATAATTGTGCACTTCTCTTGTACCACCAGAGTTTGAACTGTTCTCCTAGATAAAAACAAATTTAAAGCAGAATGTAATACATATCTGGCCATCCCCGTGTCTGAGAAAAAGAAGTTTAATTAGTACCAGATATAAAACACATTTTGTTTTCATTTATTTTTAGTTCTTATCACTAGTCTATTTAAGAATCTGGATCAGATCACAAGTGCAGCCCAGATTTCAGGCATTAGCCTGCTGACTTATGTACCCATTACATGGCAGCTTATGTTATATATCGATGTTAATCTTTCTCTAGTCTTTTTTCAATTATTTGTCACTTTTCTCTATCCCCCGTTACATTGTTCTTATTGGGTTTAATTCTATAGTATCAGTGCACTCAGGGTCAATTAGCTAGAACCATTGTCACTACCCAATGGAAATCTCTCTTTTACTACTGTGTGAGGGGGTTTATTTGATGCCTACAGTAATAAATGTGAGTGGGACAATTTTTCCCCCTCGCTGATCTTTGAAAATATATAAACAATTGCTGGAATTATAACAATGTATTTCCATCCCTCCTCTAAAATTAATACATTTAAAAGGCTCACTATTTTCCCTGGCTGCACTTTGGCTATTATCCACATAAGGTGGGGGTGTTGCTGTTGCTTGTTCAGATTTTAAACAATTGTCTTTATTCTCCTGTGCTAATTTCTTGCCTACCAAACCTTAGCTTCGCACTGCCACAAATTTAAACACGTGATATGTTTAATCCTTAATTTTCTTGAACTTAGCATTCAAATCTTATCTTTAACTGTATTCAATATATCAGGTTCAAAACTACTAACATTAGTAGAATTTTTCACACATTCAGCAGTTATTACTTTTTTCTTTTTCCAATTCTCACAATACACACTTGCTCTAAGTCTATACTCATAATGTATATTATAGATCCTTACGGTCCTACCATATACTTATGGTCTTATGACACTTGGGTAGGTTAAAAAAGACCAAATTATTAACCAATACAGGTCTCACATGATTTGCGCATCTGCGGAGTCGTTAACGTTACTAAAGCGACATTTCCTCACTCTTCACACTGGGAACGTTTTCTCCCAATGAGGAACCACTTCCTGACTGGAATTTTATTTTCCTTTGAGGTATTCCTTTCTGCTTAGAAAATATTTTTCTATCTATGTGAGGTATCCAACCTCCCACGAGGAATCTAACCTTCCCGCTTAAAAACTTGTTCCTGCAAAGTATCCCTTCCCGTTTAGAAAATATTTTTCTTTACGGGGTAAACTCTGTATATATTTAACACAATTAGATTATAGTATAATATATTACAATACAGTTTACCATGTTCCAAAAGGTTTTAATTGCTTAGCTGGATGATACCATTAATCATCCGCGTTGTGTACCAATCATACGCTAGGCCGGAGAGTACTATTAACCGCCTGCATATCATGCCAATACATATGCGAAACATGAGGCAGTGTCATTAACCATCTGTGTTGCGTGACTATACAGTGTAATCTCTTCGCTACACATACGTGCACATTCATAAACACACTTTGCTAGTAAAATTTCCTATTGTTGGCAATCATGTATTTTTAAATACGTTTAACAAATTACTTTACTATATACAAACAAAACAGAATTTCTATTATATCTTTATGCATAAATCTGTGGCAGTATAGAAACGTAATATGCCCTATTAAAACAAACGCTGTGCCTAGCACTCGCAAAACAGGACTATGAAACAGAATATGTCCTTCGTCCCTATGTTCGCTCCAGCTTCTCCGAAGAGACTCTTAAACCAGGAATTTGTTTTATCAATACAAGAGTTAAATTAAAAAGTATAGAACATTAAGCGTTCTTACATTCTCTGGTGCGTCCACCCTATGTTGAGAAACTAAAATTCATATGTCTGCGAGTCCTGCAGTAGAGTGGATTCCTGCTCAGAAGATAAGTCTAACTGTCTATTTTAATTTCATAAATTCTTTGACTCGTGACAGTTTCTGTGTGCCTGTGTTTGGGTGCATCAGGAAATCTTTCAAGAACCTTTTTCTTTAACATAAATTAATTGCAATCAATTCAGCAAGACAGAGACCTAGTAAGTGATCTTGGAGTACTGATTTAAAGGGCTGATGTTGAGTGCTGCTGTAAATGGAAATTGAAGTCGACACTTAGAGAAATATGAAGATTTCTGTATTGTTCATAAAAGGTTGAGATAAGCAAGGTCCTGGCATTAAGATAAACAAATATTGATATAGAAGCTCATTGAGGGTGTACAACACTCCACACCACATCATTCAAAGGACAAATAGTGAGGTCACTTTTACTTTGCATCCTACAAATCCTAGATGCAGATTGTTTTGTGTATTTCCTAACTTAAAATATTGTATTGAACCTTTGTGGTTTGCTTTAAACTTGTAAATTAAAATTATTCTGTATTTTTTAACCATGACAGAGAAAGAAATCAGTGGACGGCATCAAGAAGACACAAGTTAGCATCTTGCTTTCCAGACTAACAGAAAATTAAAACTTTTCCCCATTCCTCTTTATATTTTCATCATCATCATCATCACCATTTATTTATATAGCGCCACTGCTTCTGCAGTGCTGTACAGAGAACTTATTCACATCAGTCACTGCCCCATTGGAGCTTACAGTCTAAATTCCCTAACATACACATACACAGACCGAGAGAGACAAAGGGAAATTTAATAGCAGCCAATTAACCTACCAGTATGTTTTTGGAGTGTGGGGGGAAACCGGAGCACCCAGAGGAAACCCATGCAAACACGGGGAGAACATACAAACTCCACACAGATAAGGCCATGTTTGGGAATTGAACTCATGACCCCAGTGCTGTAAGGCAGAGGTGCTAATCTCTTAGCCACCGTATTGCCCCTTGATGTTCCATCTGACCTGACCACTGATACCTCTAATCAGTGAGAGCAAATAAACATCTTGCTTCAAAGACCTGCTTGACAACGTCTTCAATATCACTGTAATCCTGTGACCTGTCGATTAGACCCTAAAATCTAATCCGTTCTCCGGCTGATTCTGAGGTTTGGACTCATGCTTTTCCAGTACCACCGCTCTGCCTACTACCAGCAGCTCTGGTCAGTGTGATAGGCCAGGGAGGATCCATCCACAGCAACCAGGATCCGGAGTAAGAGGTCCCAAGTACAGGAGTACACTTGCAGTGACAGTCACCCAGAAGGAACGTGGTTCTGAGCGCCATAAAGGAGTTCAGTGGTGGCAGTATTATAAGCCCCTCCTACTGCGGCAAGAGGGCGCATTTGGGATAACATAAGGGAACGGTGGCAAAGTAAGCCCAGCCGGTTTCCAGCAGGAACAGACAGAGTGGCATAGGCGGTCCATCCTGTCACAGATTTCTGGAATCTTGGAGTACTGATTTAAAGGGGTGATGTTGAGTGCTGCTGTAAATGGAAATTGAAGTTGACACTTAGAGAAATAAGAAGAATTCTGTTTTGTTCATAAAAGGTTGAGATAATTAAGGTGGACAACCCTCCACACCACAGCATTTAAAGGACAAATAGTGAGGTCACTTTTATTTTGCATCCTACAAATCCTAGATGCAGGTTGTTTTGTGTATTTCCTGACTTTATATATTGTATTGCACATTTGTGGTTTGCTGTAAATTAAAGTTATTCTGTATTTTTTAACCATGGCAGAGGAAGAAATCAGTAAACGTCATCAAGAAGACACAAGTTAGTGTCTTGTTTTCCAAACTAACAGACAATTAAAACTTTTCCCCATTCCTCTTTATATTTTTCTTGCTTGTTTACATGGTAAGCATAGTTGGCAACCTTGGCACGATGACTGTTGTCCATAGGACCTCCACATTCCAATGTACTACTTCCTGGGCAACCTCTCCATGGTTTATCTCCGCTACTCCTCAATGACACCTAAAAAGCTTTATGACGTTTAGTTCAAGATAGAGACTATCTCAATCAATGGTTGTGCTCTTCAGCTCAATTTAATGGCTACTTTAGCAGTCAATGAGGGTCTCCTACTCTCAAGCAGATATATATATCAATAATGTCCGAGAAAAATATTTGTGTCAGGCTCCTTGCTTCAGCTATTGGCCTCTTGTTGCCATCAGTGTAGACCAGCTTTGAATTCAGTCTCCGATTCTGTGGATCAAACCGTATAGACCACTTCTATTGTACAGCTACCACAGCATCTTCCATGTTAATATAATTATTTTAAGATCCTGTACTAAAAATGTAAAAACAATTCAATATAATAAAGCGCTTAATGTTAAATTGAAAAAAATGTCTACTTAGAAAAAAAATACTGTAGGTATGAATATAAAAATTGATATAAAATATATATAAAAATGTCTTGCAAGGCAAATTTCTGCAAATGCTTCGAAAAGGGTCAGAAAGATCATTTCAAACATCCGCACATGCTAACATATGCAACGCTTTTTAGATAAAATAACTTTCTTCTGTTGTTACTGAGACGCACACTTTCACCTACCTCTATTCGGGGCACAGTTAGAAGTTTGTTGGGGCTTTTGGGAATCAAAATGTCACAATGGCGTTCCCCTGCCAAGATCTTATATAGTGTTGTTTTATGAGATGAGATGTGTCAGGTGTGTAGGTGAAATGTTGATCATCCCAGTAGATTGTGAGCGTCACAGCCGTGTTTGGTCATCATTATCACCCATCAGTTGCACCAGCTCTGGTCCAGGTGCAAGCCTTAGATCTGAAGAGCAGCGTATCTCTGACTGCACCAGGACAAGTATCGGCCGCACCTGTGTCTTAACATAACAATTTTAAATGTGTTTCTATGTTTATGAAAATGTCTTTTAAAGGATCATTTGTTTTTTACCCCCATATCCAATAACAAGGACATGTGAGGAGATAGACACAACAACCTGTATTGTCATTGTAAATTGCACAAATTCTGTGCCGCTACATTGGGAGTGGAAATGGTTTCCCTGTAATAAGGGAATTTCAGATATTACAATAAGGACACTTGTAGCTTGTAACCTACATTTATCAACAGGATCTGCACAGACAAGTTGACCTTTAAATGTTTTCTACATATGTAAACCTGAAGGGGGCACTTTTTATAGTTGAATATTTGTCTCTAGAAATCATTGCCTATCGGTTCACTGACATCAGAAGTTGCCTCTGATATTATAGGTACCCCATGTACATTGAGACTGTACTTCCATCAGTGACTCCTTAAAACCTCTTCTTCACTACAAATCCCACGTACTCTATGGGTGAAAGGAATGCTCCTCATACCAAGCTGGGTCTGGAAGCTAAGAATACTGTTACTGCAACTTGCTGTCCTTATTATGACCCAGTGCATCAATAAAATAAATCATTTCGCACAGTGGTCAAAGTGGAAACTTAGAAGTGCTGGTATGGAACTTTAGCTGAAATGAACGGCTGGGGGCTGCCTAGGACCCCCAAAAGTTTAAGGGTTTTGATATAGTGAAATAAATTTTAGATGCATTTTAACACTATATAGTGTAGTATAAAACATATTAAATGATGTAACACTATCCACCCTGTGTCCCCCACATTTCCTGTTTCCAATTACTTTTCCTCTGTGTCTCTCTACCTCTCCCTCCTGTCTCCTTTGTGTACTTACATTATCCCTCATATCTACATAATATTATAATACAAATATCCAAAATATCTCCCTTATATCTTCCATGTTACCCTTTATCTTTCCCTTGTCTGTTCCTTTCTCTGTTCCAATGTGTCCCTATTTTCATTGCAGGTCTCCCCCTCTCTCCCTCCCTACCAGCTCCCCTGTGCCTCATTTCCTGCTTCTCTCGCTCCTCCCTTACTCCTTGATTCTCTATGTCTATCTCTGTTCCTGCTCTTATTATTACCTCTCCTAATGAGTTCACAGTTTTGCCCCTCCATCATCTCACTGCACCTTCCTCCATTACACTGTATCCTACTACATAACACTACAGCCTCCTTCATGACACTGCTACCCCTTCATTACATTGTATTCCCAACTTCATCACACTGTGCTTCCTTCATCACACTACACCCTCCATCATCACACTGTGCCCCCTCTTTCATCATCACACTGCACCCTCCATCATCACACTGTGCCCCCTCCTCCATCATCATTACACTGCACCCTCCATCATCACACTGTGCTCCCTCCTTCATCATCACACTGCACCCTCCATCATCACACTGTGCCCCCTCCTTCATCATTACACAGCAGCCTCTTTCATCACAGTGCACCTTCCTTCATCACACTGTGCCCCCTCCATTATCACACAGCACCCTCCATCATCACACAGCATCCTCCTTCATTACACTGCACCCTCCATCATCACACTGTGCCCCATCCTTCATCATCACACAGTAGCCTCCTTCATCACACTGTGCTTCATTCATAACACTGCACCTTCCTTCATCATACTGTATTCCCTCCTTCGTCACACTGTATCCCCCTCCATTCTTTGATATAAATTCAACAATGTGCATATTTTGGGCGTATATAAACTGAAGCTCTCTTTAGATGATATAGTGTAAATCATAAGATATAAAACATATCATTCAAATTAAATACACAGGTAAAATGTCCCGAAATGTCTGAAACATTGAAAAAGGGGATCAATATTCTCAGTGTACCCAAGGTCCTGTATAGACAAGCGTGTCTCGCAAGGAGCTTCTCCGATATTGTCCACAGATATAGGCGTGTTAAATAAAGAGAGAAAGAGAGACATATATGTAACCACTCTCAATATAAATGAACCCAAAGTGGAAAACCTTTAAAGAATGAGTATGTGCAGTTAGAAGGCAATATCAATATTTCTGGGGTTTGAACCCCTTACAAGCTGTTTACTTTTGATTCTTATAAGTGCTCAATCAGAATCATTCATTGTTTCTTGATTCTCAGACATCAATAAAATAAAAGATGAAGGGTGCCGCCACTGGCACCAAGTATGTATTTACTGGGCTGGTGGACAAGCGGAGAAGGCAGGCATAGTGGTGCTCCTCTCAGGCATGGCGTCCCCCGCCTTGCTTACCCAGCATTCCATCGGCCCTGGATGCCTGTAAGAAAGTGGGGTGAAAAAGTGCCGGAATGTTATACTGGCACATAACTCCCCACTTCGAGTACTGCACTCACATAATATCTCTGAGTGGAATTTAGTTCTCAACTTAATTAATAAATGTAGAATCAAATTAAATGTTATAATGCAGAAACAGAGGTGAGGGAAAGATGGTACATTCCACCAAATACCCCATTTAGAGGTTTGTATATTCCACTGTTGTGAAACTGCCCAGGTCACCCATGAACATCTATAGATAAAAATCCTACTCAATCTTCACGTAATGACATGATAAAATTATTTCCAAAATATTAAACATGGACTCAGAAGGTGGACACATTTTTTTTTTCTTTCTTGAGAAAATAATTAACACCTTTAAGATCTGATAGAATGTCAAAATTTGTATGCAATGTAGAAATATTCATAGATACTAACACCAATAATTCATCTTACATGGGTCATTTGTGTTGTTGTTTTTCTTGCAGAACATCTGAAGTACTCCATTGAAATAATGGAAGGTTGTTCCCCAGTGATTGCAAATTAGAGTCCACTAATTGAGGAAATGCTAATGTGACAGAGCCACTCACCTAGAACTAGATTTGTTCTGTAAACATAGAATCTGATGGGTGGATGGGTCTTACAGATCAATCTAATCATCATCATCATCATCATCATTTATTTATATAGCGCCAACATATTCCGTAGCGCTTTACAATTGGGGACAAACGTAATAAACTAATAAACAAACTGGGTAAAACAGACAAAGAGGTGAGAAGGCCCTGCTCGCAAGCTTACAATCTATGGGACAATGGGAGATTGACACATGAGGTTAAGTATACATTTTGCATCTTGGCCCAGCCAGACTGCAAAGGTAAGGTGACTCATAAGCTAAATGATCCTGTCACACAACAATGTTGGTCCGGGGGTAGTTGTCTTGTGTGAAATTGTGTAACAGGCTAAAGGTAGTGAGGTTAAGATGGTGGTTGAGGAATATTATAAGCTTGTCTGAATAGGTAGGTTTTCAGAGAACGCTTGAAAGTTTGTAGAACAGAGGAGAGTCTTATTGTGCGAGGGAGAGAGTTCCATAGAGTGGGTGCAGCCCGAAAAAAGTCCTGTAACCGGGAATGGGAGGATGTAATGAGGGTGGATGAGAGACGCAGATCTTTTGCAGAACGGAGTTGCCGAGTTGGGAGATATTTTGAGACAAGAGAGGAGATGTATGTTGGTGCAGCTTTGTTGATGGCCTTGTAGGTTAGTAAAAGTATTTTATATTGGATTCGGTAGAAGACAGGCAGCCAGTGTAGAGACATACAGAGTGATTCAACAGAGGAATAGCTATTTGCAAGGAAAATCAGTCTTGCCGAAGCATGCAAAATAGATTTTAGGGGTTTGAGTCTGTTTTTGGGAAGACCAGTAAGGAGGGAATTGCAATAGTCAATGCGGGAGATGATTAGTGCATGAATTAAGATTTTAGCAGTGTCTTGTGTGAGATATGTGCGGATTCTGGAAATGTTCTTTAGATGTATGTAACATGATTTAGATATAGAGTCAATGTGGGGAACAAAGGATAGGCGTGAATCAAGGATTACACCTAGGCAGCGAGCTTGTGGGGTGGGATTTATGGTCAGGTTATCAACAGAGATAGAAATGTCAGGTATGCTCTTGTTGGCGGGTGGGAATATTATTAACTCTGTTTTAGAAAGATTAAGTTTGAGTTGATGAGAGGACATCCAAGATGAAATGGCAGAAAGACAGTCAGTTACACGGGACAACACAGATGTCGAGATATCAGGAGAGGATAGATAGATTTGGGTATCATCCGCATAGAGATGATACTGAAAGCCAAAGGAACTTATTAGATTTCCAAGAGAAGCGGTATAGATAGAGAACAGCAGAGGACCTAGCACCGAGCCTTGTGGTACTCCAACTGATAGGGGAAGCGGAGCAGAGGTGGCTCCAAAAAAATTAACAGTGAAAGAGCGATTAGAGAGGTAAGATGAGAACCAGGATAGAACTGTGTCTTGAAGACCTAGGGATTGCAGCGTTTGTATGAGAAGAGAGTGGTCAACGGTGTCAAATGCAGCCGAGAGATCCAGGAGAATTAGGAGAGAGTAATGGCGTTCAGTCTTAGCAGTGATCAGATCATTAACAACCTTGGTCAGCGCAGTCTCTGTGGAGTGTTGAGAACGAAAGCCAGACTGAAGAGGATCCAACAGGTTGTTTGCGGAAAGAAAGCGTGTGAGGCGAGTGTAGGCAAGTCTCTCTAGAAGCTTGGAGGGGCAAGGGAGCTGAGAGATGGGACGTTAATTTGAGAGAGAGTTTGGGTCGGAGTTTTGTTTTTTTAGAATAGGAGTAATCACTGCATGCTTGTATAGTGATGGAAAGATGCCAGTAGAGAGTGAGAGATTACAGATTTGAGTTAGAGGTGAAATGAGCACAGAAGACAGGGATCTACCAATTTGCGAGGGAATAGGATCAAGAGGACAGGAGGTAGAGTAGGAAGATAAGAAGAGCGTAGAAATTTCCTCTTCATTTGTGGGGTCAAATGAAGAAAGGGTGTCAGAGGGTAGTGGGAAGGAAATGAGCTGATGGCTTGTTGAGGAAGAGGATACCATTTCTAGTCTGATCTTGTCAATCTTGTCCTTGAAGTAGGAAGCAAGATCCTGAGCACTGATAGTAGATGGAGGGTTCGGGGTGGGAGGATTGAGAAGATGATTAAATGTATTGAAAAGGCGTTTGGGGTTAGAAGCCTGAGCATAGATAAGAGATTGAAAGTATGTTTGTTTTGCAGTGTCCAGAGCATTTCGATAGGAGTGGTAGACAGAAGTATATGTGAAGAAGTCATTAGAGCTTCGAGATTTACGCCAGTGACGTTCTGCTTTACGGGACAGTTTTTGAAGATTTCGTGTTGCTTTGGTGTGCCACGGTTGACATCGAAGTCGACGTGTAGTATGAAGTGTCACTGGAGCCACTTGATCAAGGGCCGTTGCTAAGGTTAGGTGAAAATGAGGTACTGCCATCTCAGGGGATGAGAATGTAGAGATAGGGGAGAGAAGGTGTTGGAGAGAGGTGGAAAATTGTTGAAGATTAATAGAATTAAGATTTCTATGAGTATGAGGAGGCTTGGTTGAGTTAGACAGTAGAGAGGTTAGAGCAGTGGGGGTGAGAGTGTAGCTGATAAGGTGATGATCCGAGAGGGGGAAGGGTGTATTAATAAAATTAGAAACTGAGCATAGTCTAGAGAAAACAAGATCAAGGCAGTGGCCATCCTTATGAGTAGATGATTCAATCCACTGGGAGAGGTCAAGTGAGGATGTTAGAGAGAGTAGTTTGGAAGCAGCTTTGGAAGGTGGGTTATCAATGGGGATGTTGAAGTCACCCATGATGATGGTGGGGATGTTTGAAGATAAGAAGTGAGGGAGCCATGCAGAGAAATCCTCAATAAATTGTTGGTGTGCTCCAGGGGGACGATAGATCACCGCAACACGTAGGGAGAATGGATTAAAAATGCGAATAGCATGTACTTCAAAAGATGTGAACGTGAGTGATGGGACATTTGGTAGAACTGTGTATGTGCACTGTGGGGAGAGAAGTAGTCCAACCCCACCTCCTTGTCTGCCTTCAGGTCTGGAGGTGTGGGTGAGATTTAGGCCACCATGTGAAAGTGCTGCAGGTGAGGCAGTGTCTGATTGCATGAGCCATGTTTCTGTTATTGCCAGAAGGTTGAGGTTTTTTGAGAGGAAGAGATCATGAACGGAGGTAAGTTTGTTACAAACAGAGCGTGCATTCCAAAGGGCACATTTAAAGGACTTGGGAAGAGAGGGGAGACAGGTGATGTGTTTGAGGTTTGCTATAGAATGGTAGTGTTCTGATGTATGTGTGTGTGAGGAGTGTGGGGGACCTGGATTAGGTGATATATCACCAGGTAATAGAAGCAGAGTGAGTGAAAGATAGGCAAGGGGATTGTAAGATGTGTGACTTTTATTTTCTGGCGACAGGTGGAGGCTGTACTTGTTAGAGATAATAAATAGGATAACAGTTCATGGGTGTTAAATAGAGGTGAGTGGAGTAATGCAGGTGCAATATGAACAAATTTGTGTGTTGGTGGAGGGGTGAAAGATGACACAGTCCTAAAGATCATGCCATGAAATGAGACTAAGAAAAGCAATTTGTGAAACATTGTGATAAAAGGGGTAAAAGCAACAAGCAAGGGTATTTTAAGAATTACCTCTTAGCAGTCTTCCATATAAATAGACAAGTAGTGCAGAAATAGGCTGTGGCAGATGCAGCTTATTGCTGGGAGTAAAATCAAGTCAAATGTAGTCCAATGTTTGTCTAACTGTGCATTTTCGTCCACTTTGTGAGAAAATCCCACTTAGTGTAGAAATCACACACGTCTAATCCCACATACGTCTCCCCATAGAATGAAGCTAAGATGTAGTCAGTCTAATTTAGGAATACACTACAGATGTGCTAATTGGTCAGCTAATCAAAGGAAAAGAAAACATTTGTGGGAAAGGATAGAGGAGGCCAGATACCTATCATAAATTAGGCAGCAATAAAAGACTGTGCCAACCTAAGTTTAAACAGATAACAGTTTCCTATAACATACTTTTAAACACAGATTGCAGGGATGAATTTCACAGATTAATGATCAGAGTAGTAGTAGCAGCATGGATGAACATACCTGAAGATGAAAAGAGAAGAGAAACATGAGGATTAGTTGCTGTGTTGTCTAACTGTGCATTTTCGTCCACTTTGTGAGAAAATCCCACTTAGTGTAGAAATCACACACGTCTAACCCCACATACGTCTCCCCATAGAATCTAATCTGTCTTTGTGTGTTCTTTTATCATTTAGATCTAAGTGTTGACAATAGGAATATGTTGGTTCCATGCATTCTAGAATTCTTTTACTATATGAGTTCCCACCACAACTACTGGGAGAAGATTCCATGGATCTATTATCCTTTATGTAAGAATAAGTTATTCCTTATGTTACATTTCAATTTTACAATTTCTATCCTTAAAATCCTCTGAATTCATTTATTGAGCATATTGTATCAAATGTCATGTTAAAATCTAAATTGGTTATGTCCACTGATCTACCCTGCATTATTCCTAGACATCTGGAGACATTGACTATCTACTTTTAATTTTACAAGATCATTATGAATCTATAGAAAACAGTTAATAGAAATGGGAGGAAGAGTCACTAAGGACTGTGAATAATATGTCTGTGTATTTGTCATTACAAATGCCTTCTCTTGTAAAAATGGGTCATGGCGTTCCCAGAATGTTGACATGAATAAATGTATTTTAAGTGTATTTTAGATCGGTGTGCAACAGTATTTTTCTACATGCAGTTTGCAACATTATGTGTCTGGATCAAGTAGAAATAACTTATTGAAGATATTTATTTTAATTAGGAGTGCAATGCACCTCTGCATATTATTGCAAATGTACTTATCCTTTTATATTGGTATGTGTTTTGTTTGGAAATGTATGTACTTCTAAGACAGTATGTCATGTTTGGGTTTTGCAACTGTCTAGAGACAGGCAATCTTGTGTTAAATAGACCTTTTCATAGCTCAGTGACCAAAACGTCTTTTGAGCCTGAAAGACAGGAGGAAGTAATTATATTTGCTGGTAGACTCCCTATGCAAGAGATCACAGATGAATATGAATTTTGCAAGTTAAAATGAGTTTAAAGCAAGATTATAGAAATGTTATATCCTGATGGTAAACATTCCATAGAAAACCTCAGACATAGTGGTGCCGCTAGCAGCAATGTAAAATGGTGTTAAACCCTTCCATGGGCAAGCTACGTGACACACCTGGATTGTTCACAGCGGCAGGAGGCTGGATTACATCCTGCCAGGGAATCTGTGTAAATCTGTATAAAGAGTCCACTGTTTGACCATGTATTATTATACCATCTGTATTTCTGGATATCACTAGTACCTCAAACTAGTGTATGTAACTGTACTTATTAGGACACTTGAGCTAATAAAACATCACTGCTTCAAGAATCTGCTTTGATGACTACTTACCCTGCTGTAATTCCTGTTACCTGCAGATTAGACCAAATCTAATTCGTAATCCAGCTGTTCTGAGGTTGGGACCCTGCATCCAGTACCAATGCTCTGCCCGCTACCCTACAGCTCTGGCGAGTGTGATAGGTCAGAAGGAACCATCCACAGCAACCCTGATCTAAAGTCAAGAGATCAAGGGTACCAGTTCAGGTGTACCAGCAAGGGGTATACTAGCAGCGAGTGTTACCCAGAAGGTAGCGGTACTAAGTGCCGCTAAGGAGCCTAGTGGTGGCAGTAGCAATATCCTCTCCTACTGCGGTTATAGGGCGCCTTTGGGATAAAGAAAATGGGAATGAGGCAAGGCAAGCTCAGCCGGTCCCCAGCAACACAACAGACAGGGTGACATAGGAGGTCTATCCTGTCACAAACACCCTCAGCCCCTGACTGATTATTTACCTGCATGATCATTTCAACATGGTTGATAGTGTTTTGAAATCCCAGAATCTATTGATTTTTAAGCATTATTCCAGATAGGTAAGGGAATAATGCTTAAAAAACAATAACATCCTCAATGGGTTCTGGGATTTCAAAACACTATCAACCACGTTGAAATGATCATGCAGGTAAAATAATCAGCCCCTTTATAGGCGTGTACTCTCTGTTTCTCGGGTAATTGACACTGGCTCCTTTGGGGTGTAGGGACTAATGGTCCATCTGGTTTTCACCAGAGGATCTTGCGAGGAAATTTGGACCACATGTTGTGGCCTTGAAACCAGTCTAAACTAATGGCTAACAAAAGCACCAAATAACAACTGAAAAACAACCAAAGACAACTCAAAGGTCAGGGGTTGGCAGCAGTAAAGTGAATACACAAAGGACAGAACATCATAATCATCATAAACCTTTGTTTATATAACGCCAGCAAATTCTGTAGCGATTTACAATTGGGAACAAACATTAATAAAATAATACTGGGTGATACATACATACAGAGAGGTAAGAGGGCCCTGCTTGCAAGCTTACAATCTATGGGACAACGGGAGATTAAAACACAAGGGCACATGCTGCATCATATTGCACAATGGATCAGCAGCTAGAATAGTTAGGTAAAAAATATTGAGTGGGCTGTGTGATCAGTCACAGGGTAATGTTGGTCAGAGGGTTGTTGTCTTGTGTTAGCTGTGTAGAGGGTGGTAAAAGGGTAACCTAGGGAGATTAAGATGCTGGTTGAGGAATATCATAAGCTTGTCTGAAGAGGTGGGTTTTCAGAGAGCGCTTGAAGGTTTGAAGACTAGAGGAGAGTCTTACTGTGCGAGGGAGGGAATTCTGAAAAAGTCCTGCAACAGGGATTGTGAGGATGTGATGAGAGTTGAAGAGAGAGAGCAGATCTTGTGCATAATGGAGGTGTCGGGTCGGGAGATATTTTGAGACAAGTGAGGAGAAGTATGTTGATGAAATTTTGTTGACGGCCTTGTATGTTAGTAGAAGAGTTTTATATTGGATTCATTGAAAAACAGGCAACCAATGTAGAGACTGACAGAGTGGCTCAGCAGAGGAAGATCGGTTTGCAAGGAAAATCAATCTAGCTGCTGCATGCAAAATAGATTGTAAGGGTTTAAGTCTGATTTTTGGAAGACCAGTAAGGAGGGAATTGCAATAGTCGATGCGGGAGATGATGAGTGCATGAATTAAGGTTTTTGCAGTGCCTTGTGGGAGATATGTGCGTATTCTGGAAATGTTCTTAGATGTATGTAACATGATATAGAAATAGGGTCAATGTGGGGAACAAAGGATAGTTGTGAGTCAAGGATTACACCTAGGCAGTGAGCTTGTGTGGTGTAATTTATGGTCATGTTATCAACAGAAATAGAAATGTCAGGCAGGAAACTTCTGTTTTGTGGGGAACATTATTAATTCAGTTTTTCAAAGATTGAGTTTGATTTGTCGAGATGTCATCCAAGATGAAATGGATAGATAAATTTGTGTATCATAGAGATGATACTGAAATCCAAAGTAGCTTATTAGATTTCCAAGAGAAGTGTTGGAGATAGAGAATAGCAGAGGACCTAGGACTGAGTCTTGTGGTACAACTGATAAAGGAAGCAGAGCATAGGTGGATCCAGAGAAATGAACACTGAAAGAATGATTAGATAGGTACGATGAGAACCAGGATAGGACAGTGCCTTCACGACCTAGGAATTGTAGTGTTTGTATGAGGAGAGAATGGTCAACAGTGTCACATGCAGCAGAGAGATCCAGGAGAATTTAAAGAGAGTAATGGCCTTCAGTTTTTGCAGTGATTAAATCATTGACAACCTTGGTCATCGCAGCAGAGTGTTGAGAGTGAAAACCAGACTGAAGAGAATCCAGTAGGTTGTTTGCTGTAAGAAAGTGTGTGAGGGGAGTGTATGTAATTCTCTTGAGAAGCTTGGAGAGTCATACGAGCTGAAAGATGGGGCAGTAATTTGATAGAGTTTGGGTCAGAATTTTGTCTTTTCAAAATAGGAGTAATCACTGCATGCTTGAATAGTGATGGAAAAATACCAGTAGAGAGAGAAAGAGATTACAGATTTTAGTTAGAAGTGGAATGAGCACAGGAGACAGGGACCTACCAATTTATGAGGGTATGGAATCCAGAGGATAAGAGATAGAGTAGGAAGATGAGAAGAGAGTAGAAACTTCCTCTACATTTGTTGGATCAAATGAAGAGTGAGTGTCAGAGGGTTCTACAAAGGAATTGCGCTGATAGCTTGACGAGGGAGATGATGCCATTTCCAGTCTGATCTAATCTTTTTAGTCCTTGAAATAGGAAGCAAGATTCTGTGCACTGATGGTAGTCAGAGGGTTTGGGGTGGAAGGATTTAGAAGAGATTTAAATGTGTTAAAAAGACGTGTGGGGTTAGAAGCCTGAGCATAAATGCGAGATTGGAAGTATGTCCGTTTTGCAGTGTCCATAGCATTTCCATTGAACTGGTAGATATCAGTGTATGTGATGAAATCATTAGAGGTACAAGATTTATGCCAGTGACGTTCTGATTTATGAGAAAGTTTTTGTAGAGCTTGTGTTAGCTTAGTGTGCCACGGTTGGCAACAAAGTCTAAGAAGAGTATGTAGAGCTGCTGGAGCCACTTGATTAAGGGCAGTTGCTAGGGTTTTGTGAAAATGAGGTACTGCCGTATCAGGGGAGAAAAATGCAGAAATTTGAGGAGAGAAGTGTTCAAGAGAAAATCAATAGAGTTAATATTTCTGCGGGTTTGAACAGATAGCAAGCGAGGGTTCAAGACAGGAAGTGTAGCCGAAGTCAGGATCCATGGAACAGCAGTCTAATATATATGCACTTTTGCACAGCAAGTAACCCATTAGATAAATGAGGTTTAAGAAAACCAAACCATAACAACCTTCCGGCTATTGGTTATAATAAACCGGAAACTTGTAAATGTTGATTCCATATGAGTAAACAAAATTATATTGTTTTAATCACTGAAGAAAAATTTAAAGGTTTAGCTGTGTAAACTAAATCGTAGGACTGGCATTGGAAAATCAATCCAATGAACAGGAATAGAAGCATAAACCCACCAAAAGAACAAAACAAGAAAATAGATAATTCAATTAAATATGGAAACAATAATTCTCTGAATCCTGTCACAGTTCATATTTCTTCTAGGACTTTACCTAACCGAGAGTTTCCTGTTGTTTCCAGCGATTCTTTCATCTTGTCGTAATACTGTGTTTAACGACTTTTAAAACCTTTCAATTGAATAAATTGAAACTTAGCACTTCTATAAGGATCCTGAATCCGATATAATTCCATCTATACAGTTATATCTTAAAAGTGAACTAAATTCACCTGGATCAGTTCCTAGCATTGATACTTTTACTAGACTGAGGAATCTGGACAAACCAGTATTATCAAGTTTTCTCAAAAGGGGGGAATGGACTATACTTAAATAATCGAAATATTACAAAAGAATAATTATCTCAAAACAATTTATTAGTTCTTTGATGAAAAAAACATGGCCATATTCAGAGAAATGTATACAAATTGGCACTGATAGTACCATGTTATTAGTTCAAATTTATGTAAAATTTCTCTTTGTAGATGTTCAGTTCTGTCATGGGAAGTTTACAAGCATCAGTATATGCAAATTTCTTGTAGTGTATTGAGTGTAATTTTCCTTCTTTCCCTCATCATTGTATCAGCACCAGCATATTAGTTACTATTATATTTATTTTACATGGATCTCTCAGCATTGACATCATTGAAGGTCAGATTAAAGACTTCCATGCTATCAACATTAGTGAAAGTAAGTTTTTCCTTTGGAAAGATCGTTTGACTGTGTTGGGCCAAACCAGGCTCAAAATATTGTGTGGGAAAAACAACAAAGGCCGTTCTGATCAACATCTCATCAGGATCTATCAATTAAAGTGAAAAATCAATAAAAGCATTCTGTCATTGTGTGCGACAATCAGCCAACCACACCTCTTATCTTCTTAGTTTTGGTTGACAAAGGGCTTCTCTACACAAGAATTTTCTAAAATCAAAAGGAGCACAACTTGATAAAACCATGAGGAAATAGATCCATTGATCTCAATGCTATGCTACCCTTGCTGACCACAATGACACCAATGTAACACGTGGCTAAGACATTAAAGAAAGAAAATTATGTTTCTTCCAAGCCAATCAATATTTTTCTTTTGTCGTCTTCTGTTTGGAACACACTGTAAAAAAGATGTACGTGGACAAGCTGAATCTTTGGTCATTTACATTTTCAAACTGCATCCATAATGACCATTTTCACCTCTTGGTTCCTCAGACTGTATATGAGTGGATTTAACATTGGTATCACTACTGTGTAGAAGACAGAGACCACCTTGTCTCGTTTATTAAAGACACTGTCAGGAGAGCGTAAGTAAATGAAGAAAATGGTCCCATAGAAGATGAACACACACATGAGATGTGAAGAACACGTACTGAAGGCTTTCTGCCTGCCCCCAGCAGATTTCATACATAAAATGGAAGAAACAATTAGAGAGTATGAGATCAGGATTGTCAACATAGACCCAATACCACATGAACATGTGAAGAATACAGCTATCATGTCACATGGGAGAGTCCTAGAGCAGGACAATCTGAGCAACGGAAGAAGGTCACAATAGAAGTGCTCAATAAGGTTTGAACCACAAAATTGTAGATTGAAAACACAGCTGGTCTGCACTGATGACTGCAAGAAGCCAATACATGAGGCAAGGAGAACCAGACACAGACATTTTTTCTTGGTCATTACTAAAACATAATGGAGAGGATGGCAGATAGCTATATATCGATCATATGACATGTTTGAGAGTAGGAGAGCCTCAGTGGCTCCCAGGAATTCAAAGGAGAAGAACTGAAGAGCACAACCATTGATGGAGATGGACTTTTTCTTGGACAAAAGGTCAAAAAGCATTTTAGGTGTTATCACTGAGGAGTAGCAGAGGTCCACCATGGAGAGAAAACTGAGGAAATAGTACATTGGAGTGTGCAGTCTCGAGGTCTTATGGACAACAGTGCTCATGCCAACATTGCCAACTATGGTCACCATATAAATAAGCAAGAAGAA
Organism: Mixophyes fleayi; assembly: GCF_038048845.1. Classification (NCBI taxonomy): domain Eukaryota; kingdom Metazoa; phylum Chordata; class Amphibia; order Anura; family Limnodynastidae; genus Mixophyes; species Mixophyes fleayi. Next base: position 10,845,922 of record NC_134405.1, on the reverse strand, counting down.
TACGAAGAGGAATGGGACCAGGTTTTCATTGTCTGTTAGTCCGGAAAACACAAAGACTCTCACTTGTGTCACATTTATCATGTCCACTGTTTCCTCTGCAGTGGTAAAAAAAACAAAAACTCATTAGTTCACAAGTCTAATACAAACCACAAAGCACATAATGTAAATAACGCCATAAAATACACAAGACAACCTGCAACTAGAAATTATGGGAAGGAAAATTAAAGGGGCAGCATTATTTTCCTTTTATATAAAGCCCTCTGATCTGGTTGTAGAGTGGTGTCAGATTTATATTAAGTGTTCAGATGCGGAGTTTACTGGCTAGCATACACAGTGTCATGGTTAATGGTAGTGAAAACTCCTCTAGCAAAATTGTCCAGTGTAAACCCAATGACTAAACCAGAAAGGTGTGTGAGTGCTCACTCACTTGCAGTGTGAGGTTGGAAAAAAGTCATCCAGGTTAACTACAAACTATTAATCAGCTGCTCTCTGTGCTAAATTACATTTGCTCTGTGCCATTTTATAACCACCCCACCTATCACCTACTGCAGTGGGCAGCACGGTGGCTTAGTGGTTAGCACTTCTGCCTCACAGCGCTGGGGTATTGAGTTCAATTCATGCCTATGGCCTTATCTATGTGGAGTTTGTATGTTCTCCGTGTGTTTGCGTGGGTTTCCTCCAGGTGCTCCGGTTTTCTCCCACACTCCAAAAAAACATACTAGTAGGTTAATTGGCTGCTATCAAAATTGATCCTAGTCTCTCTCTCTCTCTCTCTGTATATTAGGGAATTTAGACTGTAAGCTCCAATAGGGCAGGTACTTATGTGAATGAGTTCTCTGTACAGCGCTGCGGAATCAGTGGCACTATATAAATAAATGGTGATGATGATATCTCACCCCAGTGTATCATAACTAGATACAAAATAAATACATTTGAAATAACAGTGGACAATGAATATAGAAATAAAAAGAGGTAGTTGAGAGATACCTTTAGTCTCTGCTATACCCTGGCATATAAAACTCCCTCATTATCTTTGAAGACCTATTGCATCCTCATGGACAGAAAGAGGCAGGGTCCCTCCAGATGTGATATGTCAAGGAGCCACTTGGATTAACATGTACACGTTCATTAAGCAGTACAGGCTGGACACACAAACAACTGATGATGACGTTTTTTTTTTTTTGCAAGAAGCCTAGCAGCCCTATAGGGAGATATCCACCATCCCCTAAGTTCTGGCTAATGCTGGAATTGCTGGAAAATGGAGAGAAAAATGTATTTAATTTTCAAATCCTTTCATCTGAAGAACAGCACAAGACTCACACCCAACAAAGCAGCAATTAACGTGTGCAACATTTTGCTTTCTGAAAAGCAATAATCTACATGAAGGAGTATTATAGGATCTATAATTAACTGTCATTCTTCAGTGTAGGTCATCCTGTACTGCAGATGAGGAGAGTGGAACTTATCCAATCATATGCTGCTGGTATAACTATATTGTAATATATTATGTAAATAAGTTTGTTTCTTCCTTTCCCAAACCCAGACACATGCACTCTAAGCACATTTAGTCAAAAGCCAATTTACCTTGGTCATTACAGAAAATATATATTGGAATTTGTCTTATAGTCTCTGTCATAGTCCTAGATATTAACAGCTGAACTAACTTTTGTAGTCATTATTAAAGTAATTCTATCGTTTTCAAATAAGCATTGCATAGGCGATTGTATTGTGTTTCCAAGGCACAAAGTATTTTATTTTAGCAGATGTAAAAAGTTAACAGTTCAATACGTGATAATTATATAATACAGTACAGTACAGCCAATACCAAAAGATACATACATACCGCTGCGTTCACAATGCGCTCCCACGGGTACCAGTGAACAGTAGTTCACTCTTGAATACTGTGGTCAGAGAATGACTGAAGCTAGTGGGAGTGCAGCTATGATTATATACATTCAGTGTTGCAGAGAGAACAATGCAGATGACGTGGCTTGCTTCTATAGGTCCAGACTTCAGGTGGGTCCAGGGTAAACAGGTCATAGGCTAGTTCAAACAACCCCCTCAAAGGCTGAGGTCAACATTCCAGATGATTCTCCCTCCTAGAAACCAGTTACAACTAGTCCATTAGCATTTTACAGTTTGATATCACTCTGACTATTTATTCCCTAACATCAATAACTAGAGTATGCAATATGCCATCTTTACGGCGAAAGAACCGGACAACTGCTGATGAATAGAGGAATAAAATGATATCAGACATGATACATTTCCTATAACCTCAACCTTAAATAACACTAAAGTGTACATATAATCATAATATATAAACTAATAATAAACTAAATACTATCTGCTCATAAATCATTTGTGGATCATAATCATTTTATATATGAAATATATAAATAATTAAATGTTGTAGTGCGAGTGTGTGCGTATTTTACCGTGTAATCGCAGTATGCCACGTGGCATACTGAGTGCAATCCCAAAACAAAACAATGTTAACCAATATACTTTCGTTCATCCAATTATACGACTTTGACAGTTCCACCCTTTGATAGCATAATAAACTATCACCTTAAAGATTTTATATGCAGGATCTCAGTACCACGTTTCATTGCTTTGTAATGCACGTCCCCCTTGGTGTATGACCATGCTGTCTGTAGATCTAAACAAGTTATCATAAGAGAGAGTCTTAATCCTAAAAACGATTTCTTCTTTTATTATAGACCGTATACCTCTGGAGCTTGGGGATGACCTTTTGTATGCCCTTCAAGGGTGCAATAAAACATGTAATACATTATTTCGAAGGGTACAGAGTACAATAGAACATGTATCAGTTATACAGAATACTCTACTACAGTTCTTCAAGTTTAACAGGTTCATCCGTCCAATGTATGTCTTTAAGCTCAGAATATATTTAAACACTTCATGTTCATCAATATCATCATCCTATATCTATCAATAATGTCATATACAATCTCCTTCAGCTTGCGTTAATATACACTTCTAATAATGTCATCAGTCCTTTTCATCAACACTTGTGGGTGGGCTATTGTCTTTTCATTCTTCCCAGTCTCCCAATACTCAGGTTTCTTTGTGCGTGAAATAGCGGTTGGCTTGCCAAACATTGGGAGACTCCAGATTAAGGGACCTAGGTGTTGTACTGTTCCCCTAGTGACCTCCCACCCATATTTTGGGTACCTCAAGAATATTTAGTGGAAAGAGAACTAGTCCTGCTTAATATAATCACTGAGGCACGTGAGAGCACGCCCAGCACTTTGTTTGGTCTAAAACCTTACCCACCCAAAAATGATAATCATTATCAAGGATGCCTGCTCAAGTCCGAATATTACTGGACTGGCATCGCTGGGTGTACCTCTCTTCAACTATGGGGTCAACGTACTTACAGACATAATGCTACTAAGACGATAGCCCCTCACACTTTCTCCAAGCTCCAGGGTTTCCAAATTTTCCTTTACCCCTGAATTGAATAGAGTAATTGGCTCAAAGATTGTGCTACTAACTTCTCCTTCATCCCCAATACCTCAGTATCATTACCTGAACCAGCCTCTGTCTTCTGTCAACAATCAAAAGAATTGACCGTCCTGAAAAGAGAATGTGATGAGAGAAACACAGAACAGGAAAAACTACAACTTCATGCTGGAAAACTGTCTTAGCCTTTGGCTCAGGTGCTACTAACTGCATTTGAGGCCTCCCAGAACAGATTTATGAGTGCACTTGGACCCTTCTCTAGTGTTGGCCCCTCTGCAGTGGGTGAAATGGGCACCAGTGTGTCTCTGCTACCCTTTGTCGTGATGCTGGTAGCCTACACCTGGTACCTGTCTGTCAAATAACTTGAGCCTAGGAAATTACTGTTCCACAACTTACTCTCCCGGTCCAACATCCTGACAGTTAGTGTGACTTTTTAGGAAACAGTGTTTTGAACGTTCTCAGTTGCTCTCTCACCATTTTCCTTCCCTCTCAAGGTCTAAACTAGCCTCTCAGTTACAAACTCATTCCACGAGGGGTCAAGAACATTTTAAAAATCGACAGGTTAAGAGGCAGCCCATAAGTGATCTTTGGTAGCGGGGAAGAACTAGTGGCCAAAGCTATCAGCCCCTTCAATCAAGTTCCAACTCTTTTTCTATTCAATTTGTTCTACCTAGTACCGTTACTTTATGTTCACACTGGTTTGTGGCTAATTAAAAGTATGTAATTTGATATCACTACTCATACATTATACATTTATTATCAATAACATGAATACCCTTATCACCTATTATAACTCTAGGGCTATCACCTTGAATAACAAAAGCTTTGAGTATGACATAGTAATACATTAGACAAATTTCTATTCACCTTTACCCAGACATATTTCATTGGTACACTAGTGTATACCTAAGGATCCTGCATGGTGGTAATTGGATGACGTGGATTTGTTTTACCTGGAGAAAAACCCATCTGCAGGAGGGATATGGGATGGCTCTATTCGTATCATCTTCCTGACATTCTCTCAATCAAGACAGGACGTTGCCGTCCTACTAGCTTGAGAAGAAATGTCTGGTGCACCCCAATATACTCTTACCAGCTTGCACATACCTTCTGTACCCAGCTGAGCCAGACCATGTGTTGCCTCCACTGGGTCTGGAAGATACCCTCTGGGGGCTACCGGACTACCTTGTCCATCTCTCCAGGGTCCGCCAGAATCCTAGCCACATCTCTTCACTTTCCAGACAGTTTATTCTTCAGGTAACACAAATCTTCATATATTAACCAATATGTGTATGCGTGCATGTGTGTGTGTGTGTGTGTGTGTGTGTTCACATTTTAAAACAAAAACAATACAACGAAAAACAAAACAAAACATTCATTTGTTAGCTGTCACATAAAACCCTGCTGTCTATTTGACAGCTATGTTCTGACTGGTGTGACAGCCATGTATAGTTGTGTGTGTAAGTGTGGATTTTACTAGCAGCTACTTCAGTTGGTAACTGTGTCACTGTGTAATGTCCTCTATGTAGTGTCCTACTCATGTGCTGGTATTGCTATAAAAAAGATTTTTCATTCAACTCAATGTCGCCCCCTAGACTAGAAAAATGCTGAAGACCAATGTATATCAATTGATTTTCCCTCTGCCAACTCACATGCCATTCTCAGTACCTCACATTCAGCTACTTGACTAAGTGAGAAAGGCAAAGGAGTCTATTTCTAGAACACTTTCCTCAAATATAACAGTATCCAGTACATGTCTGTCTAACAGTGAAAAATATAAAACACGAAAATTCTAAATTTTCTAGGGTTTCACATTATGTCATATCTTGTGGCAAAAATCCTACTCCAATGTTCTACACAGCGATGCATATCTGTATGTCTAACCTCCAGCAATCTCCTGTCCTCCCCACCCTTTGTGTATGCATATAAAGGCACATTTTTGTACAGGAGGCACGAAACACAAAAAATCAAAACAGATACGCAATCTATAAAACATGAATCGTATTTCCACACAAAAAACTTTCTGCTTAACATTAGCAGCTTCTATACACATAACACCAAACCCCTGACTGTTTCTGTAACTCATGTCAATCTAGTGTGTATATCCCTGAGTTTGTCTTATGTAAAAAAGAATGTCTTAGCCCCATTAATGAGACTGTGTCTATGTCTTTTCGTATCTCTATACAGGAGAAGAGAGAGAGAGAGGAAAAAAGATAGAGAGATACTAGCATAGATGTAAAGAATGAGAAAATAGGAGAGCAACGAATAATAGGAATACAAAGATTTGAATACAAGGGTTTGAAAACAAACAGACATGCAGAAAGGGAGATTTTACAACAAAAATGACAGCTGGATTGGACTCTATGGGAAAATTGCTGTATTCATTCCACTAATCCCCTTAGCTATTTGCTAAACTATGGCCCCCTCCCCATACTTGACTAGGGGGTCTTACATCAACTGTGCAATCCAGTGTCGTCCGTCATTTGTTCATTAAGAACTCGGTATCACATTAACTACATACCTTTGCAACGGACTTCCTGACTTATGACAAAGAAATAGAAAAAATTTACTCTTGGTGACTCATCTGAGATACATAAAACGATATTTTGGAGCAAAGTATGCACATACTTCATTTTTGGATAATGATTCTCAGCCAAACAAATTATCATGAGTCACTGCAGCCTAAAACAAAGAGTGTTCCAATGATCCATTGTTAAGTAGTCTTTCAAAAGAAATTTTCTTATTTCTCTATCCCACCTCTTTCAGCACTAAGTCTATATTTCTTTTGTCTACCCTTATCTGTGAGAAGAAAAACAAGATAGTTATCTTAAAACAGCAAACAAAACAAACATTTCCATTCTTTACCATCGGCCAGCGATCAGAAAAGCAAGCATGTGACAACATAAAACAAACAACCAAAATCAACAAAGATTACTTTTTAAATCAGTTTTTCCTAAACTTGCACATTAATACTTACCATTGATTATTACTTGCCTTGCCTGGTCCTAATTTCCTAGCTTTCGCTCTAATATTTTCTTTGCAATCTTTCCTCAAATGTCCCTTCTTAAGACAGTTAAAACACTTCAAAGATTTCTGTTTCTTTCATCCCTTATAGTGGTTTTTATAATTCTGAGGTTGTGAATGTAATTTTTCTAAAGCCTGGATACCCACCATCATTAGCCTATCACTCTCCGCTTTTTCCTTTTTACATATATTTTTATCATGTTCTACAGCATGCTCTTTAGTTTTGTTTACCGTGAGACCTCTCCAATTAGGAAAAGACATTTGTATCCAGGTCCTTAGATCCTCCCAGAGGCCGTCCATTAGTACTGCAACAGCTACCTCCCTATGATGTGGATTTTCCCTTAATCTGGTATCCCTGTGTACTTAATCATGGCCGCTAGAGCCCTAGAAAAATAGTCAGTTGTAATCTCATTACCTTTTTGTTTGATAGTGAATATTTTTCCCCATTCCACTGTCACTGGGAAATATATGGCCAACTGTGTAATTATATGTCCAATATTGTCCTGATTGTCATCCTCAGTTAAGGATTTATCCTTCTCCAACCTACAATCCTTAATGAACTTTTCTATATCAGTATCGAGAGGTAGACAAGCCCTAAACACCACTCGCCAATCTTTATTAGTAGGCTCATGTGCATTACCTAAATGTCTAATGAATTTCTGACACTTGGCCAAATCTTTTCTAGAATCAGGAAAATCAGACATAATTGTAAACAGTTCCGTCCTAGTCCATGGAAAATACATTGCTACATGTTTTATGGGAACTACACCATCTCTGTCCGCCTTCCTATTGGAAACTGCTGTTGTGCAGACAGGATGAAGACTTACTAAGTCGCTACATTCTGAACTAGTTGCTGGAATTGCTGTTGCAGTATAATGAATGTCCCCCTTTCTATTAATTTCTATATTATCCTCACTGATTTCAGCCGCTGCCCCTGCCGGTGGAACCGTTCCCTTTCCTTGTCCGTGTACTGCTTCTTGTATGTTACTGGCATGGGCAATGGCTGAAATGACTGTGGGTATATCTTCTTCTTCTAAAACATTACATAAGACATCATACAACTTACTCATTACATTTTTAACCTTTTTGGTATTGGCTGTACTTACCACCCCAACCCCATTTGGTGGCGAGGGTGCGCAAGCGCTCAGTTCTCCACGCTTTGCAACGCTCATTTCCGCTGTGCGCGTGATTTGCACCATGCCTACTTCCGCTGAACACGTGCTCCCTTGCCACGTGTACCCTTCTTGTTGCCACAATTTTAAACAGTCATCATGTTCAATTCTCGTTTTTGTTGATTTAATCAACCGTACTTTATCTCTAACATTATTTAACACCTCAAAAACTACCTAGTTTGGGAAAGGTTTCACACACTCCCGGGTCATCTTGACCCATTTGTCGCAGTATGAAGTTGCATACGCACCATATTTATTATGCATAACATACTTTGCCGAACCAACCGGCCATTCATTAGGCAGCACACAATTGGCCATGTCTTTTTGGCCCTGGACGATTTCAACAGGTACGTCCCCTCAACTCCACGCTACTGAGTACAACTAAACAATAACACGCGATTGTCAGCGTACACACTGGAGAAACAACCTAACACAACTGGTGTTAGACAAGTACCAACTTCGCAATACCCTGCTTTTCCTAGTTTGAGTACTTTACCACTGTTAGCAACCGATATCAATCAAGAATATCAGTGGTTGCAGCGTATTTCCTCCCACATCTCCCAAGTCACAATCACGGCTGCACTAAATCAACCATGTGGTCCGATCGAACCGCTTACAGATACTAACTATCAGTAAATTTTGCGATTACTATTGGGAATGCCATGAAAACCTGTTATTTTCGCTTCGAGTATACTTGCCATGTATACTCTGTGGAGTCTCTTTATCCCCTGCTCTTTGATAGAACAGAACACCACTCACACAAAGGTTTCTTTATATCCTGTTCACACTTAGAACAGAACCTTTGTTGTCAGGTCACCTTTTTTACCGTGCCCCATCAGACACACCTGAGCCAAAGCGCTATAAATTTTCAACAGTTCCTCGCTGCCCTCCCAATACTCAATCACAGCCTTACCGCTCAAACTAGTTATCAATAAACATCATGATTAGTGTTGGGCGCACGTGCAAAAACCTATATTCCGTTACCAGTATACTTTTGTTTTTATGTATAACATTCACATACACACACACAACCTTTTGTTTTCTGTACAGAAAATAGATTTCCCAAACAATGGTAATATTTTTTTCAGAGGCTTTAACAATTGATTATACTATACATATATAACAGACTATGAAAAACGATTGTTTAACCACGTGGAAAATCTATCGGAATTACACATACGCAAGGCAGGAAGTACACATACCCTACGCAATGCAATACCCTTTAAAACGCAAAATGACAATAAAAGGAAACATTTTTCTTTCTTGTCCCTAGATTCAAGTTAGCGTTCCTTCAGATTATGCAACAACGGACATTCGGTTTCGCAACACAGAGTAAACAACAGGTTTTGAACACATTGCTTTCTTTCCCGTATGTGACGCTTCAATCCACCCTTTGTTGAGGAACCGAAAACCGTAAGTGTTGCATACCCGTCGATAATGTAACCGCCAAACTCAGAGCCCCCAAATTATTAAAGTAATTCTATCGTTTTCAAATAAGCATTGCATAGGCGATAGTATTGTGTTTCCAAGGCACAAAGTAATTTATTTTAGCAGATGTAAAAAGTTAACAGTTCAATACGTGATTATTATATAATACAGTACAGTACAGCCAATACCAAAAGATACATACATACCGCTTTGTTCGCAAAGCGCTTCGCTGCGCTCCCACGTGTACCAGTGAACAGTAGTTCACTCTTAAATACTTTGGTAAGAGAATGACTGAAGCTAGTGGGAGCGCAGCTATGATTATATACATTCAGTGTTACAGAGAGAACAATGCAGATGACGTGGCTTGCTTCTATAGGTCCAGACTTCAGGTGGGTCCAGGGTAAACAGGTCATAGGCTAGTTCAAACAACCCCCTCAAAGGCTGAGGTCAACATTCCAGATGATTCTCCTGCCCAGAAACCAGTTACCACTAGTCCATTAGCATTTTACAGTTTGATATCACTCTGATTATTTATTCCCTAACATCAATTACTAGAGTATGCAATATGCGATATTTACGGCGAAAGAACCGGACAACTGCTGATGAATAGGGGAATAAAATGATATCAGACATGACACATTTCCTATAACCTGAACCTTAAGTAACACTAAAGTGTACATATAATCATAATATATAAACTAATAATAAACTAAATACTATCTGCTCATAAATCACTTGTGGATCAGAATCATTTTATATATGATATATATAAATAACTAAATGTTGTAGTGCGAGTGTGTGCGTATTTTACCGTGTAGCGTGGCATACGGAGTGCAATCCCACAACAAAACAATGTTAACCAATATACTTTCGTTCATCCAATTATACGACTTTGACATGATCTTGAAAATTTATATACATGCTAACCTGGTCACCTCTAATGCCCCTTTTTCAATGATGACATATGCAATTTGACTAGTCTCTTGTTATAATGTAATTCCTCAACTTTATAATGTAACCCCTCCAATCCATTACCCAATATGGTTTCCTATTTTTGAACCCTCTCAAGTTCGGTCATGTCCTTTTTGTAGACAGAGGCCCAAAATTGTACCCCATATTCCAGATGTGGTCTGAAAAGTGACTTATAGAGAGCTAAATTACAATTGCACCTCATGCATCGAAATGTGCCATAATTTGCTTGTGACCAGGATTGTAAAGCTTATTATCCTTGTGCGAGTCATCTGTTCTCTGTAGGATGTTCATGGTTTTAGGGAAGTATTTCTGCATATGTCCAATGTGACATTTTTTGGGTGAAATGGCCAAGGGCTGAACTTTATAGCAGATTTGTGACTATATAGGGGAACTCTACTCAGGCAGCAGTTGATCTCAGTGCCGAAATGGGAATTCTCATACATCAATTATTCATTTATATGGTTTTCAACATTAATCTTTAATATTATTCAAAAATCATGAAAACTTTAATAATCAATAATTGATAACCATTGATTCTTTATCGTGTTAGTTGTCAGTGTTGTACACACTATACATTTATATATCCACCACAGAGTTTAGAGCATTATTTCCACAAGTACCTCTGCAAAACAGGTTCTATGACCCCGAGCAGCTGATCAGATGCTGTCATTTTCCTAGTGCGATTACTACAGAGAAAGAAACATCTGACTGGTTGCTATGGGTTACAGCACAGTTTTTGCAGTGATACCTGCAGACCAATTTCCATAAATGCTCTGTAATATGTCATGATTGTAAACACTGTATCAGTTGTCACAGTCATGTTTCAGTCTCCAGTTTTCTGGTTGTGGTTTTAAGTATAATAAGAAACATGATTCGTGTGTTAAGAGTCTCTTACCTGTCTGACGTGTAATTGTGAGATATCCGAGACCTGCATGATCTCTTGTCTCTGCAAATAAAGAATTGTTTTATATTAAAATAAAGTGACTCAGGAGTATAAATCTCCTGTGTCCCAAAGCATAAATCATTACTCATTGCACAGTAGAAGTAACTAAATTAATGAGCGATTTCATGTAATTGGTCTAAAAATATTATTCTATAATTAGGAATAGAGCTAAATGGTTTCATAATAATTTCATATATCTTTTACAAGTAATACTTATGTTATGGATCATGTAAAATTGTGCAATAATGACAATGATCATATGAATGGTATAAGATATCATCATCATCATCATCATCATCATCATCATTTATTATCAGATTGGCCAGGCATTTTTGGATAATGTATATGAGTATTACCTAAAAGTTTTTCATCCACCAACTGGAAAACTTTTAGCGTTGGGGGTTGAGGGATTAGAATATTCAGCTTTAATGTTTATTTATTAGTATAGACTTTCTTCTGTATCTACTGAAAATATGTCATAAAAAAAAGAATTCTCCAACCCTAAGCGTAAAGCTTCCAACACAATGGCGGATCTGTTTGTGAGCTCCTTTTCTAAATGTCGCAGTACAAATGGTAGACCCCATTAATGGTAACTAGTATACACAGCTCAGCTTCATTCTAGTGGCTAGTATACAATACTGATCCCATTCTTGTGAATAGTACCCATAAAATAATCCCATGTTGGTGATTATTGGATTTCTATTCACATTTATTTATATAGCGCCAGCACAACCTGCCTTTATAACTGAATATTATAAACAAGTGATGTAATTGTGGTTATTTTTATACTCAATACAGGGCATTCTTGGGATCCGTTTACTAAGCAGAGTGTACTCTGTAGAGGCAATTTTGAAGATAGTTCGATCTAATTCCATCTAGTATCAAGCTTCTGACTACTACAGAGCTCAGAATTAGAGTCTAGTGACCTGCATATACAATAAAGTCCAGATATGGTGACCAGTATGCAAAGTAGAGCCTATTCTCATGACTAGTATATACATTAGGGCCAAGTTTGATGTCTTGTATATGCAATTTGCAGTTTTTACCATTCCATTGAAATGTTAAAAAAAGCACTGATAAAAATCAGTGTTACCAAAAAAAGATGGATATGAAAATAGCATAAAATGAATAGAATATGTTCATCTCGAGTTTCCAACTCTTGACAATATTTGGGCTTACACAAGTTTTACCTAGACCAATCTCTACCTGTAGCATACTGATGTGACTAGTGTAAAATACGTAATATTAATCATTTAGAATAGATCATAGGATGTATTTTCAGTAAAGACGGCCCCTGAGAAAAATGAGAAAGTAAAACATTTTTAGTGTAACAATATATATTTTTTTTTATTTTAACAAGGCATCAATATAAAGTTCTTCCAGCACCGATTCTAATGTATCTGTGTATTCTTGTGTTTGCATTATAATTTGGGCAATATCTTGTAATTCTTTTCATTTTATATATTTCACTTTATCATTGTTACTTAATATGCTTCTGTGTAAAGGCACAAATTAAACCTGTTCTTTAGCAAGGTTATTATTACACTGAAGCATATTATTACGCTTTAAATAAAGATGATGATAATGATAATGATGATTATGTTGATTATGATGATGATGATGAAGCTTCTAGCCTTCCACATGTGCTCCACTAATCTTTATTGAAGTTTATTTGTAACAAGCATGTAGCTTGCAGAATGTCATGGTTCGATTCATAGTTTTTTTGACAGCAACCGTGCCTGCAAGGTGGTACCTGTCATTGTAGTGAACTTTTAAGATTTGAGAAGTTACTCACTCTCATGCTTACAACTTTCCTAACAACCACCAAAACAGTAAATGGCTGAGATAATTAACAAAAGGGTTGTTACTTGCTATGTAATAACGTGCACTAGCCACGGACTAGCTGCTACAGAACCATTAAATCCCTGAACCACCATGGTCGTCGAGATATAGCAACATTTGGGTATTAATGTTTTGCATGGGACAACTTGCTGAGACTTGCTTTACCCCTCCTACAGTTAAAAAATAAATAAATGAAAAATCTGTGGGAAAAAACAGTTGGATCTGTTTCCATATCACCCACTGCTAAACAAATGCCAAACATCACCAAAAAAGTTTAGACTGGTTTAATACTTTAGAATGTCTTCTCCCACGGGCAGGGTCCTCTCTACCTATTGTCTCATGTCTGTCTACTGTCCATCTCCCTTCTAGGCCCTGTCATGTCTATTTCTACATTCTGTGTGCAGGGCCGTCTTTCCCATTGGGCACGATGGGCAGGTGCCCGGGGGCCCAGGGGGAAAGGGGGCCCTGGCAGGTCTGCTGTAAAAAATCCTGTAAAGAAAAAAATAAATAAAAATAAATAAATTACCTTTTGCGGTCACCTGACCGTTCAGGTCAGATGACGATCCGGCTCACTCCCTGGTCCTCTCTTCCGTGATGCGCTCGCAGTGAATGTCGGGCGTGATGACGTCATCACGCCCGACATTCACTGCGAGCACAGCATGGAGGAGCATAGCGATGAAGTACAGAAGAGGATTCGATGCAATGCGATTGAAAGATAAGTTAAGAGAAAGATTTGAAGAAAAAAAAAGTGACTAATTTTATATATAAATATATATATTCATATTTGTTTTTCACACACACACATATTTACATATATATATATATATAAAATCCTTTTTTTTTTTTACTTATATACTTTTATATAGGGGCCCCGGTGCACTGCTGTGCCCGGAGGCCCATACTGTTGTTAAGGTGGCCCTGTCTGTGTGACTCCCTACAGTTTTACTCACACTATTCTATTACTTATGCCTTCTAGCCTCATGTCTTCTTGATTTTAATTACTATTTTAATTATGTCTGTATTTGCACGATTGTCTGGTGATACGGAATCTGTGGAGCCATACAAATAACTAAATAATAATCTCACACACTGCTAAAAAAAAAAAAATGTTGGAAAAATTGGGCTCCTATATTAATCCTGGAGGCAAAATACTTGGCAAATCATTTTTTGGGACAGAGATTGACAATTTGAAATGAAAGACAGCAAGAAAGATGCCAACCAGGCCATAAAAGCCAGCCGGCTTCCAAAAAGGACCATCTTTTATTTCATTTTCACATACACCGCTATTATATGTCATGGCAACATTTTCTCATCTGAGTTTATTCACTTGTACACATTTCATTAATTTAAAGGAGCGCACCTTGGTTTCACTGATTTCCAAAAAAGGCAGGCCAACTTCTCCTTCCAGAAGGTGAAGATCACCGTAAGGAATGTGCTTGACATGCTGCTATGGACTAGCAGGACCATCTCTGAACATGCCAAGGTGGCCATCTGGCAGCAGATCGCTAAATAAGTGAATGCAGTTGTTCCGTTGACCTGATCTGTAGAGGAAGTCATGAAAAGGTGGCAGGACCTCAAGTGAAGGCTGAAGGACACAATCCGAGACCACCAAGGATATGCCAGAGGGACTGAGGGGGGGGGGTGTTTTGGCTAGTTGGGCTTGTCATTGGAGCAGGCAGCTATGACCTGCATTGATACACAGCAAATTGATGGAGTGGGTGTCATGGACACAGAGAGGCCACAATCAGAATACCAGGAAAGCAGAGATACAGGTCATTTCTTACACTAACTTAAGCTCCCACTTGCTTCACCCTCTCTCGCTCTGTGTTCTTTTCACCTCGCACCTAGTTCACCTTTGCAGACTACTATTATGGTCCATTTATGTGATGTTTTGTGCTTTATTTTACATGCACTTTGCACCCTACAATATTTAAGTAGAATAAAGCACATGGCTCGTTTTATCGCCTGCCTCAAAAGTGTGTTTAAAACCCTACCTCTTTTATGTCACAAATGTACATCCTAACCTACGAATACCAATTTGTCACTTTGTATGTCTCCCAAAAGCTACAGTATGTAAGCTCATTTGTGTTACTATTAACACATTATTAAAAAAAACTGACATTTCATATGTTCTATTATGAAAAGCATGTGACCCTTGCTATTGAGGACACATCTGTCTACTGGTGGCCGGAGCTTTGTTGGCTTTTGTAGCAAATGTGTGTGGTAGTAATGTAATATTCTATGTTATGTTTAATTCCTTTATATTCTTATATTTAGGCATCAGGAATGTTCAATGTTTTATCCTTGCTTGTTCTGTTTTGTGTTGAATACTATGCTCTATTACACCAATATAAGGTGTTACCTAATGTTGTGGAGGCTTTACATAAAAAAATAACTATTAAATAAATATATGAAACTCTTATCATCTACTTTGTAGTAAGTGTAAAAGTGCTTAAAACATTAGGTTGATCATTGTCTCATTGTCTTTCACTTTCATAGATGCTGCAAAGAACCCAGTCATTTAGGCCGGGAACACCGACCCAGGATGCAGAGAAGCCACCACCTCCTCCACAACCTCCACACCACTTCAACAAATTATTTTACAAGCTCCAGGGTGACAGTGTTGCAGCTAGAGATAATGCCAAGCAGCAAATTGAGCTGTGAAGACAATAAGTTGAGCTGCACCAACAAATTGAGCTGCAGTGACAACACATTGAAATACATGGGCAATAAATTGAGCTGTATTGCCAATGAACTAATGGCGGCATTTCTCAAAAAACTAGTTGCACAAAGCCACCAACCAAATAAGAATTTGACCCTAGGTACTCATCTGACATGGGCTAGCCATAGCTATATTGGCCAGAGGAAATGACAAATTCCATACCTTGGATAACCAATAGCCAGGTGTCCACAGAGGTGTAATCAAATGCCTGGTTATAAAATGTACATAATCAGTCTTTATTAAGCCAGAAAAGTCTATGAATACATACCCTTTTGCTTTCTTCCATGGGCAAAGATTCAGGAGTATGATCATCTGGTTCCACCAACAAAATCTCTATATCCTCCACTATAGGTACCCCGTTCTTAATGACCATGTTGTGAAATATGGCACACAGAGAAATGATGGCGCACACAACTCCAGATTGGTCAAGATACAAAAAATGGGAATGTTTCTGTTTCAGACAATATTCAGTCCACTGGCAGAATTATTGTACAGGGTATTAAGAAGTTGATGGAGTTAGACTGGTGCATCTTTCTTACTGTTCAGTGGTTTTACATATATTTTTTTACTTTAGGAAATGTGACTTTGGCTTTGTTTGATGCTGTTACCTTGTATTATTTAATTTGCGACAGAGCTATTTTCAAAATTTTAACTGAAATAGTAGCATAATTTAATTCTAAGCAATCATAGGTACTGACTATTTAGAAATAGTTATAGATAGTTCTATATAGGAATTTTGCCAATGTAAGGGCACGGCTATGGGGTTTTGTGTGGCCCCTACATATGCCAATCTCTACATGGTACAATTTAAATAGTGTTACATATACACCTCTACTCATTTAAAGACTCATGACATAAATTGGTGGAGGTATACTACTGATATTTTTCTTGGGTTATGATACTAATATGTACACTTTCACAATAAGTTCATTAGCTGAACTAATCTACCATCCACCATCATGTCCTCAAATAACGAGTTACAATTCCTGGATTTTCTGGTAAAGGTTTATGATGTAAATTGCTACTTTTGCAACTTTTTTTATTAAATCAATTTATAGGAAAAGGCCAAGAACTTAAAAAAAAAATAAAAAAATTCCCACCCAAGAGACAAAATGCACCAGTGTACTGACTGTGATAACTGCTATCTTGTTACAAGCGAAGGTATTCAATTGGGAGCTGCACTGTGGAAATGAAAGGATGGAAGTGATTTGAGAATAAGAGTTCCAGCAGTGAGACCAGTCCTAATATGTAAATTGGAGCTGCAGTGATAAGATGTCATCCATCTGTAGGTGGCCAACAACAGTGGAAGCCACTATACAGCTACTTAAATTTAAATTTATTATGAACCTGACGGTGAGTGTAACTTGCTAATGGTGGGAGTCAGCTAAAGATCCAAAGGTCTGGAAGCAGTTGTAGTTCTTTTCTGTGGGGCCGTGGTGTTCCTAATTAGACTGTTCATTTAAATGGAGATTCTAGCTACCTGTGAGATATCAGCTCTTATATTTTGCATGCAATATATTATAAGAGGTTGCTGTGGACTGTAGATTACTAAATGAAGTCTTAGGGCCTAATGCAAATTTGCACAAAACTTAGTCACAATTTACAACTCAAAAACATTTATGCAAAAATAATGGATTTCAGCTCATACATGTCCCTTAAGATACATCCAGCTCTGCATCTGTAGTAAATGCAGCAGCTTTATGAACGGGGTACTTATATCCAGGTACGCACACTCAGAACCAGGTTGTAAGTGCACATAAAATCTTATAACATATGCATGAGTAATGAGGAAAGTACCTGGCAACTTCAGAGGTGAATTCCCCATCAGCCACCATCATCAGGTTGTATTTGAACCAGTACTTAGGCCCTACAAGATGTTGTTTTATCAGCTTTATTCTCCTATCAAAAACTAATTTTGAGTAACTCACTAAGCAAATAAAATGTATTTTCTCTTAAACTGTCAATTTACAGCCCCAACCCCACTTAAAGAATAAATTCCACTTCTCTCTTCATTACTGATGCTTGGAGAGAAATCAGTCAGCCTGGTCCCGGTACCTCTATCTTGGAAAGTTTTGTAATTAGTTTTAGTGGTTAGTGAGGCTGCAGCTATCTCAAGGTGAATAGGAACTAAAACTTTTTATTCTCATGAGAAACAACTTGAGACTTTAGTCATAGTGTAATTATGATTGTTACTAAACTGTGCAAGGCTTTGGGGTTTTTATGTTGTGGTTGTATAACAAAAACCTTAATGTTTCACTGAAAGCTCTTCAGCTTTGTAGACAGCCTGTAAAATAGCTTCTCAATACTCTACTAGCTCCACCTGACATCCAAGACGAAGAAGTTGATCAAATCCTGGCAATGCTCTGTGAAAGTAGGGACCACTGGCAACATTGAGAGCTTACAAAGTGCAGGAATCTAATTGTCAGAGTCCAAGTATGCAAACTATGGAGAGTTGTTGAGAATGAAAACAGAGTTCTTTATTGAAAGCAAGAATCACGCAGGTAAACAACCTTATGCAGGTAATGGTTAATACTGATAGCAAATGTCCATAAGAACTACAGGTAACAGATGCAGAGTTCAATGAAAACAATAATACAATGGCAGAAGTAGTTTTAACAATAGGAAGCTGATATTGGCAGTAGTAGATGCAACACTAGGCAGTGGATATTGGCAATAGTAGATGCAACACTAGGCAGCGGATATTGGCAGTAGTAGATGCAACACTAGGCAGCGGATATTGGCAGTAGTAGATGCAACACTAGGCAGTGGATATTGGCAATAGTAGATGCAACACTAGGCAGCGGATATTGGCAATAGTAGATGCAACATTAGGCAGCGGATATTGGCAGTAGTAGATGCAACACTAGGCAGTGGATATTGGCAATAGTAGATGCAACACTAGGCAGCGGATATTGGCAGTAGTAGATGCAACACTAGGCAGCGGATATTGGCAGTAGTAGATGCAACACTAGGCAGCGGATATTGATGGAAGTAGATACAACACTAGGCAGCGGATATTGGCAGTAGTAGATGCAACACTAAGCAGCGGATATGGGCAGTAGTAGATGCAACACTAGGCAGCGGATATTGGCAGTAGTAGATACAACACTAGGTAGTGGATATTGGCAGTAGTAGATGCAACACTAAGCAGCGGATATTGGTGGAAGTAGATACAACAATAGGAAGCTGATATTGGCAGTAGTAGATGCAACACTAGGCAGCGGATATTGGTGGAAGTAGATGCAACACTAGGCAGCGGATATTGGCAGTAGTAGATGCAACACTAGGCAGCGGATATTGGCAGTAGTAGATGCAACACTAAGCAGCGGATATGGGCAGTAGTAGATGCAACACTAGGCAGCGGATATTGGTAGTAGTAGATACAACACTAGGCAGTGGATATTGGTAGTAGTAGATACAACACTAGGCAGTGGATATTGGCAGTAGTAAATACAACACTAGGCAGTGGATATTGGCAGTAGTAGATACAACACTAGGCAGTGGATATTGGCAGTAGTAGATACAACACTAGGCAGGGGATATTGGCAGTAGTAGATACAACACTAGGTAGGGGATATTGGCAGTAGTAGATACAACACTAGGCAGTGGATATTGGCAGTAGTAGATACAACACTAGGCAGCGGATATTAGTAGTAGTAGATACAACACTAGGCAGGGGATATTGGCAGTAGTAAATACAACACTAGGCAGTGGATATTGGCAGTAGTAAATGCAACACTAGGTAGGGGATATTGGCAGTAGTAGATACAACACTAGGCAGCGGATATTGGCAGTAGTAGATACAACACTAGGTAGTGGATATTGGCAGTAGTAGATACAACACTAGGCAGTGGATATTGGCAGTAGTAGATACAACACTAGGCAGCGGATATTAGTAGTAGTAGATACAACACTAGGCCGGGGATATTGGCAGTAGTAAATACAACACTAGGCAGTGGATATTGGCAGTAGTAAATGCAACACTAGGTAGAGGATATTGGTGGAAGTAGATACAACAATAGGAAGCTGATATTGGCAGTAGTAGATGCAACACTAGGCAGCGGATATTGGTGGAAGTAGATGCAACACTAGGCAGCGGATATTGGCAGTAGTAGATGCAACACTAGGCAGCGGATATTGGCAGTAGTAGATGCAACACTAAGCAGCGGATATGGGCAGTAGTAGATGCAACACTAGGCAGCGGATATTGGTAGTAGTAGATACAACACTAGGCAGTGGATATTGGTAGTAGTAGATACAACACTAAGCAGCGGATATTGGCAGTAGTAGATACAACACTAGGCAGCGGATATTGGCAGTAGTAGATGCAACACTAAGCAGCGGATATTGGCAGTAGTAGATACAACACTAGGCAGCGGATATTGGCAGTAGTAGATACAACACTAGGTAGTGGATATTGGCAGTAGTAGATACAACACTAGGCAGGGGATATTGGCAGTAGTAAATACAACACTAGGCAGTGGATATTGGTGGAAGTAGATACAACAATAGGAAGCTGATATTGGCAGTAGTAGATGCAACACTAGGCAGCGGATATTGGTGGAAGTAGATGCAACACTAGGCAGCGGATATTGGCAGTAGTAGATGCAACACTAGGCAGCGGATATTGGCAGTAGTAGATGCAACACTAAGCAGCGGATATGGGCAGTAGTAGATGCAACACTAGGCAGCGGATATTGGTAGTAGTAGATACAACACTAGGCAGTGGATATTGGTAGTAGTAGATACAACACTAAGCAGCGGATATTGGCAGTAGTAGATACAACACTAGGCAGCGGATATTGGCAGTAGTAGATGCAACACTAAGCAGCGGATATTGGCAGTAGTAGATACAACACTAGGCAGCGGATATTGGCAGTAGTAGATACAACACTAGGTAGTGGATATAGGCAGTAGTAGATACAACACTAGGCAGGGGATATTGGCAGTAGTAAATACAACACTAGGCAGTGGATATTGGTGGAAGTAGATACAACAATAGGAAGCTGATATTGGCAGTAGTAGATGCAACACTAGGCAGCGGATATTGGTGGAAGTAGATGCAACACTAGGCAGCGGATATTGGCAGTAGTAGATGCAACACTAGGCAGCGGATATTGGCAGTAGTAGATGCAACACTAAGCAGCGGATATGGGCAGTAGTAGATGCAACACTAGGCAGCGGATATTGGTAGTAGTAGATACAACACTAGGCAGTGGATATTGGTAGTAGTAGATACAACACTAGGCAGTGGATATTGGCAGTAGTAAATACAACACTAGGCAGTGGATATTGGCAGTAGTAGATACAACACTAGGCAGTGGATATTGGCAGTAGTAGATACAACACTAGGCAGGGGATATTGGCAGTAGTAGATACAACACTAGGCAGGGGATATTGGCAGTAGTAGATACAACACTAGGCAGGGGATATTGGCAGTAGTAAATACAACACTAGGCAGTGGATATTGGCAGTAGTAAATGCAACACTAGGTAGGGGATATTGGCAGTAGTAAATGCAACACTAGGCAGTGGATATTGGCAGTAGTAGATACAACAATAGGCAGTGGATATTGGCAGTAGTAGATACAACAATAGGCAGCGGATATTGGTAGTAGTAGATGCAACAATAGGCAGGGGATATTGGTAGTAGTAGATACAACACTAGGCAGTGGATATTGGTAGTAGTAGATACAACACTAGGCAGTGGATATTGGTAGTAGTAGATGTAACACTAGGCAGTGGATATTGGTAGTAGTAGATACAACACTAGGCAGTGGATATTGGTAGTAGTAGATACAACACTAGGCAGTGGATATTGGCAGTAGTAGATACAACAATAGGCAGTGGATATTGGCACTAGTAGATACAACACTAGGCAGCGGATATTGGCAGTAGTAGATTAAACACTAGGCAGCGGATATTGGTAGTAGTAGATACAACACTAGGCAGTGGATATTGGTAGTAGTAGATGTAACACTAGGCAGTGGATATTGATGGAAGTAGATACAACACTAGGCAGCGGATATTGGCAGTAGTAGATGCAACACTAAGCAGCGGATATGGGCAGTAGTAGATGCAACACTAGGCAGCGGATATTGGCAGTAGTAGATACAACACTAGGTAGTGGATATTGGCAGTAGTAGATGCAACACTAAGCAGCGGATATTGGTGGAAGTAGATACAACAATAGGAAGCTGATATTGGCAGTAGTAGATGCAACACTAGGCAGCGGATATTGGTGGAAGTAGATGCAACACTAGGCAGCGGATATTGGCAGTAGTAGATGCAACACTAGGCAGCGGATATTGGCAGTAGTAGATGCAACACTAAGCAGCGGATATGGGCAGTAGTAGATGCAACACTAGGCAGCGGATATTGGTAGTAGTAGATACAACACTAGGCAGTGGATATTGGTAGTAGTAGATACAACACTAGGCAGTGGATATTGGCAGTAGTAAATACAACACTAGGCAGTGGATATTGGCAGTAGTAGATACAACACTAGGCAGTGGATATTGGCAGTAGTAGATACAACACTAGGCAGGGGATATTGGCAGTAGTAGATACAACACTAGGCAGGGGATATTGGCAGTAGTAAATACAACACTAGGCAGTGGATATTGGCAGTAGTAAATGCAACACTAGGTAGGGGATATTGGCAGTAGTAGATACAACACTAGGCAGCGGATATTGGCAGTAGTAGATACAACACTAGGTAGTGGATATTGGCAGTAGTAGATGCAACACTAAGCAGCGGATATTGGTGGAAGTAGATACAACAATAGGAAGCTGATATTGGCAGTAGTAGATGCAACACTAGGCAGCGGATATTGGTGGAAGTAGATGCAACACTAGGCAGCGGATATTGGCAGTAGTAGATGCAACACTAGGCAGCGGATATTGGCAGTAGTAGATGCAACACTAAGCAGCGGATATGGGCAGTAGTAGATGCAACACTAGGCAGCGGATATTGGTAGTAGTAGATACAACACTAGGCAGTGGATATTGGTAGTAGTAGATACAACACTAAGCAGCGGATATTGGCAGTAGTAGATACAACACTAGGCAGCGGATATTGGCAGTAGTAGATGCAACACTAAGCAGCGGATATTGGCAGTAGTAGATACAACACTAGGCAGCGGATATTGGCAGTAGTAGATACAACACTAGGTAGTGGATATTGGCAGTAGTAGATGCAACACTAAGCAGCGGATATTGGTGGAAGTAGATACAACAATAGGAAGCTGATATTGGCAGTAGTAGATGCAACACTAGGCAGCGGATATTGGTGGAAGTAGATGCAACACTAGGCAGCGGATATTGGCAGTAGTAGATGCAACACTAGGCAGCGGATATTGGCAGTAGTAGATGCAACACTAAGCAGCGGATATGGGCAGTAGTAGATGCAACACTAGGCAGCGGATATTGGTAGTAGTAGATACAACACTAGGCAGTGGATATTGGTAGTAGTAGATACAACACTAGGCAGTGGATATTGGCAGTAGTAAATACAACACTAGGCAGTGGATATTGGCAGTAGTAGATACAACACTAGGCAGTGGATATTGGCAGTAGTAGATACAACACTAGGCAGGGGATATTGGCAGTAGTAGATACAACACTAGGCAGGGGATATTGGCAGTAGTAGATACAACACTAGGCAGGGGATATTGGCAGTAGTAAATACAACACTAGGCAGTGGATATTGGCAGTAGTAAATGCAACACTAGGTAGGGGATATTGGCAGTAGTAAATGCAACACTAGGCAGTGGATATTGGCAGTAGTAGATACAACAATAGGCAGTGGATATTGGCAGTAGTAGATACAACAATAGGCAGCGGATATTGGTAGTAGTAGATGCAACAATAGGCAGGGGATATTGGTAGTAGTAGATACAACACTAGGCAGTGGATATTGGTAGTAGTAGATACAACACTAGGCAGTGGATATTGGTAGTAGTAGATGTAACACTAGGCAGTGGATATTGGTAGTAGTAGATACAACACTAGGCAGTGGATATTGGTAGTAGTAGATACAACACTAGGCAGTGGATATTGGCAGTAGTAGATACAACACTAGGCAGTGGATATTGGCACTAGTAGATACAACACTAGGCAGCGGATATTGGCAGTAGTAGATTAAACACTAGGCAGCGGATATTGGTAGTAGTAGATACAACACTAGGCAGTGGATATTGGTAGTAGTAGATGTAACACTAGGCAGTGGATATTGGTAGTAGTAGATACAACACTAGGCAGTGGATATTGGTAGTAGTAGATACAACACTAGGCAGTGGATATTGGCAGTAGTAGATACAACAATAGGCAGTGGATATTGGCAGTAGTAGATGCAACAATAGGCAGGGGATATTGGCAGTAGTAATTGCAACCATCAGGCAGCGGATATTGGCACTAGTAGATACAACACTAGGCAGCGGATATTGGCACTAGTAGATAGAACACTAGGCAGCGGATATTGGCAGTAGTAGATTAAACACTAGGCAGCGGATATTTTCAATAGCAGTTGCAACCACTGGGCAGCGGATATTGGCAGCAGTAGATGCAACAGTAGGTAACAGATACAGCACTGAATAAATGGCAGAAACTGAGAGCTGCATGAGCAGCAGCCATAGCAGACAATGGATATAGCAAAATCCTCAGAGGCACAGTCTATTACTGATAGGAGATGAAGGCTTAAATATGTGTTGTCTGCTACTGAAGCTGGATGCTGGATATCAGGGGATTGCATGGAATGAGTGCACAGTAGGATGGTCAGCAAGCCAAGGTCATAAACCAAGAGATTCATCAGTAACAGATCACACGAGTCTGAGACCAGGGACAGGAAACAATTGATGAACTTGCACCAGTCTGCTGGAAAAGGAGGACTATAAAGACCAGGAACAGGTGTTCAGGATCCAAGACAAATGATAAGGACTTAACCCCCTGCAGGCAAAAATCTGATATAGTCAAAGCTGTACCTAAAGAGGAGATGAGGTACTGCAGAGGCAGAATGTGACACCAATGATACAGTTTAGGGGGAATTTAATCCCTCGTTATTTTCCGCTAGACATCGTGAGGATGTCTGACTGCATTCATTTCCGTGTACTATGGTACCTGCATATCCCTGATTTTTCTGAACATCTCTATTGAGTGCAAGGAAACCTCTGTGAAGGTACATGCTGCAGAGTAAGTTCACAACCATTCCGGTCAATGGCAGTCAGGACTAGTGTTCCCAGATGAATGCAGACACCAATGTTAGGTCACAAGATAGCGGCCACCAATCTGTCCTTTTCATTTCATAGGCAGTAAGCAGGTAATTAGGAGATGGTGCTAGCAATAACACACCTGCAATAGGGAGAATAGAACAACAGGCATCAAGTGGGAAATAATGTAAATCCAGGCCTAATCCAACTGCCCCGGTCTCTCCTCATTCCTCCCCACACAGTATTTCGTCTTCCATTATACAGTATGTTGAACATTACTTGTTTTTTCTACTGCTCAATTTTCATTCATTTTCATTCACTTCTGAGAGTATTGTACCCACATCCTGTTTTACCTAGTTAGTGAGTATAACAAAAGCACAAATACGTTAAGTTCAAACTTTTGTAATCTCTAGATGTGCTGGTCCAGAAGACAGAAACTAAAGCCGCCAGCGAAGCAGCCAAAATATCCTCAAAGTGTGAAAAATATCC
Source organism: Mixophyes fleayi (assembly GCF_038048845.1). Taxonomy (NCBI): domain Eukaryota; kingdom Metazoa; phylum Chordata; class Amphibia; order Anura; family Limnodynastidae; genus Mixophyes; species Mixophyes fleayi. The sequence goes on along the minus strand of NC_134405.1, from coordinate 10,820,636 downwards.
TAATCTCATACTGGGATTCAGTTTAATTTTAATTTAAAATTTCAATCTCACCAATCATGTTAGGATGTCAAATTTATCCTACTGGTATTACCAGTAGAACAATAAATTCACACCTCATCTCATTACATTCAGACTTTAGATCGGCAAAGTTCAGATAACACTCAGATTGGCCAGGTTTTTAACACTCTTGGTTTTCTTCAAATTGAAAGCTGTTCTGCTAATCTAGGGCCTGATTCATTAAGGATCTTTACTTGAGAAACTTCTTATTTCAGTCTCCTGGACAAAACCATGTTACAATGCAAGGGGTGCAAATTCGCATTCTGATAGCTTGATAGCTTATTTGTACACTGAAATTTAAAGTTGATATTTGTGTGCTATATGAAAAAACAGTCAGTATTTAACTTATGTGCAAAACAGAATACTAATTTGCACCCCTTGCATTGTAACATGGTTTTGTCCAGGAGACTGAAATAAGAAGTTTCTCAAGTTAAGATCATTAATGAATCAGGCCCCTAGTTAATACATGACATATTACAGAAATATTCTGCTCACCAGTGGGTATGCGGTTATCTCCTTGTGCAATAGTTGTGTTCAGAGTATATGTCTAGCTTGGTGTCAAGCAATTGGGCAAGCAGGTGGCACTGGGATTAATTGGCAAGCAGGTGGCACTGGGATTAATTGGCAAGCAGGTGGCACTGGGATTGTTAAGTGGGTTCTGGGTTCGTCTTTAGCTTGGTGTCCACTATCTGTTTTCTCTGTGATCTGTAGGCTATAATGTATAGAATAATACGTTTCTGATTTTATCATAGATCTTGGATATGTATTTAGCTTGGTGTCCAGTAACTGGTTTCTAGGTATGTGGTCGGCTCTGTGGTTAGTAATTGAGCTCTAAGTATTTGGTTAGCCGAGTGTCCAAAATTTGGGTTCTACCAGATCTGTGACCTATAATGTTTTAGATATGAAATACAATAATAACATAGTTATTACTTTGGGGACAGAACAGATCTGGTTGTATCATACATCCTCAATAAAGGTGTCCTTAGTGTGTCATGGGAAATTTTTATAAGTATGATATCTACATAACTTTTTTATTACTTAAATTAGCAAATAACTGGTGTCACCCTCTGTATTACAGAAGTAAGAAATTGATGGATTGTAATTTGAAGTTTCTGCTGAGAAAAATAATATTTTGGATGTTACAAGACTATGGGTCAAAATATTCAGATTCCATCTTTATTACAGATTTGCTTGTTTGCTTGTGTTGTTTTCAAATAAAACATGCTGTCCTTTTTTAGAAAAACATCTATCTGTGTCTAGAATGTCCCATTGCACTCTGATTGGTACTTTTCACTGACCGTCTCCAGAAGCTGCAGCATCACTTCCTGAGGAGAGTTCACCCTGGTGCAGTCAGTGCACAGTCACCATATCACAGTGACAGGGTGGGAGGTGTGCAAATACTGCTGATCCTGGGGACCCTGCAAGGTGAGAACTGAGGGGAGTGCACCCTGGTGCAGTCAGTGCACAGTCACCATATCACAGTGACAGGATGTGAGGTGTGCAAATACTGCTGATCCTGGGGACCCTGCAAGGTGAGAACTGAGGAGAGTGCACCCTGGTGCAGTCAGTGCACAGTCACCATATCACAGTGACAGGGTGGGAGGTGTGCAAATACTGCTGATCCTGGGGACCCTGATAGGTGAGAACTGAGGGGAGTGCACCCTGGTGCAGTCAGTGCACAGTCACCATATCACAGTGACAGGATGGGAGGTGTGCAAATACTGCTGGTCCTGGGGACCCTGCAAGGTGAGAACTGAGGAGAGTGCACCCTGGTGCAGTCAGTGCACAGTCACCATATCACAGTGACAGGATGGAAGGTGTGCAAATACTGCTGATCCTGGGGACCCTGCAAGGTGAGAACTGAGGAGAGTGCACCCTGGTGCAGTCAGTGCACAGTCACCATATCACAGTGACAGGATGGGAGGTGTGCAAATACTGCTGATCCTGGGGACCCTGCAAGGTGAGAACTGAGGAGAGTGCACCCTGGTGCAGTCAGTGCACAGTCACCATATCACATTGACAGGATGGGACATGTGCAAATACTGCTGATCCTGGGGACCCTGCAAGGTGAGAACTGAGGAGAGTGCACCCTGGTGCAGTCAGTGCACAGTCACCATATCACAGTGACAGGATGGGAGGTGTGCAAATACTGCTGATCCTGGGGACCCTGCAAGGTGAGAACTGAGGAGAGTGCACCCTGGTGCAGTCAGTGCACAGTCACCATATCACAGTGACAGGGTGGGAGGTGTGCAAATACTGCTGATCCTGGGGACCCTGCTAGTTGAGAACTAAGGGGAGTGCACCCTGGTGCAGTCAGTGCACAGTCACCATATCACAGTGACAGGATGGGAAGTGTGCAAATACTGCTGGTCCTGGGGACCCTGCAAGGTGAGAACTGAGGAGAGTGCACCCTGGTGCAGTCAGTGCACAGTCACCATATCACAGTGACAGGATGGAAGGTGTGCAAATACTGCTGATCCTGGGGACCCTGCAAGGTGAGAACTGAGGAGAGTGCACCCTGGTGCAGTCAGTGCACAGTCACCATATCACATTGACAGGATGGGCCGTGTGCAAATACTGCTGATCCTGGGGACCCTGCAAGGTGAGAACTGAGGAGAGTGCACCCTGGTGCAGTCAGTGCACAGTCACCATATCACAGTGACAGGATGGGAAGTGTGCAAATACTGCTGGTCCTGGGGACCCTGCAAGGTGAGAACTGAGGAGAGTGCACCCTGGTGCAGTCAGTGCACAGTCACCATATCACAGTGACAGGATGGAAGGTGTGCAAATACTGCTGATCCTGGGGACCCTGCAAGGTGAGAACTGAGGAGAGTGCACCCTGGTGCAGTCAGTGTACAGTCACCATATCACAGTGACAGGATGGGAGGTGTGCAAATACTGCTGATCCTGGGGACCCTGCAAGGTGAGAACTGAGGAGAGTGCACCCTGGTGCAGTCAGTGCACAGTCACCATATCACATTGACAGGATGGAAGGTGTGCAAATACTGCTGATCCTGGGGACCCTGCAAGGTGAGAACTGAGGAGAGTGCACCCTGGTGCAGTCAGTGCACAGTCACCATATCACAGTGACAGGGTGGGAGGTGTGCAAATACTGCTGATCCTGGGGACCCTGCTAGTTGAGAACTAAGGGGAGTGCACCCTGGTGCAGTCAGTGCACAGTCACCATATCACAGTGACAGGATGGGAAGTGTGCAAATACTGCTGGTCCTGGGGACCCTGCAAGGTGAAAACTGAGGAGAGTGCACCCTGGTGCAGTCAGTGCACAGTCACCATATCACAGTGACAGGATGGAAGGTGTGCAAATACTGCTGATCCTGGGGACCCTGCAAGGTGAGAACTGAGGAGAGTGCACCCTGGTGCAGTCAGTGCACAGTCACCATATCACAGTGACAGGATGGGAGGTGTGCAAATACTGCTGATCCTGGGGACCCTGCAAGGTGAGAACTGAGGAGAGTGCACCCTGGTGCAGTCAGTGCACAGTCACCATATCACAGTGACAGGGTGGGAGGTGTGCAAATACTGCTGATCCTGGGGACCCTGCTAGTTGAGAACTAAGGGGAGTGCACCCTGGTGCAGTCAGTGCACAGTCACCATATCACAGTGACAGGATGGGAAGTGTGCAAATACTGCTGGTCCTGGGGACCCTGCAAGGTGAGAACTGAGGAGAGTGCACCCTGGTGCAGTCAGTGCACAGTCACCATATCACAGTGACAGGATGGAAGGTGTGCAAATACTGCTGATCCTGGGGACCCTGCAAGGTGAGAACTGAGGAGAGTGCACCCTGGTGCAGTCAGTGCACAGTCACCATATCACATTGACAGGATGGGCCGTGTGCAAATACTGCTGATCCTGGGGACCCTGCAAGGTGAGAACTGAGGAGAGTGCACCCTGGTGCAGTCAGTGCACAGTCACCATATCACAGTGACAGGATGGGAAGTGTGCAAATACTGCTGGTCCTGGGGACCCTGCAAGGTGAGAACTGAGGAGAGTGCACCCTGGTGCAGTCAGTGCACAGTCACCATATCACAGTGACAGGATGGAAGGTGTGCAAATACTGCTGATCCTGGGGACCCTGCAAGGTGAGAACTGAGGAGAGTGCACCCTGGTGCAGTCAGTGTACAGTCACCATATCACATTGACAGGATGGGACGTGTGCAAATACTGCTGATCCTGGGGACCCTGCAAGGTGAGAACTGAGGAGAGTGCACCCTGGTGCAGTCAGTGCACAGTCACCATATCACAGTGACAGGGTGGGAGGTGTGCAAATACTGCTGATCCTGGGGACCCTGCAAGGTGAGAACTGAGGAGAGTGCACCCTGGTGCAGTCAGTGCACAGTCACCATATCACAGTGACAGGATGGGAGGTGTGCAAATACTGCTGATCCTGGGGACCCTGCAAGGTGAGAACTGAGGAGAGTGCACCCTGGTGCAGTCAGTGCACAGTCACCATATCACAGTGACAGGGTGGGAGGTGTGCAAATACTGCTGATCCTAGGGACCCTGCAAGGTGAGAACTGAGGGGAGTGCACCCTGGTGCAGTCAGTGCACAGTCACCATATCACAGTGACAGGATGGGAGGTGTGCAAATACTGCTGGTCCTGGGGACCCTGCAAGGTGAGAACTGAGGAGAGTGCACCCTGGTGCAGTCAGTGCACAGTCACCATATCACAGTGACAGGATGGGAGGTGTGCAAATACTGCTGATCCTGGGGACCCTGCAAGGTGAGAACTGAGGCTCAGTACTGTATGAAGCATATCTTCTGTTTTTACAGCTGCAGGTTATTGTATGTACGAAGATCAGTATGTGGGAAGTAATAAAAATGTTTCATGTAATAACCTAGTGTATGTGACCCTATAATCACATGGGGACTAATTTACCTTATTGTAAAACCTGTGACCTGTTTGTATATCTGATAATATGTTACTGATTAATCTTTATTTCACACTCTTTTTATCAGTATTTCAGTCCCAGACAATCCACGTATCCCAGATCCCTGTAATATTCACCCCAGAGGGCAGCTCAGTCACCTTACCATGTAACTACAGCATCAGTGGTCCAGAGGATATAAGAATTGGCATGTACAAGTGGTACAGACATCTGGTGAGGACTGGACCTGAGGTCTCTGATAGTAATAAGGATTTCACAGGCAGAATCTCCAGAGTGGACCTAGATGAATTCCTTAATGACAGATCAGCCAGTATCACTCTGCACAGAGTACATGTCTCAGACACTGGGGTGTATTACTGTGAAGTTACTATCCTGCAGGGTGGAGAAATATCAGGACACGGCACTGGGACGTTCCTCAATGTGACAGGTGAGAGTCTGACTGAGGTTTATCGTTTATAAAGCATCAAATCTGAAACTATAGAATCTCACTACAGTAAAATCACTTGACAAAACAAATCCAAAGTTACCATTAGTTAACATGTATTGGTAATTAGATGCTATCTGGTCTTTTTACATCATAGGTGTAATACACGGAGAACAGTATTTTCTTTCAGCTGAGTAGAGCAGAAATATAATCGATCAGAGAAGCTTTATTAGAATGTTTTCCACCTGCTGATTATCCTATGCACACAGTACTTATTACAATTACATTACAGTTATGGCTTTATATAGGAGCACAATAATAGCCCACAGGTACCTTCCATCTCAGTCCTGCACAAGAAATCAATTCCTGGAATAATCACAAGCTTGACAGCTATCATTTTAGAGTCAATGTTAGGTGACTTTAGCAAATTACAGTACAGGGAATGTATGTTTTCAAGAAGAATTATATATTGTGTTAATAGGATTAAGCAGCTGTTAAAAAATCTAGAATATAGAAATAATAATACTAAGAACTGGTGATGAAACTATTTAGGGATAAAGTAAATACAAAGTAGAAGGATATGTATTTATTTTTATTTTATTTCATTTTATTTTATTTAATATTAGATTTTTTAATTTTTAATTTTATTATTAGCATTTAATTATGATTTTTTTTATGCTCATTATTATTGGGGTTTTTTTCTATTAAACTGCTATGTAAGGAACTAATAGGAAATTAGAAAAATATTTATTTACAATTATCATACACGCAAGATGCAAAATCTATCTGAATTTTCCCTTCAAATTAAGAAATGATAATAGTGAATATATTGTTCAATTCTTTCACAATTAGAGACACCTGAGTGCCGTCTGAGAGGTGCTTATTTCGTTTGGTGTTATACTGAGAACCACCGTGTACATTAATTGTTTCATTTTCATTGTTTGTTTTATTTGTAGCTGTATTGGTACTTGTATTTATTTTGTTTTGTTTTATTTAATAGGGATATCTACTTCTTAACAGTAATCTCTAATATTAGCTTATGCTGTCTAACATTTTTGTGCAATACAATTTAAGTTGATATCTACTCTCTAAAGTTATATATAAAATATTCAAATAAAGTTTTATTAATATTCATTATAAATTGGTACATGAGTTCATGGAAAAACTTCTATTAGAAACGTATAAATCTTTAGAATGCTAGCGTTTTAAAAAGGTATTTTGTAAATCAGTCCAATATAATAATGTACACCTGTGAGCTAATTAATTACAGGAGACAGACCTTTAAAAAAGAGCCGGTGGTTAGCTGAATCATCATCATTGCGATCTTTCCTCTGATGAAATTGTAAGCATACAATGAAATGCGTTAGTATAAATTGATTTAACGAAGATTATTATACAGCACATTTATATCATGGACATTACAAGGTGGCACTCTGCTCTAAAGGCAGCTTCCGAGGTCAGAAATAATTATTACAGAGACTGAATATCAAATCCACACCCAGAGAGTCTACTAAGTCATTGTTGGGAAACATAGCTCAGCGTCTAAGCTGTATGCTGCTTGGGAAATATTCATTTCATATGGGAGAAATATATACTACATCTCTATCCCTGGCTTATTGAATTGAGCAGAGTGTGCTTTGTATTATTTCTGCACAAAACTTTAAACTACATATTATTGTGAACATCGTGTACTATGTTGTTGTTTCATACATTCGTACCTTTGGAGAGGAACATCATATGCAAGTCAGCAGATAAGGATCTATTAGTTCTATAACAGCTGTTACGGTTTATTGAAAGATTTTGGTGTGTATAGTAGGATTGTGCAATGTTTTATTAACATATTAGTTAACATGTTTAGTTTAGTTTTAAGTCATTTACTTATTAATTTCTGTGAACTCATTGGTATGTGGATTGTGTCAATTGATTCTTCAGTGCTGTGTAATATATAATATTTTACCTTGAAAGTAAAAGGATGGGTGACTTTAAATAGAAACTGTGTAAGTGATTCTCACATTTAAGTCTTGATAGTGCCTCCACATGAAGCTGAATTCCTTCTCCAGGCTGTGTTTCTGGAATTTGAATACTGGGGGTCAAATCAGGAGAACCCCTGCCCCATACCAGACCTGGTTCCCATCCAAGGGACACTGAAGCAATATAATAGTGTAATACGCGACCCTCTGGCATGATATTTATGAAATAGGGTACTAATTTCTCTAAACATTCTGGTGATATCAAGAGGTACTTCAATGATACTCAATATACAATAACACTAACTTATTATTATTGTCAGCTAGAATCATCCCCAATCCCTTTCTTCTACCAATTCCATTGCCCGCTTATTATATTAAAGGCTTAGTATAAGCTATTAGATATCACTCACTGAGTGATATACAACAAGTAATAAAGATGTAGATGGCTACCCAGGATTGTTTCACCATAAATTAATTGTACAAAACAGCTTACTGTCTCTACGCCATCACATATATATTCCTCAGTAGAGCACATAAGTGTTTCTTTATAACTCACTAGGAATTATAAAGAATGATACATCACTAGCAACTAATAAATACTTTACAAACTAAGTTTTAAGTTGATATTCTAACATACTCATATGTTATTAATTACACACTTTATAACTATGAAAAATCTTCCCTTTTTGCGACATGGCCAAGGAGGTTGGTGCACAGCAGAAGATAATGAATTATTTATAAAACATTGCCAGTTAAACTCTGGTAGAAACCTCTGTTCCTGAATGGGACGCAGTGGTAATAGTGGCCATCAGATATGACTATGAGCTCTCAGCTTGTCGGGATATCAGACAAGTGATGATATTGTCATTAATTGATGAGTGAGTGAACGCTGTATAATTTTGTTAATTTGCTACAAGATTTACTCTGTAACTCAGTACATTCAATAATAAGTTGAACTTGTGTGATCCTGAGTTACATATACTGGTAGCTTTATATATACATGTTGTAGTGTTTAGTTGAAACTTGGCAACTGGCTGTAAGTAGATACATTGGTCCTCATCCGCTTGATGTGACGTCACCCACTTTGTTTCACTGTGATGTTAGCCCCCTGAATAAACTGGTTTTATCACTGTCTTTTCTATACATCCGTCAGTATAGATATTAAGCGCTGTTCGCAATTATATTTATCCTTATACACAATACATAGTTTCTTTGTCCTCAATGAAACTGCTAATCTTCCCTTCCCCTCACATCCACTGTCAGCTGAAAACAACTGAGCTCTGCATACTCAATAATTGTTCTGGCTAATGCCATCTCCCTCCTCCTCTTCTCCCCCAAAGCATGCTGGGAGTTGTGGTTCTCCAGTGCCCGGTTTTGCCTGTGCTGTCACAGAGCTGCTGCCAGGATATGTAAACACTACACATAACACAACCTATTCCATTGCCTTTATTATATATTTGTAAATCATACACATAGCACAACCTGCTCCTGTCCTTATATTAGAGACAAACCTGTGTATCTATTGTCTTATGCTTTTGTCTTTGTTTATTTACCCGGTTGCAATTTTTTGAAAGAAAAACGTCTAAAACCTTCTCTTTCTCCTTCTTAGCTCTACAACTACTGCAGGGAAATGATCATAACCTTTGATCTATCATGTGGTCTATCTGTCTCAGAATTACAGGAGTGGTCTTCAATGTTCTCTCAGTGGCTGGATACAGGTGTCACACCAAACAAGGTCAATATTCTATGTACCTTGAGTGTTGGTTTATTACTTATACCCCAAACACACTGCCCTAAAAATCTGAAATATTTCCGGTGATTGCACAGACAACCCAGGTCGTGGCTCAGTGTGAACGGGGGTCCCTGTATATACCCAGGTCTAATGACCCAGGAATTAGACCTGGGACTTTTGCAGGATTATTCCCGACCTAGTCCCGGGTAGCCTGCAGACTGAATGGTGCGACCGGGCTTTTTTAACCCGGTTCTCACAGAAAGCAGCTGATTGGGGGATTAGGCTTCTTTGTCAGCCAATCAAAGCTCCTCTTGTGATGACTCACACTTATTGCCAGGGCAGACCCAGTTTCAGTATGAGCGAGGTTAACCCGGGAATTAACTGGGTCCAAAGTGCACTGTGAATGGACTCTGATAAGCTGGAATGCTTTGTGACATGGCAATATCCTGAGTTCAAAAACTCTGGATATTGCCGGGGCGTCAGTGTAAACAAAGTATTAGAGTAAATGCAGTACAATGTGCTGGCTGTATTCTAACTTACGCTGTTCAGTTATACAACGTGATTATACAACCAGCACAGTGTCCCAGCAGTGATTGGACAGGAACAATGTCTGACATCTCTCAGTGTGTAATAAACATTACACTGTACACAGACTGTTCTACTATCTTCTCATTACCCTTTGCTATAGGCAAAGTCCAGCAATGAAGTCTAAGTTTAACAGACCTGTGGTATATACTTTTAAGTCCATATATTTATTTATTTATTTATATATTAGCAATAATATTATTTTGTTACAGAATTCTAAAAATATAATTTTATAAATGATTTACATCATTAGAAGTACATGTATAGTATATCACACTATATTTAGTGCTTGTATACTTCCCTCCGTTATTATGCTACTATTTGTGCAGAGATTCTAGTCACTGGCTAATCCTCTTTATGGGTCCAGCAACCACAGTGACAAAGCAGCTCACCTCGCTATATATAAATGGATGGGAACTCTGGAGTATTAGAATTTCAAGGACCTCAATGTAACATGAACAGTGCTCAACTTACTTGAGATCTTACATTCAGGTCACTGAATTCAGTTCACATTCTATTCCATTTTATTAAAGTCATAAAAATACAAATAAGTCATCAAACAATTGGCAAATAAGGAGTTTGAAATTAATGGTAAATTGTAATCTTAAAATCATCAAAGTTCAGAAATGTAGCATTTGAATTATTATTATTATTATTATCGTTTATTTGTAAGGCGCCACAAGGTTTCCCCAGCGCCGTACATGGTACAAACAGTAGACTATACAGGGTAAGACAGTACAGAACAATAAACACAAAGTACCAGTACTCCAGAAACTCCAGGCAGGCAGATACAGTAGAGACGGAGCGGAAGAACAGTTATGGAGACAGAAAGGAAGATGGGCCCTGCTCATACGAGCTTACATCCTAAGGGAGGGTAAACAATCAGGCACAGAAGGGAGCCAGTGAAGCAACGGGGAGAGAGAAAGGGGGCAGGGGAGAACCAGAAGAGGTGAGAGGTTAAGTGGATGGTTGGTAGGCCTTAAGGAACAGGTGAGTTTTAAGTGCCCGCTTGAAGGAGCACAGATTGGGTGAGACACGGATGGAGCGAGGGAGTTCATTCCAGTGAAGGGGGGCAGTGCGGGAGATCAAATCAAAGGACATAATGTCTCTGTGAAATCGAGATAACAGTGTCTACAAGCTGAACTATACAATTTTGAAAGTACAATGGTTCCATTTCACATCATCTCCTACCAATCTATGTGTGGGTTATGTTGTGGAATCACAGCAGATCTCGCAAACTTCCAACTGTCATAAAACTTTATAAGTTATGAAATAAATTAAACACCTGAAATTCCTGAGAGTAAACGGTTCTTCAGGTGACATCCTAGAAGAATTAATACGTATAGGTTCCTCTGAGTTTCAGGCTACAGCTCTTTGAACTGTATTCATGTTGGACATAGAATTAATAATCCTCATTGCATGATTCTTTCTCTTAATCTCTGATTTACTTTAATATCTAGCTATATAGCATTTCAATGCTGCCTGGAGCTGGATATTGTAGACGGGAGTCCTTCATGGCCTAAAGAACTGGTTCTGAAGCACATAGTCATTTCGTTCAGAATTTGTTCAAAATTCAGCCATTATTCCACAATGTTCATCCATGGTCTTACAGCCAATACGTAAAGATCAGAGATTCATCTCAGTAGGGATAGTCCAAACAAAATATAGTCCTCTTTTGTGGGTCACCCTGTAAAAGAGAAATTACAATTCCTGTGCACTGTTCCTCTGCGCCAGAAGACTGTGGCTTGAAATGCAGTGAACAGTCCCTAAAAGTATTTTGGTCTCAGGACAATATTGCAGGCAAATTCAGCTTTTGTTCTGGACTTTTAGCAGGCACCAGTGAGATGTTGGCCTGATGACTAGCACTCTCTTGGGCAAAGATTCTGGTTGAGCTGTCTTGTAATATGTGAGACATGGCTTGAATCTTGAAAGCAAGAATGTGGGGCATCCTAGTTTCCCTGATATAACGAGGGACCTCAGTACACTAGAAACAGATACATAAAATGAAGAACAGATATTTCTGCTGTATACTGGATATATTATAGGGGAGAAATATAAAGCCTGGAAACCAAATATAAATAATAATAATTAATTTATTTGTTTGTGATTTATTGACTCAGGATTTAAGGTTTTAAGCCAGGATTTTGTGATTGTTTGGATGTATGGTGTAAGTAAATAAGTGAGAAGATAATAATATGAAACAGCTTGTGTTAATGAAACCTCCTGCAGCATAAACCACAAAGCATCATAGATTCACTAATGGATGCTTACATGCAAATGATGCTGGGTATGATGTGCAAAGTTTGCTATGCATTTTATACAGGGCAATTGAATGCAATTGGTGGAGGCATGAAAATATTGTGAGTAGCTAAAGACAAGCTGGAAGTCCCCGACTGAGCCTTATACTGGACAGAGATTTGTCCATGATGAAACTAGTGGACTTCCCCAAATTTTAGAGTTGGGTCTATATTGTATTGCTTCTTCTTGCAAGACTAAAAAAAAAATAAGATAAAATAAATTATATTTTATTAATTTTTTGACTAGCGAGAGTTTCTGTGTACCTGTGTGTGAGTGCCTCAGTGACTCTGTCAGGAGCCTTTACATAAAGCAATTTAACTAAGCAAGACAGGCATCTAGTCAGTACCTAGTCAGTGATATTGAAAAAGTGATTTAAAGGGTATTGTTGACTTCTACTGTTAAAGGAACTTGAGGTTGAAACTTGGAGAAATATGAATAATTTTGATAAGCTCATATAAGGTTGAGATAAGCAAAGTCCTGGCATTCAGATAAATGAACCAAAAAATGAGAATGAACTTAAGGAAAAGGAGTATATCACAGGAAGGCTGTTTGGAGAATCTTTCTTTAAAATACTCCCTCATCAGCTGATTTTGTTTTCAGACTGTACTGCTTGATGAATACATGAATCTTCCTCCATGTGGCCATTATGCATGTTACCGTTAAAAAATTACTTTCTGCTCAGGGGTTGCAATTTCTTGAATAGAATGTGTCTTCAGAGATAACCGGATGTGTTTCTTTCCCAAGGTACAGCAAGGCTAAGGATAACTTATAACTAGAGATGCTCACTGACCCCCGTGAATTGGCTTTGGTTTTGGATCTGGTTTAGCTTTGTGTTTTGGTTTTGGGTTTTTTTCTCGCAAAACTGCCCTTGTGTGTTTTGGTTTTGGATCTGTATTTTTTTTTAGAAAAAATATGCTAAAATCACATAATATTGCTCTTTTTTTGATCCTACATTATTATTAACCTCAATAACATTAATTTCAAGTCATTTGCAGTCAATTTTGGCCGCCTCACAAGTCACATTATTATTTTCATACACTTTCGGACAAATACTGCAGCGATCTGGCTGAATGGTAAGCGAAAGAGCAATGACTCAAACACACGGCAGTTTCTAGCACATCTAGGCAATGCCACTTCTCATCCCACCTAACTATTAGACTAAGGCTTAAGTGTATTAGGTGGGATGACAAACGTCATTGCCACTTTAAAAATAGTCAGACACAAGTTGTAATTGAAAAGGACTTAGTAACAACATGCCATTGTTACTGGAGATCGTGATTTCTTATCAGACTGCCGCCCACTTCATCTGTCATTCTTAAGGTCAGTCCTCTTTTCTTGTAAGTCGGCAAAGTCATTTTCGATCTGGTACCATTGTGGTAGTCACTGTCGGTGACACCACCACCTAAATTTCGTACCCCACCCCAAATATCAGCATTCAAGCCATGTGGGTATCTGTGTGATTAGTTATTGGGTTCTAGGTATATGGGATGCTCCGTGATCAGTAATTTGGTTTCTAGGGTGGTTAGTTCGGTGTCTGGTATATGGGATCTCTCTGACCCGAGGCATATAATATCTACATATCTTTCTCAATGGTTAGAAAATGTTGATCACTTTGTAAGATGACACAACATTTCTGGCATGTGGGTGGCTCTGGGATTAGTCATTGGGTTCTATGTATAAGATTAGCTCATTGATCAGAAACTATGGCATTGGTACGTGGGCAGCATGGTGGCTTAGTGGTTAGCACTTCTGCCTCACAGCGCTGGGGTCATGAGTTAGATTTCCAACCTTATCTGTATGGAGTTTGTATGTTCTCACATGTTTGCATGGGTGCACTCCGGTTTCCTCCAACATTCCAAAAACATACCATAGGTTAATTGGCTGCTATTAAATTGACCTTAGTCTCTCTCTCTCTGTGCAGCGCTGCGGAATTAATGTCGCTATATAAATAATTGGTGCTGATGATGATGATGATGTTTTATAACGGCTGAAAAACTGCTACATGAGACTTGGAGTCCCGATTTTTTACATTGTTAGATTGCAAAATGCTAAATGTATCAAGGTGTGAGCAAGTGGTTGTGAGAGGCAGGATAGCTGAAACTGAATGCATGAAGTTTAAGCTCTCTTGCCTCTCCATGGTAGAAAATTAAATAAAGTCATAAACCCTCCCTCATCTTTGCAACTGCCTTGGCTGCTCACCATCATGTGAGGTCCTCTAGGACCTAATTCTCATTGGACCCAGTCTCTCAAGGATGAGCGATCACTCTTGATTCGGTTGGCGTATCAAGCATTAACGCATTTCGCATTGGGAGCCCCTCAGAATCAGTCTGTGTCATCTATGAGGTTTTTGTTTTTTTTATCCATATAGATACACTCAACAGAAGAATAATGCCAGTGCACTACTGATTAATTAGTTGCAAAATGAAGTCAGTTATGTAAGATGGCAATATTATCTATTTACTTAATTATTAAGTTGGGGACACTGTCAGTTCTTAAATTGGTCAATGGGTGAACTTTCATTTATTTATTTACCTGTATTTACTACTCTATATACTACTGTACCTGTATTTACTATTTCCCTGGTACACACCAGCCAGGGGTACCATGAGAGGCCCTGTCCTACTTAGCATTGAGCTGGTCAATTCTGGGTGCGTATGTTCAGTCCACCTATTGCGAAATGTAGGGTAGAACCGGATCAATTTCTAACAATCAGTGTTCACTAAACTGCTTTTAATTTAGCTGTTTTTAAGCCACAAAACATCACCAAAGGTTTGAGTTTTTAACCCTCCAAACTCCAGACATTATTCTAAATAATTATTTTTAAACTCTTCTCAACAACAATTTCGAACCAAGCAGTGTCTAGGTTAATTACACAGAAGAGATTTAGACATAGTATAATGTGCACCATGCTGTAAATTATTAGAGGTCAATAAGGGAATATGTTACAATATAACACCCCAAACCTGTGGGCCACAGGATGCAGAAAATGTTACTTCTAATATCAGTAACTATCTGAAGTACCCAGCATTGCCCAGCTTTAAATCTTCAAGTTATTAAGTTATCAATGAGTTGAATGTATCTGCAACATTTTAAAAATAATTAGCAGCTTTGCAGCTTTTCCAACACACACATGAGGTTGCTGCCCAGTGTCAATTTAATTTATTATATTAAATGTCTGTCACTCACCAGACTGTGAGTGCTTCTTCCCGTGTGTTTAGGAACCGTGGCCGTCCACCATCCTGAGGGTCTGCGCATGCGCAGCCCTTTCAAACCTTCAGTACCTGTTCCTTTTAGTTAATTGGCTGATCAGGCAACACTCCCTATTTAAAGCACCTGCTGTCTATCCTCGTGGCCTGATCTTGGAGTCTCATTCCCCATGAGCCTCTGAAGGTGTTCCTGTGTTTCCTCGTGTATTCAGCTCTGCTGATTCCTGTGGTTTCCAGACCACTTCCACTCTCCTGTGGTTTCCAGACCACTTCAACTCTCCTGTGGTTTCCAGACTACTTCAACTCCCCTGTGTTTCATTGTGACTGTATTAGCTGATTCCTATCCGCTGCCTCCGTGCACTACAGTTATCAACTCACTTCAACTCTCCTGTGTTTCATCGTGACTGTATTAGCTGCTTCCTATCCGCTGCCTCCGTGCACTACAGTTATCAATTCACTTCAACTCTCCTGTGTTTCATCGTGACTGCACCAGCTGATTCCTATCCGCTGCCTCCGTGCACTACAGTTATCAACTCACTTCAAACTCTCCTGTGTTTCATCGTGACTGCATTAGCTGATTCCTATCCGCTGCCTCTGTGCACTACAGTTATCAGCTCACTTCAACTCTCCTGTGTTTCATCGAGACTGCACCAGCTGATTCCTATCCGCTGCCTCCGTGCACAACAGTTCCAGCTCATCTCAACTCTCGCGTGTTTCATCGTGACTGCACCTGCTGATTCCTATCCGCTGCCTCCATGCACTACAGTTATCAACTCACTTCAAACTCTCCTGTGTTTCATCGTGACTGTATTAGCTGCTTCCTATCCGCTGCCTCCGTGCACTACAGTTATCAATTCACTTCAACTCTCCTGTGTTTCATCGTGACTGCACCAGCTGATTCCTATCCGCTGCCTCCGTGCACTACAGTTATCAACTCACTTCAAACTCTCCTGTGTTTCATCGTGACTGCATTAGCTGATTCCTATCCGCTGCCTCTGTGCACTACAGTTATCAGCTCACTTCAACTCTCCTGTGTTTCATCGAGACTGCACCAGCTGATTCCTATCCGCTGCCTCCGTGCACAACAGTTCCAGCTCATCTCAACTCTCGCGTGTTTCATCGTGACTGCACCTGCTGATTATTATCTGCTACCTCCGTGTACCTGCAGTGTCCTGCTTGCCGCTACCCTTCAGTTCTACTCGTGTCTGCAGCCAGCTGATCCGCTCTCCGTGCTTCTACAGTGTTCCTGCCTGTATCAACTCGCCTGTCTGCATTGGATCAACGCTCCGCTGCTGTCCTCTGCTTGGATATCGCTTCTACTCTTCAGTGATCTCCCGGTGACCAGTCCTATATACTACGGCTTCCTGAGTATTTTTCCATCGTTGCTGGTCTACCTACCTGTGCGCTACACCTACTTGGATACCGCTTCCATTTTCCTGGGACTTCGCATCCTGCCGGCCTCCTGCCGCTCAGGTATCTCTGCACTCCCTTCTGACAGCCTGCTCTTCTGAACCAGGGTATGCATACTTATCATTGACTGTGCTCGTGTACTGCATACCTTGCTGGACTGAGTTGTTCTTCTTTGAAGTTGCCTATCCAATGAGACTAGTGCCATCATTTGACTGTGTTACCTTTTAGTCTGGATAGTTCCTGAGACTTTGTATATTTGTGCAGTGCTGCTCTGTTATTTCTACTTTGTGCAAATCATCGTGGGATCAAGTTCAGTGTGCCCGTGTATACTCTGCATTACATTTATCTCCCCGTGCTCCTCCTCACTTATATATTTTAGTGTTACAACTTGCTAGTGGCAGACCACTGATTCCTGTTTCAGTATCCTTCCATATAGCAGTGGTACCACTTGCTAACGCAGACCACTGACTTCCCGGATACCTTCACCTGGATTCCGTTCCCTTACCTAGACAGCGGTACAACTTGCTAAACGCAGACCGCTGACTTCCATCACCTCCTCGTTGCTTCTGGACATTCCTCCTCACTATAGCAGTGGTACAACTTGCTACCGCAGACCACTGACTACCCTCACGTTTCCTTTGTCCATTCAGTTCCTCGTGTACTACTACCTATATATTACCAGTGCTGCTAGTCATAGACTTTCCACGAGCATTCTCTACCATCTGCTGTCTCCTGTTCCGTGATCACCCCGCTAACAGAGTACCATATTACCATCTATACTGCTCTGGTAAGTCTATCATCTGGTGATCCTTGGGTAAAGACTCCTAGTGCCCGTGACAATGTCATTCAAATCCATCCAGTGAAAGACCCAAAACAGGCTCCCCAGAAAAAAGTTCTGGCCAGCGTACACCAACAAGAAATCTGACTGGGACTTCAATCCCCTAGTATGTCATCTGGGATCCAATGTTATCAGTCTGTGAAGTTCTCATCCAAATCCATACAGTGGAAGGGTCAGAACAGTCTCCTGGGGTCAAAGTTCTGGCCAGCAAACACAAACGGGAGGTCCGACCGTAACCCTAACCCCTCAAAAACCTGGCCAGGATCCAACTGGACCACCTTGTGTTGGTTTAATCCAAATCGGTGTAGGGGTGTCAGAATGCATAACCGGACAGGCAAACAAATCATCCAAATACGTCCAGTGGAAGGATGAGAACAGGCTCCATGGGTCAAAGTGCAGCACAGTGTACAGCAAAGTGAGGTCCAACCATGACTGCAAAACCCATACAACCTGTCCAGGATCCAACTGGACAAACTCCCGTTGGTTTCATCCCAATCAGTGCTGAGATGTTGAAGATATTCGCCTACAAACAAACAAACTTCTTCTTTTATATAGATATATAGAAGATATTATCCAAATCCATCTAGTGGAAGACCCAGAACGGGCTCCCCGGGTCCAAAAACTGGAAAGCGTTCACCAATGGGAGGTCTGCCCCAGACCTCAGCCTCCTAGTATGTCTTCTGGGGTCCATCCAGTGGAAGGCCCAGAACAGGCTTCCCAGGTGAAAGTTCTGGCCGCGTACACCAACAGTAGGTCTGACCGGGACCTTAACCCCCCAACAGCTTGTCCAGCATCCAACTGGACCACCTAGCATTAGTTTCATCTGAATCAGTGCAGGTGTGTCCGAATGCACATCCTGATACATAAACAAACCAAATCTATGCAGTGAAAGGCCCAGAACAGACTCCTTGCATCAAAGTTCTAGCCAGCATACAGCAACGTGAGGTCCGACGCAGACCTCAACCCCCTGGTATGTCTTCTGGGATCTAATGTTACCAATCTGTGAAGTTTTCCTTCAAATCTATCCAGTGGATGGCTTGCAGGCTTCCTGGGTCAAAGTTCTGCCCAGTGTATACCAACGGGCTGTACAATTAGGACCCTATCCCCTCTAAAACCTGATCAGGATCCAACTGGACCACCTTGCATTGGTTTCATCCCAATCGGTGCAGGAGTATGGATGATATTTAATAATAAACAAACAAAAAAACAAACGTCTTCTTTAAAAATGTATAGATGTATTAAGTTATTCCTTATAATACTCAGATTTTCCTAATGAACAATAATCTCACTGCTTACACAAATATGATTTATAGAAGTTTATACATATGTAAAAAAAAAATTGTGTGTGTAATAATTTAAAAACAGGACCACCATCAGTGGTCTCAAGCTATACGTAGCCACCGTTTCTAATTTCTTAACAAAAAATAATCCAGAAGTCCACTTATATATAATCACATATTGTCAAGCAAAAACGTCTACATTATATTATACTTATAAACCCTACACATAGCACAAACTGCTCTGGTTACTATGTTAAAGATGCACCTGCTTTTTTATCGTCAATTTATTTTGTTAGTTAAAATTGTTTGACAATAAAACTTCTTAAACAAGCTATTTTTTTTCTGTCTCTTTCTTAGCTCTCCATTTTCCAACTACTGCAGATACATGGTATCACCACCAGTGGTCTTTCCGGTTCATTATTCATCTCATTATTACAGGAGCGGTCTTCATTTCTGCTCTTTCACTGACCGTATACTGGTGTCACACCAAACAAGGTCAGTACATACTGTTTCTTTTTGCCTGAAAAATGTGGCCTTAGATTGAACTACAATTCAGAAGTATATCTAAGAGGCCAATTCAATTCCTCACAATGTCTTGTTGGAGCCTCACACATAGAGGTGCAGGCAAAAATCAGTGATGCAATGATCTAGGCCTACCTAGGTTCCATAGCATATGGTTATGGACCTCTATAATGTAATGTCTGATAGTGTTCTCAGTAGGTTGGTAGCAATAAGCAGGCTGCTTGTGGTGTTCACCTTTCTCAGCCATCTTTCCTATCGAACTTATATATTCACCAATATTTAGTTGCTCTGAGGTCTTGAGCACAAAACTATAGCTGCAGGACAAGGTGGTGAATGTGTTCAGACAAGTTCAATCCATTCAGTCATGGTTGTAAAATAACATCAGGTGAAAACAGAATCAGGAGCAGGCAGTGGTCAACAACAGATGGCAAATGTTTAGCAGTCCAAAGAAGGCAAGGGTCAACAACCAATATCACTCAGCACCATGCACACCCAGGTCAAGTATAATAAGTCTACTGCAGAAGTTATGCCAGGCTAGGACTTCCAGGTGCACCCTTTTATATACAACTATGTCTGCACATGGCTACAGATTGGACATTTGAGAGAGTGCAGAAAACATTTTTGCTCTCTCCACTCACTAGGTTGCAATAGCTTGAGAATGTGTCTTTAGAGATAATGGAGAGGTTTTATCTGCCGAGGCATATCAAAGACTAATGATGTATTTTAACAATCTCTTTTTTTAAATTAATTATGTTTCATTTACATGTTACAAACGTTGAAATATGGGCTCATTTAGGGCAGGATCATTGTCATTAATTCATTTTATATACATGGGATGAAGTGGGGCATGGGATAATGCAGAATTAATGCAGAAACAGTTGGGTGGGAAAGTTAAAAGACTGCAGGAAAAGTGGCCTTGGGGCATAGAACGTGTGTTTCCCACAATTCCTAGTTGCAAGTTGTGTTTCCTAGATTTATGTGTCACATGTTTTGTGGTTTACTTTAAGCTTGTAAGCTATTAATATATTTTATTGTTTTAATCACTACAGAGAAAGAAATCCATGGACATCAGAAAGAAGATACGTGTGAGAGTGTTTGAGTTTACCAGACTAACAGACATTGAAAAACCTGTCCATTCATCTTCATATGTTTTTTATTTGTTTTAATCTGTGCCCTTTGATGGAAATATTGACATTATGTCTATTGTTCATATGACCTCAAACCTCCACTCTCCAATATTACCTTTCCTGCTCACTGATAACACCTACAAAGCTTTTTAACCTTTTGTCCCTTATAAAGCCATCTTATTCAATGGTTGTGCTCTTCAGTTCTTTTTCTTAGCTGCCCTAGCAGTCAATAAGGGTCTCCTGCTCTTGAGAATGCCGCATGACCGATATTTTGCTAATTGACATCTTATTACTCTCAATAATGACAATGGGCCTGATTCATTAGCGATCAGATCTGCCGTTTTTTGCGTATCTTATGAAAATCTTCTCTGCGCATGACCAGAAAAGGGAGATACGAAGGAAATTCTAAGAATTTCTTAAGTTAAGATGAAAATCCATCGTAAATGCACTTAAGAAGTTTTCTGACCACTTAAGAAAGAAGTTAAGAAGAGTAGGTGTTATTTGTACTGACTTAAGAAGAGTAGTCGCTACCTCTGGATCCCTCGGATAGTTAAGAAAAAATCCAGTGAGTTTTATCTTAACTCCTTGCTAAAACTTAAGGAAGCTCAGGGTCATGTTTAAATCCAAAGCAGCTTAAGCAGCAGCAATGAGTGACAGACAGCAATAAACTGTTCTAAAAGCATTGTTTGTTTAAAACACTCACAACTAAATATGCACAACATACATCTTAATACACTTCACCATTAATTTAGATTTATATCAAACATTAAACATTGTGTTAATTTTTTAACAAGCAACCTCTTTTTAATTTCAACCACCATTGTAATAAATCGCATTGTAAAGTGGCTGATGTGTCAATAGTCAGTTGCGGATATTTGTTAAAGACAGCTAACAATACGCTATTAATAATATAAAAGCATAACAGCGTACTTTTAGAAAATTGAACGGTTAATGTGTGCAAATTTAAACCAAGCATACGCCTACATAAGGGACACATAGTAAATCCACCCAAACATTGGGAGGATATATAAACTCCAGAGACATAAGGACATTCGTGAGGATTTGAACTCAGGTTTCCACTGTTGAAAGGTGGATTGTCTAACCACTATGCCAACGTGCAAGTGGAAACAATATGTACATGAAATAGACTAGAAGGAAAAGCTGAGCATCAACTTCTCTCATAACAAGCTTTTATCCTTTTCTATTTTTTATTCATGTCAATGATTATGCTTTGAAATATTTTTGTATATAGAAATTCAGTCATGTGTAATAATAATTATAATAATAATAAAAATAATTGGACTTCAAATTGATTGTCTTTTTTTTATTTTTGGGCACTTAGGTTTTTTAGCTTTCATCTGTGGATATTTCCTATGTGTTTGCAATCAAGTTATTTTGAACAGCTGCTTCTCTGTGTTGTAGCTGCACACAATTTTCAACATGCCATTTAGCCATTACACAAAATGTAGCTGGAATCAAACTCATAAACCCACTGATGAAAAGTGGATGGTCTAACTACTACACCAACGTGCAGGTGGAAACAGTATGTGCATGAAACAGACTAGAAGGAAAAGCTGAGAATCAATGTCTCTCATAACAAACAGTTGTACTTTATTCATTTTAATTAATGTAACATTCAATCAATTATATTATTATTATTATTATCAATTCTACAATGAAATATTGGAGCCCTCAATCCTTGGTACATGCACAATTTAAATTTTTGGATAGGGAAATTCCCAACACAACAAATGCATTTCTGCCAACATGAAGGTTTAAGGATAAACAATAAATAATTACACACACACATTATCTTGTTCTCCATCACAAAAAATGTGTCATAGGAATTTTATAAATGTAAATAAACATGGATGCGTATGTAACGGCTAACAGTTCACAATCATAAATATGCACGACAGCAAATGGTGAAGCATATACTAGCATACTCTTCTATAGGTGGCACATTGGAGTACATCCACAGAAACATGGGGATATACAAAGTCAGCACAGATACAGGCATGATTCTGGTTTTGAACTCATGACCCTGCAGTTGCCAGAACATTTCTCTAACTGGTAAGGCATACTTCAGATTGAAACAAACATACAACTCAACACATGCATTACTGCCAACATGAAGGTTGAAGGATAAACAATAAAGAATTACACACACATTCTCTTGTTCTCCATCACGAAAATTGTGTCCTAGGAATTTTAAAAATGTCAATAAACATGGATATGGATGTAAAGGCTAATAGTACGCAATCTGAAATATGTCCATATACTTGCGTACTGTTCTTTCAGTGACGCATATGGGGAATTGCAAAGTCTGTACAGGTACGTTCTTCATTTAGGATGCAAACCTAGTACCCTACTGATGCCAGATGGAATAGCTAACCACAACACTAACGTCCGGACTAAAGAGTACATATGTTATATAGACCACACTGAAACAATGTGTCAGACGCCGCACAGGGACGGACGCCTGCTTCTGCTGCTGAGCGGCCGGTTGCTAGGCAACGGGGCGCACTCCCGGGTCGGCGATCGTGTTCCGTCTTCTCAGTAATTCCAGCGGTGGTGTTCAGCGTCACCACCGCCGATGATTGGTTAGCAGCCCCTATATTAAGTTCTCTTTGGCACTTGAATAGTGCCAGAGTATTAGGTCTCATCCTAGCTCCAGCGTTCCTGTGTACTTTTCTCCAGTGTTTCCTGTGTATTACCCGGCTTGTTACTGACTACTCCTGTTCTGTGCTGCTTGTGAATTTGACCTCGGCTTGATTGACTACTCCCTCCTGCGCTTCTGACCCCGACCCGGCTACCCTGACTACGGCTTTGGATTTCCCCTGTGGCATCTCCTGAATTCTCGGTTTGGACCCGGCTTGCCTGACACCGTTTTCATCTATCGCTTCACTGGTTACTCCCTCTGAGGACCGCGACCTGCGTGTCTCCCGCAGCTAAGACCATACTCCCTTGCGGGGGTCCCTGGTGAAGACCTGGGACATGTTAGACTCCGCGCCTCTTTGGTGAGTAGTGCAAAAACCAGTAAGCAAATACCCTGAGTCTGTGACAGTATACTCTGGCCATGACGTCAGATGGAAAAGGGGAACCTACAACTCGGGATCTCATTATCCACCTGGGTCGCCGAGTGGAACAGCAGGAGGCAGACCAGGCTCGTTTACTCCAGTGTGTTCAGGGAATTATATCTCGCCTGGACTCCCTACGGGCGGACCAAACTCCTCCTATTGAACCCTCCGAGGCTCCTTCTCGCTCTGCGGTTGCTCCTGTGGCTCCCTCTTCTCCCCTAGCTGCTACTCCAGGACTTAGAATACCGTCTCCAGATAAGTTTGACGGAGATCCAAAAAGATGCAGAGGGTTCCTTAACCAGTGTGCCATTCACTTCGAGTGCAACTCTTCAGCATTCTCCTCTAAACGTACCAAGGTAGCCTCCATAATATCTCTGCTTAGTGGGCAAGCCTTGGCCTGGGCCTCCCCGTTATGGGAGCACAATGACCCTTTACTGGAGGATTCCGCGGCTGTTATTGACATGTTCCGGAAGGTGTTCGATGAACCAGGGTGAGTCTCATCTGCCGCCTCTAGCCTCTTAACCCTTCGACAAGGTTCTATGTCTGTCGGTCAGTATGCCGTACAATTTCGTACCCTCTCCTCTGAGCTTCAATGGAATAATGAGGCCCTCATTGCTTCCTTCTGGCAGGGTCTTACTGACCGAATCAAGGACGAGCTGGTTACCAGAGAACTCCCCTCGGAGTTAGACTCCCTTATCTCACTATGTATTAGGATTGATCTCCGCTTCAGAGAGAGAACTTCAGAAAGATCCTCTACAAGACGGACTCCCCGTCTGGCTCCCCAATTTCAAAATCCCATATCTTCCACAGAAGAACCTATGCAGCTTGGCCGCTCCAGGTTGACATCAGAAGAACGTGAGAGACGGTTCAAGCAGAGATTATGTTTATATTGTGGGGAGTCTGGTCATGTTTTAAGTCTCTGTCCTAAGAGACCGGGAAACGCCTCCTCCTAGACGGTAAGAGGGAGGCTGCCTTAGGTGTTGCCGTTTCCACTCCCTATTCCACCTCCAATCCCGAGTTCCTCATGCCTGTTCAGTTTATGACCATCAAAGGACCCCATCTAACCTCTGCCTTCGTGGATTCTGGTGCCACAGGAAATTTTATCTCGGCCTCTCTTGCTTCACAGCTCCAATTAACCATCCAAGATCTTCCCCAACCGCTTACCCTCCCTGCCGTGGATGGTAACCGTGTCATCTCCAGTATCACGAGTGCGGTTCAACTGTTGGTAGGAGCGTTACATCAAGAGTTGATCCAATTCCTAGTGTTGCCACAGTCAGTTAATCCGCTAATATTGGGCCTTCCTTGGCTCCGGACCCACTCTCCTCAATTTGACTGGGTTCGTGCCGAAGTTATTTCCTGGGGTCCGCAGTGTCGTAACCAGTGTATCTCCTCACTACGTTTTCAAGTTTGTCATACTCAGACCAATTCGGAGACTTGCACATTACCCTCAGTCTATCAAGCCTTCAAGGACGTCTTCTCCAAGCAAAGATCAGAGATTCTTCCACCCGATCGCCCGTGGGGCTGCCCGATTGATTTAATTCCGCGAAAACAGATTCCTCGTGGCAGGACTTATCTCCTGTCTTTATCGGAGACTCGGGCAATGTCACAATACATATCCGAGGGTTCATTAGAAAATCATCTTCTCCGGCCGGAGCAGGATTCTTTTTCGTTAAAAAGAAAGACGGATCCTTACGTCCATGCATTGATTATCGGCAACTAAACAAAATTACTATAAAGAACCGTTATCCATTGCCCCTTATTATGGACCTTTTTGACAAAATCAGTGGAGCCCGGATCTTTACCAAACTAGATCTCCGAGGGGCATATAATTTAGTGCGGATCCGTCAAGAAGACGAGTGGAAGACAGCGTTTAACACGCGGGACGGACATTTTGAATACCTTGTTATGCCTTTTGGGCTTAGTAACGCCCCCTCTGTCTTCTAATCCTTTGTTAATGAGATCTTCCAAGACTTTCTATATCACTTTGTCGTTGTCTACCTGGACGACATCCTGATTTTTTTTCCCGAGATGTTATCTCCCATCGACATCACGTTAAGGAAGTCTTACTTCGACTACGAGCCAACCAACTCTTCTGCAAATTAGAGAAGTGTATCTTTGAAGTTGAACAACTCTCTTTTCTTGGGTACATTGTTTCAGGATCAGGATTAAGCATGGATCCACAAAAGGTATCTGCCATTACCAGCTGGCCTCTTCCCCAAGGCACCAAGGCCATTCAAAGATTTATTGGGTTCGCCAACTATTACAGGCAGTTTGTTAAGGGGTTCTCTTCCATTATTGCGCCAATAACCGCGCTAACACGAAAATCAGCCAATCCCAGAAATTGGCCTTTCGGACGCCCTGAAGGCATTTAATCTCCTGAAACAAGCCTTTTCATCTGCTCCAGCCCTTTCTCAACCGGATCAATCCGAACCCTTTTTTCTGGAGGTTGACGCTTCCGCTATAGGTATTGGGGCAGTACTCTTCCAAAAATCTAAATGTGGTTCTCATCTCCCCTGCAGGTTCTTTTCTAAAAAATTCTTATCTCACAAGAAGAATTATGGCATTGGTGACAAAGAGTTACTCGCAATCAAAGCTGCCCTGGAGGAGTGGCGACATCTATTAGAAGGCTCACGTCATCCAGTAACAGTTCTTACTAATCATAAGAACCTGCTCTATATCAGTGAGGCTTGGTGCCTCAATCCACGTCAAGCTCGATGGGAATCGTCCTTCGCACGCTTTAATATCACCTGACTTACCATCCAGGATCCAAGAACATCCGAGCAGACGCTCTGTCTCGATCTGTTGACAATACTGACCTCTGTACTCCCCTGGAGCCTCTACCCATTCTAACCCTTACCAGGGTTATCGCCCTTACCAAAACCTCTGCCAAGACACCCCCTAGGGGTTGTTCCTTCTAGGAGCCTAATTTACAAATCAAAGCTCTCCGCTGGGCACATTCCTCCAAATTGGCAGGACACGCCGGGGTAAAGAAAACTTACGAATTTCTTTGTCGAAGATTTTGGTGGCCGGCTCTGCATTCGGATGTACAAAGTTTTGTGGCCTCCTGTGATACATGTGCTCGTTGTAAGAACTCCAGGTTGGCCCCTTCAGGGCTCCTTCAACCACTTCCCACTCCAGATTTTCCTTGGCAAAGCATATCCATGGATTTTATCACTGACCTTCCCTCCAGCAATGGATGCACCACTATTTGGGTCGTTGTGGACAGATTCTCTAAAATGGCCCACTTTGTACCATTGCCCGCTCTACCATCCGCTTCTCAGTTGGCTCTTATCTTTATTAAGGAAATATTCAGACTCCATGGATGCCCTCGTGAAATCATTTCAGACCGTGGAGTGCATTTTGTTTCCAAATTCTGGAGGGCTTTTTGTAAAATACTTGGTTCCGACCTCAAGTACTCATCCGGCTACCATCCACAAACCAATGGCCAAACGGAGCGGGTTAACCAAGACCTTGAAGTCATCTTACGATGTTTTTCTTCAGACAACCAAACAGAATGGGCTAATCTCCTACCTTGGGCAGAGTTTTCCCACAACGTTCATCATTACGAGTCTACCGGTGCCTCTCCATTTTTTATCGTTTATGGATCCCTACCCACCCTCCCAGATTTCTCCAGTCAAGGTTCCTCGCCAGTTCCTGCGGTGGAGGATTTCATGCGGAACTTTTCCCAGATTTGGTCAAATACTAAAACTAAACTCCAAGAGACTTCTCAACACTACAAGCAAGCTACAGATCGTCATCGGAGACTTGTTCCTCTATTACAGGTTCACGATAAAGTATGGTTGTCCACACGCAACCTCAAGTTGAGGGTGCCTTCTCAAAAATTGGCTCCTCGTTATATCTGGCCTTTCTCCATAACTCATGTGACCAATGCAGTAACCTATAGACTCCGGTTACCTTCTTCCCTGAAGATCCCCAATGTTTTTCATGTCTCTCTTCTTAAACCACTCATACTCAATAAGTTCCATCAATTACCTCATCGTCCAGCTCCTATACGGACTACCAATGGTGAAGAATTTGAAGTAAGTCGCATCCTGGATTCTCGTGTCCTCCATGGACGGCGCCAGTTCTTAGTACATTGGAGGGGTTTTGGGCCAGAAGAGAGATCCTGGGTGCCAGAAGAAGATCTTCATGCCCCGCGGCTATTAAAACAGTTCCTTAAGCAAAGATCTATCCAACAAAGTAGGGGAGGATGTACTGTCAGACGCCGTCCCTGTGCTATGTCCGCCGCACAGGGACGGACGCCTGCTTCTGCTGCTGAGCAGACGGTTTCTAGGCAACTGGGCGCACTTCCGGGTCGGCGGTCGCGTTCCGTTGCTAGGCAACGGAACGCTTCTTAGTAATTCCGGCGGTGGTGTTCAGCGTCACCACCGCCTATGATTGGTTAGCAGCCCCTATATTAAGTTCTCTCTGGCACTTGAATAGTGCCAGAGTATTAGGTCTCATCCTAGCTCCAGCGTTCCTGTGTACTTTTCTCCAGTGTTTCCAGTGTATTACCCGGCTTGTTACTGACTACTCCTGTTCTGTGCTCCTTGTGAATTTGACCTCGGCTTGATTGACTACTCCCTCCTGCGCTTCTAACCACAACCCAGCTACCCTGACTACGGCTTTGGATTTCCCCTGTGGCATCTCCTGAATTCTCGGTTTGGGCCCGGCTTTCCTGACACCGTTTTCATCTATCGCTTCACTGGTTACTCCCTCTGAGGACCGCAGCTAAGACCATACTGCCTTGCCGGGGTTCCTGGTGAAGACCTGGGACATGTTAGACTCCGCGCCTCTTTGGTGAGTAGTGCAAAAACCAGTAAGCAAATACCCTGAGTCTGTGACACAATGGATCATGCAACATACCTGCAATTGAGAAACCTGATTTATTCCACAGAAGGAACACCTAAGTATATTAGCAAAAGATGTAATCAAACTAACCACATACACTAACATAATTTTTTGTAATTCAATGCAGAAATATGCATGGGGGATTTTTATGCCAAAACAGACACCTGCGCTCTCTAAATGCACCTGTGTCTGCCGTCATCTGAGCAGCATCAGTGCATGTACCTTCAGATACTTCTTTAATTATGCTTCCCTTTAAAACAGCTTTTGCTGCACTTGTTTTTTGTTGGGAGTTCAGTCGTTTTGGTGAGTAAAACAGACGACTAAGTGCTGCTTAGAGGTATTTGGAGCAGTATCTTTCACAAATCAAAGTATGTTTTATGAGCTAAAATAGCATTGCAATGTGTTTTATTGTTTAATAAGCTAATGCTAATTTAACTGCTTTTGCTTTTTTAAATTGGATTTTGGATGGTAGGAGAAAAGTATTGAAAATTATTTAGGACTGACGACCTTCTTGCACTGTGTTTTGTCACTTTGACTAGGGACTGAATCTTGACAAAATTATTTATAGTTTGCTTTAATTTGTGGCCCCTTTTCTTGTCTCTATTTCTTACCTGCCCCCCCTCCCTACCAGATTCTCTGATACAACGTTCGGAAAATATTTTGGGTTTTCCAAAGGTGCCTTTTGTGTTTTGGTGTGTGATAAGTATCCAGTGCCACCCACTCTTATGTCTGTTGTGTTTCGCTTTCTGTCTCTTTATGGTGAGGTGGTCTCTGATATGGTGTCTTTGCTCTTGCACTATGGCTTGAATATTGATGCAAGTTTTTTTTTTTTTTATTTTTTTATTCCCACTTTTCTTGTCTCTCGTTCTTACCTGCGCCCCCTCCCTGTCACACATACAGGCGATCCTGGAGTTGGATGAGAATCTGGTTCTCAATGAGGCTGATCCTCTACAACGTCCAAACCAGCAACTGGTACAACATCGCCGTCCTAGGGAGAGTGTCTTCAGGCAATGTGTCAACTTCAGGCAGTATGTCATTGATACATATTTTTGAGGTAATTCTAATTTATCATGACTCTTTACTTTAAAGGTCAAATGTCAAATACACCAATACTATCTGATGCAAAAATGAGCAAACCAAAATGATATGCAAACTTACATTCGAAACAAGAAATGGCTTGCCAAACATACATGTGTTTTTGTCCTAATGAAATTGTATCCATTTTATATGATTGTAAAATCTATGCCAACCTATAAGCATACTTGAAAATGCTTTAGGATCTTTCCTTAAATTAGTGTAATTTTTTTGGACAAGCATTTGGCCTCCCTTCCATAATTTTTTTTGAAAAAAACTAATGCCTAATGTGCAAACATCAACGTCCTAAAGTGTCGAAATTAAGACTTAGCTTGCAAACGTCCTAACATGACCCATATGCTGTTTAAAGAATATCATTGATTAAATGGCATAATGGTTTTGTAAGACAATGGCAATTACCTTTCAGATATTATTGCCTAACATTGTTAGTAAAAATCTAGGATAACAGTGTTCACCAAGGAATCTAAAGTATATATTATACTTTGTTGGCATTAGACTGAAGAACATGCAACATTTTTACAACAAGTTATGTGTTACCTTTGTAACCACAGGCTGTTTCACCCACATGCCACACCATGTAGGTGCTGGCAGGGCGAAGAGGCCACAGTGGTTGCCTTTTGAGTTGCAGCAGGTGGCCATGGTGTTGTAGCCATTTGAAGAATGTAAGTATCTATAGTGTTCTGATAACAAACATGTAATATTATTTTTAAAGTGTGGGTGCTGCATACAATATTGCTGTTAAAAACCTTTGGAATTGTGATGTAGATTTGTGTGTCTGCCTAGGCAATGTTATCCAATCCACATTCTTAATAGCTCATGATTTTTTGCTACTTTCTCGACAAAGCCACCACAAACCACACTCCTAAACCAAGATATAGCTGAAACCCACAAGCCAATGTTCCGGAGAGTACTGTGATGAGCCTTACAAGACCCTTAGCTTGTTAGGTTACAGTGGCCACCTTCATGTGCACAAAGGCATAAACTAAGTACATGAAGTAAAGTTATATGTGAGCTAATATTGTTGTAGTAATTTTTTCTTTTCTCTCCAACAGCCAAAGATGACATGCATTCTAGAGCTCTGCACTTCATGTCTTATCACACGTTGAAGTATTTATCCAATACTACAACCCTGCCTATGTGTTTCTTCACTTGGCCCTGATTGTTTGCTCCTCATCCAAGGAACTTTATGTCAAAGACCACTGTCTTACTTTCCATGTTTTGTGCTGAAAATATGTAATACTGTCTGTTAATAATAAATCTGACCCTGCATTAGTGTCAGCAATCAGTCCCAAAGACGTATCTGCTGCTTACTACACTACTGTTCTTCCTCTTCTCATATACACCATTCACTCTATAGTCCTTTGGGGCCCATTTAGGTACATGTATACATGTACCATCTATTGTATACATCCTTGCTTAGTTTGACATTAGCCACATACAGCCCTTCCCCTTAACTCACACTCTATTTTGTGGGTTAGAACTTTATAATATTAGGCATATTTGTGTGGTTAGTATGTATTCACTCTTTTCTTGGTCCACGTGTTAGGAAGTTCAACATGGCATATGAGCTTAATCCTATATATTTTTCAATAACCTCTGTGAATGTGGTCAAGTAGGGTCCTTAAATGTTAGATTTGTTGCCCACCACACTTCCAGGGCTAGGACATGTTCAAACCACAATGCAAAATTTGGACTCCAGTCACAATCACCACTTTGCTCTGAATCGTTGCCAAAGACAAATGCAAAGCACAAAGTCCACACAATCAAGTCCAATGCCTTGGTGTCACATGCAAGTCTAGCATCTGTTGGAGTCCTTATCAACATTACCTTTAAATCCGGTTTTGACCAGCAGTCAAACAAGGACACTATCCATCCTTTTCAGATTTGACCTTCTTAACGTATTTTTAAACTGCTACACATCAACTATATTGTTTTTTGCTCACTTATGCAATGTTCCATTCCAGCCACACACATATACACACTTCTAAGCAGACTAAATTGTGGGTGAAGACACAGATTGTGATTTTGCACACACCTGTCATTTATGTAACTTGTTGTTGCCAGATAAAATCTGGGGGACACGAGACATTTGACTTTGGTTAAATCTTGTTATGTTCATCAATATGAAATCACAACAACCCTGCACTTTGTCACTTACACTTAGCTAATTAGTATTAGCCTGAATGACCCAGATGTTCATTGGCCATTATTGTGTGGGCCAATGTGTTTTGGCTGACGATGGTTAATGATGTATCCGGACAGAATATATAGTTTGAACGGGTTCATGATATCACATGACCAGGGTTTTTGAACAAGCAGTATTGGTCTAAACTCAAATGTTCATATAGGATCTGGGTGTCAGAAGTTAACATTGATTTTCAATAGCATTCACATTGCGAATGGTCCCGGAAAGAAACAAACATTAGACTTAAGCCAGAATCAGGCTGGGAATATCTGCAAGTAGGATCTGTAAGTGTGTACGTAATTAATGGGCTGGGCCACTTTTTTAAATAGCAAGACCAATGCCTGCTTTAATATGTGTCTAAATGTAATGTATCGCAAGTACTTGCAAAGTATTAGACATAATAGCACTATGAAGCAACAATTTCAGTCTCCTCACACAGCATAGTGGCCATCCTCCAGAACGACAAGCAAGCAGTAAGTAATGACCACTGGCACACAATCCGTAGGGAGATATCAAACCCCACCCCCAACATAGGGGTTTCCACCCAGGTGCATTTATAATTATCTCCATTCACTAAGCAGAGTTTTTTGTGCCTAAGTAGCTACTAGGCGAGGAATATGCCATGTCTGCACGGCCATCCTGTGACCTAGAGGCACTGTGTTCTACATTGTACAACTGTAAGAAATGTGCACTATTATATGTTTGAAGGAAACCTACAGGGAATATAAGCTCAATAGACACATTGTTTGTAATGACATATATAATCTTAAATTTTATTGTCCATTTTGTCTATATGCTAAATAATCTTTTGTAAGTGAAGGAGAAGTTATAACCACCAACCACTTGTAATTCAAAGTTTGCATTTAAGAATACACCTGTGTTTAATTATCTGCTAGATCCTATTGGATGTAAGGGTCTTGTTAAGGAAAGAGGTTTTTAGTATTCTTTACTCTCTGATGAAACCACATTTAAAGTGGAGAAACGCGTAAGGATTAATTAAGAACCTCTGTGACAAAAATTGAAGCACTTTTTTGTTTGATCACCCAGCTATAAGGATGCTGACTGCAAAAAGTAAGACTGTAATTTACATCTTTATTGCTCTTACGAGAGACCTCATACAAGCTGGCAGCTGAAAGAAATATCTCTAAGGACTGAGAGCCTTGAACAGCTGCAGTCAGAGCAGCTGTTGCTCACCGGCCAGGTAATCTGTTATACAAACTGGAAGCTAGAGAGATAAGATTGTGAAGAGTGCAAGTCTAGGAGTGCTGCATGTGGGAGCTGTAGCCCTCCATGAACACCACGAACCTTTACACTATCATCATCATCATCACCATTTAGTTATATAGCGCCACTGATTCCGCAGCGCTGTACAGAGAACTCATTCACATCAGTTCCTGCCCCATTGGAGCTTACAGTCTAAATTCCCTAATATACACACACACAGACAGAGAGAGAGAGACTAGGGTCAATTTTGATGGCAGCGAATTAACCTACTAGACGGTGGGAGGAACCTGGAGCACCCAGAGGAAACCCATGCAAACACAGGGAGAACATACAAACTCCATACAGATAAGGCAATGGTCGGGAATTGATCTCAAGATCCAGCGCTGTGAGGCAGAAGTACTAGCCACTAAGCCACAGTGCTGTCCACACTACAAAATCAGTCTCTTGTTTAAGCTGCAATATTGCCTTAATTCAATCTGTCAGCTGGATACATAATAAGAGGATTTGAGCATTTTTTGGGAACAGTGTTTGAAGGACCCTAATTACACAGTCTGCAATCAGTCAGTAGTGAGATTTATGCTGAAGTATATTCTTCAGAGGTATTTCAACTGAACATTCCCGGATCCTTTGTTAAACCAATAAGACTTTAATCTAGAGTGTGCACCTCCAGATCACTGCTCAATTGGAGTGAGATTTTTAACAGAAATAGTGCTGTTTTGCTATACAAGGTGGATTGTTATATGTAATTATAATGATGGTTCATCACGTTTCATAATAATTTAATAAAGTTGATTTTATTGCATTGTGGTTGGTTTATGTTTAGTACAGACAAGAAAATAAGCGCCCTCATTTCCTTTAAAGTTAAAATAATAATAATCTATATAATGTAAATCATAATAATATGCTATGTACCTAACAATGACAAATAAATAAATAATAATTAAAAATATAAACAGTACCCTCAAGGATATATTGTTTTAAAAAAAAAAACATTGCACATCTCAACACTAGGCAACTCAACCTTAATGATCTATCTGAATATGGACATTTCATTGAGTACTTTAAAGTTCGTAGCCTGTGTTGACCTCACTGCTTGATATCCGTGGTTCGACACATCCCTATGCTGCTTAGTTTTAACGTTGTGTAAACCACTTGGTACGTATTCAGAGATCTGTTGCTTGATGAATCGGTGATTACCTTTCTTGCGTTTATATACGTATAATAGTTACACAAGTAGCGCACAGTATATATGTCCGCTAATAAATCAGGCCCCTGGTCTTATACGCTCAAATTGTTTCTTCCATTTTTATGGATTAAATCTGCAGAGGGCAGGCGAAAAGCATAAGTGTGTTTGAGAAGCAACATAATGTGATCTCTGTCTTTATGATTACAATTTGAATCCACTTATATGCAGTCTGAGGATCAAAGGTCATAATAGAAGTAGCACAGTTGTTGTCAGAACTTATTTCTATTGCAATTCTGTATGTATCTAGTAAAATGAAAGTGTGAGGCGTTGGTTAATATTTTTATCAAAACATAGCTTGCAACCCAATGTCAGTGGTCTTCATTTTCAAAAGTCAATGAAGTAGAAATTTCCAGCTTTTGCTCAAAATGTGCTCCATATGAAATACAACTCAAGAAAGCTGCCAAAATAACAATAAATAGAAAATAGTGGAGATAAGTGATCCATTGATATGTGTCTTGGAATAGACATATTTTTCCTGTGGCAACAACCAAGACACATATTACATTGTTGTCCTTGTGGACAGTATGAGTAGTACAGCAGAGAAGTCATCATCATCATTTGTTTATATAGCGTCAACATATTCCATAGCGCTTTACAATTGGGGACAAACATAGTAAACTAATAAACACACTGGGTAAAACAGACCAAGAGGTGAGAAGGCCCTGCTCGCAAGCTTACAATCTATGGGACAATGGGAGTTTGACACATGAGGTTAAGTCTACATTTGCAATCGGCCCAGCCAGACTGCAAAGGTAAAAGTGACTCATAAGCTAAATGGTCCCGTCACACAACAATGTTGGTCAAGGGGTAGTTGTATAACGGGTGGTAATAGGGTAATGTAGTGGGGTTAAGAGGGTGGTTGAGGAATGTTATAAGCTTGTCTGAAGAGGTGGGCTTTCAGAGAACGCTTGAAAGCTTGTAGACTAGAGGAGAGTCTTATTGTGCAAGGGAGAGAATTCAATAGAGTGGGTGCAGCCCGAAAAAAGGATACAGGAATGGGAGGATGTAATGAGGGTGGATGAGAGACGCAGATCTTGTGCAGAACGAATTTGCCGGGTTAGATGATATTTTGAGACCAGTGAAGAGATGTATGTTGGTGCAGCTTTGTTGATGGCCTTGTAGTTAATGAATATAATACAAATCGTTATGCTGGCGGTGAACAGAGACATGGAAAATAGGTGAAATTTCTCCAAATACTCTGTACAGATTTTTGTATGGTAGAACTGCACCTGACAGCCCCAAATGTCTGTAAATATTAATCATACTCAAATTTGAAATATTGACATTATAATATCAGTTCCAAAATTCTGAGAATGTCTTCTGAAGGTTGACCATCACTTTTTCACTAATGAGTAAACATATAACAGGTTTAAGACTTGATTGAATATTAATGTTTGTATAAAAAGCAGAAAATCTGCAGATACTTATAGTAATGAATCATCCCAAGTAGGTAATTCATATGAAGGGCTGCTAATATGTTCAATGTTAGACAGAATTTCTGACACATGGTAGAGAGGCAGTAATAACAGTTGAGCAGGCAGATAACAGTGGCATCTTCTTTTATAATCATTTTATAAAAGAAGATAGATCTAGTTGGCTTTCACCCAGAAGTGAAGTGGAAGGAGCACAGACACAATATTTAAAATGTTAGACAGCATCTGTGACACATTGTAGAAAGGCAGTAATAAAAGTTCATTAGACGGAATAGCAGTGGCATCAATAGACATTTTATAAAAGAAGATAGACCAAGGTGGGCAAAGGACATAATATAAAATGGTGCAAAATGGATTTCTCATTGGGCCCCTCCACCGAACCATATGTTAAAAAGGGTATACATAGCTTAACAAACCAAGCACTTCAGCGCCAGGAATGACACTTTTATGACTGAAGTGCTTGATTTGTTTGGGCAAGCACAAAGGAAAACATTTGTTTTTTTGCTTGTTGAACTGTAGAATAGATAGGGATTTTAACGATTTACTAATTTGCATTAGGCTAACAGGTCATCTTCCTCAGTGATGACAATGTTATCACCCTCATCATTATGCTCATCATCATCGATGATGTCAAGATCAATGTAATTGACATAATCATCACTTATGTCAAGATCAATGTAATTGACATTTTAAAAAAAGAAGATACACCAAGTAGGTGAACGTTAGACAGCATGTATGAGACACTGGCGAGGGATAGCAGCGGCATCAATACACATTTTAGACAAGACAATAGACCAAGGTCATAATGTAAAATAGTGCATGATGGAATTGTCCTTGGGCCCTCCCACCCACCTATATGTTAAAAAGAACAGTATAGCAAACTACGCACATCAGCAACAGGGAATGCTGCTTTTTTGGCTGAAGTTCTTGATTTGTTTGGGCTCCCACAAAACAGATCATTTTGGTTGTTGGTTGAGCAACTGTAGAATAGATAGGGATTTTAACAATTTACTAATGGGTATTAGGTTTGTAGTGGTCATCTTCCTCATCACTGATGTCAATTTCATCATCACACAATATTAGCCCATCCCCAATGGAATCCAGAGTTATAGATTATGTTTGTAATTGCCAGCAAAAAGGTATTTCTCATACAATTTGGAGTTAATTTTGATGAACACTTATTTTTCAACATTTTTGGGAAGTAGCCTCCTACTATGGTCGCTCACAATGTTCCCGGCTGTGCTAAACACTCTTTCAGTGTACACACTGGAGAGTGGGCAGCTTAAAACACCATAGCTAATTTGTACAAGGGGTTCTAAATTGCCTTTCTTTCCTCCCAGAATTCAATGGGTCCGTATGAGATGCTAATTTGTACTTTATTATTAAAGTAATCCTCCACCATTCTACTAATACAAGGTGTATCAGATTGCGACATGGTAGATGTGTCAGTATACTTTGGCATTTCTTTTAAGCCTTATCAGATGTCATAATAATATTTCACATTGGTGTGCTGTGTTTACTCATTGGTAGTCTGACACTTAGAAAAGGTAAGTTTTTTTCTAGCAGTAGCAAATTTAGGAGAAGCTGATGCAGGGGACGTGTCATGTTCGACTTGAGCCAACAGCTTGCTCACAAGGAGCTTTTTGCAGCTGTGAAGTTTTGTGTCAGTTGGAAAGAAAAACATTACATATGACTTAAACCTAGGATCAAGCATGGTTGCCAAAATGTAGTGACCCAGTTTCAAGATGATGCAAATCATTAGTTTCTGGCAAAGCAAATAAAGAATTTGATCTACAAGGCCGACATACTTAGCAGAATCACTTACTTTCATCTCCTCCTTCAGCTTCTCCAGCTGCTTTTCCAGTAGTTTGAATAAGGGTATGACTTCGCTCAGGCTGGCAGTGTCTGATCTCACTTCATTTGGTACAAATTCTTATGGTTTCAGTGGCTTTCTGAAAGGATTCCCCAGTGTGCTGGAGTAAGGACACACATCCCCCCTCTTCCTATGATGTGTAGGTCTTGATAGCTTCTTTCTGTTCCACCAGTCACTGAAGCATATAAACTGTAGAATTCCAATGTTTACTATACCTTGCTGCAGATAGTGGCATGGTAGATGATATTTTTCATGCAGCTGCTGCAATGTTCTACATGCGGTCGCCGAATGTTGAAAACGCCCAGATATTTTACGGACCAATGACAGCATCTCCTGCACGCTTTTATTTTTCAAGAAATTCTGGACCACAAAGTTTATGTGTTGAAGTTCAACAAGTCATAATGCACACACAATGGTAGCTCCATTATTAAAACAATCCTGAGGAGAGTCTGAGCATGGTGAGACATTTTACTTTAACATTCCTGAGTCTTTCCATTAGCCTGTGAATGACCTTACATTGTGTACTACCACTACTATCCTGCAGGGATGAAGAGGAGGAAGATGATGCTACAGGTGCCGATGATGATGGCAATATCATCAACCCAGTGGGCTGTCATGGTCATGTAGTCTTTTGTTTGACCAGTCCTGTGTTTCCACATATCCATATAGTTAAGTGAAAAGTCAGTAAAATGCAGTTGCCTTTATTACAAGAACAAATTGCACTTCTCTCTTCTTTGCTAAAGCTTGAAGAGAAATCGATCTGTCTCGGGAAGTCTTGTACTTAGTGTCAGTGGTTAGTGAGGCTTCAGCTTTCTGAAGGTGATTAGGAAAAAAAACTTGAGAAACCAATTGAGACTCCAGACTAGAGATGGTCACTGACCCCCGTGTTTTGGTTTTGGATTCGGTTTTGGATCTGGATTACCGTAGTGTTTTGGTTTTGGTTTTGGTTTTGCAAAACCGCCATTGCGTGTTTTGGTTTTGGTTTTGGTTTTGTTTGGTTTTGTTTTGCTATTTTTTTGGAAAATCCATGTTTTTGGGCCTAAATTAACCCAATTTAGTGCTCCAACTGTTTTAGAGACAAGTAATCTAATTGTTGAGGTAATAAATCATCCAAAAAAACAGTTTAATTCTTCGTTGGTAGGCCTATTCTACACACAAAACAGATTGTCTTCCTCTCCATCTATGCATATTGGCAATGCAGCCATCTTCTTTGAATGTATATTACAACCTACACTTATAGTTAAATATGTAAAGAAATGGAAAAAGCCAGTTTGGTTTCTGTCTCTCAAGGCCCCCTCCACTTGTATAAAATACCAAAAAATTCAGCCATTATAGACTGTACAATATTAATTGACATGGAGAAAGACAGTTTGGTTTCTGTCTCTCTAGGCCCCCCTCCACTTGTATAAAATACCAAAAAATTCAGCCATTATAGACTGTACAATATTAATTGACATGGAGAAAGCCAGTTTGGTTTCTGTCTCTCTAGGCCCCCCTCCACTTGTATAAAATACCCAAAAATTCAGCCATTATAGACTGTACAATATTATGAAAAATGGACAAAGCCAGTTTAGGGTCACTCTGTCTATGACGCCCTACCCTTAAGGATAAATTGCCCTAACAGCAGCCTTTCAAGATGGTATGTGATATGGAAATGCCACAAGTCCCTTTCCTCTTTGGGGGTAGATTGCACCCTACACTTACATAGAAAGTTTTAAAAAGATGTTATCGGCATCATCTTCAGCTTAATCCTCACCCTCATCAGTGTGTACGTCATCATCACAGACTATCAATTCATCGCCGCTTGAATCCACCATTAGAGAACAGTCAGTGCTTGGATGTCTTGGATGGTGAAGGCCTTCCTCGTGGAAGATGTAGTTCATTTTTATAAACATCATTTTCTCCACATTTTTGGGAAGTAACCTTCTACGGCGATCACTGACTAAGTTCCCTGCTGTGCTGAACACTCGTTCAGAGTACACACTGGAGGGTGGGCAGCTTAGGTATTGCAAAGCAAGTTTGTACATGGGTTTCCAAATGGCCTGCTTTTCTTCCCAGTAAGGAAAGGGACTGTCTGACATTTCCATATCAACTACCTCTTGAAAGTAATCCTCCACCATCCTTTGCATGTTTATACTCATTGGATGGAGTTATGGGCAAAGTGACACATTTTTTTGAAAAATCCTTCAAACCAGCCCAGATGTTAAATTGTTCTGGTCTGCCCCCTGTGTCTTCCCTGCTTCTTTTTTGGAAATTTAATTTTTTACGAGCAACAGCTTGAGAAAGTGAAGGAGGACACGTCGTCAAGCCGAGGCCCAGTTCAGCGGCCAACTTGCTGAGCACTAGCTCTTTGCAAAAGTTCACATCTCGCTCATTTACAAGTAAAGACTCAATGTAGGTTTTAAACCTTGGATCAAGCACAGTGGCCAAAACGTACTGATCCGAGTTCAAGATCTTAATAACTCGAGGATCATTGTGAAGCGAATTAAGTACTTGATCGACAAGGCCAACATACTTTGCTGAATTGCTTGCTTTCAGCTCCTCCTTCATTTTCTCAAGCTGCTTTTCCAATAGTCTAATTAAAGGAATGACTTGGCTCAAACTAGCAGAGTCTGCACTGACCTCACATGTCACAACTTCAAATGGTTTCAGCACCTAGCACAGCACTGAAAGGATTCCCCACTGTGCAAGAGTGAAATACATCCCCTCTCCTTTCCCAATGTCATGACTTGTGCAATATGCTTGGATGGCTTTGCGCTGTTCCTCCATCCTCTGAAGCATGTACAGGGTGGAATTCCACCGAGTTACCACCTCTTGCTTAAGTTGGTGGCAGGGCAAGTTAAACTGCTCTTGGAGCTGCTGTAATCTCCTACATGCTGTGGCTGAATGCCTGAAATGACCTGAAATTTTACGGGCCACCGAAAGCATCTCCTGCACCTCACGGTTATTTCGTAGGAAGCTCTGCACCACCAAGTTGATGGTGTGAGCAAAACAGGGAATATGTTGGAAATCACCCAGCTGTAATGCTCGCACTATATTGTTGGCGTTATCTAAAATGACATACCCTGGGGAGAGTCCGAGTGGTATAAGCCATGCATCAATCACATCTCTCAGTTTGCGTAACAAATTGTCAGCCGTATGCCTGTTAGTGAAGCCGGTGATACAAAGAGTGGCCTGCCTGTGACAAATGTTACGTAGTGGTGTACATGCTGCTGCTGTTCCTGCTGGTGAAGGTGAATGACCAACCCAGTGGGCTGTCACAGTCATATAGTCTTTGGTTTGGCCACTTCCACTTGTCCACATATGTGTGGTTAAGTGGACAGTGGGCAGAATGGCATTTTTCAGCGCAATCTCTACATTTTTACACACTTTTTGGTATAGTTGTGGAATAGCTTTACGGGAGAAATGGTGTCGCGATGGAATTCTGTAACGCGGACACAAAACCTCAATTAACTGTGAAAAACCAGCTGCGTTTATTGTGGAGATTGGACGCAGATCTAACACTAACATTGCAGCCATGGCGTCTGTGATTCGCTTGGCGACTGGGTGACTGCTGTCATATTTGCTTCCCCTCGCAAATGATTGTTTCACAGTTAATTGCTGAAATGTAGGACTGCTCATTTTATTAACCTGCCTCTGGGATGACGATTCACCCCCAGCAGCAGCAACAGCAGCAGCAGGACTAACGCTTTCTTCAGAGGAATCAATAATAGTGCCGGAGTCATCCAGCCTTAAGTGGGATGCCGGGCTAACTCCGAGCGCTACTGAGGATATTGATGAGGATGGTGTGGTGGGTGTATTTTGTAGCCATCGGTATGTCGGTGAGCGGAGGGTCTTAGCTGATGAGGGAGTGCTTGTATTCTTTTGGGAAGAACTTTCAGCTTTTCCCAACACTTTGCCATGAACTCTCGTTAAATGGCGTAACATAGACGAGGTTCCAAGATGGTTAAGGTCCCTCCCTCGACTGACTGTGGCTTGACATACACTACAAATGGCTATACAATTGTTGTCTGGATTTGGGTAGAAATAATTCCACACATAAGAAGTGGATTTTTTTGTTTTATGCCCAGGCATGACAATGGCCTTTTTCTTGTCACGTGCCAGAACTGCTGCCACTGGTGCAGGACTTACACAAACAACCTCATCCTCATCAACATCCTCATTAGCGCCCTCGTCGCCTACACAAATCTCCCCCTCATCCTCTTCTAATTCCAAAGTGGCATCCTCAATTTGGGTATCACCGGCTACACTCGGGCTATTAAGGCACACATCAGCAGAATGCTCACGATTAGACATCCCACTGTTGGATGGACTCTCCACAGGGATTGTTGTCATTTGTGAATCAGAGCAAATATTCTCCTGTAATGCCTCACTGTTATCTTGCAGCTCGGTTTTGACGCGTAACAGTAGTTGTGCACCAATTGTAGGCTGGGTAACTTTTTTGGATCTGCCACTAATAGCCAAAGGTGAAGGCCTCATTCTC
The DNA here is from genome assembly GCF_038048845.1 of Mixophyes fleayi. NCBI lineage: Eukaryota > Metazoa > Chordata > Amphibia > Anura > Limnodynastidae > Mixophyes > Mixophyes fleayi. The sequence goes on along the minus strand of NC_134405.1, from coordinate 10,778,809 downwards.
TCTTTGCCACTGCGTGTGTAGAATGGCATGCTTGCAATTTTTTTTTTATCGTCACTTAACTTTTGCTCAGTTACACTTCTTTTTCGCTTCAATACAGTAAATTATTTTTTGGTTTTTGTTTTTTGCACTAATTTGAAAACACTCTGTTGTTTGACATCGCCTTGGCCAGATGACGTACTGGGAACACTAACATCAGGACTGGTGACAGAACCTGGTTGCTCATTCAGATCATATGTGGACTGCTTTGAATCCATTCTGAGCGCAAACCACTGGGAAGTGCTAAAAATTATTTAGTAGATACTGCTGACAGATATGACTTTTGACAGCCAGAAATATTAATGCACAATTAGGGAGGACACCCCAAAAGCACTGAGGAGTGCTAAAAATTATTTAGTAGATACTGCTGACAGTTATGACTTTTGACAGCCAGAAATATTAATGCACAATTAGGGAGGACACCCCAAAAGCACTGAGGAGTGCTAAAAATTATTTAGTAGATACTGCTGACAGATATGACTTTTGACAGCCAGAAATATTAATGCACAATTAGGGAGGACACCCCAAAAGCACTGAGGAGTGCTAAAAATTATTTAGTAGATACTGCTGACAGATATGACTTTTGACAGCCAGAAATATTAATGCACAATTAGGGAGGACACCCCAAAAGCACTGAGGAGTGCTAAAAATTATTTAGTAGATACTGCTGACAGTTATGACTTTTGACAGCCAGAAATATTAATGCACAATTAGGGAGGACACCCCAAAAGCACTGAGGAGTGCTAAAAATTATTTAGTAGATACTGCTGACAGATATGACTTTTGACAGCCAGAAATATTAATGCACAATTAGGGAGGACACCCCAAAAGCACTGAGGAGTGCTAAAAATTATTTAGTAGATACTGCTGACAGATATGACTTTTGACAGCCAGAAATATTAATGCACAATTAGGGAGGACACCCCAAAAGCACTGAGGAGTGCTAAAAATTATTTAGTAGATACTGCTGACAGATATGACTTTTGACAGCCAGAAATATTAATGCACAATTAGGGAGGACACCCCAAAAGCACTGAGGAGTGCTAAAAATTATTTAGTAGATACTGCTGACAGATATGACTTTTGACAGCCAGAAATATTAATGCACAATTAGGGAGGACACCCCAAAAGCACTGAGGAGTGCTAAAAATTATTTAGTAGATACTGCTGACAGTTATGACTTTTGACATCCAGAAATATTTATGCACAATTATGGGGGACACCCCAAAAGCGCTGGGGAGTGCCAAATATGAAGAAAAAATAATAAACCTCTATCCTCCTCTCTGCACTAGCGATTTTGGTTAGAGCAATTGCAAGAACAATATTGTATTCTCTGTCCCTGCTCTAATTAGCCTATGACTACACCCTGCTCTCTCCCTCTGTCAAATGGCGATGGATTGCTGTGGAGGCGTGTATTTATAAAGTTGAAGTATCGCGAGAACCGAGCCCCGAGATCCGACGACGTCACAATGACGTTCGGCCTCGATTTGGATTCGGAACGGGCGGGAGAGTACCGAGCTGCTCAGCTCGGTACTCGGATACCCAAAGTTCGGGTGGGTTCGGTTCTCGGAGAACCGGACCCGCCCATCTCTACTCCAGACAAAGCATAAATTGTATCCTTACTAATCCTTGCTCCATGTGTCTATAATACATAGTACATCAGAACTGTATAAATTTATGAATAATTGTTGTTTTTTATCCATATATAATCAAATAGAACTTGTCAAGTAAGAGGGGATTTATATTTTTATATGGTGCATATTTAACTAAAACCTTAATGTTTCTCTATAGGTCCCACTGCTTTGGAGACAGCCTGTAAATTAGCCGTTTGACACTCCACTTATTTAACCTGGCTTCCAAGATGTAGTTGCTGATTTACACCTCGGAATTCCCAATGACAGTTGGCAACAATTTAGAATTCACTATGTGCAGTGATAGTGGTGCAGGAATCTAATGAATCTAATTAGAGGAATTTTCTGTCATTACCCTGGTTGTTACTGACAGCTGGGACTAGTGTTTCCAGAAGAGCACAGACGCCATTGTCACATCGGCATATAGAGGACACTTGTGAAGGAGTTCCTATTTTGCCGCTGATGACGCAGTGGCGGTGGATGAAGCTTGAGCCACGCATAATGGCCTCTAGCATTATACTGCTGTTTACATGCGCCGAACTTATGTGCAGATGAAGATATGAACTGGCTGAAAGCCAGAGCATTTCAAACAAAGAAATTTTCTCTCACATGTGGCTCCACAGGAAGTTAGGTTCAAACAAAGGGAAAACATGTGCTCACTGGACAGGAAGGACAGCTAAGCACAAAATAATGACTCATTATTCTGTGCCCAGTTGTGGAGGTCACTATCCCCGACCTGAAGCAATGCATTCTGGGTAAAGGTTTATAAGCCACTGAAGCAGGCAATACAGGCTCTCTTTTGAACACACACACATCAACATTACAATGGACTCTAGCTTCCTTCCCCCATCTCTCTCTCTCTCTCTCTCTCTCTCTCTCTCTCTCTCTCTCTCTCTCTCTCTCTCGTCTATGCTTGGGCTGTATTATCCCTAGGCCTGAACACATGTTTCTTTCTTACACATGCTTGCAAACACACATTCCCACTGAAACACATCCTCTTTGCACAAATCCTATTTAAACACACAGAAACATGTGCTTGCTTAAACACTTTTATCTTTACACATTTAAACACACATAAACATGTGCTCATTTAAAACACACACTCTTCCTATGCAAACACACACAAACATGAGCTTGCTTAAAACACATTCAGTCTCTTTCTCTTGTTACATCAAAACACACACTATACAAAAGAGCAATACATACACCCATATACACTTTGTGTCTTACGGCATATGCATTAGTACATACAAATATATATATATATATATATATACATATGAGGATTGCTGAAGTATAGGTTAATAATAAAAATAATAACAACAGAATAGGATATTATGTACCCACTTTTGAAATAACATTATGCCTGTTGAATCTATAATGTATTATCTGTATTGTATGTATGTATTTTTGTATTGCATGTTTGATTATCTTTGTAAAGTAAAAGTTTTGTACCTTTATGTTTAGATAATTGGAATGAATGGATGTTTATATAGATAATGCAGTATAGTGAAGTAAACAATAGTTTGGCATTTATTTAGCGATTAACACATAATGGTGGGCTATCTGACGTTGAGGCCCATTGATGTGTAATGCTTAGGTGGTATATAGCCTTGTGAAACAGAGGGATCTCATAATCCGCTCTTATGGATGGGTTGGGATGTGTAAGCATAACAACTGGGATACCTTGTTTATAGTTGGCATGGTACAAGGCGAAGACTAAAAAGGTTGAGTAATATAATGCATCTAAAGTACATCTGAGATGTCACGGGTGCGTATTATTCAACGTGACTAAAACAGCGAAAAAGATGCAAATTGCATTATATCCCAATAATTAATGGGCTCTTTATACTGATTTGAACACATCCTCACAGGCTATTTTTAGAATCAGTATGCAATTTGTTTACCCAAACATGGATTTACATGCAATGCAAAGCTGACAAGATTTACACTTCTCTGTTATGTGCAGGGCCGGATTAACCCGAGGTCTAACTGGGCTATAGCCTAGGGGCCTCGGGCATCCAGGGGGCCCTTCAAAGTCCTCAGCAGCATTATTGATCGGTCCGGGGGCGGGGGCGCCCCTGGACCGATCAATGCTGCTGAGCACTGTCAGTGCAGTCATCCGTCCCCAGCGCCGCTCAGTAATCTGCTTACTGAGGAGATCTCGCGAGAGTTCATGAACTCTTGCAAGATCTCAGTAAGGAGCTTACAGCGCGCCGCGGAAGGAGGACTACACTGACAGGTAAGCGCTTGGGGGGCCTCATGGGGGACCGCGGGCGGCTCACATTGGGGGCCTCGCAGGGGAATGGAGGGCCACTTAGCCCAGGGGCCTCCATTCCCTAAATCCGGCCCTGGTTATGTGCTAAAACTTGATGCTTGCATTATGTGAGATCCAGTAACGCCAGACAGCCAGGCAGCAGCCCCCTGCTAGGTATACAGGCTAAACAGGTTTTTGTCATTTCACATAAAGACTTACTTAACATTTCCTGCTATCAGCAAACAGACTTCCTCTAGCAGAGATACAAACACAAACAATGACACTTCCGTGCAATACACATCCCAATGTAACACGAAAAGTGCATTTCAACTACACATTGGTGCCTGCACCTCTGATTGAAATATATTTCTACAATAAATTATTTCTACATGATCCAGCCACAAAAAAGTTATTTATAAGTGATCCAGTCACAATACCACAATCTATTTTAAAGAAATTTGACATTGAGAGGCTGCAGTTTGAATTGGCTGCTGGGAAAAATAATAGTTTGGATGTTATGAGTTTATAGGTCAATACATTCACAGTTTGCTCCTTATTACATATCTGCATGCATTGTTTGGTTTTCTTATAAAGTAGAATTCTATCCCTCTTAGAAAAACATCTGTCTACATATTTGCTTGTTTATGTTGTTTTCTTATATAAAAAAAAGTATGTCCTTTGCTAGAAAAACATCTCTCTGTGTCTGAACTGTCACATGTCACTGATTGCTACTCCCCACTGACCGTCTCCAGTAGCTGCAGCATCACTTATTAAAGAGAGTTCACCCTGGTGCAGTCAGTGCACAGTCATAATATCACAGTGACAGGATGGGAGGTGTGCAAATACTGCTGATCCTGGGGACCCTGCAAGGTGAGAACTGAGGAGAGTGCACCCTGGTGCAGTCAGTGCACAGTCACCATATCACAGTGACAGGATGGGAGGTGTGCAAATACTGCTGGTCCTGGGGACCCTGCAAGGTGAGAACTGAGGAGAGTGCACCCTGGTGCAGTCAGTGCACAGTCACCATATCACAGTGACAGGATGGGAGGTGTGCAAATACTGCTGATACTGGGGACCCTGCAAGGTAAGAACTGAGGAGAGTGCACCCTGGTGCAGTCAGTACACAGTCACCATATCACAGTGACAGGGTGGGAGGTGTGCAAATACTGCTGATCCTGGGGACCCTGCAAGGTGAGAACTGAGGCTCAGTACTGTATGGAGCGTAGCTACTGTCTTTACAGCTGCAGGTTATATCTGCTGGTTATTGTATGTAAGAAGATCACTATGTGTGCAATAAAAATGCTTCATGTAACCTAGTGTGTGTGACCGTATAATCACATGGGGACAGTAGAGTTTACCTTAATGTGAAACGTGCAGTTGGTGACCGATATGTAGAACAGATATTATGTTACTTATTAATCCTTATTTCACACTCTATTTATCAGGATTACAGTCCCAGACAATCCACGTATCCCAGATCCCTGTAATAGTCACCCCAGAGGGCAGCTCAGTCACCTTACCCTGTAACTACAGCATCAGTGGTGCAGAGGATGTAACAATCGGATCCTACAAGTGGTACAGACATATGGTGAGGACTGGACCTGAGGTCTCTGATAGTAATAAGGATTTATCTGGAAGAATCTCCAGAGTGGACACAGAAGAATTCATTATTAACAGATCAGCCAGTATCACCCTACACAGAGTACATGTATCAGACACTGGGACGTATTACTGTGAAGTTTTTATCCAGCATGGAGGAAAAATATCCGGACACGGCACTGGGACATTCCTCAATGTGACAGGTGAGAGTGTGGCTGAGGGGTCATCTTTTAAATAATCTCTTATCTGAAAACCACACTACAATAAATCACTGGAAAAGATTAAAAAAAACCACAAACAATATTTGCTATTAGATGTTATCTGATTCTTTTGCATTGAAGGTGTAATGTCCTGAAAACAGAAATACTGCATTAGAATGTTTTCCACCCTATTATTCTCCTATACACATAGTATGGTTTTATATAAGATCACAATAATAGCACAGGTACATTCCATCTTGGTTCTGCACAAGCCATCAATTACGTCAATGAGTTCACAAAACTGAAAGGCATTATTTCTAAAGCTACAATTTTATTGCCCACTTTACAGTGTACTGGGTGTACATATGTCTGGGCTATGAACAGGCTGCCAAGAGGAATTCAGGGCCCCGGTACAACAGCTTCATGGGGCCCCCCTTATAGTCATGCACGCTAAAAAAATTTGCGGCAGCACAAAACTTTTAGTGCATGTGGTCATACAATTGGGGGCATGGCAATGCATTATCGGGGCGTGGCTAGCAGGTCAAAATCACTAGGCCCTGAATCCACCAGAGCGTGACATATGTCCAAGCACTCAGGACTTTCAGGACATCTAGCACCACAGTGTAGTATAGAAAGAATGCAGTGTGTACAGAAAGAGTTCACAGTCTTGGCCTGCACCTTACATTGGGCAGAACACTCACCAAAAATTGGAATTGTCCCTACTAGAATCACAACATTTCACAGACTCTCCCTCCTGCTCTCTCCTACCTGTTCTTCTCACTTTCACCACCTGTGGCTGCTGGTTTCTTTAGTTGCGGCTTGTCTGGATCCTGGAATGTTGCTGGCCCCATTTGGAAAAAAATGGGTACATTAAGATAATTCCAAACAGCCTCAGCGTTAAATCAATACCACCCACGATTAATACTTAGGCCTTCCTCCAGCTCCAACATTAAAATAATAGTATTGCCATTTAATAAATAAACCTATTTCCCTCCCTGCAAACAGCCCCAGCAATAAATGAATAGTATTATTATTATTATTATTATTATTAATTTTTATTTATAGTGCGCCACTAGGTATCCGTAGCACCGTACAGGGACAGACAGAAACACGATACAGGGTGAGACAGCACAGTACAGTTAACAGAAAGCACAATAACTCAGAAGCTCAATGAACAGCTAGATTAGAGGTGAGAGCCCCCAGCGGGGTAGAGACAGGGGCCGGAGGACCTCACGGAGGAGACAAGGAGCTGGAGAGCAGAATTAAGGTGGTGGAGAACAGAAGGAGAGGAGGCCCTGCTCGGAGGAGTGTACAATCTAAGGGGAGGGTAGTAAGGACAGAGACACAATGGTAGGAGGAGGGAATGGGGAGAACGGAGGCAGAGACGGAGAGGGGGGGGAGAGGAGAATGAAAAGGAGGGAAGTAGGAGGGGGACAGGAGAGGGAGGGGGGTAGACTGAGAGGAGGTCAATGGGTGGGGGACTGAAGGGCTTTAAGGAAGAGGTGGGTTTTTAAGGCCTCTTTGAAGCTGGACAAGTTAGGGGAAGTTCTGATGGACCGGGGGAGCTGGTTCCAGTGGAGGGGGGCAGCACGGGAGAAGTCTTGGATGCGAGCATGGGAGGAGGTAACCAGGGGGAAGAGAGGCGGCGGTCGTTAGCCGAATGTAGAGGGCGGGATGGAGAGTGAATGGAGATAAGGTTGGAGATGTAGGGAGCAGTAGAGTTGGAGAGGGCCTTGAAAGTAAGAGTGAGGAACTTGAACACGATTCTGTAGGGGATGGGGAGCCAGTGGAGGGATTGGTAGAGGGGGAGACAGAAGTGGAGCGGCGAGAAAGGAAAATGAGCCGAGCGGCTGCATTGAGTACGGAGCGAAGGGGAGCGAGATGAGAGCGGGGGAGGCCAGTAAGGAGGAGGTTACAGTAGTCCAAGCGGGAGATAATAAGAGAGTGGACAAGGGCTTTAGTGGCATCTTGGGAGAGGAAGGGCCGAATGCGTGCGATGTTGCGCAGCTGGAAGCGGCAGGATTTGAGGATGTGAGGGACAAAGGAGAGAGAGGAGTCCAGGGTGACACCGAGGCAGCGAAGTACAGGAACAGGGGAAATAGAGGAGTTGAGAACGGTGATAGAAAGGTCGGAAGGGGAGGGGGAGTGAGTGGGGGGAAAGACAATAAGTTCGGTTTTTGTGAGATTGAGTTTGAGGAATCTAGAGGACATCCAGGAGGAGATGGCGGAGAGGCAGGCGGACACCCTGGAGAGGAGGGAGGGAGAGAGATTGGGAGAGGAAAGGTAGAGTTGGGTGTCATCCACATATAAATGTAAATATAGAATAGTATTTACAGTTCCGAAATATACCTATTTCCCGCAACCATCACTGCCATTAAATAATTCATAGTCACATTTAATAAAGAGACCTCATTCTCCCCAAACTCACCACAACATTTAATAGCCCCCAAACCACCCCATCTTAAATTAATTATCCCCACTATTACATTGCCCCACCATAACCCCACAATAAAAATAGCACCCATTAATTAGCCACCACCTACCTCACACACACTACATTGCCAAAAGCTCACTGTTCCATCACACACACATTATTGTGTCCCTTCATCATCACCACGCTGTGTCTCCTTATGACCACACTGTGCCCCTTCATCACAACCATGCTATTCCCCCTTATGTTCACACTGCGCCCTCCTTGCTGCTTTTCCCTCCTTCACCTGGCCCCCCTTTATCACACTGTGCCATTGTGCTTTTGCTCCCCCCTTCTCCTGTCACCCCTTCATCACCCTGTGCCATGCTGCTTTTGCCCCCCTTCACACTCTGCCATGCTGATTTTGACCACCTTCACACTCTGCCATGCTGATTTTGACCCCCTTCACACTCTGCCATGCTGCTTTTGGCCCTCTTCACACTCTGTCATGCTGCTTTTGACCCCCTTCACACTCTGCCATGCTGCTTTTGACCCACTTCACACTCTGTCATGCTGCTATTGACCCTCTACCATGCTGCTTTTGACCCTCTTCATACTCTGCCATGCTGTCCCCCTCTTCATCACTCTGTGCTGCTACCCCCTCTTCATCACCACACTGTGCCATGCTGCTACCCCCCTCTTCTTCATAACCAAACTGTGCCTTTCTCTCTCTCCCCCCTCTTCTTCATCACCAAACTGTGCCTTTCTCTCTCCCCCTCTTCTTCATCACCAAACTGTGCCTCCCCCCCTTTTCTTCATCACCAAACTGTGCCTCCCCCCCTCTTCTTCATCACCAAACTGTGCCTTTATTTCTCTCCCCCCCCCTCCCCTCTCCTCCCCTCTCATCATGCTGTACCTTTCCTCTGTTCCTTTACTTACCTTTGTATTGTCTTCTTTCATCTTTCTTTTCTTTTCTTCTGTCTTCTATTCTCTTCTCTCTTCTGTCTTCTTTCTTCTATTCGGCGCTCCTCACTGAATGGGTGTGACGTAATGACTTCACGCCCAACATTCAGTGCAAATGGAGGAGGGAAGACGTCGGCGCAGCGGTCATGTGAGTATTTGTATACTCACATGATGGCGGCGCCGGCTTCTACCTTCCCCCTCTCGGTGGGAAGGGGGGGTCTATAAGATCCACTTATAAGTGTATAGACAAGTTACAACTGTGTTCCATGCACTGTTATTGGTCTTATTCTCCAGTGGGCGTTATTTATTGGGTATATTTCTGGCAAAATGTCACATATTTGTTAATGAATTCACCAATGAGAATCTCTGAAGTTCAGCTTCATATCAGAAACAGCTGACATTGATTCACCCCAGCTGTCTTGATTTAAAGAGAGGGATACAGAGGTAAAAGTGAGTTTGGGATCCAGAACACTTACGTAGCTCACTACTCTAGTCGACCGTTGGTCATTTGGTTACTTAAGAAGTCATTGTCAACAAGAAGTCGCTTATATTTAATGTTGATCTTCCACACATATTATAACTTTTCCCATGTGAACATTATGACCTACTAGTATTGAATCATGAAAAAAACTCACAATGCAGTTGATGTAAATTGTACCAACACAACTAAAAACATAAACAGTGTCCTAATGTAAAATGAAAGGTCCACCCCAAATATCAGTGAACTTTTGAATATTGTGCCTCTCTCCTCTTTGACATATGCTTAGATTTGGAACATTTAGCCTCTAATTAGGATACATAGCTCATTTATATTTATTCCTATAACTATACTTCATCAGTTGATTTATTATTATTTTTATTATTATTATTATTATTATTATTATTATTATTATTATTATTATTATTATTTGTTTGCTATTAATATGATGCTTTTTGTGGCAATATATAATTCTATTTTTTTCAGATAAATCTGATGAATGTTAATATTGATTTCATTTCATGTATATTACATTATTACTCATAAATACACAATATATAACGGCCTATTTGCCACAATTCTCCTGCATATGAACAGGTGAGGTCCCAAGGAATCTGTAGCTTAAGGTTGCAGACAGGGTTATGTATTACATAGCAAGACTCCTAGGGGTAAATGTATGAACATGCGGGTTCTTCAACACCCGCGTGTTCAGCGTGTTCGGCGATTAAATTTCAAGCGGCGCTGCATTGTAAAGGGAAACTTCCTTTACAATGCAGCGCCGCTTGAAATTTAATCGCCGAACACACTGAACACGCGGGTGTTGAAGAACCCGCATGTTCATACATTTACCCCCTAGACTGAACTCACACAGACGGCCTAAGGAGGTAATTAGATTAAAGTGAGGGGTTTATGGTATTTAAACCTGTACTGTGCTGCTATGCAGGGTGACTGATGCTGAACAAGTTGACCAGTGGTTAGAGAGCTGCACTGTGTTAGTTAGCATTAGGATCACAAGGAGGTGTAGGCAACGTGATGTTGTTTACTGGTGTCATCCTGATGAAAGCTTTGCTGTTTACGGTGAAGTGAACAATAAAGCACCATTGATTTCAAACAAGGAGCTGTTTGTGACTGATGTCTGCAGGATGTCAGAGTCACAAGGGATGTCAGAAGTGCTACAATACATGGACAAAAGTATTTGGACGCTTGACCATTACACCAACAGGGACTGTGTAATGACCCTGCACTGATGTTGGACGAGAAGGCTTGTCTCGCAATCTCCGTTCCAGTTCATCCCAAAGGCCACCAGACTCATCAAACCATGTCTTTGTAATCCTTGCTTTGTGCACTGGGGCACAGTCATGTTGGAATAGAAAAGGGCCATCCCCAAAATGTTGCCACAAGGTTGGAAGCATAGCATTGTCCAAAATGACTTGGTATGCTGGAGCATTAGGATTGCCCTTCACTGGAATAAGGGGCCGACCCTTGCAAATGGAGACTGCATGGCTAGGTGCTTGACTTTATACACCTCTGGCAATGGGTCTGATTAAAACCACTTCAATTCAATAATTAACAGGTGTGGCCAAATACTTTTGTCCATATAGTGTACGTGTATCTATATATATATATATATATATATATATATATATATATATATATATATATATATATACACACACACCTGTAACTATAAAAACACAAAGCCAATGGGGTCCCACAAATATAATGGGCAAATAAGATATAAATGCCCAATCATGTATAAAGACAGTGGGCCTAATTCTTTAAGGAACGTAAATCTCAATACGTTCCGTATTTTGTGTAAAATTACTCTGAGCATGCTCAGAACTGGACTATACACCAGTAAAAGAGCAAGTGCATGCAATTCATCTCCGAACACGAAGGATACTTCCGATAGCCTACAATTTAATGGGCGGAGCGGGGGAGGAAAGGGGCGTATACATGTAGGCAACGTACAGTGATGGCGAGTCAGGGTCAAGCACGCGCACACTCATCCGATTCAAACTCTGGGCATATCTCAGGTACATGATTTTTAGCCGTATCACTTGTACCAGCTACAGGGCAGATGTAAGTGCCGACTGACAGTGATGACTACACGTATTCATGCTAGAACATGTGTTTGCAATTAAGAGCAACTGTAAAAATGCATTTTATGCACAGTACACATTAATAACACCCTGATAAATGTATTTCATGTAAAAAAAATGAAAAAAAAATGTAATGAATTTTTATTAAGATTATATTATTAACATGTGTTAATGTATTTAATTTTTTTGTATACGTGCGCTCTAATAGGATTCTATATTACACGTATGTATTGTGCATATCCTGCAGTGTCTGTATGCAAAAGGGATGTGCCGCATAGAGCGTACTGATCACCATATTTAACTAGAAAAGTTTACTTTAATATGGGTGTACCCGCGGGCAATTTTCGTCCAATTTTTAAAAATGCAAATTAGGTTCACTTTGCATTCCTTAACGAATAAGGCCCAGTGCGTTTAATGTTCTCCAGGTGGTCACACATTAATATAATATAACAGTATTTAGTCTTCCTCTAAACTCTCCTTAGATTGCTGTTATAATTCATTATATTATGTGCACTACAGAACTGTTCCACACAGGGGTTATAACAAATATGTTCCCTCCACCACTAAGTATCAGTAGCTGCTGGGGTGAGCAGTGATAATAGAGATCTCCGGCCAGTAGATTATCTGCCCACTGGAAACATTGAAGTCTCTCTGACCCAACTAATGAGTTGTATCTAGTGATCACCAACAAGTTTCATGACTTTTCCTGGATATTAGGAACAATTGCAAATTTACACACGTGATCAGCAATACTTTACTCATTAACTCTTGACTCATCTGTATTGCAATTTTACATTAATCAGTGCCTGGGGAAATTAAATAGGAGAGCTTTATATATGGGATAATGTACAAACTGCTGTAAAATATAATGATATTAAAAGTCCCTGAGGAGTTCTGTGACCATATAAAGCCACAAGGCAACAAAAGTCAGAGGCTACTTCTAATATCTGTGCAAATATAATAAAGTTATTCCATATAGTAGACAAGTTTTACTACTGAAATCTAAACTCACTGCTTATGCAGATTATTATTTACAATAGATTATACATATATGTGTATTATAGTTGACTAATAGGTGTGTGGATTCAGTGGTCTCTGTAAGCTGCCACCTCCAGCATTCTGTTTGTCTCTGCACTCATCTGATTTATGACCAAAAAAAGAATTGTCAAGCATATCTGCTACATTATGTTATATATAGAGATGCTCAGGTTCGGTTCCTCATGAACCAAACACACCCAAACTTAGGGGATCAGAGTACCGAGCCGAGCCGGTTCGGTACTGTTGCGAGCCCTCGGAATTCGAGACAAAACATCATTGCGACGTCGTCGGATCTAGCGAGTTTTGAATTCCTTTTTAAGATCCAACATAGCGAGGGGTGGGAGGGAGGGCGGACCCCCATTTTTCTTTTCTGCCACTGCTGTGTGCCAATGTGTCCTAGACAGCGTCGGACTGGCCCACCGGGATACCGGAAAAATCACCGGTAGGCCCCGCTGCCCTACGGCCACACCCCCTTCTGAAAGTGGGCGGAGCCCATTAAACTCACCTGGGGGTCGATGTCCTCGGCGTCCCCGCTGTCCTACTGGACGTCCCCGCTGCACTCCCTGGCGTCTCTGCTGCTGCTGCAGATGACTGGCTGTCACTGACAGCCAGTCATCTTTCCCATGTGATCGCAGCTGCGATCATGTGACCTGCCCCCTCCCTCTGTCAGCTGACTGTGATGATCCCGCCGCCGCTGAAGGACTAAGGAGCAGAGAGGCTGCAGCAATGAGGATATGGGTAAGTAAATTTATTTATTTTTATTTAATATTATTGCTTATATCTTAATCTTCACCAAATTCCAGGACTTAATATATACAATCCCACAGCGCTAAGAGGATAAAAACAAAAACAAACTTGTATGTACCATAAGGTACAATTGCAATTTAACTCGTACAAACACCTGGAGACTAATATGTAAGCTGCAGTTAATACAATTACTTATACTACGCTAATCATTTCAGTATAGGATGAAAAGTACATGCATTTGAAAGTGTGTAAGGAATAACACTCAATTCAACTGTCAATGATAGATGGAATGGGCATTTTTTTCCTCAACTTTGGGATTTTGGGAGAATCTCCCTACTGGCAGCTTGTAGCAGGTTGAGTCCTGATTGGATTTGAGCGCTTATCCTTTCTTTTTCTAAATTCCAGGACTTGCAGCATGGCACAGAATTATCTTATACACATCTGTGCGCTAGCTGCAGGGAGAGCAGAGGCTGACTGCAGAGAGTATATATATATATATATATATATATATATATATATATATATATATATATATGTGTGTGTGTTACTATTCTAGAATAAAAATACCTATTTTGAGACGAAACATCGGCCATTTTTGTGTGCAAAATCCGCCTCTTTTGGGTCTGCGATGTGGTATTGTCCCGCTGAAATGGGAACAGTAGGAGGTATGCATTATTTACTCAGGGCACCATTTCACATACTGTATACAATACTGCCCTGGTTTGCTTTAAACCAATTAGATGGTTGGATCCTGGAGAAAGCAGCATTTTCTTATAAAGGGCTCATACTTTGAAAGAGAAAATTCCTTTTATTTGTGGTTTTATATTTGTGCTGAGCTGATATTATTGATGGAATTGACAGGTAGAGCTATTGATCATTTGATATTTTAATAAAACAATTTGCCTTTAATTTTCGTTGTCCTTTAGCATTGTGTATGACCATGCTGTAGGTTTACAGTGATACACATTTGACACATACAGATATTTTGATTATACAAAGAGTCAGATGTGTGCATGTGCTTGCATGCAGGTTGCTCTATTAAAGTGGCTGTTCCTTTTCTCACTGTATTTATATAGGGCCTTAAATGATGAAAATATACAAGCCCTAATTCAATATAATGTAGATTGCATTAGAATCAATGTACAAATGTGTGTGTGTGTGTGTGTGTGTGTGTGTGTGTGTGTGTGTGTGTGTGTATATGGAGAACACTATTCCATGGCATATGTGAATTGGGGGGCACTATTGTGGGCATAATATGAATTGAGGACACTATTACGTGGCATATGTGAATTTCAGGTACTACTGTATGGCATAATATTGTTTTGGGGGCACTACTATGTGGCATAGGGGGGCTGCCTATCTACACTAAACTATAGTGGGGGGGCTGCCTATGGTAAACTATAGAGAGGGAGGCTGTACAGAGAACACTATAGGTAGGGGGGTGATGGGACCTTTAATTTAATGCTGGGGTGGTTTGGGTCTATAATTGAATGTGGGGCTGAGTGTCGGGAGGAGGACTATCTATTAAATGTAAATATAAATTATTTAATGCTAGGAATGGTTGTGGGAAAAGAATGTATTAAATGTAAATGCTATTAATTTATTGCTGGGGCTGTTTGGAGGGAGGGTAAAAGGTTTATTTATCAAATGTGAGTACTATTACTTTAATGTTGGGGCTGGAGAGAGGCCTATTTATTAAATGTGGGTGCTGTTGATTTAATAGCGGGGATGGTTGGAGTTTTCTACATGTACCCATTATTTTTTCCAAATAGGACCCTCAACATTCCAGGATCCAGACAAGCCGCAACTAAAGAAACCAGCAGCCACAGGTGGTAAATGTGACAAGAACAGGTAGGACAGTCTGTCAATTGTTCTGAGCCTAGTGCAGGCTTGGCTAACCTGTGGCACTCCAGGTGTTGTGAAACTACAAGTCCCAGCATACCCTTCCAGCAATAAGCTGCTATATATTGGCAAAGCATGCTGAGGCTTGTAGTTTCACAACACCTGGAGTGCCACAGGTTAGCCAAGCCTGGTCTAGTGGGACAATCCCAATTTTTGTTGACTGTTCAGCCCAATATAAGGGGCAGGTCAAGATTGTGTACTCTTTATATACACACTACATTCTTTATATACTACACTATGGTGATAGCTGTCCTTTGTGAGCTGACCACTCCCTCTCTAGTGTCTGGTCTCGCCTCTATGATGGCTGGCCACACCCCTTCTGGTGGGCCCCTAGATTTGCAGTCCCCCGGTGGGCCCTTCATGCCGCAGTCCGACACTGGTCCTAGATGAGCTAGGAACTGCCGTGTGTTTGTGTTATTGCTCTGTTGCTTACCATCCAGCCAGGTCGCTGCAGTATTTGTCTGAAAGTGTATGAAAATAATAATGTGACCTGTGAGGTGGTCTAAATTGACTGCAAATGACTTCAAATTAGTGTTATTGAGGTTAATAATAATGTAGGGGGAAAAAAGAGCAAAATTATTTGATTTTAGCATATTTTGGCAATTTTTCTAAAAATACAAAACCAAAACACACGAGGGTGGTTTTGCCAAAACCAAAACACGTAGCTAATCCAGATCCAAAACCAAAATCACATCACGGGGGTCAGTGAGCCTTTCTAATTATATATGTAAACCCTTCACATACCACAACCTTCTCCGGTCATTATATTACAGATGCATCTCTGTGTCTATTGTCAGTTTATTTTGGTGGTGACAATTTTGAGAGCTAAACTTCTAAAATCTGTTATTCATCTCTGTCTCATCCTTAGTTCTAGAACCTCTACCTGGACATGATCATCACCAGTGGTCTATCCCATGGTCTATCCGTCTCAGTATTACAGGAGCGGTGTTCATTGGTCTCTCAGTGGTCGGATACTGGTGTCACACCAAACAAGGTCAGTATTCTCTGTACTCCGAGAGCTGGTTTATTATTTGGAGTAAATCCAGGAACAATGAGCTGGCTGTGTTCTAATTTATAGTGTTCAGTTATACAAGGTGATAATACAACCAGCGCAGTGTCCCAGCAGCGATTGGACAGGGAAGATATCTGGGGGTAAATCTATCAAGCTGAGAGTTTTACAGTGGGTTTGAAAAGTGGAGATGTTGTCTATAGGAGCCAATCAGATTCTAGCTGTCATTTTGTAGAATGTACTAAACAAATGATAGCTAGAATCTGATTGTTTTTTCAAACCCGCAGGAAAACTCTCAGCTTGATACATTTACCCCCTGATGTCTCATAGTGTGTAATAAACACATTATACTGTATACACACTGCTCTAATATCTTCTCTTTTCCCTTCTCTACAGCCGCAGCACCTGGCAATGAAGTTTAATTTTAACAGACCTGTCATGTACTTCAAGCGCATATTTATTATTTGTATATCAGGAATATTACTTTTTTTTTTACAGAATTCTCAAAATATAATTTTATAAATTATGTACATCATTAGAAATACATGTATAGTATATCACATTATATTTAGTGCTTTTTCTGATACCCCCTTCCTTTAGTAAGTTATTACCTGCGGACAGATTCTAGTCACTACTAAACCAATTCATGGGTCCAGCAACTGCATTGACAAACCAGTGATCCTCCCTATATATATAACTGGGGATTGATGAGATCTTTGTCTTTGTTGTTTCTCTAGGAGTATTAATTCTTAGGATTAAGAGTTTCTTCAGGGGACATCCTGGAAGATCTAATATGTATAGGTTCCTTTGAACTTGAAGCTTCCACTCCTTCAACTGGTTTAGTATTCATGTTGGACATAGTTAGAATTAACTATCCTCATAGCAAACTTCTTTCCATCATCATCATCAACATTTATTTATATAGCGCCAGCAAATTCTGTAGCGCTTTACAATTGGGAACAAACATTAATAAGAAATTAATCTTATATTTAATACTTCAAAATGTAAAACAATACATGTGGTGTTAAGGGCGTAAGTAGCATGAGATCCTCAGCTGCTAGAACCATTTTGCAAGATGTTCACCATTAGAAGCCCCCTTTTCAAGGAACATGTTACGTTCCACAGTAGTCGGATGCCCCCAGGACTTCAGCTCAAGTAGTAGCAGTTTTTGATCTAGCACTTGCCCAGTGGGGACAACAGAACACAGCAGCAGGCAGCGTGCAACCAGGCTGTTGTTAGCAGAACTCTGAGCCAGACAGGCAAGGGTTAATGTGCAATAGTCTGGCACTTGCTTGGTGGAGTGGACAACACACTGAAGCAGGCAGTGAGCAACCAGACTGTAAAATGCAGAACTCTGAGCCAGACAGGTAAGGGATAATGCAGAGTACAGACAAGCCAGAGGCCAGAGCAGGTAGAGATGTAAGAGCAAATCAATTTAAGAAGCAGAAAGTTCAGGAGTGGAGAAGAGCAGAATCTTTTAATCCATCCGGGTCAAATACAGAGAGACAGAATTAGGTCACCAACACTGGATCAAAGAGGAACTATAACCAGTATTGGTATGCCACCAGGAAGACCTTTATAAAGACAGCAGCACCAATCAGAAATTGCAGGATAATAAGCTACATAAGCGTGGTAAGTAATAGCACAGCTTCCAGACTGGGAGCTGAAGAGAAGCTTATTGCTCTTTATCTAGCAACCAGCTGAATCAGTGAACTGCAGGATTGATCCTACACATGGTTGCAGCAGTAATGCACAGATGACAGAGCAAACAAACAGGAGAGATTCTATTTCTTAATACTTGGAACACAAAAATATAAAAACAGAATATTGACCATGTCCTGCTTGGAAGAGAGAAGGAACAGAGGTGGTATTAATAGATTAGGAGAAGCCAGTTTTTTTTTAATAAATAATAGGATTTCCAGAACACAGAGACACACTTTGAAGTTGAAGACTGGAAGACTGAAAAGTAACTTAAGTAGTTTTTGTTTTATTTATCCGTACAGAATGGATGATAGGCCAATGTCTCCAAGCAGTTGTGGTGAGGACTCATACAGTAAATAATTTCAAAAATGTGTGAGACGAATGTATGGCTACAGTTAAGATGTAGATCTATAACTAAATAAATACATTTTAATAAATCTGCACTCACCCTCACTACATTACACGCACACAGAACTAATGACCCTATCCCATATCGCAAGGTTAACACTTTATTATTTATGCATCGGGTGTCTGTCATATTTCATCTGTTGTGATGTTTTCTGTAAATTATGGTGTATTGAGATGTGGGGCCTGATTCATTAAGGAAAGTAAGGCAAAAAAATGAGTACGTTTTCTCCTGGACAAACCATGTTACAATGCAAGGGGTGCAAATGAGTTCCTTATTTTGCACATAAGGAATATACTGACTGTTTTTCATGTAGCACACAAATACTTGATAGATTTATTTGTACACTGAAATTTAAAGTTGATCTAGGACATGCCCTACCCCAACTATAAATCTACCATCACCATTTTAAATTTTCCAATTGCAACATGGTTTTGCCAAGCTTTATCTCCAAAGCCCAGAAATACAGTTTAGATTGACATATTGTAACCTGATCTGAGGAGTATCAGCATCTGAGCGTTAACGATGTCTGGGATTTGACTATCTTGTTATTATTTTGAGTTTTTGCCATTGGACTACCAATCTGGGACTTTGCCTCGTTACTTGCTGGACTGGTAAAGAGAACATTGCCTGTTAAAGACTGTTGCCATTCCATTGCCATACATTGTTACTTATTAAAGTTCCTTTGTATCTTCACCTGTCGCCAGCTTGAGTGATCTAAGAACCCCAAATACTCACAGTAATCATCTTAGAACAATTTTGTGATGAACTGAATTCTGTCTTGCACTTTCAGCATACAGAAGGACCTCTGATTGTCGGGTGTTTATAAGGATCTCTTTTTAGAGACTAAGTGCCTGAGTCATTAAGGAGAGCAAAGCAAAATAAGGAGTAACTTTGCACCTGGGCAAAACCATGTTGCATTGGAGGGGGAGGTAAATTTAAAATGTGGGGACAAATTTATAGTTGGGGTAGGACATGTCCTACATCAACTTGATACTTCAGTTTAAAAATAAAGCTATCAAGTATTTGTGTGCTACATGAAAAAGCAGCCAGTATTTAACTTGCGTAAATAATACATTTGCACCCCTTGCATTGTAACATGGTTTGTCCAGGAAAAAATGTAGATTAGATTACAGTAAAATACAAATTCATAGAAATAAAAACCGATGCTATGGTCATTTCAACAGACAATTGTCAAAACAATATTTTCAGCGCTGCTAAGTCGTAACAAAATCTCAAACGCCACAAAAATATTTCTGCATTTGAAATAATTTAAAAATATATTTTTTTACTTAATATAAATAACATGTTATGTAATCATAAAATAATTAATAATGTTAAAATAATCAGACATAGATATTTATCTTGTGGTTGTAAATAAATACTACACAATTAATAAGCATAAATCAGATTCACATTCATATAGAACCAGGAAAAACTCCTTTTTCTCTGTCTTACCCAGCCCACTATAATATGTATTTGGTGTTAATATACAAGTACAAGGTCATACAAATCTGAAGTGGTTATCCATGTAGTTATAATTGTTAGAAGTCCTGAGAAGACATATAATCCAACATCACAGCAGTAGTTTAGGAAAAACTGCAGTTGGATATTGTCTAATCTTATAGTATGAATAAAGAAGGGGGCAGGTACTAAAATAACAAACTTGTTTTATATTTGCAATACATATAATCACTGACATTCAGTGGTAGACTGTTTATAAAAACCATAACAGTGGTTCTCTCTGAGTTTCAGTGCCATCATGGAAGATTCAGGCGTGTTTCGGACTACATATCCTTTGTCAATGCCCATGGAGTCTGAAATTGGCCTGCATGCAAGTCAG
The DNA here is from genome assembly GCF_038048845.1 of Mixophyes fleayi. Lineage (NCBI taxonomy): Eukaryota > Metazoa > Chordata > Amphibia > Anura > Limnodynastidae > Mixophyes > Mixophyes fleayi. The sequence goes on along the minus strand of NC_134405.1, from coordinate 10,758,487 downwards.
TGATTATGTGTATTGCAAAAAAAAAGTTTGTGATTTGAAGACACATTTTTTTCAAACTTCTCTATTGATATTTAGCAGACTATGGGGGGTATTCAATTGTTCGGCTTGACGGCCGAAAAACTCGCGCTCTAAAACTATTACCGTTAATACGCTAAAATTGCGCTTAAAAACCGTTCATACGGTAATTTACTCGCTGAATTTCAGCTCGCAGCTTAGGGAGCTCAAGCTGAAATTCAGCAAGTTATTACCGTATTAACGGTAATAGTTTTAGAGCGCGAGTATTTTGCCCGTCAAGCCGAACAATTGAATACCCCCCTATGGATAATCAATGCTGATTTGAGACAACAATAAATTGATACAGCGGAGACCTACAGATCTATATGCAACTTCAAATTGACATTGAATAACTTACTAAGTAAATAGAATATTTTCTGTTAAGCTCTCACATTATAGTTCCTCCAATTACAAGAATAAATCCTACTTCTCTTTTTAGTGCTGAGGCTTGGTTAGATATTGGTCAGTCTGGTCCCAGAACCATTGTTTCGAGAAGTCTCATTAATAATGTGAGGTGTTAGTGGGGCTTTAGCTGTATCATGGTGAATATTATAAAAGGAACGAAAACTTTTTTCATTCTCATGAGAAACTATTTGAGGTGCCAATAATAGCAAACATTGTATTATTACTAAAGTTTGCTCAATGTAGATAAAATACCTTGTACTCTGTATGAATATATGAGTAATTGTGTATTTGGAAAAATAAATAATTACATAGAACGTAAAAAGGTAAAGGGGGATTTGTATTTTCAATGTTGCATGCATAGTACAGTATGGTATAGATTCCCGGTCAGAAGAACCTACAAAACATAAAGAGTAGTATAGAGTGTATAGACCACTGATAAACAAGAGAAACCAAATTGTGTTTAAATTAATACACTTACCAAATCTAGATGTTATAATTTGTTTGTAAGAAGATTATTTCCCCATGTCAGTAATAGATTTGAGGTGTTCAAACAAAAACAATAGAACACACTATGCTAATAAGATTGCTGGTGTAACACATTGGGTGAAACAAATCAAAGATAACTTTCTATTCTGGGTAGTAGTGATGAATCAGTGGCCCAACGCTAAGGTGTGTCCCAATTATGAACATTGGATAGAGGTGAAAATGAGGTGTCACTCATCTGGAATAAGGCGAATATTTCATATAACAGGAATCCACCATTTATCATGTAGTGAAGAATTCCTTTATTCTAAAATGAATTGTAAAACAAAGGTGTGGTGCACTTCCTGTGTGAATTAATACTATGCAGAAAAATTGCACTCACAAAAATGGGATGTACATCAGCATATAAACAGAATATAGAGTCCCAGTGTTGGATAGTTCTAAGGGATTTTGCTTGTAAAGGTCTGTTGAACAATCCACTTTAACGTCGCACAGATCTCCTGTGTGCTTCATCAGGAAGTTGGTGAGAGCGTTGTAGAGAATATAAAGTGCCTGGTCCTTCTTGATTGGTGGTGGAAAATCACTGACCTTTTTCTAGGAATACAGATTTTGCCATTAGTGTCATCTAATAATGTGCATAGCAGAAAATAGTAACACTATTTTTGGTAGAGGTCATCATTCAAATAAGGAATAAAATATCGTATATAGAGATGAAGTTATTCTAATGAACATAAAACATTAAAATATAAAACGTATACTGAAAACTTTAATGCTCCTCTGTACCCCGACTGTAAGATGGTCACTCAAAATGTTACTAGCTCCACCTGGCTTCCAAAATGAAGATGCTGATCAACGCCTGGGAATATCCTGTGAAATTAGGAACAGTTAGCGGCAATTATGAGAGTTCACTGTGAACATCATGTGCTTTGATAGGAATCTAATCAAACAGCTTGAGGCATTTTCTCTAGTTACTCCAGCTCTCCTTGACAGTCAGGACTCCTGATCCTAGAAGAGCGCAGACACCAGTTTCTGGTCACTAATCTGTAATTTTAAGGTAGAAGGCAGTAGACAGGTAGTTAACGCTGCATTGGGGGAAATAGAAGAGCAGAGCCAGGGGCCAAACCATGTAAATCCAGACCTCATCTATTAAAGGTAAATAGGTGATCGTCCGACTTGATCTTTGTAGTTTCAAAGCACAAAAATTATTTATCAAGATGCGAGGGGATCACACACTCAAAACATTTTTAATGAGAATAATCAGATGCAGGAAAAAGGGGAAAAACGAACAGAATAAAATATCACAAAGGATAGGACACACAGGAGCATCTCTAGGATACTCTGCCTTCCTATTGTTCAGAGTAGTACAATATAATCACAGGGATAGGGTCATAAATTACATTATTTCCAACATCAGTGGAAGGTGGCTCAGTGGTTAACACTTCTGCCTCACAGCACTGGGGCATGAGTTTAAATCCCAACCATGGCCTTATCTGTGTGGAGTTTGTAACTTCTCCCCGTGTTTGCGTGGGTTTCCTCCGGGTGCTCCGGTTTCCTCCCACACTCCAAAAATAAATAATTAGTAGGTTAATTGGCTGCTATCAAATTGACCCTAGTCCGTCCGTCTGTCTGTATGTTAAGGAATTTAGACTGTAAGCCCAAATGGGGCAGTGACTGATGTGAATGAGTTCTCTGTACAGCGCTGCGGAATTAGTGGCGCTATATAAATAAATGATGAGGATGATGATCAGGTTTCAGGTACACAGGTTATACAAGGACAATGGTCATTACCACAATGCTGAATTTAGGATAAGAACTAGTGAATTTAGCACAAACACAGACAAGGAAAACTGTTTATTAATCAATGCAATGTTGAATATAGAATAGTTAGAGGCAATAAACAATGTTTGACATCCTGTTGAATACAGTTGAGTCTGGACAAAAACTCAGTAAATGAATATAGGTACAGCTTAAGTATATCTAATGTCTAAAGTTAGTATTGCATTGGTATTGATTGTTATTGAGTAAATCTCCCTTTGGGAGGCAACTCTCATTGTCCTCAGACCTCTTTGATGAATGGAAGACCCATCATTCGCAATGCCTGCGCATATCCTATTGTACAATGAGTCTCTATGGGAAAAAGATTGAACAGTGATAGTAATAAAACAAGAAATTCAGCCTCATCTCGCCATACTGCCAGTGGACCATGCCCCCACGATTTGGCTTCTGGTCCCGCAGTCTCTTGGGGTTACCAGAGGTAACCCGGGGGATCTGGGTCTTAGTGCCGAGATAGTCCGTCCGCATAGCTATGGGCCTTTCCTTGTTTGTGAACAATATGAAAGTCATAAATATGAAGTGCAAGGCTCCACTGCAAAAGTCTGCCGTTCTTCCCTGAGGTGTGTTGTAGCCACTTTAAAGGGTTGTGATCAGTCACCATGGTAAAATGTCATCCATACAAATAAGGTTGAAGTTTTACTGCCCAAACAATGGCCAAACATTCCTTTTCAATTGCGGCATAACCCAGCTCTTAGTTCAGCAGATTCCTGCTCAAATAGACCTCAGGGTGCTCCTGGCCATCTGGCCCCACCTGACTAAGTACTGCTCCCAGTCCATATTGTGACACATCAGTTTGCCCAATAAAGTCCTTGTCATAATTGGGTGGCAACAGTACTGGAGCATGAACCAGGGCTTCCTTTAACAACTGAAATGCCAGCTCACAAGCGTGTGTCCAGTCAACTATTTTGGGGATTTTTTTCTTAATGAGATCGGCCAGGGGCTTCACTAAAGTCTGGAACAAAACCTCTGGAGTATCCTGCAGTCCCTAAGAAGGCAAGTTCTTGTTTCTGGGTTCTGGGCAGAGGCCAGTCATGCAATGCTTCTACCTTCACTGGTTCGGGCCTAACCCTACCTCCCCCCACACGATGCCCCAGGTACTCTAACCTGATGGTCAGACCTGCCCGCTGAATTTTTTCCAACACCTGCCCTACATGTTTTAGATGGTCTTTCCAGGATTTACTAAAAATGGCATCCAAGTAAGCCTGAACAAAGGCTTTATACCAATCCAGCAGGTAATTAACCACACACTGGAATGTGGCTGGCACATTCTTCATCCCAAATGTCATGAACTCAAACTCAAACAGTCCAAATGGGGTGATTAACGCAGATCGTTATTGAGCCTCTGGGGTCAGAGGTATCTGTCAATACCCCTTGCTCAAGTCAAAGGTTGATATATACTTTGCTCCAGCTAATTCGCCTAACAGAGCGTAAATTTGGGGCATGGGATAGACATCAGGCATGGTCACCTCGCACAACCGGCGGCAATCTATGCAAAACCGCATCGCCTTGTCCTTCTCGGGAACCAATACAATGGACAATGCCTAGGGACCTAGCTCAAGCATCTCCTGCACCTCTTTCTATATACATCCCTTGACCTCTGGTGAGAACCGATAAGTGGGTTGACTAATTGGACTATGCTCACTAGTGTCCACATGGTGCATCACCAAGGAAGTACAGTCGGGCTTTCTACTAAACTGAGTTGCAAAGGCCAACAACACTGACTCAAGCTGCTCCCACTTCCACTACACCACCTTCACCTCTGGTATCTGCGAGGAGGACAGGTAGTGGATTAATTTCTGGTTCCTCAGTCAGTAAGCAGCAAACCACAGCTACCGACTCCACATGCTTGTGGTATGCCTTCAACATATTCACATGGTAGGTCCACTGCCGCCTACCATCACTAACAAGAGATGCCACATAGGTGATGACACTCAGGCATTTTGAGACCATGTATGGTCTCCTACCAGGCAGTCTGGAGCTTGTTCTGTTACGTGAGCATAAGAACAAGGACCTTCTGCCCTACCTTAAATACACTGGCGCGTGCCCTGATCATAACAGGTCTTCTGCTTGGTCTCAGCTTCCACTAAGTTAGCTTGTGCAAGCCCTATAAGATTCTCTAACCAGTCTCTGAGCTCTAGCACATACTCCACCACAGAGACATCCTGGGTAGGTAACTCCCCTTCCCAAGACTCTCGGAACAGGTCAAGAGGTCCACGGACTCTGCGGCCATAGAGTAGCTCAAAGGGGGAGAAACTGGTAGACTCCTGTGGCACCACCCAATAAGCAAACAGAAGGTGTGGCAGGTAGCATTCCCAGCCCCCCCCCCCCTGAAGTTAATGTCAAAAAGGATGTTTACTATGATCAGCTATACTCACCGCTGGAACTGGCATACTGCTAGGGGTGGGAGCATTACTGGGCACCAAGACAGGTTAAGATTGGCTGGAGACAACATTCTCTGCATTGCTAAGTGATGTAGTCTTTACAGAGGCAAAGGGCTGGCTGGTTCCTGACGATCTAGTAGCTTGAGACTGTTCCTCTTGGCTGGTTGATGCTGTGGTTGCTGGTGATGGCTGTTGTCTAGCAGCTGTGGTCTTTTCCTCTGGGCTGGATTGTGCAGGTGTAGATCCTGAAGACTGTAGTTTGGCAGCTTGGTTACAGGTAATGGAGTTGGAAAATGTGGTAGCAATTTTAACCCCGACATCGTAGACAAGATCACATCGGTTGTGAGACCATAGATAACGGCAACATCTCACAACTCCTGGCTATCTCCCCAGTCTAGATACACCCTTGCTACAGGCACTTCCTTTTCCAGTCCATCTGTCACAGTAACTTTGACAATGCGATCTTGCAAGACAGCGGCAAGATCATTAAGATGGGGACTCACTACAGTGATTGAGGCCCCTGAGTCTATAAGTTCTTCTCCCTGCAGGGAGCCCACTTGGATGGGCTGCAGGTTCCTACACATGCTTTTTTGTGCCTCTTCCCTCCAAGTCATATTCAGACACGCACATTTCCTTGGGCTGGCATGGGTGCAAACAGTCTTTACAGACCTGTCAAATCACCCGATTGGTTAGTCCTTGAAAAAGCATAGCGAAACGCGAATTGGTGGTATGCTGGATGCATGCTTAACTCAGCCAAATGAAATATTAATAGACATGACTGTTCAATCTTAATAGAGAGAGGAAATTATCAATAGGGAATATATCTCCTCTTAGACCACTTAAACAAGGGATTAAGCAGGACTCCTATGCAGTGGAACTAACTGGTGGGCTTTATTTTATGATCATTCTATGGAGGATGCCATTATTGACAGCTTTACACTTGCATAGGGTATATGATAGAAATCTGTTGCTTTATCATCGTATATATATTACAGTATCTGGATGTTTAGCCAAGTTTTATACTATCTTCACCCTAGTGTATACCCTTTTAAACAATCTATAGATAGAAAATGCATACCCTTTGTTACCATATAGGGAATTGTTTCATAAAGAAATGAAGTAGATAGTTATAGTAAGGGTAATTGTTTAAATAAAAATGGAACGTACTGGTTTAATAAATAAATACAATTGAGTAGGTGATAATTTAACGAATAGATAATGTATTGTATTGTATAGGATAGGATATGTATCCGTATATATATGTGTGTGTGTGAGTATGTGTATGTATATGTATGTATATATATATGTATAATCGTAGGAAACAGATAGGTTAAGAGATGGATTTGTGTCCAAAGTGAATTGAAGGCAGAGAGAGACTGAGTCATTGTAAATTAACAATTGAGATTGACCATTAACCCAGTTTAGATAATTTAAAGGTGTGGGGATAAAATAATGGCAGGTTTATCAATTAGCCAAAGGGCTATTTACATATCAAAGGACCATCAGTGAAGAAAATACATTCTTCATTTACGGCCTCTTCACTTAAGGCGGAGATTAAATAACTTCAGACAATATGTAGGCCAAATTATATTGAACCAATAGAGACATCTCATGTTATCCCTGTTTGGTCACTTCATGTGAAACCCTTAGGACAATAATTATTATACTGAAACTTATTCACATCAAAGACTTGGCTTGTCATCAAAAGGACCTCAATTGGTTTTATGACACTTGAAAAGCAGTCATGTATTGTGTAAGTTTTACATAGATTGCAATCATGCAATGCCAGGTTTGGAGTGGAGGTTCTATGGATATATAAATATGAGCGTTCAGTAGTAGTTAGTGAGAGAAGAAAAAGGAGTTGAAGAAGAGAGAAGGATCCTATTTTAAGAAAACAACTCACAGGTACTTATGATTATCTTGCAAGAATACCATATGCATATGAATTGTTAATGTTTGTAAAAGTATGTCATGTTTTATGTTTGTTTACTGTATAGTTAGATAAGGAAGCGTATATAATTAGAAATCTTATCCCATGGTGTATTGTTATCTTATAACTTGTATCATTTGAATATTAAATAATTGTTGAAATAGAGCTTATTTTTCACGTCAAACTTATTTATTTGGAATCACTAATATATCAAAACTGCATGTAAATATATGTTTATATCAGCTTGACAAGGTTGGACTTTCCGCATAGTCAGATGAGCCAAGTTAATATATCTGTGTTTATAGTATATTTATTATCGCATAGATATATTTCTTGGACTGTAGCACTATAGACATTCCCTGTTAGAAATACATGAGCCAGTCATATGCACATACGTGATAAATGTGATTATAATATATGTGATTGGACTAGAAGTAGTTTCGCCATTTTTATGAGCCAACCAATTGCAAGTCTGATATGATATATTTGCAGATATCTATATGATACGTGTAAGATATATATATATATATATATATATATATATATATATATATATATATATATGTATATATATATATATATATAGACATAGATATATGTATATATATATTTGAATAATTATATGTAAAATTTAATAATAAGAGGAAAAGATATTTATTGATTCCAGTCTCGTTTACACCTTTTATGGCCATGTAGGAGTGTATTAGCAGTGCATCCAATGTTTTTAACACACTATATCACATCTATTCACTAGCACTTACATATTTCGCTAATTTTACCTATATTTTACAGAAATAATCAAAATTATATTTTAATTTACATTGATGTTCAGTCAACTATTTTCACCTTATTATATTCAGGGAATTCAGTGCACCGAAATAATCAACTTCTAATCTATACTCTTTATTGTCAAAACAAGTATTTGCCTGGATAGTCACTAGACAGTATCCGGTTTGTACTTTACCAGTAGACATTTTTGTAGGCATATTCACATATCCTGTTCTCCAGAAACCAAATGTACATTTGATAAGATTTAACTGGTTGATATTATATGGCTACTGTTAAACTTGGATTTATAATAATATTACAATACATTATGTGCAACCGAATCTGCAATATTATTATATATTACTGTCTATATATATATATCTGGTTTATTGAAGAATTGCTTATAAACCACTATGACAAAGTTAGGAACTATTTGACCTCAAAATATCTCTTGCACAAGAAAAAATATATATGAAACAATGATGATTCTCTAATCTCTTGTAAACTGTTCATGTGACCTCTGTGATGACATCATTTTGTTTAGACACATCCATTTTGTCCCATAGATTGTAAGCTTGCGAGCAAGGTCCTCTCACCTCTTTGTCTGTTTTATCCAGTTTGTTTATTATTGTGTTTGTCCCCAATTGTAAAGCGCTATGGAATATGTTGGTGCTATATAAATAAATGTTGATTTTGATGACATCACACCCACCTTTGTCAAAAGTTATAAATTGTCCTGCAAAAAAACCAGGGGGTAAATGTATAATACTGCGCTTTGTACAAGTCGCCGGAAATCGGCGAGAAGCGCAGTATGATACATTTACCCCCAGAGCTCTCTCTGCCAAGAAATCATGGGATTGCAGTTAATATTGAAACTATGCTGTGCACTGGGCTATTTGCTGTAACTGAAAATGTAACGGTAAACATCTTTATGTTACAAAAATCTACAGTTGATATGGACCATATTCATTTATTTTGAAAATGGATCCAATATTTTCCATCAGCCTTCATGGAGTAGGCCATTGTCTATATGAGCCACACTACTTTACAATATTCAGGTTTCTTGGTATTGGTGAAATTTAAACATATCAAATACCTGCCTACTGAGTATTGATGAAGTTTCAAATTAGGGGATTAACTAACATTATACAGTACTTTCCAGCTGTTGGCCTTCCCTCCCGTTATTCGAGAACCTCAGAGACATTTAACGGAGTTGGGACTAATCCTACATTGTCGTGACCCTGAAGTACACGGGAGCCCACCCAACAATTACTCTGATTTAAAATCCTTCTCACTAAAGCAAGATAGTGAGCTAGAGGGTGTTTGTCAAAATCAAGGTTACTGTTAGACTGACACTACCGGATGCACCTTTCTTCTTCGATCCGAGTGAACTACCAATTCATCCTCCATCTCCACATCATCAGTCCCATCCCTAGAACTGATCTTCACGGCCTTGAAGTCACCCCAAAAAATATGGGGTTCTGTAAAAATGAAAAAAGAAAATGAAAATAATTGATGCTCCATGATAGGTTAATAAAATCAGTCCATTTACAGCACAAGCTACTCTCACTGCGATTAATTTCTTTTGAAACGGGTTCACGACTGACGGTGTTGTTTTATCGATCTTTTTCTCGTCCCAAACTTCTTCAGGTTTATTGACTCTCCTGGATTGAGTGAAATGGATTCAAGTTTTTATCTCTGCTACCTTCTAGGATGTGGTGCAAGTCATCAACAACCCGAGTTCAAAAACTTTTGGGTCATTACATATTCTCCAGGTTCAATATTATGACAGTTAGCTCCTGGTATATCTGGGAACAGCAGTTTTAAAGCTTTCTGTTGCTGCTTGAGCTGTTTGCTCATTTCACTTGATCTACTATCAAGTACAGTTGTCGATCAAAAAGTCTCAAATCATGACAGGTTAAGAGGCAGTCTAGGAGTGGTTCTGATGCTGTGCAGTTCTAGTGGCAATGCTTCTGGCCATGCTAACTCAGGCGCAACCATCACTTTACTCAGCTTATTCTTGATAGTATCGTTAACTCACTATTTCCCACTGGCTTGTGACCTCTAGGGAATGTGTAATTTGCTATCAATACCCATAACTTTACACATGTTCTGAAAGAATATTCATAAACAGGTGGGGAGGGAACGAGCTACAACATCTAATTGTGCACTATAGTAGTCTACAAGTCTGTTATCGTCACCATATCATCGTGTGAGGACTTCTGAAGCACAACCAGCACTTTCAGTACAGAATAGGTCAAATTGCTTTCCGTAGTCTGGTTTTCTCAAAGCAGGAGATCGTGTTATACTTTCCTTGAGTGCTAGGAAAGCCTGTTCTGTTTCCTCAGTGTGTTGCACTCAGTCAGGCTTGGTAGAGGACACTAGCTCATGCAATGGTAGCTCCAGAATAGGGAAACCTTGGATCCATTGTCTACAATACCCACTCATACCTAAAATATTTGTACATGCTGCTGGTTTTGTGGCAGGGTCATGTCTAGTATGGCCTATACACTACCCGGTGCCAGGTGTCATATGGTATGAGAACAGAACCACAGGTAGGCTGAATAGACTGTAAACAGTCGTGCAAGTCTTGAGAAAATATACAAGGGCGGTCTATGAACTAATGAGATAACGTGTCCAAGTATAGAGTACCCCTTGATAGGTACAAGCAAAAAGGTGCTGGCAGTCAGGGTGTAGAGGAACAGAAAAGAATGCAGAACAGAGGTCAATAACAGTGAAATGTGTACTCCCTTTACATGTTTCGTCGCAGGTGACTTCATCAGGATTGAGTACATGATTGATTACAGCTGCTCTGTTCTGACCAGGATGTTTTAGAAGGAAGAGTAAGCTGAATTGTAACCTGATATGCTGTGAATACTTGTTCTTCTGGTACGTGCATGATTTTACGTTTTATGAATAAATCTTTTACATCTGATAATACACTATGGAAGCGCCCCCTTTGTGTTTGCTATTTTAGAAACTGTCAGAGCGACATAAACAAAATATGAAAATATACACTTACCAAGTAATAGACACTAAAGATCTCCGCCCTGGCTTTTAATCCCATCAATTCCGACTAAACAAAATGCCTGTGTTTGCAATTGACTTCATTTACCATAGCGACATTGCCATTTCCTGTTGTAAACCGGCAATGCCAGGACTTAATATTCAAAGCTAAGGGTTAGGGTTAATGTTACACTTAGCGTTAGGGATAGGGTTAGGGTTAGGGATAGGGATAGGGATAGGAATAGGGTTAGGATAGGAATACAATTAGGGAAGGGTTAGGGTTAATGTTACACTTAGCGATAGGGTTAGGGTTAGGGTTAGGGATAGGGATAGGAATAGGGTTACAATTAGGGTAGGGTTAGGGTTAATATTAGAGTGTGGCGCCGGGTTCAGGCATTGCTGTTTTAAAATAGCAAATGGTAATGTCGCTATGGCAACTGATGTCAATTGCAAGTGCAGCCATTTTGTTTAGTTGCAATTCAAAGCTGATTAAAAGCCAGGTCGGAGATCTTCACTGTCTATTAGTTAGTAAGTGTATATTTTGTTTATGTCGCTCTGACAGTGCTCAGTTTTTTTTGTAGGTGTTGGTTTTGTTCTCATGGGACAAATGTATCACACCCGGCTAGCTTAAATTCCAGTAACTGGATTCTAGAATATGGGCTGTTCTGTGATTAGTAACTGGGCTCTGGGTATTGTTTGGCTCTGTGTCATGTTGCTATATTCTGGTTATATGTTTAACTTGGTATCTTGTTCCTAGATTCTGGGTATTATTTAAATTATTAAAAACATTTATTTAAATAGCTCCAGCATAATCTGTGGCGCTTTACAATTGGTTTATGGTTATGTCGGTGTTGTGATTTGTGGCTAATAAGGTCTACATATAAAATATTTCAAAATAGCAATAAAGTAGCCATCACTGTAGTGACAGAAGAGATCTGGTTATATCACAGGTCTTACATGAAAATATAGTTGCCCTTATTGTGTCATGGGATATCTTTATAGGTATGATATTTACATCACTTTTTTGCTACTAAAATTAGTAAATAACATGGTGACACCTTATAGTTTAGAAAAGTAAGAAATTGATAGGCTGCCGTTTTATGTGGCTTCTGAAAAAAAGAACATTTTAGATATTGCTTGTTGCTGGGTCAATATATCCAGATGTTGTTATTTATGACAGATCTGCACGATTGTTTGGTTTCCCTATGAAGTAGAATTCTGTCCTCTCTGTGTCCGGACTGTCACATTGCACTCTAATTGTTACACTCCACTGACTGCCTTCAGCAGCTGCAGCATCACTTCCTGAGGAGAGTGCACTCTGGTGCAGTCAGTGCACAGTCACCATATCACAGTGACAGGATGGGAGGTGTGCAATTACTGCTGGTCCTGGGGACCCTGCAAGGTGAGAACTGAGGGGAGTGCACCCTAGTGCAGTCAGTACACAGTCACCATATCACAGTGACAGGATGGGAGGTGTGCAACTACTGCTGATCCTGGGGACCCTGCAAGGTGAGAACTGAGGGGAGTGCACCCTGGTGCAGTCAGTGCACAGTCACCATATCACAGTGACAGGATGGGAGGTGTGCAAATACTGCTGATCCTGGGGACTCTGCAAGGTGAGAACTGAGGAGAGTGCACCCTGGTGCAGTCAGTGCACAGTCACCATATCACAGTGACAGGGTGGGAGGTGTGCAAATACTGCTGATGCTGGGGACCCTGCAAGGTGAGAACTGAGGGGAGTGCACCCTGGTGCAGTCAGTGCACAGTCACCATATCACAGTGACAGGGTGGGAGGTGTGCAACTAGTGCTGATCCTGGGGACCCTGCAAGGTGAGAACTGAGGCTCAGTACTGTATGGAGAGCAGCTTCTGTCTTTACAGCTGCAGGTTATATCTGCTGGTTATTGTATGTAAGAAGATCAGTATGTGTGTAATAAAAAAATGCTTCATGTAACCTAGTGTGTGTGACCGTATAATCACATGGGGACAGTAGAGTTTACCTTAATGTGAAACATGCAATTTGTGACCGATATGTAGAACAGATATTATGTTACTGATTAATCCTTATTTTACTCTCTATTTATCAGGATTTCAGACCCAGACAATCCACGTATCCCAGATCCCTGTAATAATCACCCCAGAGGGCAGCTCAGTCACCTTACCATGTAACTACAGCATCAGTGGTGCAGAGGATATAACAATCGGATCCTACAAGTGGTACAGACATATGGTGAGGACAGGACCTGAGGTCTCTGATAGTAATAAGGATTTCACAGGCAGAATCTCCAGAATGGACCTAGATGAATTCTATAACAGATCAGCCGGTATCACCCTGCACAGAGTACATGTCTCAGACACTGGGATGTATTTCTGTGAAGTTACTTTCCAGCACGGTGGAGAAATATCAGAACACGGCACTGGGACACTCCTTCATGTGACAGGTGAGGGTCTGAATGAGGGGTTATCTTTTATAAAACCTAATATCTGAAATGTGAGAATCTCACTGCAATAAATTTAAAAAAAAAATAAATCCAAAACTACTGCCCGTTATTAGCATCAGATGTTAACAGTTTTTTTTTACAATAAAGGTGTAATATTAAGAGAACCTTATTCTCCTTTAGCTGAGTAGAACGTAAATATTGTATATCGGGGATACAAGTATTAGAATGTTTCTCTACCTCCTTATTCTCTTACCTGACACAGTTCCAATATCAATAGAACTTTCTAAAGAACTTCCTGTGATGATATGACAGCTATGGTTTTATATAGGAGCACAATAATCGCACACAGGTACCTTCCAAGCCGGTTCTGCACAAGCCAACAGTGATTCACAAACATGAAACACACAAATCATAAACCTATGGTCTTAGAGCCAGTGTGAGGACACATTAACACTTTACAGTACATGGGACGTAGGTTTTCAAGATGTGCCTTATGTTATGTCAACATGAATAAGCAGCTGTTGAAAAATATATAATTCCCCACACAAAATAATGCAGTGTGCTGGGTGTACAGATGTCTGGGATATGAATAAGCACAGAGAGAATTCACGTTGTCTCCTGGTACAATCCAGTAAGGATGAGTGTAAGAGGGTCTGTAAGCTCCATTTCTAAGTCTCTATATAATTCTGCAGTGTGCATTATTTATTGGGTAAATATTGGCCAAAGTGTCACTGATTAAGTGGGTATCATCATCATCAACATTTATTTATATAGCGCCAGCAAATTCCATAGCGCTGTACAATTGGGAACAAACAGTAATAAAACAATACTGTATAATACATACAGACAGAAAAGTAGGAGAACCCAGCTCGCAAGCTTACATTCTATGGGTATAGTGACTTTGGAATCCAGAACACTTACCTACATCACTACCCTAGTGGTCTGGGGGTCATTTGGTTAATTGAGAATTCGTTGTCAGCAAGTAGACTGTTATGTTTAATGTTCATCTTGCACAGAAATAATAACTTTCCCCATGTGAACGCACAACATGAATTACTAATACTGAATTATGATCAAATCAAAATGCAGTCGATGTAAATTTTATCAACTTAAAGATTAACTTTACCTGCGCTAAGGGGTCTATATGTAAAATAAAAGTTCCACCACAAATATTGCTGAACTTATGAATATTGTGGCTCTCTCCTCGATAACCTGTACTTAAATTTGGGATTTTTAGCTCTTAATTAGGATACCTAGCTCATTCCTAAATTTATACCACGTCAACTGGTTTCAAATTATTATTATTTTTTAATTTTGCTGTTTATATTATACTTTCTATGGTAATGTATAATTCTATTTTTTGGCTTAATCTGATGAACTTAGATAAAGTTTTTTATTTAATATATATTTTATATTATAATACATATGCTGTATAAAACTCATTTTTAAGCCTGTTTTATCAAAAGTACTATAACGCTGCCCTCTATCCCCAATTCCTGATGTAAATTGTATACTATAAAGTAACTATTAAGTGACAATAGGTTCCCACAAATATTAAGGGCTGGGAGTATAATGTCCTCCAGGTGGTTATACATAAATATAATAAAGCAGTGTTTAGCCTTCTTCTGAACTGTCCTGTGTTTGCTCTAATTTGCTAATTCATTATTTTATAGGCATTCTGCAACTCTTTCACACAGGGGTTCAAACAAATTTGTTCTCCCAGATGCTCCGCTATATAGTAAAGTCTACATGTAGAACAACCTGCTCCGATCACTATAAAATATAGGCAGAGCCTAGACGCAGAAGAAGCTGCATCAATCACTATAAAACATATGTAGAGCCTACACGTAGAACATCCTGCTCCAATCACTATATTATATATGTAGAGTCTACACGTAGAACAACCTGCTCCAATCTCTATAAAATATATGTAGAGCCTACACGTAGAACATCCTGCTCCAATCACTATAAAATATATGTAGAGCCTACACGTAGAACATCCTGCTCCAATCACTATAAAATATATGTAGAGCCTACACGTAGAACAACCTGCTCCAATCTCTATAAAATATATGTAGAGCCTACACGTAGAACAACCTGCTCCAATCTCTATAAAATATATGTAGAGCCTACACGTAGAACAACCTGCTCAGGTCATTACATTAGAGATGCCCCTCTCTATTGGTTGCTCTCTGGTTGCCACTGTTTGAGAGCAAAAAATCTAAAACCTGTTATTATTCTCCGTCTCTTTCTTAGTTCTACAAAATCTGCATTTACATGATTATCACCAGTGGTCTATCCCATGGTTTATCCGTCTCGGTATTACAGGAGTATTATTCATTGCTGCTCTCACAATAGCTGGTTACTGGTGTCACACCAAACAAGGTCAGTATTCTCTGTACCCCGGGAGTTTTTTACTTGAAGATTATGCAGATACAATATGCTGGTTGTAGTCTAATTTATAGTGTTCAGTTGTACACGGTGATAATACAACCAGAGCAGTGTCCCAGCAGTGATTGGACAGAAAAGATGTCCGATGTCTGCTGTGTGTGATACATGGGGGGACACATTACACTGCATGCACAGACTGCTCTATTATTTTCTCTTTATCTATCTATCTATCTATCTATCTATCTATCTATCTATCTATCTATCTATCTCATATCTATCTATCTATCTCATATCTATCTATCGCATATCTATCTATCTTTCTATCTATCTATCTATCTATCTATCTATGCATCTCATATCTATCTATCTATCTATCTATCTATCTATCTATCTATCTCATATCTATCTATCTATCTATCTATCTATCTATCTATCTATCTATCTATCTATCTATCTTTCTCCTACAAATAAATAGCATCTTTGGAGTTAGGACAACACAAACTTCAACTATAGGCTGAGTTATACAATTTGAAAGTAATATGGCTGCCTTTGACAACACATCCAGCCTAACATTCTATGTGTAGGTTATACTTCCATAATCACAGCAGAACTAGCAAACTTCCAACTGTCATACAACTTTAGGTGTCATGAAAAAATTACACTTCCCAAATTCATGGGATGTCACTTTTTTTCAGGAGACATTCTGGCAGATCTAATTTGTATAGGTGCCTTTGAGTTTGAGGCTTCAGCTCCTTGAACTGGTATAATATTCATGTTAAACATCGTTGGAGTTAACAATCCTTTTTGCAAGCTTCATTCTCTTAATCTCTGTCTCACTTTATTATCTAACTGTATATTATTTCCAAGTTATCTGGAACTGTATAATGTAGTAGGGAGTCACTGATATCTTAAATAATGAAGTGCATGGTTATTTCATTTGGAATCTGTAGAATAACGGATGAATTCTGCACAATGTTACTCCGTGGCTATACAGCCCTATCCTAAAGATCAGAGGTTCCTCTCAGCAGTGATGGACTATCTAAGTAATCATAAAATAGGCCTAAAAGTCTCAGTAAAGGGATTGAGTGATGATCAGGATGGGTTCTAAAAATTTTGGGTCTTCATGTAAAAGAGAAAGTACTACTGACATGCACTGTTCACCTGTTAAAGTACAGTTTAGAAATGTCTAAAGTATTTTGGTCTCAAGGGCAGAGATTCTAGTTGAGGTGTCTTGTACAATTTGAGACAAGACTTGGATATGGAAAGGAAGGATCTGAGCAGGTCTAACTTCCCTAACGTAACAGGGGACTTCAGAACACTAGAATCAGACACATATCATGGAGAATAGGTGACTATTTCAGTAGTATACTAGGTAGATTTTATAGGGAAAAACGAGAAGCTGGAAGATCAAATAGTAATAATTATTTTGTGTATTTGTTTGTGTTTTATTGATTCAGCAACATATAAAGGGTCTTAAGCCAGGATTGTTTGGATGTATGGTGTGAATAAGAGAGAAGAAAATAATATTGAAACAGAACTGGTCAATAATATTTCCTGTGCGGCATAAACCACAAAGCATCATAGCTTCATTAACAGATGCTAGTACTCACTGCTAATTTGCAAATGGTGATGATGTATGATGTGCAAAGTTTGCTATTATTATTATTATTATTATTATTATTATTATTATTATTATTATTATGTATTTTATACTGTGCAATTGAATATAATTGTTGCAGACATGGAAGTATTGTGAGTAATTAAAGACAAGCTGGAAGTCGTTGATTGTGCATCCTCCTGAACAGAGAGGATGCCTGGATTTATGTCATGTTCTTCACTTCCTTTAGGAGTCTAATAATTAACTATGGGGACTCCCCCAAATGTTAGCGTTGAGTGAACACACTATTGTTTCTTATTTAAAGACAAAAGATGAAGATAAATTCAATTTTTTAGTTTAACTTCCTGAATTATTTGACTAGTGACTGTTTCTGTGTGCCTGTGTGAGTGACTGCCTCTATATCCCTGTCAGGAATCTCTACATAAAATAATTGCCATCAATCCAGCAAGACAGACACCTAGTTAGTAATCTTAAAATACTAATTTAAAGAGGTGATGTGGAGAACCATTATTAATGGATGTTGAGGTCGAAACTTGGAGAAGTATGAATAATTCTGTGTTTCAGATGAGCAAGGTCCTGGCTTTGAGATAAGCAAACAAAAAATGTATCAATAATTTAAGGAAGGGAAGTATCTCACTGCAAGACTGCTTGAAGAATCTTCCTTCCACAGAATCAGCTGATTGTGTGTCCAGCCTGTACTGCTTAATGGAAATATGAATGTGCCACCATGTGGCCGTTATGCATATTTCCTCTGATTCTGCCCATGAGGTTGTAATATCTCGAGTAGAATGTGTCTTCAGAGATAACAGGGAGGTGTTATATGCCAAGGTATAGCAGAAGCTAATGATATATTTCAACTATCTATATTTTTTTTAAATGAATACTAATTACATATTATTAGGTAATATAAAAATTTAGACATTCGCTCATATAGGGTTGACATTCAACTCAACGCTGACTCCAAAGCCAGACCAGAGTACTTCATTTAAAAGGCAAATAATGTGGTCATTTTCATTTTGCTTCCCACACTTCCTAGTTGCAGGTTGTATTGTGCATTTACTCACTTTATGTAATTTATTGCACTTGTAGTTTGCTTTAAGCTAAATATTAAATTACTGATATTCCTTATTTTTAACTATTGCAGTGAAAGAAATCAGTGGACGTCAAAAAGAAGACATAAGTTAGAGTCTTTGTGTTTTCCAGACTTCCCCATAACTCTTTATATTCTTCTTCCTTTTGTACATGGTGACCATAGTTGGCAATGTTACCATGATGACTGTTGTCCCTTAAACCTCCAGCCTACATACTTCAATGTACTATTTCCTGAGCTACTTTTCCATGATTGATCTCTGCTATTCCTTAGTGATGACACCTAAAATGCTTTATGAACTTTGAAGCCCATCTCGTTCAATGGTTGTGTTTTTCAGTTCCTCATGTTCACTGCCCCAGCAGTCAATGAGCCTTTTACTCTCAAGCATATAGTATGACATACACATATATTGCAATTTGCCACCCTCTCCATTATATCAATAATGACCAAGAGAAAATGTTTGTATCTGGATCTCTTTGCTTCAACTATTGGCTTTTTGCTGCTGTCAGTGCAGACCAGCTGTGTTTTCTGTAGATAGGACCACATCTATTGGAACATCCAAACTCAAAACTAAAAACGTACTGTCCCATAGCTCTCCCATGTGACAAGGTAAATGTTTTCTTCTTTTGGTTTTGTGGTAATGGTTCTTTGATGACAGTTCTCGTCTTATATACTTTATTATTATTATTATTATTATCATCGTTTATTTGTAAGGCGCCACAAGGTTTCCGCAGCTCCGTACATGGTACAAACAGTAGACTATACAGGGTAAGACAGTACAGAACAATAAACACAAAGTACCAGTACTTCAGAAACTCCAGGCAGGCAGATACAGTAGAGACGGAGTGGAAGAACAGGTATGGAGACAGGAGGGAAGATGGGCCCTGCTCACACAAGCTTACATCCTAAGGGAGGGTAAACAGAATCAGGTACATAAGGGAGCCAGTGAAGCAACGGGGAGAGAGAAAGGGGCAGGGGAGAACCAGAAGAGGTGAGAGGTTAAGTGGATGGTTGGTAGGCCTTAAGGAACAGGTGAGTTTTAAGAGCCCGCTTGAAGGAGCACAGATTGGGTGAGAGACGAATGGAGCGAGGGAGGTCAGTCCAGTGAAGGGGGGCAGCACGCAAGAAGTCTTGGATTTTAGAGTGGGAAGAGGTGATCAGAGTGGAGGAGAGGCAGCGATCATTGGCTGAGCGCAGGGAGCGGGCGGGAGTGTGAATGGAGAGGAGGTTAGAGATGTAAGGGGCAGTAGACTGAGAGAGAGCCTTGTAAGTGGTGGTGAGGAGTTTGAAAAGGATTCTGTAGGGAAAGGGGAGCCAGTGTAAGGAAAGACAGAGAGGGGAGGCAGAGGAGGAGCGGCGTGAGAGGAAGATGAGTCTCGCAGCCGCATTGAGTATAGAGCGGAAGGGGGCAAGGTGGGAGCAGGGGAGGCCAGTAAGGAGGAGGTTGCAGTAGTCGAGACGGGAGATGATGAGTACATGGATGATAGTTTTGGTGGCATGTTGAGAGAGGAAGGGACGGATGCGGGCAATGTTACAGAGTTGGAAGCGACAGGCTTTGGCAAGGGATTGAATGTGGGGGGCAAAAGAGAGAGAGGAGTCGAGAGTGACATCTAGGCAGCGGAGTTGCCTAGGAGTTGCCTACTTTAATTGTTTCTTCCATATTTTGGATTAAATCTGATGAGGACAGACAGAAAACCTTCACTATGTGTCCTTCACTTCTTATATATATCACCACTTTCTAAAGAACAGCATTTTTATTTTACTACGGTCAGTGTCTTTGAGAAATGTGATAAGATGGCATTGATCTGTGTTGGTGATCACAATGTTCTTACATAAAGTCTGAGGATCAAGAGGCGGAACGGTACATTCAGGGAAGACTTAAATCTTGCCTTCAATGCTTGTAGTGCTGATAAATCCATGTAAAATAAATATAATAGTATCTAACATGCTGGTGGTGAAACAAAGATGAGGAAAACATGTAAAATTCTTATACAGATGTTAATGTGTCCACATAGAGCAGAATTGCCCATGACAGCCCCAAATGTCTGAAAATAGAAAAATATTCAAATTTGAAAAATTTGCATGATTAAATCAGTTCCAAAATGCTGAGAATGTTTTCTGATGGTGGATCATAACTTTGTACTATTGAGGTAATGCATAAGAGATTTAAGACCTTATTGAACATATCAATATTAAAGGCAAAATATCTATAGTGCAGTGGTGTAGTACCTTCCCTTAGGATGTAAGCTCGTATGAGCAGTGACCTCTTCCCTCCTGTCTCCATACCTGTTCTTCTGCTCCGTCTTTACTGCATTAGCCTGCCTGGAGTTTTTGAAGTATAGGTATTTTTTGCTTATTGTTCAGTACTGTTTCACCCTGTATAGTCTACTGTTTGTACTGTGTACGGTACTACAGAAATCTTGTGGCGCCTAACAAATAAAGGATAATAATAATAATAAAAATAATTTCAGTGTCAAATATATACATTTCTGTCATGTATTAAAACTGCTACATATAAGTGTGAAAGCATGTGGTCAGTGAGATACTGATTAATGTCCTTAGTTATTGCTTTGACAGAGACTCTCATGGACTATCTCGGTGTTAGACCAGGCTCTCTAGCTTCCTCTACCTTCCCCCGGCCTTATCTTGCCTTCTGCCACTGTTTTCCTTTTTTCTCTGCTCTGTTTACGAAAAGTCAGTAGTAACTTTAAGTCTTCCATATAGTTGTCCCATTTCTTCTGTGGATCTCCCTCTTCCTCTTCTCTCCATGATTGTGAGAGGTGAGTGTAAAGTTGCCGGATCCATATACCTACTGAACATATTTATATTAAGTATTACCTCTCAAGTATCCTTTGCATGATTATTCTTGCTTTGTTTTGTTTGTTTTTGCATTTTCCTTTTGCATACTGTATTTTCTTGCTATTTCATTGTATAAATGTATTGTTTGCTAAATCTCAATAAAACTGGTAAGTTCATATGTGTAAGTTATAAGTTGAGGGGTATGAATAAAAGTAATTTGGCTCCTTTGTTGTTAATCAATAACAACCACCTGGTCTGTTTAAAAATCATTGAAACTCTCATTGTCTACCCCACACATTAACTTTGCCTTACCAATTATACCACCACCAAGGTTTTATGTGAACAGCTGGCACTCTTACTCAGGAAGCCTTCGGTATTTCCTTTAAACTAATCCATCACATTTTAGTTTCAGCGCAGTTATCCTAAACCAAATGATCTCTGTTTCAACCATGAAAGCCAAGATACGTCTGACACGTGAATTCGTAAGAATACAGATGCATGAACTTATTAAGTGTAATTTAATATGGAAAATAAAATCACAATGCTTAAGTTGAGAAACAATTAACAAAATAACATACACCAAAATAATATAATCGTTTCTGGTAAAATAAAAAGGAATAAACAACAGAAATAGTAAACTCACGAATGATGAGTTTTCGGTCTGCTTGGCAGAGCAAGAATTATGGGACACTTCTCAAAATGAAATTTACTCTTAAAAAGCGAGCAAATTTGTTATATTTACAGGACATTTTAAACATGCTGCAGGTACCCCCATCCCCCTTCCACTGTGATGTCAGTACCAGAAAGTCTGTGTAAATGTGAATTATTTGTTTATGACCCCTTATCAAACACCTTTCAAGTCAGTGTTTATTTACAGTGACCTAACCTCTTACCAGAATGTCCTACAAAAAAGTTTCCCTTCATTTACATACCAGTCATGATTCCTGTAAGCAAGACATTTGAGAAAATATGACATCACCAAGAATGTGAGGGGTATGTTTGTTGCATATTACTGATGATATTGATGTAACCTTAAAGATAGACGTCAAGGGCTTTACTTTTTAGGACCCGTGCCAAAAATTGGCATTGGGCACTCATCTGTAACTATGTGTCTGTCTCTCTATTTATAAATATCTCATGTGAAGAGCAGAAGAGTTTAGAAACAATCAAAGATATACATTAATTCAGTCTTTCAGTTTTTAACCCACGACTGGACACAAAGTTAATCTGAGCCACATCAAGCTAATACTATGAATTAATTTACAAACACATATTTACAGATTTATATGACTAGTAATTATCTTGCATATGACACTGAGCAAGGGGGATCCTGAAGACATTAAGACTGTAACTGTCTGTGCAACTGAGGGTACAATGTAAGGTGACTGCTCTGTGTGTCATTGGAGAACTCATAGGACTGTAAAGAAATCTGAGCAGAATAGATAGAAACCACAAGTGGTTACTGACTAATCTATTAATACGAATAAAGAAGTGAGGGGGTGGAGGTATTAAAATCACAATCTTTTTTATTGCAGTATATAAAATCACTAACATACCTCTCAAATATCGAGTCACAGAAAGAAAAACTGTCGCTATAGGAATGCCCACAGACAATTGTCAAAATAATAATAATTTTTTCAGCGCTTAGAAACAACAGCCAATTTATTATGAGCAGAGATCACAGCCAAGAAAGAATTACAATGCTGGGTTATAAAAACATCTCAAACAGCACAAGAATATTTCTGCCACTGATCCACTGTTGATAAAAATCATTAAATATGAAGATAGCTAAAGGAAAATAATAAAACTATGTAAAGCAACTTTCAGTCAAAAATAAATGTATATCTTTAATATATATATATAACATTTTGTATAATTATACAATAATCAATAATGATCAAATAATTATACACAACCTCTTATGGTTGTAAATAAATATACTTACACAAATAATAAGCAAAAGTCAAATTCACATTCATATGGAACCTTTTCTCTGGCATTCCCAGAGCCGTAATATGGTAACATTTGTCTTTGGTGTTAATATAAAGGTATGCCAGCCAGCTAATTCATAAATATCCAAAGTGGTTATCCATGTCTTTATAATTAAGAAGTTTTAAATGGAAATCATAGCAAACCCCTACAATAGTCACAGTCTCTTTGTTTGGAAGCTTCATTAATGCAGGACCATTCAGAGTGAAACTTGATACAATATGTTACAATATCTCACTCAATAGTAAAATCCTCTCATTTCAGTTTATTAGACGGATAGACAACATAGAATATAGCACATGTAGCAAAAGAAAAGATTACAGTTTAAAGATTTTTAATTTATTCCAAAATTAATAGCTCCTTTTCCCACCTGAAAACAAGAGATGGGCAATGTTTCCAAATTATATATGCATAAAATTCCAAATGGTCTGAATTTATAATGTCAATCAAACCGAAGAGCATATGCAATAAAAAGCCACAATACTGCGACAACTTGTTACAGTGTATCATTCATATGATATGATCCTTATAGTTACGCTTGTTAGTGTTTTGTGCTACTGCGCTAATCGTGAATGCTCACACTAACTCTGTCCCGGCTGTTTCCTGGCAGCCAACCGCTATGTTTGCATTGCGTGAAGCCTGCTGTGTTAATAATATGTAAATACAAATAGATGTGTTTCCTGTTTATTATTTATATTTAATCATATTTATATCATATTCTTAACTAAAAATACCAAATAGAACAATGATTTTAAAACCTCAAACAGCCGTTCATTATTGATAATGGTACGTTTGTTGTATCCGATGTCGACAAAGATAAGCAGTTAAACTAAACATCAATAAACAATCACATGACGTATGTCTGCTTGCATCTCATTAAATCTATTCCATATAATACAAGAAACCCATCGCTGGTTAAACCTCACTTCCAGATACGAGACCAACAAATATAACTGTCGACCACTAAAAGTATAAGATATAACAATTATCTGTAAAATTGTATAGCTGCCATACCAATCATAATTAATCATAAATAATACTCGGAGCTCCTATCTATGTGTGTGTATATATATATATATATATATATATATATATATATGGCGGCATCAACCTACAAATAAAATCTAATAAGACAGACTAAAAATAAGCAGAGATAGATTGCAATTGCTCAATATTACAAAAAACATATAGTTATTGTTCTTACTTTTCGTTATTAACGTACTTGATTATATTATATTATAACATATTATAGTGGTATACAAATGCATTAACTATAGATAATTTATAATTTCAGAGATCTGATATTATTACATTCTATGTTCTAAATCAGACCTTTTGTGTCCAGTAGGCTTCCCACCAACACAGTTTTTGGAACAGATCAACTTCTCCAAAGCTACACTTTATATGTTCAATACCAGTCAAAAGTAATGGTGTGGTCTCTATTATAATTGGTTATAAATTGATGTCATATACTATTAGTTAAAACTTTGTTATTAATATTCCTTCGATGTTCTAGGAATGTCACAATTAATGGGTGGGTATTCCTACTTACATATTGGATCTGCAATATTAAAGATATATTATAAACTAAGTTTGGCAGTTTATAAAACGATCTACCTTAAAATCCTCCTTAGTGACATAAGAGGTAAAGTATGAACATTTGTTAGAAATATGGTTACATATTATTCCTACTGTAGAACTGTCTGAATTCAAATCAAAAGCAGAGGCTGGAGAACTGGGAGAACATGTATTTACTGTGTGGTATATACTGATAACTGAAGATGGCCGCCATATATTTCCTGTCAGCCAGCAATTCCTGAATGACAAGTGAATGGCAGTGATGTCACTTCCACCAAACACACATAGCATACATCTTACCAACTACCACACTTAAAGTACCCCTCTAGTCTAGAGCCAAACTATCTTTGTCTCAATTAACTATTTACATGACCTGTTTTTTTATTTTATTCTTAGAGTAACTTAGTACCAATTTGTTCTTCACGGTCTGAGTGCACCTAAAAATTAAGACCATTTTTCATCTATATTTGGACTCAAAATTTCATCATATTTCAGAGAGGAAAGGTTCCTGTGAGTCTTTTAAATTTCCAGAGCACACTGTGTGTTTTAACACAAAGTAGACCAAAAATAAAAATGTTTACTGGTATATTTTTGAACATTAAGGATTTGCTATCCATATTAAGTTCATCCTCAAATGGATTTGTTAAAATATTTTTTTTTTAATTTTTTAAAGGAAAGTACTAGATCCTCAGCTTTATATAAGGATTCTGAAGTCTTAAAGTTTCTGTGGATATGATCTTTTGTAATTTGCTCTTCTAAGAACGATAATGACAACTATTATAGTCTAAATTATTCTTAGAATTCATTGTGTTTGATATGTCTCAGTAAATCTCTGATTCTCTTGACCGAGATTGTGATGTCAAGATAGATAACTTGAGTGTTGTGACAAGTTTAAGTAAATTTAAGATTATAATTTTTAACCTTAAGGTGACTAATAATCGTGTCAATTGAGCTCATGTCACCATTCCAAACTATAAATAGGTAATTGAAAGAGCAGTCACAGAACACCAGATTCACTTGAAAAGGGCCATTCCATATGTATGGTTCCTTGCAGTGGTCCGTATAGCTAGCAAAACTGGGAGTGAATCTGGTGCCCATGGCTTTTCCCAATGTTTATGAATCAAATTTAGAATCAAAGTGAAATAGTTATGTGCCAAAATAAAATGTATTGATTTATGAATACATTCACATTGTGCCTCTGATATTGAGTTGTCATATGGCTGAAAAACTTTCAACCCCTTTGTGTAGTGGGATAGGGAAGGGGAATAGGGGTAATTTTTAGACACTTGTCTAAAACAGATAATTCCTCTTTGGTAAGGGAACTTGGTAAGGGAACTTGATTATATGTTGAATATAGCCATTCCTTGTGGTGCCTTTTTGGACTTCTTTTTAGTTGATAATTTTCCTCCTCTATGCCCTCTCTGTCTATATCTCTGTTTTTTCCACTGTTCAAATAATCATTAAAATGAAGATAATTTCAAACAAAAATTGTAAAGCCACTTTCACTCAAAAGCAAATAATGTATATCTTTAATAAATATACAATATAATATGAGAAAGTACAGCATTCACATGAATCTGACACAGGTATGCTGAACCATTTAACTGTTTATTAGCAGTTGTCAGAATGGTAAACAGTTCCAGTGATGGTTCAGCAGTCATCCAAAAACAGTAACACAAAAATCCCCACCACCTACATCTAGGTAGACATTGCAACCCTGTCTGCAAGCAGGCCACTTACTGGCATCGGTGGACCCATCCACCCACACATACAGACAGTGTCTTTATCCTCCACCCAAGCAATACAACAAATCACAGCAAAAAAAACCTGATTACACCCATGTGGAACACCTGTGTGTTTATGTGCTAAAAGAGGAACCTAGGGTAAACTTAACCCTGCCTGCAGCCTGCTGCTGCAGGCTAGCCGTGTTCTTACCTGTTCCCTTATAGGGGAACTGTGGCAAATATCCCACTTTGCCACAATAATCATAAAAGAATCAACAGTTATCAAATGATCAAAAGAAACAGATATTCCACTTATGGTTGTAAACAAACACTTTGCAATTAATAAGCACGAATCAGATTCTCATTCATATGGAAACAGAACAATGTTCCTTTTCTGTGGCTTACCTTGCCCCTTGATAATATGACTTTGGTGTTAAAATATAAGTATGTCGACCGGAAAATTGATAAAAACTGTGTAGTTGTGATTGTGATAAATATCCTTATATATGAGCAGACAAAGAAACCAAAATCACAGCAGAGAGATCATCACATGATCATTTTACATTTTGTCATCTCATAATGTCATGATAAAGATTTGATACAATGAAAAACTCCTAGGGAAGCAAAGATTGTCTAATCTAAAAGTATGAATAAAGAAGGGGGGGGAAACAGGTACTCATATCACAACATTTTATTACACTACCTATAATCACTAACATACATATGTAACAACCCTTACAGTGGATCATTCTGAGTTCCAATGTGATCATGGAAGGGATCAGATGCATTTTGCAGAGAATATACTTTTTCTATGCCCATGTCTGAAAAGTCTGAAATGCATTTTGATATAAATCAGTGATTATGTCTATTTCAATAAAAAAAAAGTTTGTGATTTTAACACACATTTTTTCTAACTTTTCTATTGATATTTAATAGACTATGGATCAGCATAGGTGACTTGTGGGGCTCCAGCTTGTGGGGAACTGAATCTGAGGCTACAATAAATTAACATAATGCGGCTCTACAGAACTATTTGCAACTTCAAAGTCTAGCAACAAACAAGATGCTGCAATTATGCTGAATAGGAAAATAAATTAGAGTTACTGAGGTTGTACAGTAAATCCATAAAGGTTTATATGGTAAACTGAATGAAACACGGGACTATTGAGGGTGGGGGTTTGTGTCCAAAAGGTGAAGGCTTTCAGTTTGCAAATAGAGCACACTCTATTTTCCTGCTCATACCGGGTAGTATGACACTGAGTTTCTGGCAGATGGGCGCAGGTAGCATTGACAGAGCTTACATGCACTTGTGTACCAGGAACTTACATACACTCCGCCTACTCTGCAGAGGAAACATGTGAATGACAAAATTCATTTGTAGGCATTCATGTGTTGATAGCCTTAGGAGGTTTGGGTCTGAGTAATAATATGAAAATACAAACATGACACTGGGGTATCTCTGATGGACCTTAGCCTGGTGCCCATGTTGTATAGCCAAGCTGCAGTTACAGAGGGGTTACTTATTAGGTATATGAGGACACATTTTCTGTAACCCAAACGACCAGACATTACATTTATTAGTCTACCTTGCACTAAAGGAATCAGTGTTAAGTGGTTACTGTAGGTTATTATGTTCCTATGTGCCCCGACTTTAATAGAGCTGCTCAACGTATTACTAACTCAACAACGATGAAGATGCTGATCAACACCTGGGAATGTTCAATACAGTTGACAACAATGAGGGTTCTCTTTGAGCACTATGTTCTGTGATAGAGGTACAGGAACCAAATCAGGCAGTTGGACGCATTATTTCTAGTTACCCAGGTGTCATTGACTAGTGTTACCAGTAGAGGGCAGACACCATTTTAAAATGTCAGGATAGAAAGTCAAGGTCACCAGTCTGCCATTTAAAGTTAGAAGGCAGTTGACAGGTAGTTAAAAAGCGGGTTGGTACAAGCAATGGCACATGGGGGAATAGAAGAGCAGCATCAGGAGAAAACAATGCAAATCCAGGTATGATCCAACTGCTCCTGTCTCTCCTCATTTCTCCTCACCGAGTATTTCATCCTCTATTATGCAGTATAGAGTATTGTATGTTTCTATAGATCTTCCCTGCAATACATTATGCTGCTTTTGTACAGCTTAGTTTTTACTCATTTCTGATAATATTGTATCACATCCTGTTTTGCAGTAAATAATATCCTTACATCGGTTTTACAGCAGCAACCTTCTCACTATTAAGCTAAAATTCACATTATTTTCCTCCCTAGGCAACCTTTTCTGTGTTGTCCCAGGTCCACCCCACCACCCAGATCTACCTTGTCCCAACCTTCATTGCAGGGGTCCCATTTCAATCAGTGTAAAATAAATATATGCCATTCCTTAATCATTCTATGGCTAAATGTTTATAACATGTAAATAATACAGTATTAATATACAAATTACAGTAAGTAATAGACTGAAACATATAAAGTGAGCAGAACGTTGCCCTGTAACTGTGTGGACCTAGACCAAGAAATGCTCAGTCTCAGACCTTTAACATGAACCTCTCAGTCATTTAACTCCCATCATACTCTGCTTCACTGACCGTACCTCTATCTGCTACACTGAATGCTTTGCCCAGACTGCCTTCCTCCGAGGAATGTTGAGGAACGTATGGGGTCTCAGTATTTGGAATTTCACTATGAGGATACTTCTCATCCTAGATTCCAAGGTTAAATTTGACAGTCCCTCAATTCAAAATCTGACCAGTAGCAAAATATTTGAATTCATTTTGCAGATTTCTGTATATCTGTATAGACGTAGGGATTTTTTTTCTGTTGTGCTTTGTCTTACATACTTACTGTGAGGAAAGCAAGGACTAAACAACAAGCTATTAAGAAGCCTTGTAATGAGCTTTAATCTACATATAATTGACATATCATTAATTGGTACCACGTTCCTGCTTTTATTCTATAAGGAACATTTATCAGGAGAATTATGTATATTTTAAAAGAGAATATTTCAATTATGCCAGGTAGGTGACATGTCCCAAAATGGTGATTGAATACTGTAACAAAGGGAGGCATTTATCTGGCAGAGAAAGCATGCAAAGTATCACGTTTGTGCAGCAATGCACCTAGTTTAACGATAAAGAGGTGGAAGACATATGTGTGACAAATAATAGTTTAAAGTTTGATTTAACTTACATGGTTTGGAAGTGTGTTTTCCCACTGCAGACTGACAGGTTGTGCATGACATAAGAGCAAACAGAACCACCGATGGGAGTTCCCTCTTAAAGGGAAAGTGGGTGTGTCAATTGCACATCAAGGTAGGGCTGTGGATGTAGCGTCAGGTATAAAAAAAACCTGTTTGTCTCGCTGTTCAGCGTGACCAATGCTGAGAAAGCTGACTGGTGTTTAGAGAGCTGGTCTTTATCTAGCTAGTGTTTATGGTCACAAGAAACTGTATGGAATCTGTACGGTGTCAAATACCTTTACCATCCTAACATTAAGTGTCTGTGTATTGAAGCTTGCATTGTCTGTAAATAACCATAGTCCCTACAGTTAATTTTATCATTTAGCCACCCCATTGTCCTGGAGTTTAATTCTATCCTCAGTGGCAACATCCTTGATTAAAGAAGGGGGTTGGAGGCAGAGATATCTTGCATTTCAGAATGGGAGTAAATAGGCAGAAATATTAGCGCTGGGTGTGATGTTTTGTGAGACAAATTAAAGAGGTCATACTCTATCT
This sequence comes from Mixophyes fleayi, assembly GCF_038048845.1. NCBI lineage: Eukaryota > Metazoa > Chordata > Amphibia > Anura > Limnodynastidae > Mixophyes > Mixophyes fleayi. The sequence goes on along the minus strand of NC_134405.1, from coordinate 10,728,266 downwards.
GAGTAATTTCACCATCTGAAATCTTTGGGATTTATTATTTCCCTGGCCATTCTCTGTTCTACATAAAGGTATCTACAGCATTGTGACGACCAAACAACACTGAGTGACTCAGATAAGCGCATTTTATCCTTTACTTGGTACACACAAACACAAACGGTGTGTGTGGTGTGGTGTGGGACTTGACTTACATCTGTTGATACTACACTATTGTTGGTTTCTGTTTATTTTATGCATTTGAGATGACAAGAGACTACTGAAGAATTCCTATCGAATTCGTGAGATTGTCTGATACATGCTCCTCGCTTTTATATCCATCGCATATATGCCATTATATTTTGGTGTGACAAAGCTGCTTTAAAATACTGCACTATTAGGTACCCATTCTCCTTCCCTTCTCTTCTTTTGTATATATATATATATATATATATATATATATGTATATATATATATGTAGTCACAAGATCGGTTTGTGGTTACCACTTTCTTGGATAGACAGCCGCACTTCATGTACATCAGCTATGGATATCACACCAGTCGAGTGCTTTGGTTTAAGTATCCATAACTAGTTTTATTCAACAACAACAAAATAAAAACAAACATAAGCAAAAGTCCTAGCCTGTCTGGCTTCTTACTAATACATAAGACCACCCTCTCTAGAAAGGACAGAAAGCAGAATTCTGTTCTTTTTAGAAAAACATCTCTCTGTGTTTGAACTGCTACATGTTACTCTCCATATTACTCTTCACTGACCGTCTCCCGCAGCTGTAGCATCACTTCCTGAGGAGAGTGCACCCTGGTGCAGTCAGTGCACAGTCACCATATCACAGTGACAGGATGGGAGGTGTGCAAATACTGCTGAACCTGGGGACCCTGCAAGGTGAGAACTGAGGAGAGTGCACCCTGGTGCAGTCAGTGCACAGTCACCATATCACAGTGACAGGATGGGAGGTGTGCAAATGCTGCTGATCCTGGGGACCCTGCAAGGTGAGAACTGAGGAGAGTGCACCCTGGTGCAGTCAGTGCACAGTCACCATATTACAGTGACAGGATGGGAGGTGTGCAAATACTGCTGATCCTGGGGACCCTGCAAGGTGAGAACTGAGGCTCAGTACTGTATGGAGCGTAGCTAAAGTCTTTACAGCTGCAGGTTATATCTGCTGGTTATTGTATGTAAGAAGATCAGTATGTGGGAAGTAATAAAAATCCTTCATGTAATAACCTAGTGTGTGTGGCCCTATAATCACATGATGAATATAGAATTTACCTTATTGTAAAACCTGCAGTTGGTGACCTGTATGTAGAACAGATATTATGTTGCTGATTAATCTTTTTTTCACACTCTATTTATCAGGATTACAGTCCCAGACAATCCACGTATCACAGATCCCTGTAATAATCACCCCAGAGGGCAGCTTAGTCATCTTACCATGTAACTACAGCATCAGTGGTGCAGAGGATATAATCGGATCCTACAAGTGGTACAGACATCTGGTGAGGACAGGACCGGAGATCTCTGATAGAAATATGGATTTCACAGGCAGAATCTCCAGAGTGGATGCAGATGTATTCAGTAAAAGCAGATCAGCCGGTATCACCCTGCACAGAGTAGTTGTCTCAGACACTGGGATGTATTACTGTGAAGTTACTATCCAGCACAGTGGAGAAATATCAGGAGACGGCACTGGGACATTCCTCAATGTGACAGGTGAGAGTCTGACTGAGGTTTTCTTTTATAAAACCTAAAATCTGAAGTGACACAAACTCACTGCCGTAAATGTTTTGAAAAGAGCAAATCAAAGCTACAGACAGATATTAGCTATTAATTAGTATCTGGTCTTTATACACTAAATATGCAGTATACAAGGAACAGTACTTTCTTTCAGATGAATGTAGCAGAAATATTATCTATCAGATATACAGTATTGATCACCGCAGCAGTCCTGAGTTAAGGAGCTGGATACAGGAGGTAGAGTGACTTTGGAATCCAGAACACTTACTTACATCACTACCCTAGTGGTCTCTGTTCACTGCTCAAGCTAAATAAATACATCATACTGGAGATAATGGATCTTAAATTTGGGACTTCCTAATAGGGACATCTGTCTCATTTATCCCTAAACCTATATTTAATTTATTATAATTATTATTATTATTATTATTATTATTATTATTATTATTATTATTTTGCTATTTACATGATATTTTTATGGCAATATATAAATAATTGTTTGGCTTAATCTGATCAATGCTGATATTTGTTTTATTTAATATGCAATATATTTTTACTAATAAATACTGGTAAGGGTCCCCGAGGTTGTGAATGAAGAGAGGGCGGGTGCCTTTAATTAAGCCCATTTCGAGTTTTCCAACCAGTTAGCAAGTTGCTGGTAATCAGGAGCTGCACCAGATAAGGGTGCTGTCAAAAGGCCTACTAGGCAGGTCATTCACTCTCTCACAATCTTGTGAGCAGGTAGATGTCTGCTGAGACACACTGCAATTAGTGACCACTAATGCTGTTGTTTTGTATGTGTGTGCGGGACACTAGGTCCTTTACTGCAGAGAGGGTGGTCCGGTGTATTAGTTAGAAGCCAGACAGTCCAGATCATTTCTTTGTGTTTTGTTTTATTTTGTTGCTGGTGAATAAAACTAGCTGCAGCCACTTATACCAAAGCGCTTGACTGGTGTGATATCCTAAGCTGATGCGTATGATGTGCAACCGTCTACCCAGAAGATGGTAACAGAATCCGATCTTGCTATATATATATAGAGGGTCATTTCATGTCAGTTCAACCAGGGTTGTCCACCACCCATCTCAGATTTCTATGAAATTTTTTTTAGTTAAGAGAGGATGTTAAAACAACTATTTCTGCCAAATATCTCAACTGTCTGATAATTAGTTGATTAAATATTGATTTTTCAATTTACTAAATAATTTACTAATCGCGGCTTCTCTATCCAGTTTATTTCAAGTATCACAGGTGTTTATTAAGGAATCGACACAAAATTTGGACCCCTAAGGTAACTCTTCCTCCCGAATCCAAAAATCCAAACCAAATTACTTTATCTGCCTCATGTTTTGTGTTACGGCAAAAAAGCACGTTTTTCGAATATAACTAAAAATGCTAGATTCAATTGACATTAGGTATCCCATTTTTTGGGGGGTGTTTAAAAAAATGTATAAATTACTACCACAAAAAAATCAGCTGGGTACTCTCTTTCATAGTGGAGATAAAGTAATTTGGTTTGGATTTTTTGAATTTGGGAGGAAGAGTTACCTTAGGGGTCCAAATTTTGTGTTGATTCCTTAATAAACACCCGTGATACTTGAAATAAACTGGATAAAGAAGTCGCGATTAGTAAAATATTTAAATAATTGAAAAAACAATATTTAATCAACTAATTGTCAGACAGTCGAGATATTTGGCAGAAATATTTGTTTTGACATCCTCTCTTAACTAAAAAAAAAAATAAAAAAAATCTGAGATGGGTGGTGGACATCTCATGTTTTTTTGGGGGGATCTGATGTGGAATGACCCTATATATATATATATATATATATATAGTATTAAATGAATCATTAAAGTGTGTTTTATCAGGATTAATATAGCACTGTCCTTTATCCACGTTTATTGGTGTAAACAATGAGGTCCACATATATCATATTAAAGTTTTGGTCTTCCTCTTATAAATCATTATTTTATATGCACTGCACATCTGTTTTACACAGGGGATATAACAAATATGTTATCCCCGCCACTCAGCATCAGTAATTGGAGGAGTGAGCAGTATTAATAGAGAGCTAACTGCTCGCTGGGAACACTGAAGTCACTCCAGGTGACCTCACTAATGAGCTGTATCTAGTGATCCGCAAAGCGTTTTGTGAGTTGTCCTGGAAATAAACATCAACTGGCAAATTTACGCACATAAGCACACATACATTAACATTACTCTTTAACTCTTCTCAATAACAATTGCCCCAGACATTGTCTAGGGCAATTAAGTAGCAGAATACGGTCATTATATTAGAGATGCACCTCTGTCTATTATCACTTTATTTTGCTGGTTGCAATTGTTTGAGAGAAAAACTCCTAAAATCTGTAATTCTTCTCCGTCTCTTTTTTAGTGCTACAAACTCGGCATTCGCATCATCATCACCAGTGGTCTATCCCATGGTCTGTCCGTTTCAGCATTTCAGGAGTTTTATTCATTGCTGCTCTCTCAGTGGTGGGATACTGGTGTCACACAAAATGAGGTCAGTATTCATTGTACTCTGAGAGCTGGTTTATCACTTGGAGTGAATGCAGGAACAATGTGCTGGCTGTTTTATAACTTATTATGTTCAGTTATACAATATAATAATACAATTAGTGCAGTGTCCCAGCAGTGATTGGACAGGAAAGATGTCTGGTGTCTCTTAGTATGTGATACACGGTGAACATATTGTATTGTACACAGAGACTACCCTAATATCTTCTAATTCCCTTATCTATTGTCAAAGTGTCCAACAATGAAGTGTAAATTTAACAGAGCTATTCTATATACTTTTAAGTGCATATATATTATGAGTGGATTAGAAATATGACTATTTTGTTACAAAATTCCCAACATATAATTTTATGAATGATTTCTATCATTAGAAATACATGCATATCACTTTATATTTAGTGCTTGTCCTGATACCTCCCTCCTTTATTAGGTTAATATTTGCGGAGAAATACTAGTTACTGACTAAACCTCTTCATGAGTCCAACAACCACAGTAGCAAACCATTGCTCCTCGTTACTTCTATAATTTGCGAATTACAGGATCTCTGACTTTGATGTTTCTATAAGAGTATTGGAACTTACAAGATGCCTTCTTGTAACTGGAACAGTTCTGGCTTACATGAGATCTAATATTTATTGCACCATTTTGTAAACCTCTTTTCTGTTTTATTAAAGTCTTAAGAATACAAATAAGTTATCAAACAGTTGGTAAATTAGGAGGATGTCATTAATTGTAAATTCAAATCTTAAAATGGTCAAAGTTTAATATTTAGCATTTTAATTAAATCAATGGGACAATCAAATGGTCACCGCGGAGTCGAGATAACATGAATAAGTTGCACCATACAATTTTAAATGTAAAATGGCTGCATTTCACAACATCTCCAGTCTAACAATCTATGTGTGTGTCATGTGTGCATTATCACAGCAGTTCTAGTAAACTTCCAACTGTCTAACAACTTTAGGAATTGTGACAAAAATGACACACATGTATTTCTCCAGGAGACATGCAAGAACGGGCCTGGCCAACCTGTGGCTGTCCAGGTGTTGTGAAACTACAAGCCCCAGAATGATTTGTCAGTAGATAGCCAGATGATAGCTGTCAGGGCTGCTGGGAGTTGTAGTTTCACAACACCTGGAGAGCCACAGGTTTGTTCACCCCTCTACTAGAAGACCCAATCTTTATAGTTTCCTCTGAATTTGAGGTTTCTGTTCCTTTATACTGGTTTAGTATTCATGCTGGACGTAGTTAACAATCCTCATTGCAAGCTTCTTTATCTTAATATCTGGTTCACTTTAATAGCATAGCGTATTCAAGGTGTCTGGAACTGAACAATGTAGATGGGAGCGCTAAATGACCTACAGAACCACTTTTGAAGTTCATGACCTTTCGTTCAGAATCTTTAGAATTATGGATATATTTTGAACAAGGATCCTTCATGGTCTTACAGCCCTGTCTTAAAGATCAGACCTTTATCTTAACAATGATGGAGCAATCTAGGTCATCATAAAATTGGCATCCTTGGGGGTCTTCATGTAAAGGAGAAATTACAATTCCTGTGCACCGTTCCACTGTGCCTGAAGACTGTGGTCTTAGCTTGAAATACAATTTATAGCAGACTCTGAAAGTATTTTGGTCTCTGGAAAATGTATCAGGCAAATTCAGCTTTTGCTCTGGTCTGGTAGCAGGAACCAATGAAATACTGGCCTGACGACTTGCACTCTCTTGGGATATTGATGAGGTGTCTCGTACTATGTGGGACAAGTCTTGAATATGGAAAGCAAGGATCTGGGCTGATCTAAGTTATAAGTACAATAACGGGGACCTCAGAACACTAGAAACAGACACATATCATGAAGAATAGATGATTATTTCAACAGTATACTGATAGATTATAGGGGAATAAATATGAAGCTCGGAGACCAAATAGTAATAATAATAATTTGTTTATTTGTCTTTGTATTATTCATTCAGCAACAAATAGAATGTCTTTGGCCATTACTTTGTGATTGTTTGGATGTATGGTGTGAACAAGAGAGAAGAAAATAATATTAAAACAGCATGGGTTAATTAAACTTCCTGTAACAGCTTTGTGCGGCATAAACCACAAAGCATCATAGATTCATTAACAGATGCTGCCAATTGATACTTACATGTACATGTAAGGTACTGGAGTGTCATATGCCAAGTTTGCTATTATTAATATTATTTTTTTTATACTATGCAAATGAATGTAATTTGTGCAGACATGAAAATAATGTGAGTAGTTACAGACAAACTGGAAGTCCCCAAGTGAGCCTCATCCTGGACACAGATAGTGCCTGGACTGTTTTCACGTTCCTCACTACTGCAGGAGTCCATTAATGAAGTTTGGGGAATCACCCAAATCTTGTCGAGTATACAGTATTGTTTCTTCTTGTAAAGCTACAATAAGTTACGTCCAATTGTTTATTTCAACTTCCTGAATTCTTTGGTGACAGTTTCTGTGTGCCTGGTTGTGTGAGTGCCTCCGTGACTCTGCCGGGATCTTTTACATAAAATAATTGCCATCAATACAGCAAGACAGACACCTAGTCAGTGATCTTGGAAAACTGTTTTAAAGTGATGATGTTGAGTAGGGTGTAGTACGAGGTATCAGTGCTATAAACACAGACACTCTTTAATCCTACAGAATTATTCCTATAGTGAACAGAGCGACAAAAATAAAAAACTACTTACCAGTAAAAAGACACACTGTCAGTCCAAAGAGAGGACATCGTGGCTGTTGCAAATGACGTCAGTTACATACGTGTTTTTTTTTTTTTAAAAAAGCAACCCACGGAGCAGGTTAATATGAATTTTTTTCCTAAACCCTAACGCTAATTGTTAACCCTAACTCCTAACGCCTAACTTCTAACCCTAACCCTAATCCCAACCCCTAAAGTAAAGTGAATATTTACCTTGGTCCGTGCGTTGACGCTTTAAATTCAGAAATTTGCAAGTCGCGCATGTGACGTCATTTGCATCAGTCGCAATGTCCTCTCTTCGGACTGACAGTGTGTCTTTTTACTGGTAAGTAGTTATTTTTTCTTTGTCGCTCTGTTCACTATAGGAATAATTCTGTAGGATTAAAGAGTGTCGGTGTTTACAGCACCGATAACTCGATTACCACCAGTTGAGTATTACAGTTAATCGAAATTGAGGTTGAGTATTTTACTGTAAGACAGATTGACAAACCTTCCATCCAAATTTTTCCTCATCAGCTGCTTGTGTGTCTAGTCTATACTGCTTAATGAGCGTATGAACGTTCCTCCATGTGGCTGTTATACCTCTGAAGAGTCACTTTCCACCCGCAAGGTGGCACTATCTTGAGTAGAATTATACAACATGGACAACACTCCACAGCCAGATGATAATACTTTGTTTAAAAGTCAAATAATGTGGTCAATTTCAATTTGCAGGTTGTATTGTGTATTTCCTGGCTTTATGTATTGCATTGTACATTCGATGGTTTCCTTTAAACTAAATATTAAATTATTGACATTCTTTATTTTTTAACCACGGAGAAAAAAGTGAGTGTACATACTAAAGAAGACACAAGTTAGAGCCTCTGTGCTTTCTAGAATAATAGACCCATTCCTCTTTATATTCTTCTTGCTTGTTTCCATGGTGACCATCGTTGTCAAGGTTGGCATGTTGACTATTATCCATTAGATCTCCAACTTTCACATTCCAATGTATTTTTTTCCTGAGTAACCTCTCCATGGTTTAACTCTGATACTACTCAGTGACAACACATAAAAAGCTTTATGATCTTTTAAGTTCAAGATAAAGTTCATCACATTCTATGGTTTTTTCCTGACTCTTCAATTCTTCAATTCTTTTCTGATTCTTCAATTATTTTTCTTAGTTGACCTAGGAGTGAATAAAGATCTCCTACTCTCAAGCATATAATATGAAATATATATTGCAATTTGCCATCCTCTCCATTATCTTAATACAATGTTTGCATCTGGTTCACCTTGATTCAACTATTGGCTTCTTGCAGTCATCAGTGCAGAAAACTGTGTATCCTGTGGATCAAATGTTATAGACAACTTCTATTATGATATCCCTCAAAGTCCTGCTCTGTAAGTCTCCTGTGTGACATAGTAACTGCTTTATTAATATGATTTTGTGGTGCTGGTTCCTTGATGACAGTTCTGCTCTTAAACACTTCAATTGTTTCTTTCATTTTTTCGATGATACATGATGAGGGCAGACAAATAGAATTCAGTGTATGTTCTTCACATCTCGTGTGTTTTTACACCAAAAAGGTGTATAAGGTGGCCTCTGTCTGTGATGGTGATCACAATGTTGAATCCACTTGTACACAAGCGGAGGATCAAGAGACGGGTCATAATGGAAGTAATGAAAAAATCGAAGCAGACACAATTTCTACCTTGTTCTCATTGTTCCAACAATATCCGCACTCCTTACCTGCACAATCACACCCCCTCATAGATTTGTAGCAACGTTGATACTCCAGAAGGGGTGAAACAAATGCACAGTAATTTATAGATGAACTGATTAACGTGTAGAATCTATCATTTAATACTACAAAGAATTAAATAATGCATCACAAAAGCTCAAAAGCAGAATACAGAATGAATAGTAAGGTCAACAACAGCAGAGAACAAGGACCATAGAGTTCTAGTGTCAGATGATATGGAGGTCATCAAGCAGTGTACATAGCAGTGGGAAAGACAGTTGAATACTAGGTTGTATAGGAAGAGGTATTAGCAGCAGTAAAAGGGAGGTATAGTGGCTTATAGGTCACTGGTAAGACCTCTCCTGGAGTAATGTGGACTGTTCTGTACACCTTAGCAGCAAAGGACATTAAGCAAATATAAAAATTCAGAGCAGCACTAAAATGGTGCATAGGATGCATGTAGTAGGAAGGTATTTTCATATTATTAAGAATGTATTGAATGGCGCAATTCCATTGCTAAATTTAACTAATCAAGGTTTAGCCAATGTAGATTCACTGATTCTTCAAGGATTGTTCTATTATATGTGGTAATATGGCCTATTATTACTTTCCTGCTAATTATGCAAGAGAATGATTGGTCATTGTTTGGTTGGGAATTTGGGTATACCAGACAGCTATGTATATACTTAATGTTTTGATTATATTAATAATGATATATATTTGTTTACATTGTTTTATGTATATGTTAAAAATGTATATCACAAACCAATAATGCTTAAATATATTAGTATCTGTTATAAAGAGCCAAGGGGTGGAATGTAGCAGTATGGTATTTTCATTTTATTATGAAACAAGATTGAGTCTATCATTGATTTCTATGTTTCTCTTTATGAACAGATACTAAGGGCTAGATTTACTAAGCTGCGGCTTTGAAAAAGTGGGGATGCTGCCTGTAGCAACCAATCAAATTCTAGCTATCATTTTGTAGAAGGTACTAAATAAATGAAAGCTAGAATCTGATTGGTTGCTATAGGCAACATCCCCACATTTTCAAACCTGCAGCTTAGTAAATCTAGGGCTAAGTCTGCGATGTTTTATCACATTATTTACTTGTCTTTTATGGCCATGTTTTCCCTAAACCTAGTATAGTGGACTATGTCATTCAATCCAGCTCAGACATTGGTTATTTACCAACTGAAGGTAATGTTGGTTTTACAACAGACAGAGAGTATTTGTGTATTCTTAAGTATTTGTTGTAATGTTTGTTGTTAAGCAATATATGGATATAATTGCTCAGTTTGCAAACTTAGCTGTTTTACTCAGAATGATACTGTCATCAACTGCCCATATTGCATCAGCATTCACTTTAGTGTAAGGAAAAGGATTATATATAAATGGCATAGTTCAGACCTTCTGTAGACCTCGCTGGTGAGTCAGGAAGGCTGTGCCAGATCTCCTCCATCAAAGTATTCTAGGATGCATGATTCAACTTGAATGTGGGGTCTCCATGCTGAAAATCCAGGGAATTACGTGTGTGTCTAACAACCTATCAAAGCTAAGTATTATAATTTTCATATTAAATATTAAATCTTTTTCTTATACATAGTTTGTGAGTGTATCATTCTTTCTTTGTGCTAGTATTTCATGATTGTAATCTTGCAAACCTGATACAGATGCATAACAAAGCATATCAGGAAATACTTGAAATGCTGATCATGTCCAGATTCCAGGAGAGAAGGGACAGAGGTGATATGCAGGACATTATTTATATAAATAAAGATTTCTAGAAAAAGTTGATACACTGTGAAATTAGATGGAGGAAGAATGAAATGTAACATAAGTAAGATGGTGCTAGATCCATGGGATAGTTTCTGTGACCTTATATTACACCATCATGTTGATACTGAACTTGACACAAATACATCCCTGTATCTGAGAGTACAATGTAAGGTAACTGTACTGTGCCTCCTAGTGGTTCCTTGGGGTACTTCCCACTTGGATACTGAGTGAGGGGAATCCCGATACACAAGAAGAGATAGAAATCAACATCAAAGCAGAAAGTTCAGCAAATGATCATTTTCCATTTTGTTCATAAGAAATAGTGAGTCACAGGCAGAAAAATAGTGTTGTCAACAGACAATTGTTAAAAAAAAATGTCAGCACTCAATCAATCAATTTAGTATGATCAGGGATCACAGTCAAGAAAAAAAGAGCAATGTTAGTTCTTACAAAATCCCAAACACTACAAGCATATTCTGATCCACTCTTCAAAAAAATCATTAAATATGAAGATGATGATGAAGATCATTAAAAAAAAAAGCTAAAACAAAACTAGGTAAAGACTCTTTCAGTCATAAACAAATGTATAGCTTTAATGTAAATAACATTTTATATAATCATAAAAGAATCCAAAATTATCGATTAATCTAACACAATCGTTATCCATAAACAAGTTGCACTTAATAAGCGTAAATCAGATTCACATTCATATGGAACCAGAATAATCCATCTTTGGTGTTACTATATGAGTATGCCAGCAGGGAAAATTGTAAATAATTTAAATCTAAAGTGGTTATCAGTGTGGCTATAACTGTGAAGTTTTAACTGTAAATCACATCAAACCACTATAATTTTCACAGTCCCTATGTTTGGAAGTTCAATAATGCAAATGCACTCAGAGTGAAACTTGACACCTCTTATTACAAAATCCTCTCACTTCTGTTTATTGGACAGAGAGACACCATAGCACATAGCACATCCAACAAAAGAGAAGATCACAGTTGAAATCTAATTCATATAGTCCAAAATAAACAGCTCCTTTCTCTATCTGGAAACATGGATGGACAATGATTCCAAGTTATATGCTTAGAATTTCCTAACAATTCATTTATGATGTCGATCAGACCTAAGAACATAATTCAACAAGAAGCCACAATACTGCCACAACTTGTTACAGTGTTTCATCCAAACAAAATGATCCTTATATTTCTGATTGTCTGGGAAGTAATGCCATCAAATATAACGTCTGTAGCAGATAAGGGTAGAGCAAGAGTTATTTCATATACTCCAAACGTAGTGGCTGATGTTCCATTAAAATAATATATATAGCAATACCCCAGGTTTAATAAGCATATAATTCCAAACAACCTGAACTCCTTATTGCAAATCTGACCTAAGAGCATACTAAGCAAAGAGTCTTAATAATTGCACACAGTCACTATTTGTGGTTTGAAGTGTACTATTGATGTCTTCTCTATGTTGATTATAAGTTAAGTTTTTCTGACGCGTTTCTTTACCTAATCTGAGTAATTTCAGCAAATGAGAGTGTAAGGTGCAATCATTTCCAAGAGGTTCATGTACAAGTATAAATTATTTGAATACAAACACTGCATATACCATAAAAACAACTTTTTCAATTTCACAACTTCAAGTAAGAAGTGTTTGACTCAAAAGTGGCTGGACATTAATAAAGAATTCTTAAAATTAGCAATACAAAACCTTTGCTTGCACAAGCACTGATTGAAATTAACCTGCAATTGTAAATGTCTGCCCTGCTGCAGTCAATGGAATTTCTACTAGTTTTTCAACCAATAATAAAAGTAATTAGACACACTAGCTTACAAAAGTGTTTGGCCAAAGCTTATTTGTTTACTTATATCGCTCTATCTTAATGAATACCAACTTTAATTGCTCCCTAAAATCAATATCGTGATTAGAATCAAGATTTTAGGACTTTACTTCAAATATACTATACTTCATGTACCATATTATTTGTAACCACAAGCGTGTTTCATTTTCATGGTAGTCCCAAGAGTTATTGATATGCTAAAGTACGAAATTTTGAGCTGGTCATTAATAAATCTGGTGTGTATGTTGAATAATTTTATTCAATAATATTTTAATATAAAATATATTTTTATTAATTGAATATTTTATATCTTACTTTATTTTAATTTTAAGTTTCTTTTTTACAGTGTTAATATCAATATTAATAACCAGAACTTTCTCAAAATTAAGAAAAGACGTGAATATTCACATGAATTGCGTGGCAACATGCAAACTCATTCTGCAGAAGGCTATACTCATCGACAGATTGCTAAACAATTACAAATTCCACGGTCTAGTGTAACGTATACATTAGCTCGATTCAAAGAAACAGATTCATACTTGACTAAAAACGTTCTGGTCAACCCAGGTGTACATCAAAAAGAGAAGATAAATACATTATCATAATGAGTAAGCGAAACCAAAGACTCCTAGTAACTACAAAAAGAAGAACTCAATAAATTAGACAAACTCCAGTATCAGTTGACACAGTAAAAAGACGTCTGTATAATGTAGGTCTAAATGGTCACATAGCATGCAGAAAACCAATGTGGAGGCCTATAAATAAAGTAAAACGCCTTCGATCGGCCAAAGAACACTGGTATTGGACACTGGATCAGTGGAAAAAAGTATTTTGGACTGACAAGTCCAAACTTGAACTTTTTGGAACCAGAGGACGTCAGTATGTTCGACGAATGGTCGGGATAATGTGTGTTACATAATTGTGTAAGTCCTACAGTTAGACATGGTGGTAGTCATCTCATGATTTGTGGTGGTTTTGGTGAAGAAAAGGTTGGAGATTTAGTTCAAATAACATCAACTATGGATAAGAAACAATACCACAGTATTTTAGTACATCATGCTGTGCCAAGTGGAACTCTAAATATTAGAAAGGGGTTCATCATGCAACAAGCTATCGATCCTAAGCACACATCTAAACTGTGTATAAATTATTTGAAAAGTAAGGAAAAGCAGAAAGTTTTATAAATGATGACATGACCTCCTCAGTCACCTGATCTCAATCCCACTGAGAAACTCTGGGATGAATTAGACAGGAATGTTTGTGTAATAGCTCCTTTAAATAATAAAAACTTCTGGGAATTTGTGAACGAGGCCTAAAAAGGCATAAGTTACGAAATTTTAGAATAGTTGGTGTCTGGAATGCCCAAATTATGTGAAGCAGCGATACGCGCAAAAGGAGGACACATTGATGAAAGCAAAATTTAATCTGAAATTTATAGTATACTTTAAAATTATAAATAATTGTAATAATTTTTAGTTACAGTATCATGTGAAACAGTGTTATGAATAAATATTTTTTTATTTTTTCACTACATTTTGTCTTTTATTAACAACTATTTTCCTTGGCCAAAGACTTTTGCACGCTAGTGTATCATTCCCCAAAAATTAAACTGATATATTTTAACTCGGTTACATCCAATTTTTAACTAATACTAACAAATAGAACAACCACCTTAAACCCTCAGAAAGCCTAAAAGTAAACAGAGATAAATCATAATAGTCCAACATTACAGCAAAACATATAGTAGGTCTTACTTACATATTATTGTGAGACACCAACATATTAACTATAGATAAAATGTAATTTCAGAGGTCAGATGTTATTAAGGTTCATGTTCTCATTCAGAACTTCTGGGGTCAGTGTTCCCAACCTAAAGATCCAATAGGCTTTCCTCCTACACAATTTTTAAACCTGTCATCTCCTCTAAGGGTACTCTTTATATGTTCAGCACTAGTCAAAATAAGGGAAGTGGATGAGTTTTCTGATGGGTTATGAAATGACATGGTATTCTACGTGTTCCGATTTTTTTTAACAATATTCCTTTGAGGTACAAGGATTCTCACTCATAATGACCAGGTAGTCCTACCTACATATTGGATCTGACAACTGAAATGTAAGAAGTATATTACAAACTGAGTTTTAAAAAATCTACTTTACAGTCTTTCTTAGTGACATTTGAGGTAAAGTTTCAACATCTGTTAGAAATATGGTAATACGTTAAACATTGATTCCTACCACACCTATAGCACCCCTCTAGTCTAGAACGAAACCACATTGGTCTCAATTGAACCTTTACACAATTTGTTTACTGTGTTGTTTTATTCTTAAAACAACTTAAAACCAATTTGTTCTTCAGAGTCTCTGCTCTCTTAAAAATGACCACTGTTTTTTATCTATATATAGTGTCAGAACTGCATCATTGCCTGTTCACTGTTCCTTTAATTTTTTCAGAGTGCACATTGTGTTTTGACAGAGAAGTGTTACGAGCCGTTGCGGCTCATCTCCTTGTCCTGCTAGCGTCCCGGCCATCACCTTGACGACCGGGACGTCACTTCCGCTTCCTGGTCGGCCGTTGCCAAGGCAACGGTCCGACGCTGATAATATAGCGCTGCGTCCCGGCGGTATTAGTGGCCGGGCGCATGTGCGTAATTTAACACAGCCTGTGGGCTGATTAATGCAATTATTCATGGGGGCTGTGTGAGACTCAGAGCTAGGCTCTGATTGGTGGCTTGTGGTATTTAGGGCAGTGAGGTCTGCAGCCTCACTGCCGGTTATAGCGTTCTGTCCTCAGTTCTGCTGCCTGCTTGTGCTATCCATTTTGGTTCCTGCTACCTTGGATTTGACTACCCGTGTTTTGACATCTGCTTGTTATTGGACCTGTGACCCTTCTCTTCTGACCTTGACCTTTTGCCTGGAATTCGGATTTTGCTTCTCTACCTGTGAGTTTGACCTTTTGCTTGCCCTTGGATAATGCATCTGTGCCTGTGACCTTTTGACCTAGGATTCTTCTTATACTACTGTCCACCAATCACTCCACTCCTGGGAACTCCTTTAAGTCAGTATACGTTTCTCGACCCTCGGTCGGCCCGCAGCCCAGTCTGTCCCCACCACTAGGGGCTCCAGCAAACACCTGGCCTTCTGAGTAGTTCCCGAGTTTCACTGTACTGACTTGGGAGTTCCTAACAAGAAGACCAGATTTTTGGCAAAATGCCATGTCAGATCTATTTCTGGATATTATGAATTTACTATCCATCGTATGCGGCTCCTCAAATGCATTAGTTAAGATCCCTTCAGGATAGCATTTTTATTTAAAGGAAAACAATTGAGTCTCAGCTTTTCATAGAAGGATTCCAATGTCTTTGAATTTGACATTTGGGGATTTTGACCTTTCAAGGATGATAATGACAACTATTATAATTTAAGTAATTGTTAGAATCCACTTGTTTTTGATATGTCTCAGTAAAAATCTGATTCTACTTGACTAAGACTGTAAAGTTGAGATTTTTAATTTGAAAGATTTGACAAGTGTGAGTAAATGTGGGATTATTGTCATTATTGTCATTATTTTGAAGTTGATCAATAAACATGTCAACAGAACTGTTGTCCCTCTCCATAACTAGAAAGAGGTCATCGATATATGAGCCCATAGTACCCCAGATTTGCTTCAAAAGGGCATTCCACATGTGTTGGTCTTTGAAATGGCCCATATTGATTAGCAAAACTGGGAGACAATTGGATGCCCATGGCCATCCCCAGTGTTTGCAGATAAAAATTCTAATCAAAAGTGAAACAATTATGTGCCAATATAAAACATAAAGAGTGAGTGTTAAGCTCATGTTGCGCCTCTGATATTGAGCCATCCAATTCCAGATAACTTTAATTACATCAAAGTGGGATATTTATATATAATAATTCCACATCATAAGACAATAGTAAATAAAGATCTTTCCATGCTATAGAGTCAAGAAGATTCAAAACGTTCTTGATATGTTTAATAAAGGACCTCAGAAACACAATATGAACCCGCTGAAAGGAATCAACAAATGTAGAAAGATTGGAAGTAAGAGAACCCACACACAATATAGAAGACTGCCCTTGTGAAGTTATAAGTGATTTATGAAGTTTAGGTAGACAAAAGTAAGTAGGTATCACCAGATGTGCTATAAATAGAAAGTCATGTCTCAAAAGCATACTCTTGGCCAAAGCCTTCTCCAACTGTAAGTTTAAATAGTTTTGATATTTATGTGTGGGATGATATTTTTGTTTTCTATAAAATGTATTATTGCCTACTTGCCTCTGTGCCTCCATCAGATAGTCAGATGTATCCTGTATTACAGTTAAACCGCCTTTATCCATGGGTTTTATGGTAATTGGGGCATCGGAAGAAAGGCTTTTAGAATCTTTTTCCCCAGCTGTCAGACTGCTCCTAATTGTTCTCTCTAAGGAAACCACATAGTGAAAGTAGAGAGACATGTAGGTGTTTGGCTTAAGACAAAAGTCTATGGAATACTGTTGCCACATCTGATTTCCTGATTCCTGGTGTTTATATGGCTACTGACATCAAGTACGGATCTGTACAATTACTGCAGGGAAACAGAAACATCTAACAGCTGTGGAGAATTGCTAAATAGGAGGTTAATTAGAATGTGGCCCGGATATGGGTAATCATCTCAGAACAAGTATGTGGTGGGATTATTAGTGTCTTAAACTTAGACTATTATCAGCAATACACATATGTAATATATAATATATAATATATATTGCATATAATGCAATATTTTATTCTTTGATCCTAATATAATTGCTGTTCTTTTATTACATATGTTCTAAAATCATCTAGGGTGGCACTCTGAAAACAATTCATCTGTGCACTTTAAATTGAAGCTGATAAATCTCAGATTACTTTCTAAAAAGTTTCCTCAGATAATTCCTCTGGGGTAAGGGTCCTTGACAATCAGTTAAATATACCATTTACTTCTGGGGCTAGATTTACTAAACTGCGGGTTTGAAAAAGTGGGGATGTTGCCTATAGCAACCAATCAGATTCTAGCTTTCATTTTGTAGAAAGCACTAAATAAATGAAAGCTAGAATCTGATTGGTTGCTATAGGCAACATCCCCACTTTTTCAAACCCGCAGCCCCTGGTGTCATTTTGGTTTTCCTGTTAGTAGATCCCCTTCTTCCTCTGTGTCCTCTCTATTTATGTTTCTGGATTTTTTTGTGTAATTTGGGTGAAATATTTTGTAGTGATTGCGATAGTTCAAAAATAATGGGGGTCTATGAAACTCCTCTAAAAAAAATAAATTATTCTTGTGTTTGTTTTTCAAATGCATATTGTTTTGCCCATCCAAAATATTACTCATCTTATTGTCACTATCAGACTTGTTAACCTTTGGTTTATTAAACATATTAGATTTTATTTAAATCCAGGTTTTAAAAACAATTGCAAATCATCCGAACCTTGTTTTTCTAAATTCCATTTCTAATCCATTTTGTATTTTCCTCTTCAATGTGGAATTTTTAAAATTCCTCAACTCTTTTGTTTACCTCTGTATCTTTTTCGTTAAATGAGTGTTGCTCAGCAAATGGTTCTAATAGTTTCAAGATGTTTCTATTCTAACCTTAATATTCTGAACCTTTTTCTCCCTATAAGATATTAAAAGTTTAATTAAGTTCCATGAACAGTGATCGAAAACCAGATTCCAATTGTCCGTAAACTTTACATCATTCACAAACGAAGATCTCTTAAAAATATGTAAGCCTCTGGGGAACAGACCTCAGTCCAGATATCTCTGGAGAGAGGTCTGATCCCACCAATGTCTAGTTTCAGCCTTCAACAGAGCTTCTAATTTATTGAACAATTTATACATCTCAGTGCTTGTGTCAACCAAGGTCTCCTCATGTTTGTTCTGAGTGCTAGATAAATATAATCGCCTTATAGTTAACTTGTCAGCCATACATTTTAGGATCCTCATATTACGAACAGCCAGATTAAATTACAGTAAAATACAAAGTTACTGAAAGAAAAAAACATTATTTTCAACAGTCAGAAAAAATGACCAAATTATTATGTGCAGCATTCGCAGCCAAGAAAAAAATGACACTGCTAGGTCCTAGAAAAATCTCAAACACCACAACAATATTTCTGCCTTTAAAATTAAGTAAAACATCTTTTTTACTATATATATATATATATATATATATATATATATATATATACAATTTGATATAATAAAAAAAAACGATAATGATCAAATAATCAGACATAGATTTTCATCTTATGGTTGTAAATAAATACTTTACAATTAATTAATTAAAAGCAAAATTCACATTCACATTCATATAGAACTAGCACCGTTGTAACAAGTCTTTGGTGTTAATTTAAAGTATGCTGGCAGTCAAGTTCATCCGTGGGGTTATAATTGTGATAAACCCTGAGAAGACATAGGGCCTGATTCATATTCCAATGCAATGTGAACGCAATTTGCATTTATAAAAACTTTATGTAACTTGTACGCACTTATGCCAGGATTCAAATACACGTGGATTTCATGAAATGTCTCTATTTAAATCTGGGTATAAGTACCCTCTTGATAGACGGTACTTGCCATCTGTTAACAGACAGACACAGTCCCATCAGAATGCATGCAAAAAAAAAGTAATCAAATAAATTTACAACTTTATAATACTTTAATCATTAATAAAAAATAGATGTTTTACAAAATGTATTTCTTTGCATGAAATAAGTAAAGCAGGGTGTTCTTAATGCATACTGTACATATAATTAATTTTTATAGTTTCTCTCACTTGCAAAAACATGTTTGGGCCGCATCTTTGTAGGGACGCACTTGGCATGCCTTTACTGTACACTGCTCATGTCTGTCCACCCAATCATAATCATCATCACCATTTATTTATATAGCACCACTGATTCCTCAGCGCTGTACAGAGAACTCACTCACATCAGTCCCTGCCCCATTGGGCTTACAGTCTAAATTCCCTAACATACACACACACAGACTAGGGTCAATTTTGATAACAGCCATTTAACCTACCAATATGTTTTTGGAGTGTGGGAGGAAAGCTGAGCAACCAGAGGAAAACCACGCAAACACGACGAGAACATACAAACTCCACACAGATAAGGCCATGGTCTGGAATTGAACTCATGACCCCAGTGCTATGAGGCAGAAATGCTAACCACTGAGCCACCGTGCTGCCGAATCTCATCCCTGATCCACCTGTCATGTCGGAAGTTTCATCTGTATTTGGAGATGAGTTGCATGCAATTGTGTTCAATGGCATAAGTCCTGTTCTGGTGCATGCACAAATCTATTTAACGCAAGAAACGACCCGTAAAATGTAAATGGACTAGAAGAAGAATCAGGCACATATAACCCAACATCACAGCAGAGAGATCAGCACATGATCATTTTCCATTTTAGGTGCTCATATCGACCTGATAAAGAATTGATATAGTGAATAGCTCATAGGAAATCCAAAGAAAGTTCAGCAGTTTAGGTAAAACCACAGTTGGATATTGTCTAATAATAACAATAAAGAATGGGGGGCAGGTATTAAAATCAAAAACTTTTTTAACGCAAAACTTATTATCATTGACTTACATCTCAAATATTGGTAGAATGTGTATAAAAACCTTTACAGTGGTTCATTCAGAGTTTCAGTGCAATCATGGAAGATTCATCATCTATTTATTTATATAGCGCCACTAATACCGCAGCGCTGTACAGAAAACTCGCTCACATCAGTCCCTGCCCCATTGGAGCTTACAATTTAAATTCCCTAACACACACAGACCGACCGACAGAGACAAAGGGCAATTTAATAGCAGCCAATTAACCTACCAGTATGTTTTTGGAGTGTGGGAGGAAACCGGAGCGCCCGGAGGAAATCTACGCAAACACGGAGAGAACGTACAACCTCCACACAGATAAGGAGATGGTTGGGAATCGAACTATTGACCCCAGTGGAGTGAGGCAGAATTGCTAACCACTGAGCCACTGTGCTGCCCACAATATGTGTAAGTGACTGAAATGTATAACTGCCTGATATATGTAACTGCCTGATGTGCATAAGTGACTGATTCAGGCATTTTCGGACTACATATTCTTTGTCAATGCCCATTGAGTCTGAAACGGGCCTTGATGTAAGTCAAGTGATTATGTGATTATGTGTATTGCAATAAAGAAGTTTGTTATTCTAACATACATATTTTACAACTTCTCTATTGATATTTAGCAGACTATGGCTCAGCAATGCTGACTTGTGGCGGTCCACAACTTGTGGGGAATTTGAGACTGAAACTACAATAAAACAACACAGTGGGGACCTACAGATCTATTTGCAACTCCAAAGTCTTATACTAAACAAGATGCTGCAATTATGCTGAATTTAAAGAGACACATTTAGGAGACACTGAGGTTGTACAGTATATTCATAAAGATCTATATAGTAAACTGAATGAAAAACTAGACTTAGCTCCCGTGTCTCACACTCTATTTCCTGCACATAACAGGTAGTATGACACTGAGATAACATTGTGTACCAGGATTTCAGCATACACACTGCCTGCTATGTACAGACAAACACCAAGTTGCATTTGTGGCCATCGTGTGTCACTAGACATAGGATGTCAGGGTTTGAGCAATGGTATGAAAATACAAACATGACACTTTGGTGTCTCCAAAGGAACCCCAGCCTGTTGTCTAAGCCATAGCTGTGTATCAGTTACCTGGGGTTACTTATTATTATAGGTACAAGAGGGCGATACTCCTAGTAACCAACACAAACAGACATAACTTTCTTTTCTGTTTTAATAAACGTTTTATTGAAGAATTTTGAAACAAGGGAATCATGTTTTCTTCGTTACTGACATTGAATAACTTACTAAGTAAATAGAATCTATTTTCTGTTAAGCTCTCACCATATAGTTACAAGGCTAAATCCCACTTCTCTTTTCAGGGCTGAGGCTTGGAGAGATATTGGTCAGTCTGGTCCTGGAACCTCTGTTTCGAGAAGTCTCATTAAGAATGTCAGAGGTTAGTGAGGTTTTAGCTGTATCAACGTTTTTCGTTCTCATGAGAAGCCAATTGAGATGTCAGTCATAGCAAAAACTGTATCATTACTAAAGTTTGCTCAGTGTGGATAAAACACCTTGTATTCTGTATGAATATATGAGTATTGTGTATTTGTATAAAAATAATAATAAATAAATAAATAAATAACATAAATTAATAAATAACTACATAGAATGTAAAAAGGTACAGGGGGATTTGTATTTTAAATGGTGCATGTATTGTACAGTATGGCATAGATTCTGGGGTAGAAGGACCTACAAGACATAAAGAATAGTATAGAGTGTATAGACCACTGATAAACAAGTGAAACCGATTGTGTTTAAATTAATACACTCACCAAATCTACATGTTATAATTTGTGTGTAAGAAGATTTTTTTCTTAGTGTCAGTGAATGATCTGAGGGATCCAGAACAGAAAACAATAGGTATAACTGGTATAACAAATAGAGTGATAAACTTCAATGATAACTTTCTATTCTGGAATACAGTGATGGATCAATGGCCCAAAAATCAGAGCTCACAAACAGAAAAAAACAAAAAAGCATAATATATTCCATTTATAAACATTGGATACAGCTGAAAATTAGGTGGTCCCACATGCATACAATAGCACATATATATTCATACATGCATAAAAAATGGGGCAGCACGGTGGCTTAGCAGTTAGCACTTCTGCCTCACAGTGCTGGGGTCATGAGTTCAATTCCCGATCATGGCCTTATCTGTGTGAGTTTGTATGTTCTCCCCGTGTTTGCGTGGGCTTTCTCTGGGTGCTCCGGTTTCCTCCCACTTTCCAAAACATACTGGTAGGTTAATTGGCAGCTATCAAAACTGACCCTAGTCTGTGTGTGTGTGTGTGTGTGTGTGTGTGTGTTAGGGAATTTAGACTGTAAGCTCCAATGGGGCAGAGACTGATGTGAATGAGTTCTCTGTACAGCGCTGCGGAATCAGTGGCGCTATATAAATAAATGGTGATGATGATGATGATGATGAAAAACACATATATATTCATACATGCATACAAAACAACATATATATTCACACATGCATACAAAATATATACTTAAAACAGAAATAAGAAAAGGATGGAAAATCTCAAAGAATAAAGCTGCTTCTAATAGTGAATTTACAGTGTAGTAACCATTATAACTTAAAAAATTAAAAAGAGAAGGACATATATTCTATCAGATAAACCTCTTAAAAGCCATCCAAATATTAGCATATGGAAAAAAATATATATAATAAAAAACTATACAGGCATAATAATCATAAAAACATACAATTCTATCCATAATACACCCAATGATCTAATTTATATAAGTAAAAGAGAAAAAGTGGAATATAATAATAACATCAGGTTGTAATAGTACCACCTCCAACACCTATTGATTCAAACTCGTATAGTATGGTGTTACCAGCCATCTAACTGTTATTTATTATATGGATTCAGGTAACGGGACGATTAAATATCGAGTTCATAACATGTGACTCAAAATTATAAATTACCACCACCACCACAGCGATGTAATATAAAACTCAAGAAGATAGTCCCGTTATACCGAGGTGAATGTTCTCATACTCATGGTCCGATGATGGTAATAATCAAGGTACAAGGTGATGTAGACATCTGTGGTGAATCAATGTATTATTATCCCAGTCACTTGGGAGGTCTAGTCCACGCTAACACTGAGAGAACATACAAGAGCCACACAGAAGGCCATGGTCGGGAATCGAACTCATGACCCAAGTGCTGTAAGGCAGAAGTGCTAACCACTAAGCCACCATGCTGCCCTTCCCTTGTGCATTTATCCCAAATGTTAGCAATTTCATCAGAGGTCTGAAGCAACTATAGAATCTTCCATATTTAAGGCAAAGAAGTGCAAGCAGAACAACATTTGCCTAATTAGTAGAGGTGTATTCAAAATAATTATAAACCAAATTCATAAAGCAAACAATATACACTGTCTTGAAAATCAAACTAATTATTGAATGGCAAAAGAAATTAAATATTAAAATATTCCCAAAAATACAAAAAGGAATTATCAGCATCTAACCCCCAATAATCATACAAACAGCCACATGTGTTTAATTAGTGTGTCTTTACTCAGTTGTTTCCAATTGAGCTCCATTTGAACATAGACTCTCTACAGGACTATAGCTTAGAACAGTGTTGGCTAACCTGTGACACGCAGGTGTTGTGAAACTACAAGTCCCAGCATACTTTTCCAGCAATAAGCTGCTATATATTGGCAAAGCATGCTGGGACTTGTAGTTTCACAACACCTGGCGTGTCACAGGTTAGCCAACACTGGCTTAGAACATGCACAGACTATATATACTGATTCCACCCCTTAATAAGAATACGATCAGAATCTATAATAAAAATACCATATTCAGAATTTTTTGAAAATACCATAACCATATTTTCTAGACACAGGAAAGAGTGATCAAATGGACCACCTCATCATAATAATACTATCCGTTAACCAACTGAGCCACAGCTTGGTCTAATGTACAATACAGCTCAGTCTATGCTAAGATTAATCAGGACTTTCTAAAATGTATTCAATGAATTCATTTAGGCCTTGTGGAAATAGCCAAAAGGCCTCTTTCCTACATAGAGTACTATAATGATTAATTCCTCTCATTGTGCATTTTATTTGTTCCGTTGCAATTATTCTAATCCCGTTTATATCCCCCACATCTTTCTATAATGTGTATTATATTATTATTTTTGTATCATTTTGTATTATCTAGAACCAGGCATAAATTGGTTTCAGTTATTAGCACAAAAGTCATCAAAGAGAAGAAGGAATTTAAAACTAGAGGATGTTGAAGAGGTTGAAAAAATCCTGCAAATAATTAAAGATAAGGATAAGCCAAAAATTAATATTTAAACTTTCAAAAAAGGTATTAAACCCTCATGAAATCGCATTACTGAAAGCATTACATTGCTAATTTAGAGACACAATTTATGAACAAACTATTCAATCTTTCCGATACCTGAATCCGTACAATAAATATCAGGCAGACGCCTGTTGACACCATAGTAAATTATTTTCAATCAACAGGTGTCAGAGCTGATTTTATTACAATCTGTTATTATTACAGTGATATCGCTTTTACTCTTTTATTTATATAAATTACATCATTGGGTGTATTATGTGAGAAAATTATTTTCATGATTCATTCAATAAAATGTATGTCTTTTATTATATACCATATATTTTTATATATATTATTTATTTATATTATTATTATATATTTTATATATATATATATATATATATATATATATATATATATATATATTCATATATATTATTATATTATTTATATATATTATTTATTATATATATATATATATATATATATATTTGCAAATAGTAATTAAATAGTTATCACTTTGGTGACAGAACAGATCTGGTAGTAACATTTGTCTTATATAGGAAAATATAGTAGAGTGTGATAGAATATTTTATAATTATGATATTTACTTAACTTTTTGTTATTTAAATTAGTAGATATAATACTGCGACACTCTATTTTATAGAATTTAGAATTTGAAGGACTGTAATTTGAAGTAGCTATTCAAAATAAGAATAGATGATTATGAGTTTATTGAGTTTCTTTATATGTAGCAAGATTTTGCTATTTATTATTTATAATTTTTTTGGTTTCCATATAAAGCAGAATTCTGTCCTTTTTAGTAAAACATCTCTCTGTGTCCGGACTGTCACATATTACTCTTAAACTTACTCTTCACTGACCGTCTCCCGCAGCTAAAGCATCACTTCCTGAGGGGAGTGCACCCTGGTGCAGTCAGTGCACAGTCACCATATCACAGTGACAGGATGGGAGGTGTGCAAATACTGCTGATCCTGGGGACCCTACAAGGTGAGAATTGAGGAGAGTGCACCCTGGTGCAGTCAGTGCACAGTCACCATATCACAGTGACAGGGTGGGAGGTGTGCAAATACTGCTGATCCTGGGGACCCTGCAAGGTGAGAACTGAGGCTCAGTACTGTATGGAGCACAGCTTCTGTCTATAAAGCTGCAGGGTACATCTGATGATTATTGGTATGTAAGAAAGAAACATTCTTCATGTAATAACCTAGTGTGTGTGACCCTATGATCATATGGGGATTATAGAATTTACCTTATTGTAAAACCTACAGATGACCTGTATGTATAACTGATATTATGTTGCTGATTAATCCTTATTTCACTCTCTATTTATCAGGATTTAAATCCCAGACAATCCACGTATCCCAGATCCCTGAAATAGTCACCCCAGAGGGCAGCTCGGTCACCTTACAGTGTAACTACAGCATCAGTGGTGCAGAGGATATAACAATCGGTGACTACAAGTGGTACAGACATAAGGTGAAGACAGGACCTGAGGTCTCTGATAGTAATAAGGATTTCACATGCAGAATCTCCAGAGTGGTACAAGATGAATTCATTAATAACAGATCAGCCGGTATCACCTTGCACAGAGTACATGTCTCAGACACTGGGACGTATTACTGTGAAGTTACTTTCCAGCATGGTGGATATATATCAGGACACGGCACTGGGACACTCCTCAATGTGACAGGTGAGACCCTGACTTAGGGGATATCTTTTATACAACATAATATCTGAATGAGAGAAAATCATGACAGTAACTCATTTGAAAAGAACAAAATCAAACCTACTGATGAGTATTAGTTGCTAACTGGTCTCAGGTGCAATATACTGTGAACAGTTTTTTCCTTCATCTGAATATAACACAACTATTGACTTTTCAGAGATTCTGTATTAGAATGTTTTCCTCCTCCTTTTTCTCCTGTACACACAGTACCATGATCAGTGAAACTATAGAACTTCTTATAATTATAGAACAGCTATGGTTTTATATATAGCAGTACAACAAGTATATAAACTGCAGGCAAATGTACTCTGCCCACCTGAATCCCTCCTGCTTCTCCTGCTCTTCCTGGAGCATTGCAGACTTTCTTTGGAACCCGGTACAGACATTCCAAGAAAGTCGGCATGTATGCCTATCCGAGCCAGGTAGAGTTCCTTCAAGTAGAAATTTATGAATCCTCCAGTATTTTTTTATTCGTCCAAATCCAGACTCTAAGTTTGCGAATTGTGTTAAATTTTTCCCCATGTTCTTGAGACCAACGAATAGTTGATTCACTCTGATTGGCTGGTTTGAATCTGTGATTCACATTGCCCTACAGCATTGTTTGAATTATCTTTTCACTACCACAATTATAGAGCTGTAGGCAATTTGCTATATTCTCATTTTGTAAATTGTCCTGATGTTCAGTCTTATACTTCCCAGGCCTGCCCCAACCTGGCGGTCTCCCTCTACAACCTTACGCTCACCTCTGCTCTCGACGCCGTCGCCCCGGCCCTTTCTGTCAACCCCCGTTGCTCCAAACCCCAACCCTGGCACTCCAAATTCACCCGCTTCCTCCAAAAATGCTCCCGAACGGCTAAGCGACACTGGAGAAAATCCCGCTCCCTGGCTGATTTTCTCCATTTTAAGTTCATCCTATCTTCCTACAGCTCCGCCCTCTCTCTCGCCAAACAATCCTAATTTAAATCCCTCATCTCCTCCCAGTCCTCCAACCCCCGCCGCCTCTTCGCCACCTTCAACACCCTCCTGTCCCCTCCTCCCCCTCCTCTACCCTCCTCCCTTACCGCCGCTGACTTTGCCTCCTTCTTCTCCTCTAAAATCGAGCCATTCGTCTTGAATTCTCCTCCTCCCCTCCCTCGCCTGCCCCCCCCACTCTTCCTCCCTCTCCCCCCAGCCACCAATCCCTCTATTCTTTCAGCCCCAATACGGGGGAAGAAGTCCCCTCTCTCATTTCATCCTCCCCCCAGTCTACCTGTCCCCTTGACCCCATCCCCTCCCACCCCCTCCGCTCTCTCTCCCCCACCACCTGCTCCCACCTCGCCCACCTCTTTAATCTGTCCCTCTCCACCGGTATCTTCCCCTCCTCCTTCAAACACGCTCTTGTTTCCCCCATTCTCAAGAAACCTAATCTTGACCCCACCTCTCTCTCCAACTATCGCCCCATCTCTCTTCTCCCCTTTGCCTCCAAAATACTTGAGAGACTCGTCTGCAGCTGCCTCTCCACCTTCCTCTCTGAGCACTTCCTCCTTGACCCTCTCCAATCTGGCTTCCGCCCTCTCCACTCCACCGAAACTGCCCTGGCCACAGTCTCCAATGATCTCCTCTCTGCTAAGGCCAGGGGCCACTTCTCCGTTCTCATTCTCTTGGATCTCTCAGCGGCCTTTGACACCGTTGACCACCCACTCCTGCTCCACACCCTTCAATCCTTTGGCCTCTCTGGCTCCGTCCTGTCCTGGTTCACCTCTTACCTTGCTGACCGTTCCTTCTCTGTCACCACCTCTGGATCTCTCTCCCCCCCTCCTCCCTTCCAGTAGGGGTCCCCCAAGGCTCTGTTCTCGGACCCCTACTGTTCTCTCTTTACACCTCTTCCCTGGGCAAACTCATCAGCTCCATTGGTCTCAAGTACCACCTTTATGCGGATGACACCCAACTCTACCTTTCCTCTCCTGATCTCTCTCCCTCCCTCCTCTCCAGGATCTCCGACTGCCTCTCTGCCATCTCTTCCTGGATGTCCTCTAAATTTCTCAAACTTAATCTTGCGAAAACCGAACTAATTGTCTTTCCTCCCGCTCATTCCCCCTGCCCTTCCGACCTCTCTATCACTGTACTCAACTCCTCTCTTTCCCCTGTTCCTCAACTTCGCTGCCTCGGTGTCATCCTCGACTCCTCTTTCTCCTTTGGCCCTCACATTCTCTCACTTGCAAAATCTTGCCGCTTCAGCTGCGCAACATCGCGCGCATTCGGCCCTTCCTCTCCCAAGATGCCACTAAAGCTCTTGTCCACTCTCTTATCATCTCCCGCTTAGACTACTGCAACCTCCTCCTTTCTGGCATCCCCCGCTCTCATCTCGCCCCCCTTCGCTCCATTCTCAATGTTGCCGCTCGGCTTATTTTCCTTTCTCGCCGCTCCTCCTCTGTCTCCCCCTCTACCAATCCCTTCACTGGCTCCCCTTCCCCTACAGAATCGTGTTCAAGCTCCTTACACTTACCTTCAAGGCCCTCTCCAACTCCACCGCTCCCTACATCTCCAGCCTCATCTCCATCCATGCTCCATCCCGCCCTCTGCGTTCGGCCAATGACCATCGCCTCTCTTCCCCCCTGGTCACCTCCTCCCACGCTCGCATCCAAGACTTCTCCCGTGCTGCCCCCCTCCACTGGAACCAGCTCCCCCGCTCCATCAGAACTTCACCCAACTTGTCCAGCTTCAAACGGGCCTTAAAAACTTACCTCTTCCTTATAGCCTTCCAGTCCCCCACTTAACTGCCCTCCTTCCTGTCTCCCACCTACCTCCCTCCTCGTCGCTCTCCTCTCCCCCCCTCCCCTCCGTCTTTGCCTCCACTCTCCCCCTTTCCTCCTCCTACCCTTGCGTCTCTGTCCGTCCTACCCTCTCCTTAGATTGTACGCTCCTTCGAGCAGGGCCTCCTCTCCTCCTGTTCTCCACCACCTTAACTCTGCTCTCCAGCTCCTTTTCTTTTCCGTGAGGCCCTTCTACCCCTCTAGCTACCCCGCTGGGGCTCTCGCCTGTCATCTAGCTGTACTTTGAGCTTCCGAGTTACTGTGCTTTTTGTTAACTGTTCCGTGATGTCTCACCCTGTACTGTATTTCTGTCTGTCCCTCTACGGTGCTACGGATACCTAGTGGCGCCCTATAAATAAATAATAATAATAATAATAATAATAATAATAATAATAATAATAATAAATACTTGGTAAAACATTGTTACTTTTGCTGTATTTCTATAAGCAGCAAAGACTTTGACTGTGGCAGTTGCATAAGGTCACAAGAAATGGGATATATGGTATCTCTGCATTACCACTTTTTTCCCATTTACTACCATCCTAAGGGGCATATTCAATTAGGTTATGGTTGCGCGGCGGCTGTGATTTATATAAGGTAATATGCGGATTTCCCTTTGCATCCCTATGGAGAGCGAAGGGAAATCGGCGTTGTTGCGATACTGTGTAGTATCTTCACCAGCCGTTCCGGAGCATAACCGCAATCTCCAGACCTAATTGAATATGTCCCTAAGTGTCAAAACAGACGTCCAAATATTTTGAACAAAGGAGCAAATGAAAGAGCAGCAAATGCTTGTTTGTGACTTTGATAACCCACTTGTCATTAACTAGTATTAATTCCTGTCATTCACTATGACTTAATATATGTGTGTGTGTAAAGCTTAGCTTCCCCAGAGATATTTTTTGATAAATATGGGGAGATAGTATTTATTATCGCTGTGGCAGGTAGAAGCTTGATAATTAGTTGCCATAAACTGGTCTACAGTTTAAAACTCAGATTATCAACCATTTATAACACAAAAACTGCTAAGGCAAAATCCTCTATAATGTCATGCACCTTCTTCAACGCCTGTGGCTTCAACCATTTCGTGGTGTTGTCCGCTTTGTGGAGAGGTCCATATCCATTCCCCTCCGCTAAAGGACGTGACCTCTGTGTCAGTTCAGTGCTGGCATCTTATACTTTTCATAGGATACATCAAACACCTACAAATAAAAACCGTGAGGAGGTGACACCGGGTTTGTTACCGTCATCTCTGTATGTGACCTGAGAGACATCTCCTTCTTTATATATATATATCAGGTGCAGTAAGAATGTTATTTATCACTAAATGTAAGAAAAGCAGAGTACACATATTACTAGATAGTTACACGTATGATGTAGGATGATGTGTAGTTGTGTGTTATATAATGTGTACATTACACTGACTTCACGTTACATAACCCCCCACATCTTGTCCTGTACCCCCCAGATCTTGTCCTGTACCCCCCATGTTATCCTGTACCCCCCACATCTTGTCCTGTACCCCCCATGAGACTGAGACATGAATAAAAGGAAAGATATAAATGTTTTATTGATGCGTCTTATTATTTAGTACAGAAGAAGCAGAAACAACAGCAGTAATTTACTCATCACACTCCGAGAATGTCACAGGGTAAGGAGGGAACATAGACAGACTATGATATATTATACACTACATGATGTGTCACAGTCTGACAACCAGTCTAATGATGGGGTTAGAGGGGATATCCCCTCAGGGTGCTGGAAGCCCCTAATATGACACAACACAGGGTAAGGAGGGAACATAGACAAACTATGATATATTATACACTACATGATGTGTCACAGTCTGACAACCAGTCTAATGATGGGGTTAGAGGGGATTTCCCCTCAGGGTGCTGGAAGCCCCCAATATAACACAACACAGGGTAAGGAGGGAACATAGACAGACTATGATATATTATACACTACATGATGTGTCACAGTCTGACAACCAGTCTAATGATGGGGTTACAGGGGATGTCCCCCCAGGGTGCTGGAAGCCCCCAATATGACACAACACAGGGTAAGGAGAGAACATAGACAGACTATGATATATAACCAAAATAAAATAAACAAGAAAATCATCATATCTCAAGTAAGGATGAGCGCACTCGGATTCCTGGAATCCAAGCCCCCCCGAACATTGCGGATCCGAGTCAGATCCGAGCACTGTCCGGGTATTCCCGCCGATTCCGAAACTTAAAACGAGGCTCTGAGTCATAATCCCGCTGTCGGATCTCGCGATACTCGGAACCTTTAAATTCCCCGCTTGCCGCCGCCATCTGCACTCGGGCATTGATCAGGGAAGAGGGAGGGTGTGTTAGGTGGTCCTCTGTCCTGCTATTTCTCGTGCTGTCCTGTGCTGTGCTCTGTCCTGCTGAGTCCAGTGGTGCATCAGTCCAGTGCTCTGTCCTTGCTGAGTCCAGTGGTCATGGCCGGATTAAGGGGGGGGCACAGGGGGCACGTGCCCCGGGCCCCCTCTCTCCGAGGGCCCCCCGCTGATCGGATCACCTCACCTCTCATTTGGTGATCCGATTGTTCTCTAGTTTGTGCGGGTGGTCTCTTGCTGTGTCGGGTGCATGCGCACCATCCTCCACCCGACAGAATAATATCTAATAGATGTACAGCAGCACCGCTGCTGCTGTACATTTTAAAATAGCCAGAATGGAGCTGCTGAGCATGCGCAGCTGCAGCAGCTCCTCCCAGCAGTAGAACTGTGACGAAAGTGACTGGGTAAGTGTCACACTTCTACTGGCCATGTACATATTTAAACAGATTAAAAAAAACAATCATATCTATATACTTATTCAAGAAGACCCTCATCATTGATTATTACTTGAGTGAATGTTAAATGTAGCCTATAGCAGCTAGAATAATATTTGTGTGTGTATATATATATATATATATATATATATATATCAATCATTCTAGCTGCTATAGGCTACATTTGGGATATTTGATCAAGTAAAATAGTAACACTATGAAGGGTCTTCTTGAATGTGTATATACATATAAAAAAAATTCAGCTATGTTTCACAAAATATACTGTATCATTTATATATATATATATATATATATGTACACATATATATATATATATATATATATATATATAGAAATACACTCATACATACTGTATATATTGTCAAAATTGGTGTTATGTTATCAATGTTTAGTTTTTTTTTAATGTGCAGTATTTTTGTTTTAATGTGCGGTATCAATTGTATTTTTAATGTGCAGTATCAATGGTATTTTTAATGTGCAGTATCAATGGTATTTTTATTGTGCGGTATCAATGGTATTTTTAATGTGCAGTATCAATGGTATTTTTATTGTGCAGTATCAATGGTATTTTTATTGTGCGGTATCAATGGTAGTTTTAATGTGCGGTATCAATTGTATTTTTAATGTGCGGTATCAATTGTATTTTTAATATGCGGTATCAATGGTAGTTTTAATGTGCGGTATTAATTGTATTTTTAATGTGCGGTATCAATGGTATTTTTAATGTGCAGTATCAATGGTATTTTTAATGTGCAGTATCAATGGTATTTTTAATACGCGGTATCAATGCTAATTTCAGGGGCAGGCTGGGGAGCAGGAGGGCATATGCCCCCCGGGCCAGACACGAAAAAGACTAATTTGGGCCAGCCCAAGTCTCTATTACTTGGTGGCTGGCCCCTCCTCCAGGGCCAGCTACCTTCTATCATTGGCAGCAGATCCTTACGACCCCCCCCCCTTCCCCCATGTGTGGCCTGCTATTGGTGTCACATGGGACCTGCACCACGTGACAGGTGCCGTCCCATTTGTGAAGAGAAACAAGGTCATACAGCGTGCAGATAAAACAAAGTTAGTGGGGGTAGTACGTTAATATAATGTGTGTGTGAGGGGGGTTGTATGTTAATATAATGTGTGTGTGTGAGGGGGGTAGTATGTTAATATAATGTGTGTGTGTGTGTGAGGGGGGTAGTAAGTTAATATAATGTGTGAGGGAAGGGGGGTTCTTAATATAATGTGGGAGGGAAGGGGGGTTCTTAATTTAACTTGGATTGCAGGTGGATGCTAATTATTTAATGGGTGCTATTTTATTTGTGGAGTGATGGTGGGGCAATTTAATTTAATAGTGTGGGCTATCAATTTAAGATGGGGTGATTGGACCTTTAAATTTGATGCTGGGTGGTTTGGAAGCTCATAAATGACTGTGGGGCTTTTTGGGGAAAATTAGGTCTGTTTATTAAATGTGAATATTAATTATTTAATGCCGTGGATGATTGTGGAAAATGGTTATATATTTTAAACATAAATGCCATTTAATTTATTGATGGCGCTTTTTCGAGAGAGCGAAATATGTTTATATATTAAAAGGGAATACTATTGATTTAACATCGGGGTTGGTTGGAATTTTCTAATTTTCATGTACCCATTTTTTTTCCAAATAGTGCCCCCAACATTCCAAGATCCAGACAAGCAGCAACTGAGCTAAAGACACCAGCAGCCACAGGTGGAGAAAGTGACAAGAACAGGTAGAAGAGAGCAGGACAGTCTGCCAACTGTTCTGAATCTGGTCGGGCAGTCCTGAATTTGGGTGACTGTCTTGCGTAGTCAGGATTGGGTCCGACTACAAGGACAGTTGGAAGGTATGTCCTGCTTCACCCTGTACTGCTTGTGAAGGCAGAGCTGCGTGCTCCTAACAGTAGTGCACACAGCATTGCCTGTGTGTTTGTCTAAAATGATAACCATGTTACATCATAGGGGCCCCCCTGTCTAAAGTGCCCCGGGCCCCCCAGAGCCTTAATCCAGCTCTGCCAGTGGTGCATCAATCCAGTGCTCTGTCCTTGCTGAGTCCAGTGGTGCATTTTGTCCTGTGCTTTGTTCTTTCAAAAGTATTAAAAAGTCTTCCATAAAAAGAAAAAAAAAGAAAAATTCTACAAAAATCCTTTTAAATTAATATGAAAAAAAATCAAAAAAGTCCTTGCTGAGTCCAGTGGTGCATCAGTCCAGTGCTGTGTCCTTGCTGAGTCCAGTGGTGCATCAGTCCAGTGCTGTGTCCTTGCTGAGTCCAGTGGTGCATCAGTCCAGTGCTGTGTCCTTGCTGAGTCCAGTGGTGCATCAGTCCAGTGCTCTGTCCTTGCTGAGTTCAGTGGTGCATCAGTCCAGTGCTCTGTCCTTGCTGAGTCCAGCGGTGCGTTTTGTCCTGTGCTTTGTTCTGCTAAGTTCATATTTATTTCAAAAGTATTAAAAATTCTTCCATAA
Organism: Mixophyes fleayi; assembly: GCF_038048845.1. Taxonomy (NCBI): domain Eukaryota; kingdom Metazoa; phylum Chordata; class Amphibia; order Anura; family Limnodynastidae; genus Mixophyes; species Mixophyes fleayi. Next base: position 10,694,104 of record NC_134405.1, on the reverse strand, counting down.
AAAGAAAAAAAAAGAAAAATTCTACAAAAATCCTTTTAAATTAATATAAAAAAAAAATCAAAAAAGTCCTTGCTGAGTCCAGTGGTGCATCAGTCCAGTGCTGTGTCCTTGCTGAGTCCAGTGGTGAATCAGTCCAGTGCTCTGTCCTTGCTGAGTCCAGTGGTGTATCAGTCCAGTGCTCTGTCCTTGCTGAGTCCAACGGTGCTTTTGTCCTGTGCTTTGTTTTGCTAAGTGCATCTTTATTTTAAAAGTATTAAAAAATCTTCCAAAAAAATTATAATTCGACAAAAATCCTTTTAAAAAAATATAAAAAAATATTCTAAAAAGTCTAAAAAAAATTATTGCAGTCCATTAACATTAATACTGCAATCTATTAAAAATTGTTCACTGTTCTTGCAGTATTTAAAAAATAGAACTGTAATACAACGTGTGCTGCATATAATGGAGTACCAAAATTTGGGGGATAAAGTAGGGAAAGACCAAGACCCACTTCCTCCTAATGCTGAAGCTGCTGCCACTAGTCATGACATAGACAATGAAATGCCATCAACGTCGTCTGCCAAGGCCGATGCCCAATCTCCTTGTAGAGGGCATTTAAAATCCAAAAAGCAAAAGTTCACTACAATTAGTAAAAAAAGAAAATTGAAAACATCTGAGGAGAAACGTAAACTTGCCAATATGCCCTTTACTACACGGAGTGGCAAGGAACGGCTTAGGCCCTGGCCCGTGTTCAGCACTAGTGGTTCAGCTTCACCCAAGGATCTAAGCCCTCCTCCTCCCCCCCTCCAAAAAATGTAAAAGAGTTATGCTGTCAGCAACAACACAGCAAACAACTCTGCCTTCTAAACAGATGACATCACAAATCCCCAAGGCGAGTCCAAGGGTGTTGGTGGTTGCGAAGCCTGACCTTCCCATCACTGTACGGGAAGAGGTGACTCCATCCACCATTTGCAGCACACCCTCTGCATATGCTGGAAGGATGACCCACAGTGTCGCTCCAGATTTGGATAATCAAGGTGTCAAGGAAGCTATTGATGTAGCTGGCGTTGTCGAGGAACTTGATGAGGAGGATGCTGATGTGGTTATTTTAAATGAGGCACCAGGGGGGGAAAAAGTGGATGTCCATGGGATGAAAAAGCCCATCGTCATGCCTAGTTAGAAGACCAAGAAATGCACCTCTTCTGTCTGGAGTTAATTTTACCCCAATTCGGATAACAAATGTCTGGCCATATGTAGCTTATGTAAAGCTCAAATAAGCAGGGGTAATGATCGTGACCACCTAGGGACATCCTCCCTTATACGTCACCTGAATAACCTTCATAGTTCAGTGGTTAGTTCAGGAATTAGGGCTAGGACCGTCATCAGTCCAGGGACACCTAAATCCCTTGGTCCTGTTGGATACGCACCACCAACACCCTCCTTGTCAACTTCCTCCACAATCTCCATCAGATTTAGTCCTGCAGGCCATGTCACCATCCAGACTGAGTCCTCTTCAATACGGGATTCATCTGAGGAATCCTGCAGCGGTACGCCTACTACTGCCGCTGCTGCTGTTGCTGCTGGTAGTCGGTCATCTTCCCAGAGGGGAAGTCGCAAGAACGCTACGTCTTTCACCAAACAGTTGACCGTCCATCAATTGTTTGCCATGAGCACCAAGTATGACACTAGTCATCCTATGGCAAAGCTGATAACTGCGTAAATAACAGCAATGTTGGTGTTAGACGTGCGTCCGGTGTCCACCATCAGTGGAGTGGGATTTAGACAGTTAATGGAGGTATTGTGTCCCCGGTACCAAATCCCGTCGAGATTCCACTTCACTAGGCAGGCGATACCAAAGATGTACAGAGAAGTACGAACAAGTGTCCTCAGTGCTCTTAAAAATGCGGTTGTACCCACTGTCCACTTAACCACGACATGTGGACAAGTGGTTCAGGGCAAACGAAGGACTTTGGCATGCGGGCGGCAGTTGGAGAAGGCTGCACGTTAGATCAGCTCTGTGTCTTTCCTCCCACACAATTATCTGTCCACAATTATAAAACATCTAAAAACTTGTGAAGACAGTGGGAAATTATTGTGGTGGTACAAAGGAGTGTCATCATCACTCCAAAGACAAGGCCATACCATCTATCCCTGGCTTATCTGCATCAACTGACCTACTGTGTACCGACCCGGCTTGTCAGTTGGCCCTTCTCCTGCTGAATCCCTGGTTTATCTGCATCAACTGATCTACTGTGTACCGACCCGGCTTGTCAATTAACCCTTCTCCTGCCGAATCCCTGGCTTATCTGCATCAACTGATCTACTGTGTACCGACCCGGCTTGTCAGTTAACCCTTCTCCTGCTGAATCCCTGGCTTGTCTGCATCGGCTGATCTACTGTGTACCGACCCGGCTTTTCAGTTAACCCTTCTCCTGCTGAATCCCTGGCTTATCTACATCATCTGATCTACTGTGTACCGACCCGGCTTGTCAATTAACCCTTCTCCTGCTGAGTCCCTGGCTTATCTGTATCAACTGATCTACTGTGTACCGACCCGGCTTGTCAGTTGGCCCTTCTCCTGCTGAGTCCCTGGCTTATCTGCACCAACTGATCTATTGTGTACCGACCCGGCTTGTCAGTTAACCCTTCTCCTGCTGAATCCCTGGCTTATCTACATCAACTGATCTACTGTGTACCGACCCGGCTTATCAATTAACCCTTCTCCTGCTGAGTCCCTGGCTTATCTGTATCAACTGATCTACTGTGTACCGACCCGGCTTATCAATTAACCCTTCTCCTGCTGAATCCCTGGCTTATCTACATCAACTAATCTACTGTGTACCGACCCGGCTTGTCAATTAACCCTTCTCCTGCTGAATCCCTGGCTTATCTGCACCAACTGATCTATTGTGTACCGACCCGGCTTGTCAATTAACCCTTCTCCTGCTGAATCCCTGGCTTATCTGCACCAACTGATCTACTGTGTACCGACCCGGCTTGTCAATTAACCCTTCTCCTGCTGAATCCCTGGCTTATCTGCATCAACTGATCTACTGTGTACCGACCCGGCTTGTCAGTTAACCCTTCTTCTGCTAAATCCCTGGCTTATCTGCACCAACTGATCTACTGTGTACCGACCCGGCTTGTCAATTAACCCTTCTCCTGCTGAATCCCTGGCTTATCTGCATCAACTGATCTACTGTGCACCGACCCGGCTTGTCAATTAACCCTTCTCCTGCTGAATCCCTGGCTTATCTGCACCAACTGATCTACTGTATACCGACCCGGCTTGTCAATTAACCCTTCTCCTGCTGAATCCCTGGCTTATCTGCAGCAACTGATCTACTGTGTACCGACCCGGCTTGTCAGTTAACCCTTCTCCTGCTGAATCCCTGGCTTAACTGCATCAACTGCATATAAAACATTATTTTATATGCCATTATTTTGTTTTTCCTGATTGTACATTTACAAGTTTCTACTTTTTACCTGTTATTATTCTACTATTTATATGCCTTTATCTTGTTTTTCCTGATTTTATATTTACCAGCAACTAGTTTTACCTGTTATTATTCTTGCCTATTTCCATTGTCCTTATTACCTCTCCTTCTATTATTCTTTGCCTTCCACGCCCTAATTGGTTATTGTCCTCCATCTTGCTATTGTCTCCCTGCTTATTCTTACCTGTTATCCGCTGTCCTTATTATCTTACTGTTCTGCTATCATTCTTACCTGTCTTCATTGTCCTTATTATCTCACTGTACTGTTGTTCCATGCCCTCCACGCCCTAATTCGTTATTATCTTCCACCTTTTCATTGTCTTCCTGCCTTTGTTTTTACCTGTTTTTCACTGTCCCCACTATCTCACTGTTCTGTTACTCTCTCTCCCTACTATGCCTCCCCGCTCTCACTCCATACCCATACTCTCCCCCCGCCCTACCTCTCCCGTTCCTCCCCGCCATCCCCTGCGCGCTGCTCATCTTGCTAACCTCATCCCCATTTCCCCCCTCTCCTCTCCCCCTTTCTTCTGTGCCCTCTGGAATGCCAGATCCGTCCGCAACAAGCTGACTGCTATCCACGACCTCTTTCTATCCAACTCCTTTAACCTTCTTGCCGTTACTGAAACCTGGCTCTCCGATTCTGATACTACTTCCCCCGCTGCCCTCTCCTATGGTGGCCTCTCCTTCACCCACTCCGCCAGGCCTGGTGCCCGCCCTGGCGGTGGAGTTGGCCTCCTCCTCTCCTCCACCTGTACTTTTCGTGTCATTCCCCCTGAACCCTCCCTCTCCTTCTCCTCTTTTGAAGCTCACTCCATCCGCCTCTTCTACCCCATCCATCTCCGCGTCACTGTCATCTACCGCCCCCCTGGCCCCACCTCCCTCTTCCTTGACAACTTTGCTAGCTGGCTTCCTCACTACCTCTCCTCCGATCTCCCCTCGATCATTCTCGGTGACTTTAATATCCCCATCGACAACCCCACCTACCCTGCTTCCAGCAAACTGCTCACCCTCTCTTCCTCCCTTGGTCTCACCCAATGGACCTCCTCCTCTACCCACTGCCTTGGTCACTCCCTTGATCTTGTCTTCTCCTACCTATGTAATCTCTCCGACTTCTCCATCTCTCCCTTTCCTCTATCCGACCACCATCTCCTCTCCTTCTCTCTCTCCTCTTCTCCTGCTCCCCCCCCCTGCCCAAACCTACTCTGTCCATACGCAACCTCGATGCTCTTGACCCTGCCTCTCTGTCCTCCTCTCTCGATACCCTCCTTTCTCCCCTTTCCTCCCAGGCCTGCCCCAACCAGGCGGTCTCCCTCTACAATCACACCCTCACCTCCGCTCTGGACGCGGTCGCCCCTGCCCACTCCGTCCACCCCCGCTGCTCCAAACCCCAACCCTGGCACTCCAAATTTACCCGCTTCCTCCAAAAATGCTCCCGTTCCGCCGAACGTCACTGGAGAAAATCCCGCTCCCTGGCTGACTTCCTCCACTTTAAATTCATCCTTTCATCCTACAGCTCTGCACTCTCACTCGCTAAACAATCTTTCTTTAAATCCCTCATCTCTTCCCAGTCCTCTAACCCCCGCCGCCTCTTTGCCACCTTCAGCACTCTCCTGGCCCCCTCCCCTCCCCCCACCCCCTCCTCCCTGACTGCCTCTGATTTCGCCTCCTTCTTCTCCTCTAAAATCGAGGCCATCCGACTTGAAATCTCCTCCTCCACTCTCTCTTCCACCCCTCCCACTCTTCTGTCCTCCCCCCCCAACCACCATCCCCTCCACTCCTTCCGTCCCACCACCGGCGAGGAAGTCCACTCTCTCATTTTATCCTCCCCCCCCACTACCTGCCCCCTGGATCCCATCCCCTCCCACCTTCTTCGCTCCCTTTCCCCCACCACCTGCTCCCACCTCGCTCACCTCTTTAATCTCTCCCTCTCCACTGGCATCTTCCCCTCCTCCTTCAAACATGCTCTCGTATCCCCCATTCTTAAGAAACCTAATCTCGACCCCACTTCTCTCTCGAACTATCGCCCCATATCTCTTCTCCCTTTTGCCTCCAAAATTCTTGAGAGGCTCGTCTCCAGCCGTCTCACCTCCTACCTTTCTGAATACTCCCTCCTTGATCCTCTCCAGTCTGGTTTCCGCCCCCTCCACTCCACTGAAACTGCCCTGGCTAAAGTCACCAATGACCTCCTCTCTGCAAAAGCCAGGGGCCACTTCTCCCTACTCATCCTCCTTGACCTCTCTGCAGCCTTTGACACCGTTGACCACCCCCTCCTCCTTCACACCCTCCAGTCTTTCGGCCTCTCCGGCCCAGTCCTGTCCTGGTTCACCTCTTACCTTACTCACCGTTCCTTCTCTGTCACCACCTCTGGGTCTCTCTCCCCCCCATCCACCCTTCCAGTCGGGGTCCCTCAGGGCTCTGTTCTGGGACCCTTACTCTTCTCTCTATACACCTCCTCCCTGGGTGAACTCATCAGCTCCTTCGGCTTCAGCTACCACCTTTATGCTGATGACACTCAACTATACCTCTCCTCTCCTGATCTCTCTCCCTCCCTCCTATCTAGGGTGTCCGCCTGCCTCTCTGCCATCTCCTCCTGGATGTCCTCTCGATTCCTCAAACTTAACCTTGCCAAAACTGAGCTCATAGTTTTTCCTCCCTCTCATACCCCATCCTCTTCTGACCTCTCCATCACTGTCGACAACACCTCTATCTCCCCTGTCCCCCAACTTCGCTGCCTTGGTGTCATCCTCGACTCCTCTCTCTCCTTTGGCCCCCACATCCTCTCTCTTGCTAAATCCTGCCGCTTCCAGCTGCGCAACATCGCTCGCATCCGGCCCTTCCTCTCCCAAGATGCCACCAAATGCCTTATCCACTCTCTGATCATCTCCCGCCTGGACTACTGCAACCTCCTCCTCACTGGCCTCCCCCACTCTCATCTCGATCCCCTTCGATCCGTCCTTAACGCTGCAGCTAGGCTTATTTTCCTCTCTCGCCGCTCCTTTTTTTGTCTCCCCCCTCTACCTAGCCCTTCACTGGCTCCCATTCCCTTTCAGAATCCTCTTTAAGCTCCTCACACTCACCTACAAGGCCCTCGCCAACTCCACTGCGCCCTACATCTCCACCCTCCTCTCTATTCATGCTCCATCCCGCCCTCTCCGTTCTGCCTCTGACCGTCGCCTCTCTTCCCCCCTTATAACCTCCTCCCACGCGCGTATCCAAGACTTCGCCCGCGCTGCCCCCCTCCACTGGAACAAGCTCCCTCCCTCCATCAGAACTTCCCCTAATCTGTCCAGCTTCAAACGGGCCCTAAAAACCTACCTTTTTCTTAAGGCCTTTCTGTCTCCCACTTAACTTCCTACCTTATCTTCTGCCTCTGTCCCCCTACTCTCCCTCTCTCCCCCGCGTCTCTCTGTCTGTCCACCCCTCCCCTTAGATTGTACGCTCCTCTGAGCAGGGCCATCTCTCCTCCTGTTTCCACCACTTCTAACTCTGCTCTCCAGCTACTTAGCCCTCCTCCTCAAAGGTCCTCCACCCCACGTCCACTTTCGCTCCCTCCTCCCCCTGGGGGTCTCCCTGTCTTCCGCGCCCCCCTTCTTGGGCCCCGTCATTTTCGGATCCTCCCTCCTCCTTCCCCGCCCGCTCTAGCTGTGCATTGAGCGTACTGAGTTGCTGTGTTTACTGTACTGTGCTGTCTCCCATTGTATTGTGATTTTGTTTGTCTCTGTACGGCGCTGCGGATGCCTTGTAGCGCCTTATAAATAAATATTAATAATAATAATAATAATGACTATATGACTGTGACAGCCCACTGGGTAGATGCATCGCCTTCCGCAGCAACAGCAGCAGCTGCATCAGTAGCAGCATCTCCACAACGGCTGCTCTTGCCAAGGCAGGCAACATTGTGTATCACAGGTTTTAATAAGAGGCACAATGCTGACAACCTCTTAGAGAAACTGAGGGAAATCATCTCACAGTGGCTTACCCAACTTAGACTCTCCTGGGGATTTGTGGTGTCAGACAATGCCAGTAACATTGTGCGGGCATTACATATGGGCAATTTCCAGCACGCCCCATGTTTTGCCCACACCGTTAATTTGGTGGTGCGGCATTACCTGAAGAGTGACAGGGGTGTGCAGGGGATGCTTACGGTGGCCCGCAAAATTGCTGGACACTTTAGGCATTCTGCCAGTGCCTACCGCAGACTCGAGATACATCAAAATAGTCTGAACCTGCCCTGCCATCACCTCAAACAAGAGGTTGGGACGCGCTGGAACTCCACACTCTATATGCTGCAGAGGATGGAGGAGCAGCAAAAGACCATTCAAGCCTATACAGCCACCTACGACATAGGAAATGGAGTGGGGATGCGCCTGAGTCAAGCGCACTGGAGACTGATTTCCGTGTTGTGCAAGGTTCTGCAGCCGTTTGAACTTGCCCCACGAGAAGTCAGTTCCGACACTGCCATCTTGAGTCAGGTGATTCCCCTGATCAGGCTGTTGCAGAAGCAGCTGGAGAAAGTGAGGGAGGAGCTGGTAAACCATTGCGATTCAACAAAGCATGTAGCTCTTGTTGATGAAGCCCTTCGTACGCTTTGCCAGATCCTAGGGTGGTCACTCTTTTAAAGTCAGAGGAATACATTATGGCCACCGTGCTGGATCCTCGGTTTAAAGCGTATGTTGTGTCTCTGTTTCCAGCGGACATAAGTCTACAGCGGTGCAAAGACCTGCTGGTCAGGAAATTGTCCTCTGAAGAGGACCGTGACATGCCACCAGCTCCTCCATCAGTTTTTTCCACACCTGTGGCTGTGAGGAAAAAGCTCAGTTTTCCTCAAAGACCCTCTGGCAGGGATGCTGAGAACATCTGGTCCGGACTGAAGGACATGCCAACCATTGCAGAAATGTCTACTCTCGCTGCATTTGATGCTGTCACAATTGATAAAATGGTGGAGGATTACTTTGCTGACACCATTAAAAATAGACATGTCAGACAGTCCATATTGTTACTGGCAGGAAAAAAAGGCAGTTTGGAAGCCCCTGTACAAACTGGCTCTATTTTACCTGAGTTGTCCCCCCTCCAGTGTTTACTCCGAAAGAGTTTTTAGTGCAGCGGGGAACCTGGTCAGTGAGCGGCGAAGGAGGTTGCTTCCTCAGAATGTTGAAAAAATGATGTTCATAAAAATGAATTATCAATTCCTCAATCAAGCCCAGCAGTGTCCTCAAGATAATACAGAGGGACCTGTGGTTGTGGAGTCCAGTGGGGACGAATTGATAATGTGTGAGTATGAGGAAGTACACACTGAAGGGGGCCAGGAATCAGAGGATGAGGATGAGGATGACATCTTGCCTCAGTAGAGCCAGTTTAGTTTGTACAGGGAGAGATGAATAGCTTTGTTTGTGTGGGGGCCCAAACAAACCAATCACTTCAGCCACAGTTTTTAATATTTTCATTCTATATGTAGTTCCCAAAAAGAGGAACTGCCACTTCTATTTAATACTTTAATTGTATATGTAGTTCCCAAAAAGAGGAACTGCCACTTCTATTTAATACTTTAATTGTATATGTAGTTCCCAAAAATAGGAACTGCCACTTCTATTTAATACTTTAATTGTATATGTAGTTCCCAAAAAGAGGAACTGCCACTTCTATTTAATACTTTAATTGTATATGGAGTTCCCAAAAAGAGGAACTGCCACTTCTATTTAATACTTTAATTGTATATGTAGTTCCCAAAAATAGGAACTGCCACTTCTATTTAATACTTTAATTGTATATGTAGTTCCCAAAAAGAGGAACTGCCACTTCTATTTAATACTTTAATTGTATATGGAGTTCCCAAAAAGAGGAACTGCCACTTCTATTTAATACTTTAATTGTAAATGTAGTTCCCAAAAAGAGGAACTGCCACTTCTATTTAATACTTTAATTGTATATGGAGTTCCCAAAAAGAGGAACTGCCACTTCTATTTAATACTTTAATTGTATATGTAGTTCCCAAAAATAGGAACTGCCACTTCTATTTAATACTTTAATTGTATATGTAGTTCCCAAAAAGAGGAACTGCCACTTCTATTTAATACTTTAATTGTATATGTAGTTCCCAAAAAGAGGAACTGCCACTTCTATTTAATACTTTAATTGCATATGTAGTTCCCAAAAAGAGGAACTGCTATTTCTATTACTACTTTCTTTCTTTCTTTCTGTATTGCAAACAAAGAGGAACTGCCATTTCTATTGCTACGTATTTTTTTTTTGTAGCTCCAAAAAAAAATAACTGCGGCCTTAACTGCTATGTTGGTGTTAGACGTTCATCCGGTGTCCGCCATCTGTGCAGTGGTATTCAGACCAGTTGAGGGTTTTATATTGTGGCCCCGGTACCAAATTGGGTACCGGGGCCACTCCACTAAGCAGTACAGATAGATGCGTATCAGATATTAAACTACATTCAATGTTGGGGCCAAATTCAAAATTAATTAAAATGACCTGTCATCGTCAAAAACAAGAGGTTTTGACGCGTTAGAACTACACCCTGTATATGCTGCAGAGGATGTAGGATCAGCCATCTGTAGAGTGAAAATCTGACCAGTTAAGGTTTTTTTTATTGTGGCCCGGTACCAAATTGTGTACCGGGGCCACTACACTACGCAGTCCAGATAGCTGTGCAGTGGAATTGAGACCAGTTTTTATTTTATTATTGTGGCCCCGGTACCAAATTGGGTACCGGGGCCACTACACTACGCAGTCCAGATAGCTGTGCAGTGGAATTGAGACCAGTTTTTAATTTTTTATTGTGGCCCCGGTACCAAATTGGGTACCGGGGCCACTACACAACGCAGTCCAGATAGCTCTGCAGTGGAATTGAGACCAGTTTTTATTTTTTTATTGTGGCCCTGGTACCAAATTGGGTACCGGGGTCACTACACAACGCAGTCCAGATAGCTCTGCAGTGGAATTGAGACCAGTTTTTATTTTTTTATTGTGGCCCTGGTACCAAATTGGGTACCGGGGTCACTACACTACGCAGTCCAGATAGCTGTGCAGTGGAATTGAGACCAGTTTATGTTTATTTATTGTGGCCCCGGTACCAAATTGGGTACTGGGGACACTCCACTACGCAGTCCAGAAAGCTTCCTCGGTCCAATGATTTGGACTAAAAACAATATTGGGAAATGTGAGGTGTTCCAAATACACTGGAAATTAGTGGAAATGATTGTTATTGAATGTTATTGAGGTTAATAATAGCGTATGACTGAAAAACCAACAAAAAACTAGATTTTAGCACTTTTTATGCTTTTTTAAAAATAAATCAGAACCCAAAACCCTAAATCAGAACCAAAACCTTTCGTCAGGTGTTTTGGCAAAACATATCAGAACCCAAAACCTCAAGCTAATCAGAACACAAAACACAAAACACAAAACACTAAAAGTGCCCGGTGCACACCCTTAATCTCAAGGAGATTTTGCTGGAAATGTAAACATTTTACAATAAATCATCTAGTATATCCTCATAGCAGAATTAGTATATGTTCTACGATGGTGTGATGTTATCTTATACCTATCATGGTACAGTATCTTGTTTACAGAACACACTTACTGTTCTTGTGAATCTTCAGGGGGATGATTTAGAGATTATCTAATGTTGATTAATTATAGAAAAACCTGATTGTAAGTTTCAGTTGCAATCCCATTTGTGGTCACTAGCAGGTGTTCAGATAATACACTAGAACATGAGAGAGGAGAGGCCCCCTTTTATCACTTATCTGGCTTACATGGTATAGGGCTTTCTAAAAGGAGGGTACTTAGATTATAATGTCCCTCTGGATTTGGACTAGCTCAGTAGAAGGGCTGTCATTATCTTCCTTTCATACTACACATCAGGCCCAACTGTGCTGGGCTACAGGAAGTCTGCTTGGCCCAGATAATAAATAGTGGTATCCCACATGTCCACACAATGAAGCATTTATCTGGGGATCTTTAGACCCCCCCCTGGTTTAGTCATTTCCAGTGTTTTGAGTGAAAGCTTCCAGTTGACTGGCACTTCATGTGAAATATGCCGTCTCTGGGGTGCCAGTAGCCTGTGGATCCCATTGAACCAAAGTGAAAATTGTTGGCATGGTATAGATTACAGCAATGCTTAGTAATATCCACATTTAAGAACAAGTGCAATGATATATCATAACAACATACATTAACATTAGCAATGCAATATATTATAACTTATATTAATAATATAATTAATAATATATTGTCAAGAAATAATACCAATCAGGCTTAACCTTTATTTTCTGCTAGCCGGGCAATCTGCTATTGTATTGGCCAAAAAGACGGCAAATTTAAATTCCCCCAAAAAGTCATCCAAAAATATAACAGTGTTCAGTCGTCCACTGAACTGTCCTTATGCTGCCCTTGTCAGTCAGGA